>NC_040081.1:114276240-114915928 GCF_003369695.1 Bos indicus x Bos taurus | reverse complement strand
ACCTGGATCTGGTCACCCTGTACCAGAGGGCCCCCTTCCAGAGCCTCTGCAGCCGCAGGCCTGCCCTGCTGGCCCTGTCCCCGCTGCCCAGCCGGCCCAGCCTCCCCATGGGCAGCCTGTGCTCACCAGCCACCTTCTCAGCTTCAGGGACACTCTTCTCTCCAGGATCTTTGTGCATTTGGGGGATGTGTGTAGAGATTCTTTACTGCATTTTGTCCAGTCTGCTAAAGCCTGAGTTTTCAGCTTTAGCTGCGACCATACATGGAGTGGACCACGTCCTTCACGTTGGTGGATTTTACATTTTCTGACTTGCTTTTCAGAAGTTATTATTGATGGGGTTTCTACTTTTGTGTATGGCCTTGCAGAGTTTCCTCTCGCAGTCTCAGGGAGTGAGTTGCCTTTGATATTATTGAATTTTCCCAGGCTCGCAGGTGACTTGTGGTAAGCATGGGCAGGAGGACAGTGTCCGTGAGCCCCCGTCCACCCTGGGGAGGGGGCCCCCCACTTCTCCACCGAGAACAGACCCTGCTGTGCAGGGGCTGCTAGCTCCACCATAGCCTGTGCAGTGTTTGTGACCCAGGACTCAAGATGGTGTGAAGCCGTGACGAACCCGATCCTAGGGCAGGGTCCTGGAGGCTGGCCCCCGGGGGGAGGAGGGCGGCTCACCGGGCTGGGCAGGGGTGAGCCCCAGGAGGTGCGGCCCCCATCCTCCAGGTGGGGGCGCCGGCACCGGGGACGGGGGCCGCACAGTGTGTGGGTGTGCACTTGACGTGGACCACCCTTTCCTCAATTTGGCCGCGAACACCTGCTTTCACCCCCGGGTGGGGGGCTGTCCCTGGAAGCAGTGGTCTGGCATCTTCTCCCCACCTGTTTGCTCTTGGCCTTGGGGGTCTTGAGACGTGATCCCCGCTGACAAGGGAGGCCCCGGACCTGGGAAGGGGCCCCCCGTCACTCTCCACGCTCTGCTCTCTGGTCTCCCTTCGCTCTGCAGAGAGGAGGGCGTGCAAGGCCCAGGGCTTCTACAGCGGGCTTCTTCTCAGGGCATGACTTCGGGCTGAGATGCCAGGGGTGCTGTCTGCCCCAAGGCCTGCGGGCCCCGTGTGGCTGCCGTGGGGCCCTGCCTGCCTCTGGCCTGCCAGGCTGTGCCTGGGCTGTGACCAGGACTTGTCACAGAGGTGCTGCACCCACGCCCTTCCCGCGGGGCAGCTCCTGGTGTCTGTGCTGCCTCCACAGGCCCCTTCCCCTCTCCTGGCTTCTCTGGAGGCCCTCCTTCCATGATCCCAGGCACCCTCCCTAGGTTGCAGCCTCAGAACTGCGTTCTCAGGAGGACTTGCTCAGCCGTCCCCATCAGAGAATTGCTCAGTTGTTTGGAGCTCTCTGGACCCTGCCTGTTGTCCCAAGACCTCTCTCCACCGCCTCCTCCCTCCAGGCCTGGCTTGTCCCCACCTGCCTGCCCAGGGTGGCTGGGTCAGAGGTCCGGGCTGGCTGCAGGCCAGCTCCCCTCTGCCACCACCACCGAGGCGGATCTACCCCTGGGTGGGCCTGGGGTGAGAGTGCAGAGCAGGACTGCCATGTGCCCTGGGCCACGCATCACTCTGGATGGACAGAGGGCAGGCCTGCCTCCTGGGCTCGGGTGTGCCTGGCAGACTCAAGCCCGGGCTGGTGAGCCCAACTTCTAAGGCTGCTCCGAGGTGGTTACGAAGCCTGCGGTGTCAGGCGTGCCAGGATCTGTTCTCCAGGGAGGAAGGGGACGGTCGCCCGGCCGCGTCCTGGCCTGTGGGTGGGGCGGGGCTCACCCAGGAAGCAGAGGGCCACGCCCCGGGAGGCGGCCGTGCCCGGGCACCTGCTCCCAGAGCAGGCTCGGCCAGAGGCTGGCTGCGCTCCTCACACGGACGTGCTGCCTTCTGACCGGTCATGAGGCCCAATTAACTCATGTCTCTCTCTCTTTTCTTTCAGTCCGCAACTGTGTCCGATGGGGGTAAGTCACAATTTCTAATGTCTATTTTTTATAATTTTTGACGAAGTTTCAAGTGTGGGGTATATTTGCTGTTGACTCACTCTGACGTTGTCTTCTCGGCGTTTCCACCTCTGGGGGGTGGGGGTGGTTCACCGGGGCCTGTTGGGGGGCCGTCACCCCCGGGCCCACCACCGTGTTTGGGAAGCCGTCTGTTGAGGACACGCTGTCGTGACAGTGTCTGGGCTCGTCCCCACGTATCCCGTGGGGGCAAGTAAAGACCTGCCGCCCGCGTGGTGGAGCAGCTTGTAGACCAGCGAGCCAGGCTTCAGAGCGCTCGCCGGATTGGGGCGGTTCTGGGAGTTCGGCGAGACGCTCAGAGGCTGAATTTCCGTTTCTTAGGAAAAGTTCAGTAGATGATTGGAACCTGTGGGACAAAGAGGAAAAAGCTTTCTTTCTGCCTTTAAGTGATTCCATTCAGGGGATTCTTTTACTGAAAGGAGGTGGCCAGAGACTTCCTGTTTCATTAAGTCATTCCTCTGATGTAACCCTTATCCCTTTGGCTCAGTGAGTTTTAAAAAGCTCTCCAGACTGACTTGGAGGGTTTCTCCCCAAAGTTCCTTGTTCCTTGTAACACTCATAAAAGTCCTTGTGCTCACAGGTTTGTTTCTTTTTATGTGTTTTTAACGACTCTATTCTGTCTATTGAGAGTTGAATCTTACAGTTTGTTAAAATGTAAAAAGTATCAGCATTTTATTTTCATTTATATGTTAACTTTGGGGGCCAAGAAGTGCCAGAGCTGGGGTCAGGGTTACCCTCTTTATTGTGAGCTGAAGAGAAACCAAGTTTTCTGGGCTTCTATTGTCCAACAACTGCTGACTTCAGTCCCGGGCCTTAGAAAGGGTGGCTGGTGGGTGGAAGGCGGGTGGGCACAGAGCCACCAGGAAGTGCCACCAGTCACCCTCTGCCTGTCGGGGTCCGTCCACGTCCAGCGTGGGAAGTACGAGAAACACGCTGACACCCGACACTGAGACCAGATGGGTCCTAAAGGTTGTGTTCGCAGATTTATTTTTCAGCAAAAGGAATTATGTTAACTTGCCTTATGTACACTGATAATCTTGTCATTTAATCACCTTAAGCTAAGAGTGGGAAAAACGTCCTTAATGAAAGGAAATAGGATGTAACCAAACTCAGGGCAGCAGTGAGCGGTTTTACAGTGTTCTGTTCACGTTAGCCTTTCTCCTGTGTGCTCATTTAGGTTTTCTGGTAGAAGGCATTCATTTCTGCAGAAAATTTATTCGTTTGAGAAGTTTATTTAATATGTTCAGTTTAATCATACATGGTAAGCTGTATTCATCTGTTAAATTTTCTTCTGTCAGCAGCAGGCACAGGAACCCCACAGCATTTTATTATAAACTGCATTTTACAGTTTCTGGAAAGCTGAACTTGCCCACTGTGGAAGCCCCAGACTCACGGCCGCGTGTCCTCCGTAAGGAAGTGGGGTCCCGGCTGGTGGCAGTGGCCCCCGCCTGGGGGGCTCCCCTCCCCGCCGTCATTCTCCCCCTACCCCGGGCCGGTGCCGCTCGGGACGGCCCCGCTCCGTGAGCCCCGCTGTGGAGAGCTGTTTCACGAGCCTGCAGGTCCAGGGGCTGCAGACGACAGTCCAGTGTGTGTGTCCTGAGGAGTTTCCCACTTCCATGGTTTCCCACCTTAGTCTCTTTTCTGATCATAGATAAGGAGAAAACGTGATCTTATTTATTTTACACGTTTGTCCTAGGAGGTATGTGTTATTAAACATGTTCTGCCATCTTTACAAGTAAAAGCAGCTGGGCAGAAAGAGGGCCCCACAGACACCGAGTTAAGAGGCGGGGGTCAGGCTCTGGGGTCTCCCCCTCTCACCCGAGCGTCCCAGCCCCACCCGGGACCCTTCACTTCCCGATACCTGCTTCCTGGGGTCGCCTTCCCCTGTGTGGTCGGCGGCTGGTGAGAGGATCTAGGTGGGAGCTTGGAACGTGTCTCCACGCAGAGACGTCTCACGTTCGTGCCGAGCAGGAGATTCCGGCTCCGGGGCCTGGCGCTCCAGGAGCACACTGCTGCCGTGGGAAACGCGTCCTGCCCTGACTCAGGAGCCAGCTTCGGGGAGCGGCCTCTTCACAGGCTGGGATGGTTCCCACCTAGTCATCCCGTCTAGTGTGGGTGACTAATAGGTCAACACTAGATGTTTTGTGTTCAGTTCACCTTGTTGGTGAGCTCATTGGGCTTACTTACCTGCTGGACTCACTTCACACTGTATGTTTTCCTGTGTCTGTTCTTGCCATGTAGTTAGCTCCGTGGCTTTATTTTAAGGAGGTTGGACAATGCCGCGTTTGCAGTCTTTGTCAACCTGAAGTGTGTCTTCACTTTCTCCGGAGGAGAGGGACCCAGAGCCCGAGACCACCCTGTATGGAGGGTTGGAGGTCAGTCTCTGTGGAGGGCAAACCAGGAGCTGGGCTGAGTCAAGGAGGCAGATTCTGCCTCAAGATCAGGAAGAACATTCTAGCCCTTGAGCAACATTTAAAAATGCAAGGATCTAAAAAAAAACAAAAAAAAAATGCAAGGATCTGCCTTGTGGCAAATCATGCAAACGTGTATTCGCGCTGCCGCCCCCAGCACTGGGACAGGCAGCGCTGGGAGCTGAACAGGCTGCTCCCTCCACCCAGAGACGGAGCCCTCTGTGCGGTGGCTTCAGGGGTGTCCTCGGCCCCCAGCACAGCAGTCACGCAGGAGTGTCTGCTGAGTGAGTGTGGGGTTCAGGTTTTCCTGTGTGGCAGCCGCAGCCAGGGCCTGGGGGCTCAGTAAGACCCGCACTAGGCTGTTAGGGTGGGGGCCTTCTTAGTAATATCCTCTTAAAAAACCAGGCAGGCTCGGTAGAATCTGTTAAAATGCAACAGCAGACGGGTCCTCTGGACTCATGGGGTGTAGCCCACCCTCTGGTGACGCTCCAGCTTCCAAGGCTGGGGGACCCGAGGCAGCCGGCTTCCATGGGGACACCTGCAGTTTCCTTTGTCTTTCTCCAGAAGCTGTAGTTTACCACCTCTGATTAACAGACAAATAGTTTCAGGGTAGAGTGTGAGCTCCGTGCCATAAATGAATCAGCAGTACTTTGCAACATTCAATTATTGTTCTAACAGAAACTGGCCTTCAGAAATCGGGAAGAATACCCGAGACCAGAGATGTGCGTCCTCCAGCTCTGTTTGTTTGCTGAATGGAGACATTCTTTGAGTTTGTGTGTACCCCCTGCCCTGCCCTCTCCATCTGCCTTTTTCCGACAGCGCGCAGCTTTGGTCAAGCAGTAGGGAGTGAAGAAGGGGGCAGGTTAGAAGAGGCTGAGAAGGCCGCCGCGCGGGGCTCCGTGGCCCCCGGCAGCCGAGGAGCCTGGCCGCCCAGCCCGGGGTGTCGCCCAGCGAGGGGCGCCGGCGTTGGCCCGTGAGCTGGGCCTGGCCTCAGCCAGCGCGGTCCGGGGGCCCAGGACGTGGGGAGGGCCGAGGTCTGCGGGCACCGCGTGCTGGCCCGTTCCTTTGTACCTGGTGGCTGAGCGCTGTGCTAGCTGGTTAGGACTGGTGGTGGTTGTGGGCCATATGGCGTGCGGCTGGGTGTATCAGGTTAAGCCGATGATGCTTTCAGTGACCAGGACCCTGTCGTAAACCTGGGCTGTGAGATGCCCTCAGAGAGAAGCAGGCTGTGGGTGAGCTCAGCGCCCTGCATCCTGCTCGCTGCCCGCCCGTGCATGTCACCCTGACTCACCTTTGATACCAGCAGCCTCTTGCTGCACAAGGCTTTCTTTTTCCCTTTTAAAAATGGTTTTATTTTGCTTTTTTCCAGCTTTACAGGGGTATAATTGATAAAAGATTGTGTGTTTAGGTACATGATGTGATATGCTGATGTCCGTACACGTGGCGGCAGAGTGACTGCAATGAAGCTGATTAACACCCTTGCTGCCGCACGTGGTACCTGCTGTGTGTGACTCGGGCCCACTGAGGCCGACCATCTTCGCAGACAAGTGTACAAAACACCGTGGTTAATTGTAGCCACCACGCCGCAGGTCCTCCCCTCGCAGCAGAAACTCTGATCCCTCGGCCTGCATCTCCCCGTCCCCCGCCCCAGCCCCCGGCAGCCGCCGTCCTGCCCGCTGCTTCAGTGAGCTTGAGTGCTGTGGTTTCCACAGACAGGAGAGCATGCAGTATTTGTCCTGTGTCAGGGTTGTATGTAGCATGTCCTCCAGATTTATCTACGCTGCTTCGCAGGCAGGATCCCCTTCTTTTTAAAGACTGAATAATATTCCTTTAATGGAATTTTGGGATGGAATATTATAACGCCATCACCTCCATCCATCCCTCCGTGGACACTGAAGTTGTTTCCGTATCTTGACTGTTGTGAGTAATGTTGCAGTGAACGTGGTGATGTAAGTAGCTTTTGAGATTCTGTTTCATTTGCGTGAATGCCCAGGAATGAATTTCTGGATCACGTAGTCGTTCTAGTTTTGATTTTTTTGAGGGACTTCCCTACTGTTTTCCACGGCGGCTGCACCCATGTCCATTCCCACCAGCAGTGTGGGAGGGTTCCCTTTTCTCCACACCCTCCTCAGCGTTTCTGTCTTGTCCGCTTGATAACAGACACGGCTGCCCACCAATGGGCGTGAGGTGCCGCCTCGTCGTGATTTCGCTTTGCATTTCCTCAGGACTACTGACGTTGAGCGTCTCTTCATGCACGTGTTGGCCATTTGCATGTCTTGTTTGTCAAAGTATATGTTCAACTCAGGTTTTTTGCTCATTTTTAACCTGATTATTTGGGGTTTTGTTATAGAGTTGTATGCATTCCTTGTATATTTTGGATACTAATCTTTCTTCAGATAGGTTTGCAAGCCTTCAGAAGGAATCCTGGCCACGCTGCCACCGGGAGGCAGTTCAGACCCTCAGCTTCTTTGCTCTGCCCCCACCCCAGGCCAGGTCCTAAGAGCCTGAGAGTGTTGTGTCCCCTTCTTCTTTGGGGAGGTGTGTCGGCTGTATTCAAAGGCAGTTCTGTTGTAGAGGTTGTTTCCTGTGTCTTTAGTTTGATTTTTCAGACACACCTTGCCTCTTTTTTTTTTTTTTTGCTTTTTAGTCGTTTTGCAACAACCTTGATTCTGTCCTCAGTCTCATCGTCTCTGCGTTTCCCCCTTTCGCTCATAGAACGTGTTTTTCCCTTTCTCTCATTGTTGTTCGGTTGCTAAGTCGTGTCTGACTCTGTGACCCCTGGACTGCAGCTCACCAGGCTCCCCTGTCCTTCACTATCTCCCAGAGCTTGTTCAAATTCATGTCCATTGAGTCAGTGATGCCATCCACCCATCTCATCCTCTGTCGTCCCCTTCTCCTCCTGCCCTCAGTCTTTCCCAGCTCAGGGTCTTTCCCATGAGTTGGCTCTTCACATCAGTGGCCAAAGGATTGGAGCTTCACCTTCAGCCTCAGTCCTTCCAATGAATATTCAGGACTGATGTCCTTTAGGATTGGCTTGATTGATCTCCTTGCAGTCCAAGGGACTCTCTAGACTCTTCTCCAACACCACAGTTCAAAAGCATCAATTCTTTGGCGCTCAGCCTTCTTTATGGTCCAACTCTCATATCCATACATGACTATGGGAAAAACCATAGCTTTGACTAGACAGAACTTTGTTGACAAAAAATGATGTCTCTGCTTTTTAATGTGCTGTCTTTTTAATACACTTCCCTCCCTTCTATTAGCATGAAGTGATGGGACTGGATGCCATGATGTTAGTTTTTTAAATGTTATGTTTTAAGCCATTTTTTCCACTCTCCTCTTTCACCCTCTTCAAGAGGCTCTTTAGTTCCTCTTTCTGCCATTAAAGTGATATAATCTGCATATCTGAGGTTATTGATAGTTCTCCCAGAAATCTTGATTCCAGCTTGTGATTCATCCAGCCTGGCATTTTGCATGATGTACTTGGCATAGAAGTTAAATAAACAGGGTGACAATATACAGCCTTGTCATACTACTTTCCCAATTTTGAGCCAGTCCACTGATCCATGTTCTGTTCTAACTGTTGCTTCTTGACCCATATATAGGTTTCTCAGGAGACAGGTAAGGTGGTCTGGTATTCCTTGTCTCTTTAAAAACTTCTAAAGTTCTTTAGGCTATGTTTTCTTCCAGACCAGACTTTGTGTTTGCTTTTTGCATATTATATACCGTCCTTTATCTGTCAACTCACCCATCCATCCATCCATCCACCCATCCATCCACTTACTCATCTATCAATCCATCCACTTAACCCATCCATCCATTCACCCATCCACCCACTTATTCATCCCTCCGTCCACCGTTGATCCACTTACCCATATATCCCTCCATCCCTCCATCCATGCGCCAGCCCGCCCGTCGCCTGTCTGTCAGCCCGTCCTCCCGTCTGTGGGTGTGTGCAGGCCCCACAGCCCATCACTGTGCTTTCTGCCACAGACATTCTTGAGCCCAGAGAGACCACAGCGCTGGGCTCCTGTCGTTCCTGCCTCAGCCAACCCCTCAGCACCAGCTGGGCTCTACGCACAAGGGTGTGTCCTTGACTTTCCCCCTTGTCCCTGTTCTCCTGCCGTGGTTGGAATGCTTAGAGTTTGGTTGGTGCACCTTGCTTCCCAGGACGCCTGCCAGGGGCTCGGGGGTGGGTCAGACGCAGAGCCTGTCAGAACCTTCTTATGCTTTACCTTTTCTTGGCGTTTTCCCCCTTTCCTCTTTTTCTTGTTTGAAGCTAATGGCCTCAGACCATGCCCTCTGTTTTGGTTGTTTTGCTAGATCGGTGGCTGATCTGCAGTCCCTCCGTTCCAGCCCACCGGTGCTGGCCGCCGGGAAGCAGTCTGGCTCTTCTTCAGGTGCCCACACTCCCCCGGGGCTGCTGGCTGCTTGTTTGCTTGGTCTTGTCTTGAAATGACGATCAGTAGGAAGCGGAAGAGGACAGTGGGTGGTCAAGAGCGACGCTCCCGGTCCTCCTGACCTCCCGCTCCTCCAGGAGCCGTGCGGTGAGTGTCCTGGGCGGGCAGAGCGCTTGGAGGGCCTAGCTCCTCCCCACGCCTGGCCGGGGCTGCACCCAGCTCAGGGGCCTGGCTGCCTGGCCCCATCTGCCAGGGTTCTGCCCGCTCCATGACCTGCTGGATACCCACCCAGGGAACCGTGCTGAGCAGAATCTGGGTCAGATCCGACCGGGAGTCCCCGTTCCCTGCCTCCAGGCTGGGGGTGCTTCCCGCCACCCGCCCAAGTCCAGCCCCAGCCCTCCACCCGCTTTCCCTGCACCTTACATTCACGGCAAACTGTGATTTCCAGAAGGGGCTCGTTACTTCAGGTGCTGGCTAGAGGGTCCTTCCTGTAACACCTTCCCGTGTGAGACGCTGCGTCAATGCACAGAGGCGCCCTGGTGCCTTGGGCGTTTGCTGGAAAGGGCCGACTGCCCCGCAGCTCCTTGGTGGGCGCCTGCCCCCAGCCCAGTGACATGCGTGCAGCAGGACCACAGCTGGAGGGAAGCTCACGGGCTGGAGCCTCTGTCTGTGTCTCGTCTTCACTCACGACATCTCCTCCCCTGCCTGGTGGGTGGCGGGCAGCAGCGAGCCCTGTGGCCAGGCTGCTTCCTGGCCTCTTGTGGCGGGCCTGGCAGCGAGGCCTGCATGCCTGTTAATAGCCGAGGGAGTTAAATTGCCTGCTTCTTCAGAATGTCAGGTACTACAGCCTCTCTTGTTTGTGCAAATGAATTTGCATTCTCGAGCATTACAAAAGAGAAAGACTGATGTAAAGGTTCCAGGGCAGTGCCATGGTAGGATTTGTGCAGGGTAGTGCCATGGTAGGGTTTGCGTAGAGTTCTGGTTGTAAAGGTTCCAGGGCAGTGCCATGGTAGGATTTGCGTAGAATTCTGGTGAACTCATATTTTCCTCGTCAGAAAAATAGTGCAGCCTAATTGCTCATTTTCAAAAATGTTTGCTAAATAGTAGAGATGGAATGGTAATTTGTAATTTGCTGTGTGAGAGGGGTTGTTTAAAGCAGACGTCTTTATTTTGGTTTAATATGTCACATTCCTTATGGTTTGCTTTGAACCTAAAAATTATACCCAGAGTAACATAGTGTATTTATAGGGTTTGAAGTACTAAGTATTTTATAAATATGAGTCAGACTTAGATTTTCGCTTTTAGAAGCATAGAATCTTGATTTCTGCCAAGATTCTTTGCAATGTGCTTCTTTCCAGTTCTGCTAGAGAGTTTTTATTAGTAATTATTTATACTGTTTCCAGCAAACAGAAGTTCAGAAGTCATAAACCAGTGACCTCATACCTTCGCCCCAGAAGCCCTGCTGGCTGACACTCGGGTGTGTTTGCCTGAGGCCTTTCTTGCGCGATGCTGCAGTCACCGTGGAGATGGTCCGCTCTGTGTCCCTCCTGTCCACTCCCCGTCCTTCCTCAGAGGCCCTGCCTGGACCTGGGTGTGTGTCCTTCCACTGCAAGGGATGGTCCGTTCGATTGCCGAGGGGCGGCGTCTCCTAGGGAGCCGTGGCTTGAAGAGCAGTGTGAGGATGGCTTAGCGGCCGCGTGTCCCGTCGGGAGTGGTCACCCTGCAGCCCTCCCCCCACACGCAGCCTGAGCTCCCCCCTCACACGAGTGTTCACTCAGGGTTTGTGTCCTTTCGGGGTACGTGTTCCACTTCAGTGAAGAGTTTACTAAAATAATTAATATTGGTTTAAATGCTTGAAGGTCTCTACCCAAGAACCTTCAACGTGGTCTGACATTTTTATCAGGAGAATACGTGTGGAGTCGCTGAGAGAAAGTATCACACAGATTGGGTTGAAAATCTGATTTGCCCAAGTCATTGAGGGGAAGAGATCTAAAAGCTGACCCTGAAGTTGGGGAGGGCTCGGTGGCTTGTCTCCAGGGCTCTCTGGGCGCTTTTGTGGTTGTGAGGAGAGAGTGGATGCCTCTGGGTCTGCCTCCTCTACTTGTAAGGTTTTCCCTTTTGCTGACCTTCAGCAGCTTAATTATGGAGAGTCTTGGGTGGGTCTTGTGTGCCTGCCACTTGGGGTGCATTGAGGGTCAGAGATTGTTCGTTCTTCTCCAGCTCTGGGGGCTTGGGCTTTTCTTGCAGGCCACTGGGGCTTGCTCAGTTTCAGCCTTTTTTCTTCTCCATGTGCTTCATGTCTCATAGTTTCTTTTGCTCTGGGTTCGCTGATCTCTTCTTCAGTGTTTAATATGCCATTGGTTCCCTCCTGGGGACTCTTGCTTCAGAGGTTGGTTTTCTATTTCCAGCAGCCCTTCTCTGACCTTGTGTAACCCTTCACTTCCCTCCTCATAAGTTCATGCTTTCCTTTAAACTCTTGAGCACGTTTACAGCATCTCAGAGTGTCTTCAAGTCTGTATCTGCAGACTCATCCTTGCTGTCCTTCATGGGTCCATTCTACTGACTGATTTTCCCCCTGGGTGTGGCTCTCATTTCTGCATCTTTCCTTGGCTAGTGATTTTCCAGTGGGTGTTCGATTTTGTTATCCTCCTTTGAAGAGTGTGGGGGTTTGATTTAGCTGGCTGTCAGGCTACTTGGGGATTGGCTTTATCCCTTTGAGGCTTGTTTTTAGGCTTTTTAAAAGGACAGATCTAAAGTAGCTTTCACTCTAAGCTTAGCCCCACTACTTACGGCTGACACATGTGGAGTCTCCTTCGAAGGCCAGGTATTCAGCCAGAGCTACTGGGGACTCAGAAATCTCAAAACCTGGGCGAGTTCTGGGAGCACGGAGTCTGCAGCTCCCAGCTGTGCTGTTCCTGGCCTCCCAGGGCTGCATCCTGTGTGCGCACGGCTTAGAATTCAGCAACAGACTCAGGTCTCCCAGATTGCTTTCTCCACTGCTCTTTCCTCCCGGCACCTGCGAATCCTGGCCTGGCCTAACCCTGCTCTCTGGTCTCTTCTGCTGAGTGAAGAGCTGTGATCTCCGTGAGCTCCCCTTCCCTGTGCAGACGTGTGGAAAGTGCCTCCTGGCAGACAGCGGGCAGCTCAGGGCTCGCCATGTTGATTTCCACCAGAAACCAGAGTCCAGACTTTGAAAGCCATCGTTGCGTGTGTCTTGCCTCGTTTTGTAGTGACATGTCACCGGCAGGAGGGGAAGTCCTGTCTCAGTTACTCTGTCTTAGCCAGATACAGACTTCTCATGACAGCCTATAAAATTCAGAGCAAACCTCAGGTCATGACACTTCCCTGCACAAAGAGCTTCAGTGACTTCCCATTACCTGTAGTGTAAGAGTGAGCCTCGCCACCCAGAGAACCCAGGCTCATACCCGCAGCCTGTCCTTGGCGTGTCCACCGCCCAGCTTGGCACTGAGCACCCCGCGATGATCACACAACCCAGCCCCGGAGCCCCACGAGCTCTGAGCTTCTGCGGACCGGTGCCGGCAAGCCGCAGCGTCGCCAAGCCGCAGCGTCGCCCTCCCGGAGGCAGAGCTCGGGCACAGCCCAGGACGACTGCAGGTGATCAGCTCCTGGGAGTGAGGGCAGCCACCCGGCCTGCAGCCCCCTCGTTCGTGCTGTTGCTGACTTTCACAGTGAGCGCTGAAGTCTCCCAGAATACGGAGGAGTGTCTCTCCAGAGACCCCAGGGGGCCCAGGAACTGCCCTTCCTCTGACAGGAGGGAACTGGGGGCCCACCCCCTCGGGGGATTTCTGGCTTGTCCAGCACCCTGTGGAGAGAGCAGAGGCGTAGTTAGGTGCTGGGTTGGTCTGTGGATGGTGATGCTGAGGTGTGGGGACTCCGGCGATGCCGGGCTGTGGTCACGAGCTCTCAGGACACCTCACACCCCGTCACTCCTGCCTTCTCACTGCAGCCTGGAGCCCTGCTGGCGTGTGGCTCCTGCTGGCCCAGGAGAGAGCTGGTCCTCTCTCCCATCCCCGTGTGAGGTGCTCAGAGCTTCCATTCAAAGGTTTAAGAGCAGCAAAGCCTGACAGTCCAAATCTGGCGTGGTTTCCTGCTTCCTGCAATCTGCCGACACCAGCGACGAGTTCCCGTCAGGAGCCGACAGTGGAGATGTGGCTGAACATGGGGCGGACAGGCCTGGCCGGGCTCCCGGCGTGTGTCCTGCTGGTGGCAGGAGGCCGTGGGGCACATGGAGCCAGCGCCCCCGCCCCAGCCCACTCCAGGCTCCGTCCCCCTCCTCGGGGCAGCGCCAGCCCCTCCTGGACAGGTCAGGGTCTGTGTAGCGACCCCCACCGACCACGGGAGCTCGGGGCACACGCAGGGCGCCCTCACTCGTGACCTGAGTCGCCAGCTTGGCCAGTTTGGATTTATAAAATGTAGGTAACACATCTAGGAAGGAGAGTGTCTGACAGCCGGTGATTAAATGTCACACACAGTTACGTTTTACATTCGTCACTTCATGGCAAACAGGAGGAGAAGCGCAAGCAGCGACAGACTTTATTTCCTTGGGCTCCAGAATCACTGCAGACGGTGACCGCAGCCGTGAAATTAAAAGACATTGCTGCTTGGAAGAAAAACTGTGACAAACCTGGACAGTGAATTAAAAGGCAGAGACATCACTTTGCCAACAAAGTCTGCATAGTCAAAGCTATGGTTTTTCCAGTGGTCGTGTATGGATGTGAGAGTTGGACTATAAAGAAAGCTGAGCACTGAAGAATTGATGCTTTTGAACTATGGTGTTGGAGAAGACTCTTGAGAGTCCCTTGGACTGCAAGGAGATCCAACCAGTCCATCCTAAAGGAGATCGGTCCTGAATATTCTTTAGAAGGGCTGATGATGATGCTGAAGCTCCAATACTTTGGCCACCTGATGTGAAGACCTGACTCATTGGAAAAGACCCTGATGCTGGGAAAGATTAAGGCGGGACGAGAAGGGGATGAGAGGATGAGATGGTTGGATGGCATCACTGACTCAGTGGACGTGAATTTGCGCACCCTCCTGGAGATGGACGGCGCTGGGTTCTGGTTTAGCTTGCAGGGCTGTGACGACGGGTGGGTTGAGCAGCGTTCGTGTCTTGCTGGTACCGGCCTGTCCCCTCTTATGAAGTGCCCGAGCAGGGCCTCTGCGCATTTTCCTCATGGACCATCTGCCTTTCCTTACTGGTTTGTGGGCAGTGCTGACACATGTCCTGGGACTGATTCTCACGTTGGGCTCGTATGCTCGGGTGAGCTCCCTGCAGCTTGCTGTTCGGTCTCCTCACGCTCTTTTGATAACTGTGAGTTTCTCATCACTTTCCTTTTCTTCTGATGCTTTTATATCCTTTAGAGCAGCGGTTGTCCTTCCCAAGACCATGAAGGTGAAACCATGAAGGTTCTATCTTTTACGGTGAAACCTCTGGCCATCTGAGTTTTGTATGGTGTGAATCAGGGGACGGGCTTCATTTTCCCTGTGAAGCTGGTGGCCCAGTTCCATCTGGGGCAAAGGCGAGCCTCTCCCCGCCGAGCAGGCGTGGCGTCCGTCAGGTGGCCCCGTCTGTGGTCTGTTCCTGGCCTCTGACCGCTGGTTGCTCTGTTGTTGGGTCAGCAGCTTGTGTCGTGCTTACGCCGTCTGCCTGCACTCAGAGGTCTGCTTGTGTAGTCTTGAGACGCGGGGCATTGATTTGCACGTTTTGGAGCCATTAGTGGGTTGCCGGCGGTTTTCCAGACTCACCTTTCTTCTGTCTGGGCTGGTGGAGACACAGGACTTCTGGAATTCGTGTGATGCTTTCGCTGGCAATGGTGGCAAAAGCCACGCTGATATTAGGACAGCTGGGTTTTATGTTTTGTGGCCGTACCTTTGTGATCTTCATTCTGTCTTGTTTTCTAAAAATCTTCAGGTCATTCCCGCAGGAGTAAATGCTAAATCTGGCTGGGTGTGTTTGCCTTTTAAAAAGCCAGCCCTTTTAGATGACTTAGCCTCTACCCTATCTAAAACCGGCAGGAAGTGAGCTGACTTCGGGCCCGTGTGTCGCCCTCAGACATGCGGTTGTTCAGAGGAGGGAGGGAGAGTCTTGTAGCGTATAAGGCTTTGTGGGGACTTGCGTGTAAGGTGACCAGTTATCCGAGAGAGGCCAGTGGACAGGCCGTGTCTGCCTCTGCTGATGGCTGGGCTGGTCTGCTGCCCACGGGCGCTGGGGCACTTGCCGAGCTGGGCGGCGGGGCCTGGTCGGACCAGGGGCCTGCGTGTGGGAGCGGAGCCGAGCCCCAGCCGGTGGACTGAGGGGACCCCTGGTATGAGTCTGGGGGTGGGAGGAGCCAGGAAGAAGCCGAGAAGGAGCCGCTGGGGCTGCGGAGCCCTGGAGAGGATGGTGCTGTGCCCGTGAGACCTCCACGGACAGCGGTGACGGCGTCGGCGGGGCGAGGGGGCAGGCCCGGGAGAAACGGGAACGGGGCAGGGAGACACGCTCCGCTCTGGACCTGTGACTCTGGAGATGCTTCTCAGACTCCAGATGGGACCGTGGTGTTGAGAGTGGGGTGGGTAAGTGCGGATGCTAGAAGCGGTCGGGCCTGGAAGTGTGAGCTGGGGGTTTTCAGTCGGCGGGCGGGTTTAGTGCTGTGGGAGGCTTGAGTGGTGGGAGGTCATGAGAAAAGACGAGGCCCAAACATGCGCGATCAGTGGGCAGTGGAGGGCGGCTGGGGACGCGCGGCGAGCTCGAGTGGGGCGGCTCAGGCCTCTGTGATTTGGGCACCGGGACCGCTGTGCAGAGTCACTGCGGGAACCGCGAGGCCCTTGGAGCAGCACGCGCACGCACGTGATTAGGAGCCGCCAGTTTATGTTAGCGTCCCTGCTGCTGTCTTCACTGCATTTCCGGTGGGAGTGGCTCTAGGAGGGAATAAGACTTCCTAGAAGGACTAGGCAGAGAGAAGAACCCAGGACAGGACACAGGGCAAATGGAAGGAGGAAACGGCCTCAGAGGAGAAAAGCTCTCCGTTTAGATTGTTTAAAATTCAAAATTAAAACACACAGGAAGATTGAAAAAATTAAATGAAATTAATCTTTTTCTTGTGTAGATTCTAAGAAAAGAGAATATTGGTATGGCGATAATAACATCACACAAAATAATTCAAGTTAAAAACCTATAAAAAGAACAAAGCAGGCAATATGCACCAAAAATAAAGAGTCTCTCACTTATCAACAAAGTTAGATGGACTACAATAAACATGGACAAGTATTCTTAGGGGAAGGCTATGCTATGCTATGCGTAGTTTCCAGAAACTAAGAAATAGAATTAGAGCACAGAGTATTTCAGACAACTTATATACATACACACATGTATTACATTTTATACACACACACATATATATTACACCCAGTAGAGAATATACTTTTTTCTCCAAAGGCACATGGCGTATTTACCAAAGTTGACAATATTCTACTCCAGAAGTGCAGTTCCTACAAATTAAAAATATGTTTATAGCATACAGGTCACATCTACTATCAGCAGTGTAATTAAACAGCTGCTGCTGCTGCTGCTGCTAAGTCGCTTCAGTCGTGTCCGACTCTGTGCGACCCCACCAGGCTCCCTGTCCCTGGGGTTCTCCAGGCAAGAACACTGGAGTGGGTTGCCATTTCCTTCTCCAATGCATGAAAGTGAAAAGTGAAAGTGAAGTCGCTCAGTCGTGCCCGACTCTTAGCGACCCCATGGACTGCAGCCCACCAGGCTCCTCCGTCCATGGGATTTTCCAGGCAAGAGTACTGGAGTGGGGTGCCACTGCCTTCTCCGGTAATTAAATAGAAGCCAGTGGAAAAAAAGACAATACAAAATAATCTGTATGTTTTAAAGTTTAAAACTATATTTCCAAATAATCCATGGGTCAAGGAGAAAATTAAAATGGAAATTATAATACAGTTTAGAACTGTTTAATAATTACAGTGCTGTACATTAACACCATTGAATATAGTCAAAGTGGTTTTCAGAGAAAATTTTGTAGTATTAAATATATATATTATAAAAAAGAAAAGTTAGAAGATATAGGAAGTAAGCTTTCAACATAAAAACATAAGGTGGGGAAAGCATAACAAACTCAAATTAAGATTAAGGAAATAATAAGGATAAATTAGAAATTAACAAAACGGAAAACAAAACAAACAGTATATAACTGATCAGACAAAAAAAGAAGTCTTCAGTAAGTATGACCAAGGAAAAGAGGGAAAATATATCAAGAATGAAGAAGAAAGAAGACAAAGATGACATCAAATACAACAGAGAAGTGAAGTTACAAGAAAATTCTATGAATAACTTTATACTAATGCATCCGATTCATCCATTCAACAGTTATTTTTAGAGCTCCTACTTTCTTCTAAAAATTGTTTTGTGCACTGGGGATATATTGGTGAACAAAGTCCCTGCCTTCATGGGATTTACATTTCAGTAAGGTAATATCACACGGGCTTCCCTGGTGGCTCAGAGGTTAAAGCGTCTACCTGCAATGCGGGAGACCTGGGTTTGATCCCTGGGTCGGGAAGATCCCCCAGAGAAGGAAATGACAACCCACTCCAGTATTCCTGCCTGGAGAATCCCATGGATGGAAGAGCCAGGTGGGCTACAGTCCACGGGGTCGCAAAGAGTCGGACACGACTGAACGACTTAACTTTCAGCTTAACTTTCAACTTTCAAGGTAATATCACAGTCACGTGGGCAGATTGTGTTGTACGAATAGATTAAAGGGGTAAGACTATATGATTATCACAATAGAGACTAAAGGGAGTATCTGATAAAATTAAGCCCCCATTCTATTTTTTTAATTGAAATATAGTTGATTTACAATATTATATATTACAGGTGTACAATACACTCATTCATAATTTTTAAAGGATATACACCGTTTATAGTTATCACAAAGCATTGGCTGTATCCCGTGTTGTACATAATATCCTGTAGTTCAGTCACTCAGTCGTGTCCAACTCTTTGTGACCCCATGGACTGCAGCACACCAGGCTTCCCTGTCCTTCACCATCTCCTGGACTTTGCTCAAACTCATGCCCATTGAGTCCGTGATGCCATCCAACCGTCTCATCCTCTGTCGTCCCCTTCTCCTCCTGCCTTCAATCTTGCCCAGCATCAGGGTCTTTTCCAGTGAGTCAGCTCTTCCTGTCAGGTGGCCAAAGTACTGGAGTTTCAGCTTCAGCATCAGTCCTTCCAATGAATGTTCGGGACTGATCTCCTTTAGCACGGACTGGTTGGATCTCCTTGCAGTCCAAGGGACTCTCAAGAGTCTTCTCCAGCCACAGTTCAAAAGCATCAATTCTTTGGTGCTGAGCCTTATTTTTGGTCCAGCCCTCACATCCTTACATGACCACTGAAAAAAACACAGCTTTGGCAAAGTGATGTCTCTGCTTTTCAATACGCTGCCTAGATTTCTCATAGCTTTCCTTCAAGGAGTGCGTGTCTTTTAATTTCATGACTGCATTCACCATCTGCAGTGATCTTGGAGCCCAAGAAAATCTGTCACTGTTTCCACTTTTTCCCCATTCGTTTGCCATGAAGTGATGGGACTGGATGCCGTGATCTTAGGTTTTTTTTTTTTTGAATGTTGTTTAAACCAGCTTTTTCACTCTCTTCTTTCACCCTCATCAAGAGGCTCTTTAGTTCCTCTTTGCTTTCTGCCATTGTAGCGGTGTCATCTGCGTGTCTGAGGCTGTTGATACTTCTTGCGTCTGGACTCCAGCTGTGCTTCATCCAGCTGATGTTTTGCATGGTGTACTCTGCATGTGAGTTAAATAAGCAGGGGACAGCATATAGCCTTGTGCTCCTCTCCCAGTTTTCAGCAAGTCTGTTGTTCCGTGTACACTTCTGCTGCTTCTGTGCAGTTTTCTCAGGAGGCGGGTCAGGTGGTCTGGTATTCCTGTCTCTAAGAATTTTCCACAGTTTATCGTGATCCACACAATCAAAGGCTTCAGTGTAGTCAATGAAGTAGAAGTAGATGTTTTTCTGGAATTCCCTTGTTTTCCACAGGGCGGAGTCTTAACCACTGGGCCGCCAGGGAAGACCCTTGTCGCAGTATTGTTACGATGCCTGTGTACAGTGACTGCTGTGGGTTTACAGAATGGTCCAGCGGCCTGGTTGAAGAGTTTTGGCAGCATCCTATGCCATTAGTACCCGGCTGTGGATGGAGGTTCTTAATGTACAGGAGGCTGTGATCAAAACCATCCCCAAGAAAACGAAATGCAAAAAGGCAAAATGGTTGTCTGAGGAGGCCTCACAAATAGCTGAGAAAAGAAGAGAGGCAAAAGGCAAAGGAGAAAAGGAAAGGTATAAGCATCTGAATGCAGAGTTCCAAAGAATAGCAAGGAGGGCCTTCCTCAGTGATCAGTGCAAAGAAATAGAGGAAAACAATAGAATGGGAAAGCCTAGAGATCTCTTCAAGAAAATTAGAGACACCAAGGGAACATTTCATGCAAAGATGGGCTCGATAAAGGACAGAAATGGTATGGACCTAATAGAAGCAGAAGATACTAAGAAGAGGTGGCAAGAATACACAGAAGAACTATACAAAAAAGATCTTCACGAGTAAGATAATCATGATACTATGATCACTCACCTAGAGCCAGACATCCTGGAATGTGAAGTCAAGTGGGCCTTAGAGAGCATCACTACAAACCAAGCTAGTGGACGTGATGGGATTCCAGCTCAGCTATTTCAAATCCTAAAAGATGATGCTGTGAAAGTGCTGCACTCAATATGCCAGCAAATTTGGAAAACTCAGCAGTGGCCACAGGACTGGAAAAGGTCATTTTTCATTCCAATCCCAAAGAAAGGCAATGCCAAAGAATGTCAAACTACCACACAATTGCACTCATCTCACACGCTAGCAAAGTAATGCTCAAAATTCTCCAAACTAGGCTTCAGCAATATGTGAACCATGAACTTCCCAATGTTCAAGTTGGATTTAGAAAAGGCAGAGGAAACAGAGATCAAATTGCCAACATCCACTGGATCATTGAAAAAGCAAGAGAGTTCCAGAAAAACATGTACTTCTTCATTGACTAAAAAGCTAAAGCTAAAGCTTTTGACTGTGTAGATTGCAACAAACTATGGAAGATTCTTCAAGAGATGGGAATAAAAGACCATCTTACCTGCCTCCTGAGAAACCTGTATGCAGGTCAGGAGCCAACAGTTAGAACCAGACATGGAACAAAGGACTGGTTCCAAATTGAGAAAGGAGTATGTCAAGGCTGTGTACTGTCACCCTGCTTATTTAACTTCTATGCAGAGTACATCATGCAACATGCCGGGCTGGAGGAAGCATAAGCTGGAATCAAGATTGCCAGGAGAAATATCAATAACCTCAGATACGCAGATGACACCACACTTATGGCAGAAAGCGAAGAACTAAAGAGCCTCTTGATGAAGGTGAAAGAGGAGAGTGAAAAAACTGGCTTAAAACTCAGCATTCAATAAACTAAGATCATGGTTGCATCACTTCATGGCAAATAGATGAAGAAACAATGGAAACAGTGACAGATTTTATTTTCTTGGGCTCCAAAATCACTGCAGGTGGTGACTGCAGCCATGAAATCAAAAGACAGTTGCTCCTTGGAAGAAAAGCTATGACAAACCTAGATAGCATAATAAAAAGCAGAGATACTTCTTTGCCAACAAAGATCTGTAGAGTCAAAGCTATGGTTTTTCCAGTAGTCCTGTGGGAATGTGAGAATTGGAAAGAAAGCTGAGCGCTGAAGAATTGATGCTTTTGAACTGTGTTGGAGAAGATCCTTGAGAGTTCCTTGGACATCAAGGAGATCAAACCAGTTAATCCTAAAGGAAACCAGTCCTGAATATTCATTGGAGGGATTGATGCTGAAGCTCTAATACTTTGGCCACCTGATGCAAAGAGCCAGCTCATTAGAGAAGACTCTGACACTGGGAAAGATTAAAGGCAGGAGGAGAAGGGGATGACAGAGGATGAGATGGTTGAATGGCATCACTGGCTCGATGGACCTGAGTTTGAGCAAGCTCCGGGAGTTGGTGGTGGACAGGGAAGCCTCGCGTGCTGCAGTTCATGGGGTCACAAAGACTGAGCGGACTGAGCTCAGTCACGGACACGACTGAGCGACTGAGCTGACTGATGACTGTGTGTTACAGAAGGGAGAGCACCCTGCCCAGCCAGGAGGAGTCGGGGCGCTTTGTCCAGGACTCAGCTGTGTCAGGTAGAGCTGGGCTGGAGACTCCTGCTCCTCAGACGTAGCTTGCCACAAAGCAGACTTTGAACAAATATATGTTGAAATGTCCATCTTAGTGTCCCGTGCAGTTTTAGGATGGCAGAGTGAACAATGGTTGGTTCCTGGTGTGGTGGAGCCCCGATCTTGACTTATTCCATGGAAGAGTTAGGCTTGAGTGATCCCCAGGGCCAGTGAGGGGAGAGAGGGCACACCTGCCAGGTGGGCACTTTAATCTTTATTTTTTTGCACCATGTAAATTATTTTTTTAGTCTGAAACTATATCAGACTCAAAATTTGCAGCCGTAGCACAAAGAACTTCTCCTATACCATTTGAAAGTAAGTTGCTGATATGATACGCTATCATCTTGAATACTTTAGAGTATTAAAGTATTCCAGAGGAATACATTTTCTTGTAAAATCAAAATACAACTGTTGAAATTATGAACTTAACGCCGATGCATTCCTGTGATCTTGTCCTCTGTCTATTCATTTCACCAATCCATGGTAAATTTCAACTCTACAGTAAAAGGATCCAGTTCAGAATCACACTTTGCTTTTACTTGCCGTGGTTTTTCTGTCTCCTCCAGGAGAAGAGTTCCTCCTTCTGCCCTTGCTTTTCACACTCATGCTGCTTTTGAAGACTGCAGACCGCTCCCTGCGTAGGTGCTACCTCAGTGTGGGTCACCTCTGCCTTAGCTCCGCCCACTGGAGACAGCCAGGCTGCTGGCGGGGGCTTTGGGACGCTCACGCATTGTCAGCACCACCTCCCGCAGGAGAAGGGGCAGGAGAGCTGCCTGCCTCCCCGGGTCGGGGGCGGGGGGAGCGGGACATGGGGCCTGAAGACCCCATGGAGCAGGAGCCAGCCTGGTGACTAGATTTTGTGAGCCTGGGATAAATGACTTTTTAAATCTGATTGCTTTATCTGAAAACCACATAAAAGCCGCAAGTGTTGTCTAGTTTTGCACCTGACGTATTGCCTTCATTATTGAGGTTTTGTGAAATCTAACTGTCCCAGAGCCCGGGTCAGAGCTGCGCAGGCTGCACCTGAGGCGAGAGCCAGCCTCTCCTTGTCTCAGTGGCTCCTCTGCACTCAGCGCCCTCCCTGCGGGGCCGGGGCGCCTGCCCCGGGCACCCGGGTGACCCACGGCCTGGACCCTTTTCCCTCTCTGCTGGCCTGCCCACCGGCCCCTGTCCTGGGGGGTGCCTGCCCCGGGCACCCGGGTGACCCACGGCCTGGACCCTTTTCCCTCTCTCCTGGCCCGCCCGCCAGCCCCTGTCCCGGGGGGGCGCCTGGCCCAGGCACCCGGGTGATCGCACAGCCTGGACCCTTTTCCCTCTCTGCTGGCCCGCCCGCTGGCCCCTGTCCTGGGGGGCACCTGGTGCCCAGTGACGTGGTCTCCATGCAAACCCGGGCCCAGCCGTGGCTGCGGTCTCTGTGCCTCAGTTGAGCGTGGGGTCAGCACCCGGCTTGAGTCTCCCTTGTGGGGCCCCCAGTTGGGGTCCCTGGGCTTCTGCATTGAGCAGTGGCCTGCAGACAGGGTCAGGCCACAGCAGGGGGGTCTAAGCTTCGCGTGTGGCCCTTGGCACCCGAATGAAGGGAGGTCTTCATGGAGTGTATGATTTTAATCACTGAAATGAAATACATTAACTTCACAAAATAATTTATAAGTGAATAATGTAAGTTTTTCCATTCAAATCAATGAAATTGCCTAGGGCTCCTCTTTGAAAAGCGCCCCTGTCTCTTGTTGGTGAGTCCTGGGGGCCCTCTGTGGTCAGGTGCCGGTTAGTGGGCAGCCATGTGCGGCCGTGGCTGCCATCTCCGCGCCTCGCGTCCTGGGCCCTCAACGTGACAAGCGACAGCGTCCCCTCCGCGTCACCCCACTTCCCACGCTGCCCCTTTTTGGTTGCCGTTCTGCCCACTCGCGGCCTCGCGAGCTCTCCCGGCGTCTCACCCCCATCTGCTTGGCATTTCAGTCTCCAGAAGGACTTGTGTCGTTTCAGACCCAGGGAGTTTGTGCTGCTTTGCTCTGCCAGAATAGTTATAACTCGACTTCTCTAATGTTGACCCCAGGAGGGTCTCAGATGTAGGTTTCTGCCGTGTGGCCACGCGTCTGGTGGCCCTGGCAGGTACACGCAAGGATGCTGCACCTCTTCTAATTGTCAGCAGGGCTCTAAACAGGGGCAGGCCTTTCACCGAGAGGAGCTGGGCCGCCTGCCCGAGGCTGCACCAGGTCAAGCAGGACACGGCCTGAGGTCCGTCCTGCCCGTTCTTACCTGTGTCCTCTTCCTCCCCAGTGGCCTGGCCACTCATGGGGGTTGCCTGTGCGGTTTCTTCGAGGAAAGACAGGCTGCGTCTTTACATCTATAAAGCATACCAGGGCTGCAGCTGGGGACTGAAGCAAACACGCTCCGGGTGACTGCTGCAGGGCCTGGGCAGGACGGGGCAGACGTGAGCACGCGGCTGATGAGGGTGGGGCGGGGGGAGGGAGGGCTGGGCTGAGGGCAGGCAGCCCTTCCGGGCCTCCACCTCCCTGTGCGGGACTCGGGCATGGCTCAGAATTCTGAGTCCATGCTGGCCTTCCAGGTCGTCTGAAGAGTCTTACTAACAGTGCTTTAGCTTCTTTGACATTTTCTCAATATTTGGATGCACGGTGTAAAGATCTACTCTTGGCCCAAGCCCTGTAGTTGTTCATTTTTCCCCTAATAAGGGAAACCAAGGCGTAACGATACTCAAGTCCATGCAGCGCATCACGCGATGCCGCCCAGAGCCACAGTGACCAGCGTGGGTGCGAGTC
The DNA here is from genome assembly GCF_003369695.1 of Bos indicus x Bos taurus. Classification (NCBI taxonomy): domain Eukaryota; kingdom Metazoa; phylum Chordata; class Mammalia; order Artiodactyla; family Bovidae; genus Bos; species Bos indicus x Bos taurus. The sequence continues at coordinate 114,892,029 of NC_040081.1, read as the reverse complement.
TCCCCCAGGGCCCCCAGAGCCAAGGTGCACTGTTGCAGGACCGTGTGGCAGGCATTCTCAAGGTCTGGTCGGTTTGGAGGGTGGACCAGTTCACTGGCAAGCACAGGCTTTAAAAAGTAAACGATGTGACGTTAAAACTGTCAGAGTCCTGCGCCCAAGACTACATTTCACTGTACGTGGATCTTATCTCAAAAACTGTAAAGGAAGACCGAACTCTCATTACTGGTTTAGTTTTTGGCAAGCGTGTGTTTATCGGTTCTTAAAGTATGTTTTGTGTGCTCCAGCAAATGAGTAAATACACCAAGAATCATGGGAGCCCAGCTCTCCACTGCTGGGACGGAGTTACAGAACCGGCAAAGGAGAATGTCCTGGCGTTGGGTCGGAGCTTGAGCTGTCACTGTGAACTCGTGGCTTCAGTGGATGTGAGCACGTAGAAACGAACAAACAGATGTGCCCCTGTGTGTTCACCCAGAAGGAAAGCTGTGACCAACTTAGACAGCATGTTAGAAAGCAGAGATGGTACTTTGCCAGCAAAGGTCTGTCTAGTCAAGGGTATGGTTTTCCCAGTGGTCATGTATGGATGTGACAGTTGGATTATAAAGAAAGCTGAGCGCCGAAGAATTGATGCTTTTGAACTGTGGTGTTGGAGAAGACTCTTGAGAGACCCTTGGACTGCAAGGGGATCCAACCAGTCCATCCTAAAGGAAATCAGTCCTGAATATTCATTGGAAGGACTGATGCTGAAGCTGAAACTCCAATACTTTGGCCACTTGATGGAAAGAACTGACTCATTAGAAAAGACCCTGATGCTGGGAAAGACTGAAGGCGGGAGGAGAAGGGGGTGACAAAGGATGAGATGGTTCGATGGCATCACCAAACTTGATGCACGTGAGTTTGAGTAAACTCTGGAAGTTGGTGATGGACAGGGAAGCCTGGTGTGCTGCAGTCCGTGGGGTCACAAAGAGTCGGACATGACTGAGTGACTGACCTGAACTGAACTGAACTGTGTATCATTGGCACGTGTGGGTATGTGTGTTAGTATTTCTTAGGTCTGTCTGCTGGAAGGACCAGGAAGCAAAGAAACTCCCCAGCAGCAATGAGTAGCCCTTGTGTCCAGATCTCGGTGTCTAAACACCACTCCTCAGTGAAAGGAACTAGGTTCCTAGGAGCAAAGACTGATTTCCTGGGCTGGAGCAGGGAAAGAACGAAATGAGCCCCGCACGCGTGTCTTCTACCAGAAAATAAGGAGGCGCTCGGTGCATGCCGAGGACTTACCAGAAGGACCAAGCACCAGCTCGAAGGAAGGCCGAGCATTAAAGAAAAACAGGTCAGGTGTTTGTGGATTATACGCTGTTGGATGAAACAGGCCCGCTGAGTGCATACTGATGTAGATGAATGAGCTGTAGCAAGTGGGGAGAAGGGACGCTCTCGCAGAGTTGAGTGGAGGAGGACCGGCGACCTCAGGAAATCTCCCCTGGATGCTGAAATGCAGGAGCAGGCTCTGTCCACCACGTGAGAGCCTCCACCATGGAGAAGCCTGGCTCCCTGACCAGCAGCGCCAGCACCACCTGCGATAGGCTGACCACCATCCTCCTGCAGAGACACGCAAGGAGAACCCACACGCGGGGCACCGGCCAGGCCAGCAGGGGACACCAGGCAGCCCAGACTGAGGGCCGTGCACGCGTAACAGGCCCACGTCTGAGTCTCGTGAACAGAGGGGCCGGGAGCTTTTAAAGAGGCCCGAGCCCTGAGCAATACTGACTTGGAGCCTGGACCGGGAAGTAGCCAGAAAGGGCCTTGTTGATGAAACGGGGACTCACGCTGTGTGACTTTCCGCCATTTTGATGGCTGTGCTCTGGCTACGAAAGGGAATGTCCTGCTCTTTAGAAATTCACACTGAAGTGTTCAGGGGCCCAGAGGTATGCTGTCTCCAGCTTAATCTCCGGTTTGGGAAGAGCTACCAGCATTTGTGTTCAGACAAGAAGGGGAGGGACTGAGCAGGATCGGGGAGAGGTCACACAGCCAACAGGGAAGGACTAGACGCTACTGAATCGGGATGAAGGGCACAAGAAGGGCCCATTTGCTGTCTTTGTAACTCTCGCAAGTTCTAATTTATACCAGAACAAAAAGTTGCCCGCACAGGGTGGCACCTGTGGCCCTAAGGGAGGGGTGCCAGGGGAGGTGTTTCCGTGCTTCAGTCAGCGTCCTGTCCCCGGGGGTGTCAGCCATAGCTGTGGCCGAGCCCTCGGACAAACGGCGGGCACGGCCTGACTCCGCACCTGCCCTCCTGAGCTCTGCCGCCTCCTCGCTGGCACATGGCCGCGCCTTGGAAACTTGAGATCAGAAAGGGCTTGCTGGGAAGGTGGCTCCCCGGGGGCTGGGCTGCGGCCTTCTAGCCTCTCCCGAATTGTTTCCTTGGAGGACGCTGAGATTGATTTGACGTCTTGTTTAACAGAGCGTCGCCCAGTTTATGCCGCAGCGTCCATCCGAGAGTCCGGAGCAGACCCCCCCACCCCGTGTTGGTAAACAGAGCCTTCGCCGCAGTCACGCATGTGCTCTGCTTTGACCTCACAGTGCTCTTGAGGGTTTAGAAGCGGTTCAGTCTGGGCTGGCTGCGTATCACCTAGGGAAGGCTCATTCCTGATGCTGTGAGCTTTGGGTGGTCACCTTCTCATTACAGACAGGCTTCATGTTTGTGGGACTGAAATTCTGTTAATAGGGAAATGAGAGTTTTACTGTGAAACATCTGTTTTCCCTTCACCACTGCTGGTTTAACAGAAAGGATTCCCCAAAGCCCCAGGGCTTCAGCTCCAGCCCTGCAGCCTCAGAGAGCAGCCTTGGGAGCTGCTCCGCCCGCTAAATAATTCAGGCTCCTCACAGCCACGGGCGAAAGGTCTGCTCTGAATTATGGATGCGTCTTTGTGAGGCTTTGTGTTAAGTGTACTGCGCCTCCTTCTCCCTTGCTGAAGGGAGAGACTCGCCCTTGTCAGCCCGGGGCCGGGCATCTCTGGAGAAAGTGCACTAACTTGCCTCCTCGGGGAGCCGAGCTCAGGAGCAATGTCTCTGTGTGTGGCCTCAGCCTTTGCCCGGGGCCCCAGGGGCTGTGCCGGCTGAGCCTGGTATGGATTCAGAGGGGTGGTTTGCGGTGAATGGTTGGAAGTATTTGGTTAAGTGGCATCACAGTGGCTCTTATCAGCTCTGCCCAGGTAAAGTCCCTCTGGTCTGCGCCCTGTCGTGGTTGGCGGGGGCAGGCAGACCGCGCGGGCTCCAGGTATGTGTGCGGGGGTGGGGGTCGGCTCCCAGGCAGGTGGCCATTAAGCCTACAGCCTGACCGTGAGCTGGGACTTAAGTCTTTACAGTGCTGGAAGTTAGGTGGATGAGATATTCTGGCGAGATAATGATGGGAGAGGGCCTGGAGTTACAGAATTATCCACGAAACGTTCATACAGGGGCGGGCCTCAAGGTACTTGCCAGAGGGTAACCTGCGTGTTCATCCAGCCAATGTAGGGGTCGTGGCGTTCCTGTTCTCAGCAAATTTGACAGACCTCGTAAACTTCCTCACCAGGAAAGCGTTTCTTTGACTCAAACTAATTGAAAGGGAGAAAAAAAACACACAGTGAGGACAGAGCCCAGGCAGCGTCTCTAAAGCTGGGCTGGGAGGCGGGAGGCGGGCTCTCCCATGGGGCTGGGAGGTGGCGGGCGGGCTCTGCCACAGGGTCTTCCCCTTGGGCTGGAGGATGCCTGTGGGTTTTCCAAACACCGGACTCCCCGGAGACTGTACTGGCCTTGGAGTTGGGGTGGGAACCCTGGCCTTGGGAGGAATTTCACTTGTGTTCAAGGGCAGTCCTGCCACAAATGTGCATCGTTTTCCGTGTGTTGAGAGTTGAAAGGTGCTGTGAATTATGAAATTCAGAATTTGACAATGGATGTCAAAGGCCAGGGGGTCTTTGTGTGTGTTGTGGACACGGACGCGCTTGGGTTTTGTCATCCCAAGGGGCTCTGCACCCGCCCGGCGGGTCTCACGCGAAGGCTCACCAGGAGGTCTTATGGTGACAAGACCCGTACGCACACGCTGTGTGGGCCCGGGGTGTCTCGTTCTCCCCTCTGAAGCGGGTGCGGGCTACCTGAGGTCTGGCTGAGGTCCGCAGACGGGGGCGGCGTGGCCTGGCCCTGGGGTGCTCCTGCATGGTCTCGGCCATCCACCTTCCAAGCTCCCGGTGCCAGAGTTGAGACCCAGGGAGCAGGCATTCGGGTCCCAGAACCCACAGCAGGGGGGTGTCTCCTGCAGACCAAGAAGGGGCTCATGGGGGCAGTGCGGGTGCGGGGCCCCTTTCTGAGCTTGTGGGTCCCCACGCCCCTCAGGCGAGCAGGAGTTTTCAGCCGAAGCGACTTCCTGGGGGGCCTCTGTCTGCAGGCAGAGCCCCCCAGCCTCCCCGACCCCTCCCCTACCCCATCTTCCTGTGCAGGATGCCAGCACCCCTAAGACTCACGCGGGGACTGCCCAGCTCCCGCCAAGAGTCCGGCAAGGCAGACCCCAGAGTGCACCGCTGACCCACCGAGTCCACACCAAGGGGCCAGGAGGTTCCTTTTATTCTGACTGTAAAGTGTCTTTATCAATGAGAATTTTAAAACTAATCTTATTTATTTTCGGCCGTGCTACGTCTTTATGGCTGCCGGCCTTTCTCTCATTGTGGTGAGCCGCACGTGGGCTCCGTAACTGCAGCTCTGGGCTCTGGACCTCAGGCTCTGTAGCTGCTCTGAGGCACGTGGGTCTTCCCGCATCTGGGATGGATCCAGCCTGTGTCTCCTGTGTTGGCAGCTGGATTCTTTACCGCGGGCCACCAGGGAAGCCCTCGATGAGACTTTTAAAGTGACAGCTATTGATCTGTGAGTCCTAAAAAGTGATTCGTATTTGCCAAGTCTTAATAGAAACGAGTCAGTGTATGGGTCATCTTCCCCTACAACATGTATTCAGCGTTCATCCTCTCCTTCCCTCAGTCCCTCCACAAACCTGCAGCGTGGGCCCCGCACCTGTCTCGCTCCCGCCCTGTGTGCCTGCTCCATGCCTGCTCCGTGTTGGAATCCAGACGTCTCGCGTTTGACAAGCAGAAGCTCTCACGCTGAAGGGTGCAGCTGCTTGCTCTGCGGCTTGCTGCCCACCTCGCCCCCCTCCCCATGGTCCACGCCTGCAGTCCTCTCAGCCCCGCCCGCGCCCCCTCCCCACCCACCGTCCAGGCCACCAGTGCACTCAGCCGCACCTCTGCCAGGGCAGCGCTCAGGGCCCCTCTCCACAGGCAGCCAGGAGGACCAGGTCCCTTCTGTTACTATTATTATTATTACTTGTCTTATTTTTTAACATAGATGTGATGATTTTTTCCAATATTTTTTATTGAAGTATAGTTCATTTGCAATGTTGTATGGGTTTCTGCTGTACAGCAAAGCGATTTAGTCACATACCAACACATACACATGCACACACACACACACACATGTCCATTCTCTTTTAAACATGCTCTCGCTCGCTGGTTTGTCACGGGATATCGATACAGTCCTCTGCGCTGTGCAGGCGGCCCCGCCGTTTACCCACTCTACACGTCTCTTGTTACCGTTACTCAGTCGCTCAGTCGTGTCCGACTCTGCAACCCCGTGGACTGCAGCACAGCAGGCTTCCCAGTCCTGTTCCATCTCCTGGAACTTGTTCAAACACATGTCGAGTGAGTCCGTGATGCCATCCAACCATCTCATCCTCTGTCGTCCCCTTCTCCTGCCCTCAATCTTTCCCAGCATCTGGCTCTTTTCGCATCAGGTGGTCAAAGTATTGGAGCTTCAGCTTCAGCGTCGTTCCTTCCAATGAATATGCAGGACTGATCTCCTTTAGGACTGGATCTCCTTGCAGTCGAAGGGGCTCTCAAGAGTCTCCTCCAACACCACAGTTCAAAAGCATCAATTCTTTGGTGCCTGGCTTTCTTTATGGTCCAACTCTCACATCCATACATCGGAAAAACCATAGCTTTGACTCTACAGACCTTTGTTGGCAAAGAAATGTCTCTGCTTTTTAATATGCTATCTAGATTTGTCATAGCTTTTTTTCCAAGGAGCAAGCATCTTAATTTCATGACTGCAGTCACCACCTGCAGTGATTTTGGAGCCCAAGAAAATAAAATCTGTCACTGTTGCCATTGTTTCCCCATCTATTTGCCATGAAGTGATGCGACCAGATGCCATGATCTTCATTTTTTGAATGTTGAGTTTTAAGCCAACTTTTTCACTCTCCTCTTTCACTTTCATCAAGAGGCTCATTAGCTCCTCTTTGCTTTCTGCTGTAAGGGTGGTGTCGTCTGCATATCTGACATTACTGATATTTCTCCCAGCGTTCTTGATTTCAGCTTGTGCTTCATCCAGCCTGGCATTTCACATGATGTACTCTGCATATAAGTTAAATACGCAGGGTGACAATATACAGCCTTGATGTACTCCTTTCCTAATTTGGAACCAGTCTGTTCCTTCTTGTCCGTCTTACAGATTTCTCAGGAGGCAGGTCAGGTGGTCTGGTATTCTCATCTCTTTAAGAATTTTCCAGTTTGTTGTGAGCCACACAGTCAAAGGCTTTAGCATAGTCAGTGAAGCAGAAGTAGATGTTTTTCTGAAATTCTCTTGCTTCTTCTATGATGCAGTGGGTGTTGGCAGTCTGGTTCCTCTGCCTTTTCTAAATCCATCTTGAACATCTGGAAGTTCTTGGTTCACGTCCTGCTGAAGCCTGGCTTGGAGAATTTTGAGCACTGCTTTGCTAGCGTGCGAGATGAGTGCAGTTGGGCGGTAGTCTGAGCATTCTTTGGCATTGCCTTTCTTTGGGATTGGAATTAAAAACTGACCTTTTCTAGTCCTGTGGCCACTGCTGAGGTTTCCAAAGTTGCTGGCGCGCTGAGTGCAGCGCTTCGTATCACGTATGTTATGTGTCCTGTACGTAGCAGCTTGCGTCTGCTCCCCCAGCCCCCCACTCACCCCCACCCCTCCCCCTTGGCAAGCGCGAGACTGTCCTCTGTGTCCGCCCCCTGTGTCCGCCCCCTGTGTCCGTGCGTGTCACACTGTAGACTCTGCGGTAAGTGACGTCACACGGCGTGTGTCTGTCTCATTCACTTCTCTTAGTGTCGTGATCTCTAGGTCCATCCACGTTGCCGCAGATGACATTATTTAGTTCTTTTCGCGGCCGAATAATATTCCCCTGTGCGTGTGCCACGTCCTCTGTGCCCGCGCGCCTGTCAGAGGACACCCGGGCGGCCTCCGTGTCTTGGCTGCTGTGAACGTAGGGGTGCACGTGCCGTTCCAAATCCGAGTTCAGTCTGTTCTCCGTAACATTAGCGCCAGTTCACGTTCCCAGCACACCCTTTCTCCACACCCGCTCCAGCGTTTGCCATTTGTAGACGTCTTGATGGTGGCTGTGCTGCTTGTGTGAGGTGACACCTTGCTGTAATCTTGACGTGCATCTCCCTGATGGTGATGCTGAGCACTTTCATGAGCCCCAGGCTGTCTGCAGACCATCTGTGGAGAAACGTCTGCTTAGGCTTCTGTTCACTTTCCGATCGGGTTGTTTGCTATTGAGTTGTATGAGCTGCTTCTCTATTTTGGAGATTAAGCCTTGTCGTTTGCCTGGTTTGGAAATATTTTCTGCCGTCTTGCCCTTCCTTTGCTTATCACTGCCCCCCAGGGTGAAGCCCACACAGCTCGGGTGTCCGCCACCCGGCCCCGCTGGCCCTGCCTTGGGGGCTGTCCTGCCCCTCGGGCGCCCAGCCACCCCAGCTGTGAGCCGTGTGTCTTCACGGGCTCATCCTCATGGAAGGCTTTTCTCAGGTCGCTTTCTGTCTGTGCACCCCTCAGCTCTCAGCTCAGCCACGTGGCCTCAAGGGAGGAAAGCTGGAGAGCGTCTCGGTGCCGACAGTCCATCGTATTTTCAGGAAGACTGCTCGTCTCGTGAGGACAGCCGTTTCTCAGCATGGAGCGTGGCAGGAGAGCCTCCCGGCTCAGCCCCCACGCCCCGACGCTGGCTCTATGTTCCCGTCGCTTTGGCCCCATGAGGTGGGGTCCTCCCAAGCTCCTGCCTAGTGACTGACCATGCTCTTCTCCCACTTTTCTTTGGCATCTTGATCTTTTTTCTTATGATGTTTAGTTGCTCTTAAAGATACAGAAAACTAGTCCTTCAACTGTGTAATGTGTTACTTGTATTTTCCAGTTTCTTGCTTGTCTTTTGACTTCGCTTGCAGTGTTTTTTACATACTGAGATTGACTTTATTTTGTTGAGAGTAGTTGACAGACAGCTTTGTTTCAGGTGTACAACGATGGTTCAAAATGTGTATATATTGTAAAAGAATCACCGCACATGTTGCAGAACTTTTGAGATGAGAAGTTGTAGGGCTTCCCGGAGGCGCTGGTGGTAAAGGACCCGCTTGCCATTGCAGGAGACGTAAGAGACACGGGTTCGACCCCTGGGCCAGGAAGATGCCCTGGAGGAGGGCATGGCAACCCCCTCCAGTATCCCTGCCTGGAGAATCCCATGGACAGGGGAGCCTGGCGGGCTACAGTCCCCGGGGTCGCAGACTTGGACACCCTGAGTGCGCGCGCAGAGAGCTCATCACGGTCTGCTCTCGAGCCGCGCTCTCAGACGCGTGTTGGCTGTGCTCACTGTGCGTCCCATCTCAGGGACGGCTCACCGTGGGATTGGCGTTTGTCCCTCGGGCCCCCCACCCACGCGGCCAGCGCTGGCACCACACAGCCTGTGCTCACACATGGAGACTCCGAGTCTGTCCCCCGGCTCTGGGTGCCCTCACTCGGCATTTCAGAGGGCTCTCCTGTGCTCCCTTCCAGTGTTTCTCTGCCTTCACCGTTCACGCCTGAATTTTTGGTCCGCATGGGGTTTGTTCTGGAGCGCACTGGGAGAGCCCCACCCCATTACTGTCCAGGCGGCCACCGCTGGCCCACGGCGCTCCCTGTGACCGGGTGTCCTGTGGGTGGAGTGGACACTCCTGCAGCAGCAGCCTCGCCCACCCCGCTCAGGACGTGTGTGCAGCGTGTCTGGCATCGGTGGGTGGGGGGCGGGGCTGGTCCTGCCTCTGTCTTATGTAGTTGTCCTCACGGACCTCCACACTCCTCCACATGCGGTTTTGTCCAGATCTGATAAAGCACACGTGGGGAAGTGTGTCAGGAGGAGAGGTTGACTCAGGGGGTGAGCGTCTCTGAGGTTCAGTCAACCGTGGAGCCGTGGAGTCTTCCAGGACCCCAGCCCCAGGGAGGAGGGGTGGGGAGTGTGTGTGTGTGAGCCAGCCTGTGAGTGCGTCCGTGAATGTGTGTGAGCCGGCCTGTGAGTGTGTCAGTGTGTGTGTGTGAGTGTGAGCCTACCTGTGAGTGTATCAGTGTGTGAGAGCTGGCCTGTGTGTCAGTGTGTGTGTGTAAGCTGGCCTGAGTGTCTGTCAGTGTGTGAGTGTGAGCCGGCCTGTGAGTGTGTCAGTGCATGTGGCGAGTGTGTTTCCGGTCAGTACATGCAGAAGCGGAGCTCTCCTCTCGGGGTTCTGTGTGTCGGGCTCCAGCAGAGCAGGTCCAGGCGGTTGTGTGCGTGGGCCCTGCTCCCTGCTGGGCACCGCGGCGTGCTGAGTGATGTGCGTGCCTCTCCGGGTCCTGGGAACCTGCCCGTGCCCCCTGCCCTCTGCTCTGCCCACCATCACCCAGCCCCGGCCCCGGGCGCCTCGGGACCCCGCGCGGACTCAGTGCTCCCTCCCTGTGGCACCCGCAGCCAGGTCGGCCACGACCCCGGGGGCACCCTTGTCGGGGTGCGCCTCTGCTTCAGGAGGCGCGTTCCGTCTTGTCCCCGGGCGCCCGAACAGCGTGGCGGCAGCGTGGGCGCTCCCCCCCCTGCCCAGAGGGGACGGCTTGGGGAGGCGGCGGGCGGGAGGGCAGGGGCTGCAGTGAGTGAGGTGTGTGTGGCCCACAGAGCTGACTGGCGCCGACCTGAAGGACTGCGTGAGCAACCACAGCCTGAGCAGCAATGCCAGCCTGCCCAGCGTGCAGAGCTGCCGGCGTCTGCGCGAGCGGAGAGTGGCCAGCTGGGCCGTGTCCTTCGAGCGCCTTCTGCAGGACCCGCTCGGCGTTCGCTACTTCTCCGTGAGTCTGATGGGCAGCAGGCACCCCCTCGAGCAGGACTGGGCAGGCAGGGCAAGCGTCTCCTCCTCCTGCCTCAGCCCCGGACACTCAGTTCCAGGGTCAGAGGGAGCCTCTCTCTGCTGCGTCAGGGCCTCTGTGAACCCTCAGCAGCTGCCTGTGAGCCGGGCCTGCCTTCGGGAGGGATGCTCGGCTCCTCGGGCGTCCCCAGCCTTTGGGTTTATATTCAGGGAAATTCTGGAGAGGTGCTTAGCACCTCTGGTTTCTGTGAAAGGGGGAAAATCAGAGTAAAGTGGGGAAGAGATAGCACAGGAGGGGGAGGTTCCCCCACCGCTGACTGGCCCTCTTCTGATGACTGTGTGACGGTTAATCAATGGTGTTTTCCTTAGGATTTTCTAAGGAAGGAGTTCAGTGAAGAAAACATTTTGTTCTGGCAGGCCTGCGAATACTTTAACCATGTTCCCGCACACGACAAAAAGGAGGTAGGTTTCTCAGGCGGGGACGTGAAGGGGTTGGAGGGCGGGTGGTTTCAGCAGAGGTTCACACCTAGTGTGGCTGAAAAGTCTATGCACAAATACTTTCACACGATTAAAAAAATGCTTCTTTCAGAATGTTTCTTAATATATGTGATATTTAATTTTGCCTAAACTTAGCTTGCATAAATGCCTGGAGCCCTAACACTTAGCTCAGCACGTGTACTGCCTGCTGCCCAGTGTGGAAGGGGAAATGGGAGAGAATCTGGGGGTGGGGGCGCCTTCCAGGAGCTTCCGTCTCGGCAGCCACGTGCAGGCCATGTGGGGCGGGCTGGGTCCCGGCGCGACCTGCCCTGAGGCGGCCTGCCCCCCTGCCCTCTGCCCGCCACGCTCGGCGCCACGGGGACCACATGACAGGAGCCCCAGCCCAGGTCTTCTGAGCATTAGGAGTGCCCTTTGACAGAACTTGGAGAGGAGCCGATTTATTGAAAAGCTTCATGCCAGCTGGTACTTTCAGTCAGATTTCAACCAAGAGATGGTTATTCAGTCCCAAGAAAACGTGTCTCCAGGGCCTGCAGCCACGTCAGGCGTTGGGGCTGCAGCGGTGGCAGGCACAGAGGACGAGTGCGGTCTGTGTGTGCGGCTCACACGCTGCCCCATCAGCTCTCCTACAGGGCCCGCGAGATCTTCAGTAAGTTCCTGAGCAGCAAGGCCACCACGCCGGTCAACATCGACAGCCAGGCCCAGCTGGCGGACGACATCCTCAACGCCCCCCACCCTGACATGTTCAAGGAGCAGCAGCTCCAGGTGATGGCCCTGGCGGGGGTGCAGGGTGGGGTCCTGGAGGGCTGCCCCCGCCGGCGCCAGCCCCCTGCAGGGAGTGCAGTGGTACCCTCCCCCGACTGGGCTCCCAGCTCAGGGCCAGGGTTCAGCAGGGCCCGGAGCAGGAAGACCCAGCACCGCATCCCTGTCTGTTGGCTGCTCTCTGTATGCATCTGCACGCGATCACAGGTTCATGGGCGTTGACACACACAGAGCTCCTAGGTGTGTGGGTCTTTTCAGCTTTAGGACATCATGGTGATGAGAAGTGTGTGTGGGACCTAGTGTTAGAGCCCGCGTAAAACGTGGGACCTAGTGTTAGAGCGCATGTCCACGTGGACCTAGTGTTAGAGCCCGCGTCCACATGGGACCTGGTGTTAGAGCCCGCATAAAACATGGGACCTGGTGTTAGAGCCCGCGTAAAACATGGGACCTAGTGTTAGAGCCCGTGTCCAAATGGGACCTAGTGTTAGAGCTCGCATAAAACATGGGACCTGGTGTTAGAGCCCGCGTAAAACATGGGACCTAGTGTTAGAGCCCGTGTCCAAATGGGACCTAGTGTTAGAGCTCGCATAAAACATGGGACCTGGTGTTAGAGCCCGCGTAAAACATGGGACCTGGTGTTAGAGTGCATGTCTACGTGGGACCTAGTGTTAGAGCACGTGTCCACTGGCCTCAGTAGAGGTTCCTTCTGTTGCCTAGTCATAAAGGTTGAAACAAATGAGGAAGGTATTTTCTTTTTTATATGTATTTATGTATCCGCTGCACCGGGTCTTAGCTGCAGCGTGTGGGACCCAGTTCCTTGACTGGGGGTTGAACCTGAGCCTCCTGCATCGGAACCCCGGAGTCTTAGCCACTGGGCCACCAGGGAAGTCCCGGAGGAAAGTATTTTCAAGGCAGGTCTCACTTCCTTTAGGTTCCGGTTGCCTTTGGTTTCGTTCTTATTTAACAAAGTCAAGGTTCTTCATGACTGTCCTTGGCTGTCCTGAGTCCCCTCAGGCGCTGGCTTCATGTAGGTGTTGGAACAGGCTGGTTGTAAGCGTGACCCCAGGGGCTGGCGTGTTATGAGACGTGTGATCACATGTTGAGGAGCCTGGGCGACCCCTCCGGGGCAGACGAGGGGCTGTGGGAAGAGGCCTGCCCCCTTGGGACCGAGGGTCCGGTTCTGTGTGTGACGGGACGGCGCTGCCTTTCCCAGCAGATCTTCAACCTGATGAAGTTCGACAGCTACACGCGGTTCCTGAAATCCCCGCTGTACCAAGAGTGCATCCTGGCCGAGGTGGAGGGCCGCCCGTTGCCCGACGCGCAGCAGGTCCCCAGCAGCCCTGCCTCCAAGCACAGCGCCAGCTCGGACCACTCCAACACGTCCACGCCCAAGAAGGTGCCCGTCCGCGCGCCGCCTTCCCTGGGAGGGCGCTCGGCTGACAGCAGCCGTCCCTGCTGGCGCGCGCCGCCTTCCCTGGGAGGGCATTCTGCTGACAGCAGCCGTCCCTGCTGGCGTCTTCTCTCACTCGCAGAACCTGCAAGGCGCGCGCTCCCGCTGCACTCCCGGGGCTCCGGGCGGGGCTGCACCTCCCTGGAGACCCCCGCCTGGGCGTTCCGCCCCTCTTCCCTTCCCCTGCCTCTCCGTGACAGTGCAGCAGCCTCACACTGTTTTAACAGCACTTTCCCTTTGACGGCAGTTGAGCGGAAAATCGAAATCAGGACGGTCCCTGAATGAAGAGCTGGGGGATGAGGACAGCGAGAGGAAGCGGAAAGGCGCGTTCTTCTCGTGGTCACGGACCAGGAGCACCGGGCGCTCCCAGAAGAAGAAGGACCACGGCGACCGTCCGAATGGTTCGTGGTCTGTCCTGTGCGGAGGGCTGGGGGCGGGGGCACGGAGGAGCCAGTGCGGGCTGTGCTGTGCGCTGGCCTGTGGGGCGGCCAGCAGGGGCGCGGGGCGGCTCCGGGTCCTCTGAGAGGCGCAGGGTACGTCCCGCTCCCGCCCCCCAGCCCGGGCGCCCTGCAGGGGGCCTGGTGCCCGCCACTCAACCCCCATCTTGCCTGAGCGGTCACATGCTCTTTGTAGAAAGTTTGGAGGACACAACCAGGAGAAAAGGAAACACAGGTGTCTGCTCTTGCTTTTCTGCCGTGTGCTGGGGTCCATGAGCCTTTGTCATTTTTTAAAGAAAATGTGACACCATAGCTGGGTTATCAGGCATTTTTCCCAAAGTTGTCATTGTATTATTGCAATTCTTAAAGGTCAGCAGTCTAGAGCTTTTCCCCCATGCTTCTTTGTCCTGTGTGGCTGAAAGAGAGGGTGAGGGGGGCGGGGCCGTTGCTGGGAGGAGGTGGTGGGGTGGGGGCGCAAGGCAGGGAAGGACGGGGCCGCTTCTTCCCCACAGACTGCCACGAGCGGGGTTATTTTCCAGCAAGTAACCTGGAGGCTTCAGGCCTGGTCCCCAGGTTTAAACTGGAAGCCCGTCAGGGGCTCAGACAGGGAGCAGCTGAGCACAGGGTGGAGGCGGCCTCCCCACAGCCAGGCCCGCGCTGTGCCGGGCGGTGGGTAGTGTGCGCTCATCTCCTTGGAGCAGCCCGCGAAGCAGGCCTGCACCCCTTTACAGAGGGCTGGGGGGGCTGTGTGCCTGGTGGGGCCCTCAGGCTCCAGGCCAGCCGGGGCCGCTGGGACAGCAGTCTACCACAAGGAAGGGCAGACGACTGGGGGATGGGGCCGCTGTGGCCAGTGGGGCCAGGGCCCCCCGAGGACCCGAGATGGGGCCAGGCCTGCCTCTCTAGGGCTGTGACCCCAGGCAGGACCCCAGGAGGCCAGGGCCCCCACACCCCGATCTTCAGAGAGCCACCGGGAAGGGCGCTAAACCCTGAGTCCAGGGCCCTCCCCAGGAGTTCTGACTCGGTCGTCTGGCCATCTTTGCTTTAGGAAGGTGGTCGATGGACCCTGGGGGCCTCTGTCTAATCGGGCCCCTGCTCAGCCCCAGGGCCCTGCACAGAGTCCTGATCCGGGAATCGGCGCTGTGCTCTGGAAGGGCCTTTTCTGCGACACAGTGGTCGCAACTTTCAGACCAGAATTAGCTGCGTTAGTGACATCAGACAGTGCGATCACCGCTGGTTCAGGACTTCCCGGGAGCTGGCGGTGGAGTTGCAGTGACCCGCTTCGTGTTAAGCCATGTGCAGAGATAACAGTGGCGGATGAGTGAGGGGCCACGAGGCCTTGCGCTCGCTTGTGTGTTGACTGTGAGGAGGGCAGGGGCAGGGGGTGGGGGGGCGCACGGCTGCAGACAGAGCAGAGCGCAGGCCTGGGTCGGGCTCCTGGCTCCGCTGGGTGCCAGGCTTCTGTCCTCCGAGTACGTCTGTCCAGCCTGAACCACTGGGGGTGTGGGGGCCTGGCCATGCTCGGGGGGTGGTTGCGTTAAGTGAGGAGGCGTGAGGCTGGTGCAGTCGCGTGTCCTGAGTGCCCGTGTCCCCGCAGACGCCCTGCACGCCAATGGAGGCCTGGGCCGCCGGGAGTCACAGGGCTCTGTGTCCTCAGCCGGGAGCCTGGACCTGGTGAGTGCCCGCAGAGCCCCGCCCTTGTCCACGGGGCTTCCCGGAGGAGCGGGGATGGGTGGGAGGGCTGCGCAGAGCACTGAGAGTATCCCAGGCTTTATTTCCCGGCCTCTGTCCTCGCGGGCACGCGTCCCTGGACGCCCACGGGAGCAGCAGGCGCTCGTCTTTGTCTAGGCATCTGCACGCCCGCAGGGCCGTGAGCTCCGATGCCCGCGGCCACGCCCGTGCACGGGGGTGGTGCCCAACCTGCCCGGCCCCGCGCCCCTCACTCTGCTGAGCCGCCCACTGGGCCCCCACTTCCAGTGACGTGGAGGAGGCGTCAGCGGACTGGCTGGCTTCTTAGCTGCTGTCTGATGCCAGCTTTGGAAAACCCTGTTGTCAGCAGCCTGGTCTCTTGAAATGGTCAGGCAGCGGTTAGTGTAGGACGCGTTCTTCTCCAGCTGAGGCAGTACCAGGTAGAGTTGTCAGGTGGACCGTGCACCCGCGGCCCAGCGGCTTCAAAGGGCGTGTATATCACACATGCATCTGCGAAGAGCACTCTGGGGCCGTTTTCTATCCGCCTGCCACCTACAGACTAGTTTTCTGAAGTCACATTTGGGTGAAAGGGATTTTCTGACCCCAGGAGGAAAGTGTGTTACGAACCTGAGGAGCAGGGTAGGTTAGACCTTAGGAGGATGTATGTGGGGAGCGCCTTCCAGCAGGCGGGGCTCCTGTGGCTCAGGGACCCGGAGGAGCATCGTGGAGGGAGCTGGGGTCTGCCCGGGCAGCTGGGCTGCTGGGTGGCTCCTGTCCTGCCCTGGGACCCGGCTCTGAGTGCACCTGGGCTGGCCTCCTCTGCACCACACAGACACCGCCGCACTGCTCTGCCCCGGCCCCTTCCCCTGGCAGACAGGGCTCCCCGCTGTGGGGCCTGGGCTGCGGGCCCTGCAGGCTGCAGCCCCCCAGCCTTCCCCCCAAAGGAAGGGCCTGGGGCTCCTGTTACCCCACGCCGCCTCCCCCCACCTGCTCCTCTGACCTCGGACGTGTGCTGCCGGCCCTGAGCCTTGGCCAGGCTGCCCACCTGCCCTGCTCTCCGTCAGCCTGCTCCTCCCAGAAAGGCCTCCAATCCTGGGAGGTCAGGCAGAAAGAGCCAGAAAAGCGACCAGAAGCAGCAGAGGTTGGGCTGCAGGCCCTCAGCGCTGATCCAGCCCGCCTCGTGTCCGCGGCCCCCAGACTGAGTGGCGGCGGGCAGCGCAGCTCGTGGTCCCCAAGAGGCCCCACGGGGCTCCAGAGGTGACTCCATGCGCTTCTGGGTCAGGGAGGCCACGACCGGACCCCCAGAAACCACAGTGGAAAGACCCGTCCTGTTCTGAGCAGGAGAGCTGTGTGGTTAGCTGCCAGCCTAACCCTTGTGAGAGTTAGACCCATAGGATGGAGGGTGGGCCTGTCCGGACGGCGCCCGAGGTTCAGAGAGGTGCTGGCTCCCTCCCGTGTCGGCTGGAGGCCCTGCAACGCAGCGTGCACTTATCAGAACAGGTCGTGTGCTTGTGTGCTGGAGCTGCGTGTGCACGGGGGCACCTTGCTGCCCCCCCGCATGTGCAAGCAGTGCCAGCCCTGCCCAAGCAGCCCCACCCTGTGCCCACCCCCATGTCTCCCTGCCCCCAGCCAGAGGCCTGCAGGACCCTCGCGCCCGAGCGGGACAAGCCGGCCAAGCACTGCAGCATCCAGCTGCCCGACGGAACGGCCTGCGTGGTGCTGGTCAGGGCCGGGCTCTCCATCAAGGACGTGCTGGCTGGGCTGTGCGAGCGGCACGGCATCAACGGGGCTGCCGTGGACCTCTTCCTGGCGGGCGGGGACAAGGTGCGGCTGTAGGGACCTCGGGCCTTTCTCTGGGGGGGTGCCTGTCCCGTGGGGATCCTGCCGATGGGGGGGCCGGCCCGCCCGCGTCTGTCCCCCTCACCTCTGCCGGAGGCCCGGCGGGAGCCAGCCCGGCTGTGAGCTCCCTTGGCAGGCAGCCTTCTCCGGGCTCCGCAGCGGCACTGTGATCCCAGTGGCCGCGTGCCCGGCCCCCGCTGACGGCCCTCTCTGTCCCTTCTGTGTGCTCGAAGCCTCTGGTGCTGCATCAGGACAGTAGCATCTTGGAGTCCAGGGACCTGCGCCTAGAAAAACGCACTTTATTTCGGTAAGAAAAATACAGCTGCCGATTCCATAAGGTTTCCAGAGCCACAGGGCCGTTTCTAACGACTTGTTCTGCTGGCCTCCGCTCTATTGCGACGGGAGGGCTGACACCCCCACTGTGAGCTTGGAAGGGGCAGGAGCTCCCGGGGCCAGAGGGTCACGCTCCCTGCCAGCGACCACCGTCGGGCTGCACCCAGTGTAGGGCCGTCCTGTGGGGTGGCCGCTCCTTACCGGCTGTGACCACCCTGGCGGCCCCCAGGCCCTGGAGAAGCCCCCACAGGCTCTCCCTGTGGAACCCCGGCCGCCCTGGTGACGGTGACTCGCTGTGCTCTCGAGGGACAGCGTCTGTGCGAGGGTTGCACGTGCGTGTGGCAGAGCCATGCTTGTTTCTCCCCCTCTGCCCAGGCTGGATCTGGTGCCGATTAACCGATCGGTGGGACTCAAGGCCAAGCCCAGCAAGCCCGTCACAGAAGTGCTGCGTCCCGTGGCGGCCAAGTACGGCCTGCGGCTGAATGAGCTGGTGGCCCGGCTGGTGAGTAACCAGGCTGACCCGGGACACAGGGCCCTCTGTGCTCCGAGCTGCCCACGGGCTCCTGCCTGCCGGGGTGCAGTTTGCCCCGAGTCGTCCACAGAGTGAGCGGCGGCGTCGCAAGGGGCAGGCGAGGAGCGGCTGGCAGCGCCCGGAGCCCTGGGAGGCCGTCACCCCCGCCTGCCTGCTTCTCACCCTGCAGTGGACACGCTCGCTGTTCCTGCCTCCGTCGTGCCCTCTGGATTTGGGTTGAGATTTGGGGGTTTTGGCCCAAGGAGGCCAAGAAAAGCAACAAAGGGAAACCCTGCAGCGTCCCGCCGTTTGCACACCTGACCAGACGTCGGTCCATCAACACCAGCCCCTCACGCACCCGCTAACTGCCCAGCTGCCCACACGCTGAGGGTCTGATGGCGCTCTGGCATTTCCCAGCCGGCCATCGGGTTACTTGGTGAATGGGTTAAGGAGAGACAGAGCAGAGCCCCACCCTGTCGCCAGACGGCGTCTGGGGAGACTTGGGCCAGCAGGCTCGGACCTGTCCCCTCACGCACCACATGTTTGCTTTGAGATGTGACTTGGGACCCACTGGGGGCTTTCCCGTGGCTCAGCGGTAAAGAATGCGCCTGCAGCGTAGGAGCCACAGGAGACACGGTCCCTGGGTGGGGAAGATCCCCTGGAGGAGGAAATGGCAACCCACTCCAGTATTCTTGCCTAGAGAATCCCATGCACAGAGGAACCTGGCGGGCTACAGTCCATGGGGTCACGAAGAGTCAGACACGTTGAAGTGACTGAGCATGCACTTATGGCCCATTGGCCTGTGTTCTCCTTTGTTTACAAAATATACTGTATCAGAACTACAATTGTAAGTATTTTTAGGATTTTTATTTTCTCTGAGATGAGCTCCAGAATTGTTCAGAAATTTTGAATTGAGCCAAAGGACCAGTCCCGAGGAGAACCCAGGGCTCCCCCCGGCCCAGCTTGGGACGGTGGGGGAGGGGATGGGGGGAGCGCTGCCCCAGAATCTGGAGTCTAGCATATGCCCGATGGAGAGGGGCATGGCCTGGATGCCACGTGGCCTCCCTGCCCTCCCTTGGCTGGGATCCTAAGCCATGGCTAACGCTTTGTGCCTGTAGACCTATCTGTAAAGTGGGGGAGTCAGGGCAGCTTGCTCATGGGGTTGCTGTGGGGATTCCGTCCCAGGGGGCTGGCTGGCGGGCAGGGCTCCTTCCCTGCTGGGGCCTGAGCCAGAAGGGCAGTCCAGCCACTCCAGGGGCGAGACTGGGGGAACTGGGGAGGGTAGAACATGAGGCTATGGCTGTCCTGGGACCCTCTCGCAGACCCTCCTGGGCGAGCCGTGGGCCACTGACGCCAGGAGGTCGTAAGCCACCTGGACCTGCTAGCCTTGTGCGCTCCCCCCTTGGCTGGAGCTCTGGCTGGGTGTCGGGTCACTAGGAGTTCAAGAGCCACACTGCACGTTCAGATTGTTTTTTGACAGAAGCTGCGGGACTCGAACAGCAAAATAGTCTCCCAGGGGAGAAGGGCAGGACCCTGGGCCTCAGACCTGCCTGCTCCCTGCTGTCAGGGAAGGGCGCGAAGCCCTACACGCACTTCCTGGCACGCTGAGGACCAGCGAGGCGGGCTCGGAGTTGCCCCCTCCAGGCTGAGAGAGGTCCTGAGACTTCGGCCAGCTTGACTTGGGGACGCAGGTGTTAGTGGTACCACCGTGTGACCTCCACCCCCGAGTCTTCAACCCGACTCGGTGTAGCCCGCAGCTGGCTCCAGGTGGTAGCCCAGTTCACGCGGGTTCCTCAGGGTGCCTGCGCTCGGGCAGGCCTGCCAGCGCTTGGGATCCGTGTCATTCCACGTTAGGAGTCTGCGGCCAGCCCTGCTGAGGTGGCAGGACCTGGGGTCAGCTGGCCTATATGACTCCATCAAGCCTGGGGTGGTCTTGCTGGCAGATGGACCACACGTGGTTGTTCCGGAGAGCTCCAGCCTGCGTGGCTGCTCATTACACCATCTCTGCCTCTAGAGTGGAGAGAAGGAGCCCCTGGACCTTGGGGCCCCCATCTCAAGTCTGGACGGACAGCGGGTCATCTTGGAGGAGAAGGACCCCTCCCGAGGGAAAGGTGAGTGGAGAGATGCTGTGTCCCGGGCTCTGCTGTCCGGTCTCAGCGTGACGCTGCAGAAGGCTGCTCACGGCTTTAGGGTCTCCCAGGGCTCGGCAGCTCCCCACCGTGGCCAAGTTCAAGCCTGAAGGGCATCTGACTGTGGGCAGGAGCGCTGGGGCCTCGCCGAGCATGTCTCCTCTGCTGGGAGAAGGGTGACAAGCCCTGCCGAGACCCCGGGGCATCCCAGCGCGCCCTGGCATGTGCTCTGCTCCTGGGGGGCCCCCATCCTCTGCAGGAGGGCCCAGGACCCCAGGGTGTTGCTGCTGCTCCGAGCCCAGCGGTGGCTGAGGTGGGGCCTGGTTGGAGACTGGGCGGTGACGGAGGGCCTGTGCACAGGGCGGCAGTGGTTCATTGAGCTCTCCCCACGCTCGCTGCCTTGGCCTTGGCCGTGCAGCCTCTCAGGGAGAGCGATCCCCGCGGCAGTGCAACTGCCGGGGCTCCGTCAGGTCACCTGGCCTCGCCTTGGGTCTCAGGGACCAGCACTCCCCAGAGCGCTCAGCCCCTCCCAGGCGGAGGGTAGCGGGGCCGTGTCTCCTGCAGGGAGTCCCTGGAGTCCACTGAACAGGGCGAGTGGAGGGCCGGGCCAGGAGCTGCCCCATCCCTTTCCCAGGCTGACTCAGCTCTGAAGTGGGGCGCCGGTCACTCGTCTGTGTCCGGTGACCTGCGCTGTGGTGGCCTCTCTGCCCTCAGGGCTCCAGCGCAGCCCCTCGTCCCCCTCTGGGCCCATCTGGGTTGTGAGAGTGCAGTGCGCTCTCCCCCTGGCAGGTGGCTGGTCTGGGGGGCGAGCGGCCTGAGCAGGGTGCGGGTGCTCAGCGCCCCCTCCAGGGTCTGATGCAGCCAGCGGCTGGTCTGGGGGCGAGCGGCCTGAGCAGGGTGCGGGTGCTCAGCGCCCCCTCCAGGGTCTGATGCAGCCAGCGGCTGGTCTGGGGGCAAGCGGCCTGAGCAGGGTGTGGGTGCTCAGCGCCCCCTCCAGGGTCTGATGCGGTTGGACCCCCTGGCCCATGTGCACAGGTGAGCCTGAAGGTGCAGCCGCAGGCAGGTGTGTGCCGGGTGCGGAATGCTGCTCACAGATGGGATGGCAGGACTGTGCCGGCCCATCCTGGGCCAGAGCAGTGGCCATGCACCGTGAGGGCTGGGGGCCAGCCTGCGGCCCTGACTTGGGGCAGTGGCCGTGGTTGAAAATACATAATGAATGTGAGAGCCTCCTACTTTCTAAAGGCACTCGTGCCAAACAGTCCCCAGGAGGCCCTTTCTGTCACTGCAGAGCCCAGGGAGCATGGTCACCCTCACCCCGCCCTGTCCAGATGCGGCCAGTCCAGGGCGCTGGTCCTTTGGCCCTTGGCCCTTGGCCCTGTGCGGGCACCTCGGCCTGAACGTGATGGAGATAAGGGACCTCTCGTACCTTGGCTTCTGTGCAGCTTTGCTCTCAAAGATGTATAAACGTCATTGTATTGATGTGGAGGTGGGTTTGAGGTTCACTGCGGTATAAAGTCTATCTCAACTGTGTTCGGTGTCCACAGATAAACAGAGAAGTGCGCCGGTCAGACAAAGCACAGCTGTAAACACCAGCTCCAGGAATCACTCGGCTACGGTAATTTCTCCTTGCCCCGCACCTGCAATGCTTGGGGGCGGTGGCCCCCGCGGCCCTCTGCTCCAGTCGGGCCTGCGCCCCGGGGTGGGGGATTCTTCTAGGGCCCCTTTGTGGTGCCCGCTCCCACTGGACTGGGAATCGCTGGGTGGGTGTGTGTGCCTCACACGCAGTCTTTATTGCAATTGACTTCTGCAACTCATGTAAAGTCCAAATCCGTGCAGTCTGTGTTTCCAAGTCCCCTGTTATATAACTGAGGAACGTGCTGTCGTGTCTGCAACGTGAGTGGAACTTTGACTTTCCTTCTGACACAGGGAGAGGAGAGAACGCTAGGCAAGTCTAATTCTATTAAAATTAAAGGAGAAAATGGGAAGAATGCTAGGGAGCCCCGGCTTTCAAAGAGAGAAGAATCTATTGCAAAGATTGGGAAAAAAAAATATCAGAAAATTAATTTGGACGAAGCAGAGGGTACGTGTACTTTTTAAAACTTGCACGTTTTTCGTGAATGCGTAGGACCCCTAGAACCTTCTCTGGGTTATGCCACTGGGGTGACTGTGACCCCTGAAGGGTGACCCCTGAGAAGTCACCCGTGTGGGTCTGCACGTGTCGGTGTGACCTTACTAAAGCCCCAGTTTTCAGACCGAAGGCCGGGCCCTTCGGGAGTTAGGGAGCCCCCGCCTGGGGCTGCAACAGGTGGTCTCTGTGTCCCCCTCACAGCGCTGTCCTGCTCAGAGTCCCTGGAGGGCGGGGGCGGGGGGTGGGGGGTGGGGGGTGGGGAGCCTCGCGGGGCAGGGCGGGTCCTATCAGGGGGCGGGCCCTCGCGGGGGTGGGGGGGGTGAGGGTGGGGGGGCGGGTCCTGTCAGGGGCGGATCCCGTCAAGGGGCGGATCCCGTCAAGGGGCGGGCCTTTGTCAGGGGGCGGGTCCTTCAGGGGGCGGGCCCTCGCTGGGGGGCGGGCCTTTGATAGGGGGCGGGTCCTGTCAGGGGGCAGGCCTTTGCCAAGGGGGCGGGTCCTCGCGGGGGCGGGTCCCAGGTGAGGCGGAGCCCGGGCTGCGCTGACCGCCCTGGTCAGAGGCCGGGAGGAGACGCTGTGTGTCAGGCCGTGGGGCCGGCCGCCCGCGCTGTCCCCGGACCGCAGGACGAAGGAGGGCAGCGCGTGAGAGACAGGGAGGCGGGAAGCTTTCCCTCCAGAAGCCTGTAACACAAGAGAAACGCTAGGAGCAGCCCCGCTCTGAGCTGCCCTGTGACGGCTGAACCCGGCAGTGCTTCCGCTCGGCTGGCTCGTCGCAGCGCCTGCGCTGCCCGGCCGCGCCTGCGCCGAAGCGCCCGCCTTCTGCGCACCCTCAGGTGTGAGGTTTCAGGCTCCTTGTTGGTCAGAAGCTAAGACTGTAACCTTAGTTAGCTAAGCTAACCCCAAGAAGGCTCAGTGTAGAAACCATCTACCTGGGACGGTGGACTTGAGTTACAGTTGAGAACCCACCCTGGTAAGAACAGGCTTCCCAGGCGCATCTAGCCGTAAAAAGCCCACCGGCAGTGCAGGAGACACAAGAGACGCGGCTCAATCCCTGGGTGGGGACGGTCTGGAGGAACGCATGGCACCCCACTCCAGTATTCTTTCCTGGAGAATCCCATGGACAGGAGCCTGGGGGGCTACAGTCCATGGGGTCACCAAGAGTCGGACTCGACTGAGCTACTAAGACTTCCACTTTCAAGAACAGGAAAAGTTCTGGGGGGCATCCAGGAAGGTAGAGTACCCGGCCGGGGGTGCCAGGGCTGCAGGAGGGGGTCGAGGGCCGGGCATTGCTCGCAGGCCCAGGTGGTGCCCGAGGAAGCCCGCACACAGGTTCACCAGCCCGGACACCCGGGCTCCTGGCTTTGTCAGGCTGTGGCGTCTGGTCAGCGGCCTCCCTCCTGCTCAGAAGGGAACCAGGTGGCTGCTGCCCCGGCACCCAGAGCTAGTCCAGGGAGGACCAGAGCCGTGCCCGTGGCCTGCAGCCTCACGGGCTCTGGGTGGAGGCTAGAGGGTGGGGAGGCCCCAGGGCAGCGGGACAGAACTTTCTAGACGCGCGCTTGCATTGGGCCAGAGGGGACCCGCTCTAAAACCTGGTCAATGTGGGATTTCTTCCCAGAGTTTTTTGAGCTCATTTCCAAAGCTCAGAGCAGCAGAGCAGACGACCAGCGCGGGCTGCTGAGGAAGGAGGACCTTGTGCTGCCCGAGTTCCTGCGTCTGCCCCCCAGCCCCCCAGGGCTCGCCCCCTCCCCTTCAGCCGCTGCCAAGGCCTTCGACCCGAGACCTGTGCCGGGTCACGGCGAGGAGCGGGCACCCCTGCCCCGAGAAAGCCCGGCCAGCAGCCCCGGCTCCGGCGACAGCCTGCCCCTTGGGGCACCCGGGACCCCCAGCCCGCCAGCGCAGGAAGTGGAGGTCGGCAGCGTCCAGACCGAGGAGGGCGAGCACGTGGCCGACCTGACGCTCACGGGGGAGGGGGACATCAGCAGCCCCAACAGCACGTTCCTGCCGCCGCCCCCCGCCCCGCGGGACGCGGCCGCACCTCCGAGACCAGGTACCTCCGGGCGCGCCGCCCCTGCTCCCCTTTGACTGCCCTCCTCCCGCTGGCCCCGCGCCGGCCGCCCGGCGCTGGCGTTGTCCACACAGTTTCCAATTAAAACGAGAGAGCGGTGGGAAGTGAACCCCCGCCCGGAGTCTCTCGAGGGAGGGTCCAGGGTGCTTCCTCCTCGGTGACCCTGCTTGTCCTGGCTGCCCCGCCCTCTCTGAGAGGACGCAGCGCCGCTGAGGTCGGAGAGTGGCCAGGATGGTGGGAGGGGCGGCGGGCACCGAGGAGGCCTCCTGTGGGGGCGCTCACCCCCACCGGGCCGCGGCGCGGGCCCCTGTGCCTCTCCCCAGTCCAGGGCAGTGATGCCGCCAAGCAAGGCCCTGGGGATTTCTGAAAAATGTGTGTTATTTTTACAATCGGAATCTCTAGCACTTTCAGCATTTTAATCTCAAGATTGAAAAAAAAAAAGAGTATGTGTCTTGAGCAAGTGGGAGAAGCCCTGTGTGGCTTAGAGCCCAAGGCCCACGGTGAGCCCCCAGGTCTGGCCGCGGGGGCCTGCTCCCCCTCTGCACATTGGTCAGAGCACGTGGGGGCCCACGGGCCTGGGGTTCCCTGACCCGGGAGGTCAGCATGGTTCCTCCAAACGAAAGTGTGAATGTGTCACGTGAGCCGGTCCCGAGACGCATGAATGTTGGCTGGGGGAGCGAGGCCCCCGGCCTCCTGGAGAAGGGGCTCAGGGGGCACACCGCTCCGCCTGGATAGGGCCACGCCCGCGGGGCGGCTCCTCGAGCCCCAGGATGCGCAGACCCTCGCTGTGGGCTGCTCCGCAGCCGGGAAGGCCCCTTTTGCCTGAGTCCTGCCTGGGATGGGTCCTCCAGGACCCGCAGCCACATCTCTGGGGACCCCGGGCTGTGGTGGTCTGGCTTGGTGTGCGGGGTGGCTCTGGAGGACTGGCTGTGTGAGCAGGTTCCCCGCGGAGACCAAGCCGGGCCTCCTCCTCGCATGTGGCCTGCTCTGCGACCCCGTCTCCCCTTCCCATCCCCTGCACACGTGTGCAGCTGCATCTGTGCTGAGTCTGTGCTCCTCCAGGAGAAATAAACTCTACGTCTGACCATCAGACTGCTTGAAAACTCTTTCCTCCTTCATTTGAAAACCTATTTTCTCTTTAGAAAACGATAGATGTATTTTAATCCATGGCAAACACTGCACATTTCCATGTAATTCATTGTTTAATATACTGGCTTTTGAAAATAGACCACTCTAGATACACTTGGGCGCCTCAGGTGTGTCTGCAGACAGAGCTGCATGAGGGCAGGATGGCGGGGGGTGGGAAGTGCTGGACAGGCAGACACAACACACGGGGGGCATGGCTCGCCCCTCCCTGAGCCTGGGGGTTAGGGATCGGATGGCTGAAGGTGGGGGTGCCGGCACTGCTGGGTGAGGCGGCAAGATCCTTCCACCTGGTCACCTGTGAGCCAGAGCGCAGGTGTGCTGGCTGCCTGTGGTCCAGCCACGTCCTCCCCGGCTCCACACTCTGCTTGGGCATTGAGCCCACGCGGTTTACCCAGTGGGGCCTCTGTCTTCTGCTTCTCGCTCCGGAGCCCGGGCAGGGTGACGGGTGGGTCCCTGCATCTCCCAGCACATTACCGGGGCCATGTGAGTCCCATCCCCACCCCTACCCCTGTGCACTGGTGGGTAGGAACCCAGGTCATGCCAGTGCCGGCAGCTGCTTCTGACCACCGTGGCCACCCCCACTGCCCCCCAATCCCCAGCGAGGTGGGAGCCCTGGATGTTTGCCTCCTTGGGTATCCTGGGGGGTGCTCCTCCCATGAGCCTCGAGCTCACCTTGGTGACTCAGAACAGCACCGGGGGTTCCCCAGCCAGTGGGGCACTGCGGGCACCCTTAAGCCAGTGTGCTTATTCTTGGGGTCCACCGGCAGGTTTCATGCAGAGTGCGTCCCCAGTTCTAGGTGCTGTGAGCTGTTTCCTAGACGGTGGCCACCGAGACCCTTCTGTCCAGAGTGAGAGAGACAGCATGGCCATGCTGCCAGGTCGTGAGATGTGGAGCCGTGGGCTGCCAGCTCTGTGCCACCCTGAGGAGAAGGTCCCGTCAGGGTGGGCCTCGGTCCCCAGTGCCCACGTTCAGAGGCCTGTCAGAGCCCGAGGGCTGGAGGCCTTTGGACGGACACATGCCCACGCAGGGCACAGCCTTCCCGCATGGCCTGCCGTGGATTTGGTCCTGTTAACCTGTTTGGTATCCAGCAAAACCCTGGGCGGTGATGGGCACGTCCTGCCCCAGGGAGCACCGGCTGGGTGTGGGTGTGAGTCCTTGGCCCCGATGGAGCCAGTGTCAGGTCCAAGGACAGCGTCTAGGGCTCTACAGAGGGCTCAGGGCTCACTCAGCCAGGGGGCTGAGACGCCCCTGTCCACGTGGATGGGTGTGGCAAAGGCGTGGGAGTCACCCCGAAGGGCCCTATGTTCCTAGGGAAAGAGCAAGGTGTTCAAGGCCGAGGAGAGGAGCCGTAGCAGCGCGGACGGTGGTGGTGGGCCCCGGCCCAGCACCCCGTTGCCCCCAGGTGTCGGGCGGGGTGGGTCCTGGCCTTGCCCCCGGCTGAGCGCTCAGCGGGGTGTCAACCTGGGTGCAGGCTTGGCCCTGTGGGACCTGCAATCAGGCGCTGGGCTGAGAGAAGTGTGTCCTTCCGCCCCCGCCCCCCAGCCAGGCGCTGGGCAGGCTTCCCCCTCCTGTTGCCCAGCCGAGCTGGGCGGTGGGGCCTGGGTCAGGGTCCTGGTTGAGTCTCTCCCTTACCCTCCCTGAGGAGCCCTCGCCACCATCCTGGCCCCACTGGGGGCTCAGCCCAAGGAGCACTGGACGGGGCGGAAGCCCTCCATCCTGGGGGTGTGTACCACCGCCCCGCCCCTCCCCCCCACCCCAGGCATGTCCAGACCCCAGAGCGGGAGGGACCCGCAGTCACTTCTCCGCGGATCCAGGAAGTGCTGCCACGCAGCCCACCCGCCAGGGGTCGCTGTGGCCTAGTAACTCGGCTTCCATGGAAACCAGAGGCCTGTCTCAAAGGCCACGCCCTCCACTGGGTAGTGCAGGCGGCCAGACCGCATGCCCTCGGGGTGGCCCCGAGTCCCAGGAGCCCCTCTGCCCCTGTCCGCCCGCCCCCCAGCCAGGCCTTGGCATGTCTCACCTGCTAAGGCCAGGTAAGGTGGGAGCCCCGGGCTAGGGACACCTGGGGAGGCCCGCCTGGCTCCGCAGTGGGCCGTGGCCTGTGCCCAGGGCGTCAGGGCCTCCTGGGGCAGCTGTGCCGGTCTCCGCAGCCCGGACCCCAGCCCCGTGCGCCTGCTCCAGGCGCCTCCCCGCCCCTGTCCCTCCTTTGCACTTTGTCCATCAGCCATCTCCTCCCCAGCAGGAGCTTGGCCCTTCCATCTGGGCGGCAGAGGGGCACCCCCACTGCTCACTCCTACCTTCCTGGGCCGACGGTGGCTGGTGGACTTTCTCGGGGACACGTGGGCTCTCGAGGGTCCCGGGAGGGCAGCCCTCAGCCAGGGCTCTCTTCAGAACCCTCTTTCCAGCACAGCACCCCGGCCTTGCCCTGGCCAGGATGGACCTGAGTGGACCTCCCTCAAGATGTCCCGGGCTCCCGCCTCCATCTGGCCGGCTCCACGGCCTCCCCGGGGCTGACCGAGCTGGCCCAACACCCGTCCCCAGGCCCTGGCATGGGTGAGGATGACTCCGGCCTCCTGGCTGCTGGCCCTGGGTCTCTGCTGCGTGTCCATCCCCCTTGCGTCCCCTTCTCCGTGTCTCCCCCGAGTGCCCCGCAGGTGGTCCACGCCACCCGACCTCTGGGTGTCTCCCAGTGGGACCCACGGGCTGCTGGTGGCTGGTAGTACGACCCCCGCCACCTCCGCCGGGGCAGCCCTGCCCACACCCCCGCCCCCAGGTCTGCCCGCCTGGGTTCCATGTGACCCCCCCCAACCCAGCCTGTGCTGCCATGGGCTGGAGTCTTGGCATCCAATAGGTGCTCAACAGAGATCTGCTGAGTGAGGGGCTTCGAGCCGGCACCCACCCCCATCGCAGACTGGGGGCTGAGGTTGGGGGAGCCGCAGGTGAACCAGGGCTTCTGCTGGGCTGTCCCCTGACTTGCCCTTGGGGGCCCAGGCAGCCTCCACGAAGGGCGCCGAGTGGGATGGGGTTCCCAGGGCCGGTGGGGGCCTCGCGAGGGCCCAGCAGGTCTGGAGGCTGAGGCCAGACTGTGACCCTGGGGGTGGCCAAGGGGTCAGGCCACACCAGGGCTGTTGGGAGCCCTGCCGGCCCCCCAAAGGAGCGTCCTTCTCCTGATGTGGAGCCTTGAGGGCCAGGGCAGACCTGCCACTGGCCGGGGGCTGCCGGAGGGTCCTGGGAGGGGCTTTTGGGTCCCAGCTGCCGTGAGGGCTCCAGCATGGTGCCCCCAGGGAGGGGTTGGCTGTGCCGGTCAGAGTCACAGAATCCGGTCAGCCGAGGGGCCGGGCCTGTGATCCCCAGGGCAGCTTCAGAGGTGGGCAGTGAGGTTCCAGCTCCGGCCCCACGTGCAGGGTCTGGGGGACGTGGGACAGAGGACTGGGGCCAGCTAGTGCCAGGAGCGAGCGTCGTGTACAGGGCAGCCTGGCTCCTTTGGAAGTGGTCGCCCTCGAACTCTGGGGGATAGGGGGGTCCTCTGTGCTCCACCGCCTGCCAGGAGGGTCATGGGGAGGCTGGGAGAGCAGTCGCCACGGGCAGGCCCTGGCACAGAGGCCGTGACGCCTGCCCTCCCACCGCTTGGGCTGGGCCCCGGACACTGAGTCACAGGCCTGGGGCTGCCGCTGCCTCAGAGGAGCAAGTCCAGGCGGCGGAAGGAGCCTGGACCGCAGCCACCTTCCTGAGAAACGCCCATCCCGAGCCCGCAAGCTACCTGGGCGCCAGAGGGCCCGCGGCTGGGGCCACACCGCTCGCCAGGCTCTGTCCTGGAGGGTCTGAGCAGGGCTGGACAGGAGCGGGCCGTGCCCCGCGGTGTGTGTGGGCCCACGGGCCTCTTAACGCTCCAGACAGGTGCCCCAAATTGGGGCCAGCAACTGAGGAGCACAGCCCTGCCCCTCCCCACCGCCCCAGATCCAAAGGCAGACCAGCCCAACCGCATGGCTTCCTGGCCCTGGGGGCCGACTGGCAAGCCCGGGACAGGCCCAAGCGGAATGTCTGTTGAATGACTGAAGGACTGATTGTCTGGGAGGAGCTTCTAGTCCCGGCTGCTCTGCGTGGACCCTGGGAGCCCTGGACAGGCCCCTTTGCTCGCAAATGTCTCCGCTTTCCACCCTGACCTTGTCACACTGCCCGGGTGGGACGTGTGTGGCCGGGCAGCTCCCCTGTGAGGCGTGAGGCTGACCCGCTGTGGGGGCCCCCCCTGCCACCTCCCCCACAGGCTGGGAGGGGTGGTCAGGGGAGCCGGACCCCATGTTTCTGGGCTGGAGCCCCCTCCTCCAGCCTGTCCACTGGGGGCCGGGCCGAGGCGCCTTCCCCCGCACCCCAGACATCGGCGGGTCCTTGGCTCAGACTCACCGAGACCACCCCAGACACGCTGTGCCTCCCCACCAACACCTGGCCTGATTGGGGCCTGGAGTCCCGCCTGTGGCCCTGAGCCTGGCACCTGTCCTGGGGGTGAACCTGGGGAGCCCCGTGTCAGGGCTGAGGCTGAGGCGCCCACCCAGTGCCCTGTGCCCTGTGCACACCCGCCTGGCTCCTGGGGACCGCACCTCTGCCCCGCCAGGCCCCCTGCCCCCGCCCCAGGACCAGCCAGGGGGACAGGGCAGTGACGACCACCTAGGGTGGTGGGTGGGGAGGTGTGGCTGCCCACCAAAGCGTCTGGAAGCTTCCAAGGCAGTCCCAGGAAGCCTGGAGCTCCTGGGGGTGAGGCAGGTATTTGGAGTCAGGGCCTGGCTGCTCTGAGCAGTGAGAGAGCAGGTTGGAGGAAGGGGCGCTTGGCCTGTGGTCTTGCTGGCTAAGCGGGAGAGCGTGGAGGGGGACCCGGCAGGGGCTCGGGGTCTTGGAGGCTGAGACGCACCCCAGTCAGCCGCCGGCACGTGGACCACGGTGGGGCCAGGTCGGGAGGGCCCTGTGGGCCCCCTGCCCTATCCTCGCCTGGGGACCACGGCCCTGAGAAGCCAGCAGCGCGGCCCATGGGTGCAGACCCCAAGTGCTTGCGGAGGGCCTTGCTCCCAGGGTCCAGCCTGTCTGCAACAGCCCCACCCAGCGCTCCGCGCTCCCGAGCCCAGAAGTGCGCATCTCCCCGGAGCCCCCATCACAACCACCTGCCCGACGCCCCTTGGCTACAGACAGCCTCCCCCAGGGAAGGAGAACAAGGGGCTGGGGGTGGGGCGGAGGGGAGCTGCCCGCCTCTGAGCTCCTCCCGCAGAGGCCCTGCTGGGTGAGCCGTCCCCAATCTCCCAGCTGCACTGGACCCAGGCAGGGAGCCCCGGGCGTCCCCTTGCCAGATGAGGGGCCCCGCTGGTTCCAGCACACCGAGTCCCCCAGGCCAGGCACCCGCAGACCTCACCCCCAGCACTCAGGATGGCAGCTACCCTCGCCCTGCCCGCTCCCCGGAGCCTGCTGCCTGCCTTGGCCTGGGACCCTCCTCAGGGTATCTGCTGAGTAATCCCTGGAGCACAGGCCGAGGGGCCACAGGGCAGAGGTTGCTGCCCCCGGGACGCACGGGGTGGAGGGGGTGGTGGCACGGGAACCCCTTGGCAGGGTCTGAGCAAAGAGGGTGGCTGGGATCTCCCGCCAGGGCGGGCAGGCGGGTGACAGCCTTTCTCCTCTCCCCGTGACAGCAGGCAGGGCCCGAGGCAGGCGACACCCCCCGGTCAGCGCAGTCGCAGATGTGGACCGAGTCACTGGCGCGCCGTCTGGGCCGGCCGGCAGCATCCCGGGGGTGCGGACGGCCCCCTGGAGGCCACGGGCCAGTGGCGCCCCAACGTTGGCTTGCCCCACCCCGAGCCCCGTCCCCGGGGGAACCGCCAAGCCCAAGGCTAGCCCACACCACGCCACCTTTGTCTGAGGCTGCCGCCCACCGGCCCATCCCTGCGGACCCTGCACCCAGGCTGCTGGCCGGGACACATGCGTGGAGAGCAGTGGTCTTGAGGGAGGGCAGCTGAGCCCCCCTCGAGGGCCTCAGACAGGCCAGGTCAGCCGCCCCCGGGGGTCTGGCCTCAGACGCCCGCCAGGGCTGGCTCAGAGGGCTGGTGGTCCTGCCCCTGCTGCTTGGTGCCCAGCCTTCCCGCAATAAAGTGTCAGAGCGGACCCGACTGTTGGCCTCGTGCTGGGTCCTGGGGCATGGGCCCTCCTCCAGGGAGCCGTGGCCCCCGTGGCCCCAGGCACGTCATGGGGGACCAGCTCAGGGGGGCTGGATCAGAGGCAGGCAGGAAAGCAAGGTTGACCTAAGGGGGCGTGGGGCCCAGCGTGTGGGCAGCCGGCTGAGGTCCTGCCCTGTCCAGGACCACTTGTCGTCTGGCAGGGCCAGAAGAGTGGTCTGGCAGGGCCAGTCTGTGCAGTGACCATGTCGGGGGAGCCCTGCCTGCCCAAGAAGGCCTGGGAAAGGGTGGCAGCCTGTGCAAAGGCCCTGAGGCCAGGGTCCGGAGGGGACAGGGGTGGCAGCCAGGCCAGGGGGCAGGGCGTGGGGTGGAGGGAGGCAGAGATGGTGCCACGGGCCCAGGTCCTGGGTGGACGGAGCCTGTGCAGAGCGCCCTGCCCACAGAGACGTGCTCCAGGCTTGCAGAAGGGCCCTAAGCCTCAGTGCCCCCGGGGCCGCGCCCTGAGCTGGGCCCGAGGGTGCCCACATGGAAGAGGGCCAGTGCCTACCGCCTCCAAGCTGGGTACCCCCCATTTCTGCACTCCCTCTCTCTGCCCAGAGGGCAAACGGGGGCCCAGAGGGCGATTTGGAGTGCCCAGCGAGGTGGCTGCAGCACCAGGCCAATCCCCCCAGACCAGCCCTTCCCTTCGCCCCGTGTCGGCAGCTGAGCCAGCTCACAGGGATCAGGGCCCCCTGGCCTCCGTGACCCCCTCAAACTGCTGAAGAGGGTCCCCGAGCAGCTCTGCCTGCGGCTGCAGTCACAAACCACAGGCCGGCTGGGGTGATGACTCCATGTCTGGGGGGCAACACCCCGTCCCCGTTCATGGGTCAGGGAGTGAAGTGCCCCCAGGCCAGGGCAGGGCCCCAAGCCGGGTCTCAGTGGGCCCGGGTGCCTGGCCAGGGGCTGGGGATGGAAGAGGCGGGACGGCACGGGTGGTCCTGGTCCTGGTCCTGGGCTTCCTGAGGCAGCGCCCCTGTGGGTCCAGGAGCTGTTGGGGCAGGGGGCTGGGGGCAGGCCTCCTCCCTGCTCCCCTCGCATGGGAGGCCCCAGCCCAGGCTCGCCCTGGGAGGGGACAGACGGAAGTGCTGTGGAGGACAGCGGCGGAAGTCCCTGTCCGGGGCCTTGTCCTCAACTCCCACCCCAGTGCGCACACACTCCTCTGCGCCGGGCCTCCTGCTGGCCATGGGGCCGCGCCAAAGGGCCCAGCACGTACAGCTGCTCTGGTTAGTACAGCTCATAAGTACACAGCGGCCAGCCCTCTGGCTGGGTGGGGACCGGAAGCTGGGACTGGGGGGTCCAGGCCCCTTCCTTCCACGTCATCCTGGAAGACTTCCTGGAGGAGGCGTCTATGCTGCGCCTGCAGGACGCGGTCAGGGCTAGGAGGAGCATGGCGGAGGCGAGAGGGGACCGCCGGCCCAGGCAGCGTGAGCTGGGCGGCAGATATGGCGGACGTGCGGACCTCCCGGCACAGGAGGCAGCCAGGGTTAATCATTTGCCGGCAGCCTTGACCCTCACCCTGCTCCCGCGTCCCGCTGCTCCTCACGCCAGCCCAGGAGGAGCCATGGGGTGCTGGGCCCGGGTCGCCAGCCCCTGCCCCCCGCCTGGGCTGGCCCTGCTGCTGCTGCTGCTGCTGCTGCCTCGCGGGGCACAGCTCCAGTCTGCCAGGGTGAGTGCTGATCCCGCAGCTCTGTGACCACGGGCTCCCCTGGGCCAACTCCGGGTCCTGGGGTGAGGCCAGGGCAGGGTGTGGGACAGGGTGAGGGGCCCACCGTGGGGAAAGTGGACCTTCGGGGCCGAGGTGGGCATGTTGGGCGGGCCTGGGGGACAGGAGGCCAAGGGCTCCAACTTGCTGGTCCCTGCCCTCTGGGCCTGTTGGGTCCACGTGTCTGAGGTCATGGGGGGGCTCTGAAAGCCACACAGCTGCTCTCGTCCGACCCCACCCCCCAGGATTCAAGCCCGGATGGCAGTGATGCTGGTGTCCCGGCTCCTTGGACTGGGCGGGCGGGGAGGGAACAGTGTTCAGCTGAGACCGGTGTCCCCTGGCCCCCCCCTCCAAGGCCTGAGGACGCCGACGTGCAAATGGAGGCAGGTCCTTGTGTGAGGGGCCCACCCCACACCCCCCATCACAGCCCTCTCGGCCCTTCCCAGAGCCAAAGGGAGCCGCCAGGACACAACGGCACGATGACTCCTGTGACCCCTGTAACCTCAGTGACCCCCAGCACTGCAGCCGTGGGAGCACCCCAGACAGAGGGACCCCCTGGTGGAGGGCTCACCCCCCTGCCCAGGGGAGCCCCCTCCAACAGCCCTGGGGGCACAGGTGTGTTAGGAGGGCTTCTTGGAGGAGGCGGCAGGTGACCCCCAGACGGGGCTCTGGGGGCACCAGCGCAGCCCCGGGCGGTGGAGTGGGGTGGGTGATGGGGGTCAGGAGGCGCCCGGCGCGGGAGCCCTTGACCCCCATTTCCCCCCAGCAGTGCTCACCGAGGCCGGGCAGCCCTGCAGCTTCCCATTCCGCTACGGTGGCCGCATGCTGCACTCCTGCACCACAGAGGGAGGCGCCCACAGGAAGTGGTGGGTCCCGGTCCCCGCGCCCCCGAGTCCACCCTGGAGGCCCTCCCACCCTCTGCCCTCCCAACTCCGGCCTGAGCCCGGCACGCAGCAGGTGGAGTGAATGAACGAGGGCTTGAGCAGGAGAGCGCTCCAGAGCGGCCAGCCAGCCAGCCTGAGTTGGGGTCGGGACGAGCCGGTCTCTGGGCGCCCTCCCCCATCAGCGCACGCCTCACCCCCAGGTGTGCCACGACTCACAACTACGATCGGGACAGGGCCTGGGGCTACTGTGTGCAGGACCCCGCTCCCCGGGGGGGCCCAGGTGGGTGCCTGGGGGTCTGGAGCCGGGGGTGGGGGTGATCTCTTGGGGGGAGTCAGAGCTGGAGTGGGGGGTCCTGTCCTGTGCTCATCCCACTGCAGGCCTGGGGGCTGGAGGAGTGGGGAGTGGGGAGCACCCGCCCACCCACAAGGCAGGGTCCCACCCTCTCTGGGGTCCACAGAGCTGCTCTAGCTATTGCTGGGGCCACGCCACCCCCTGCTGGTCAGGCTGGGCCCAGCAGGGCCAGAGAGGTCCCCGTGCAGGGAGCAAGGCTGGGAGACCTGCTCGGGGGGCCAGGGCGCTCCAGGGGCAGTGTGCTGCCTGTCAGGGTCCGGCTCTCAGGGTGTTGGATGCGGAGCCAGAGACCTCTGCCCAGGTTCTGAGAGCTGGGCAGGGGTGGGGTGGGGAGGGTGGAGGCCTGCAGGGCACACACGCCCCGAGGAGCCTTAGAAGGGGCATCTTGAAGGCAGCAGGCCCTTGGCAAGCAAGGGGCGTCACGGTGTGGGTCGGGGGCCCGAAGCCTGTGGGGCTCTCAGACGCCCCCCTCCCTCGCGCGTGTGCCCAGCCCTCCGGGACCCCTGTGCCTCTGGCCCCTGCCTCCACGGGGGCTCCTGCTCCAGCACGCAGGACCCCGAGTCGCACCACTGCACCTGCCCTGCGGCCTTCACCGGCCAGGACTGTGGTACAGGTAAGCGGGGCAGCGGGGTGGCAGGGCGCCGGCCACAGGCGCGAACAGTGGCTCACTGTGCCCCCTGACCCCCCACCCCAGAGAAGTGCTTTGACGAGAGCCGCTACGAGTACCTGGAGCCGGGTGAGCGCTGGGCCCGCGTACACCAGGGCCGCGTGGAGCAGTGCGAGTGCGCGGGGGGCCAGATCCGCTGTGAGGGGACCCGCCACACAGGTACTCGAGGGCGCGGCCCGGCGGGGTGGGCCACGTCACTGAGCCTGCGCTCTGGGAAGGGGTTTCCCAGGGCCACCAGGGAGGGGCACCGGGGTGGGAACCAGGCCTAGACACCCCACCCCCACCCCCGGCTTGGGGCCAAGGCCTAGCTCCCGAGTGCTCCCCCCCAGCTTGTCTGAGCAGCCCCTGCCTGAACGGGGGCTCCTGCCACCTGATCGTGGCCACCGGGACCACCGTCTGCGCCTGCCCCCCAGACTACGCTGGGCGACTCTGCAACATCGGTGAGTTGCCCAGCCTCAGAGCGGTGTGGGCCCCACGTCCCGCGGCCCAGGCTCACCGCACTCCCACCGCCCACAGTGCCCGCCCAGCGCTGCTTCGTGGGGACTGGCACCGAGTACCGAGGCGTGGCCAGCACAGCGGCCTCAGGCCTCAGCTGCCTGGCCTGGAACTCCGACCTGCTCTACCAGGAGCTGCACGTGGACTCCGTGGGTGCCGCGGCCCTCCTGGGCCTGGGCCCCCACGCCTACTGCCGGTCAGCACTGTCCCCACGGTCCTGACCCCTCTGCTCGGGAGGCTGCTCAGGGAGCGGAGCCTGGGGCCAGGGCTCAGAACCACCTGCAGGAGCAGAGGCTTCTGGGGGGGGTCAGAAACCCCCCACCCCCACAGCAGGCATCCTCATCTCCCCCCTTGCTTCTGCGGGGCCATGACCCCCGCCCACCAGCTTGTCCCTGTCCACCAGGAACCCAGACAAGGACGAGAGGCCCTGGTGCTACGTGGTGAAGGACAGCGCCCTCTCCTGGGAGTACTGCCGCCTAGCGGCCTGCGGTGCGCGCAGCTGGAGGTGGTCTCGGGAGGAGCAGGGTGGGCACCGGGCTGGCCCCACCCCACTGGGGTCTTCCCACTACACCCCCATGTGTGGCCGCCTCTCCCCGGAGGACCACGGGCCCATCTGAGAGATGGGGAGACTGAGGCTCACCACAACAGGGCTGGACCAAGGCCATGCAGTGGGTCGGCATCAGAGGTCAGGGGGCCCAGGCATTCTGCACTGTGCCCGGATGGTCCCCACAGACAAAGATACAGCTGGGTGTCCCTGGGGTCAGCCCCTGGTGGGTAGGTGGCTCCAAGAGGCCAGCCTGCCCTCTGACCCATCCTGGGTTGGCTCTGGGGTCCCAGGCTGCTGGAAGGGACAGGAACCCCTGCCAGGCCTGCTGGGCCACCCTGGCTTCTGCAAAGCCTGTGATCAGGCACAGTTCTCCTCATCCTGCAGATGAGGAAAACAGGCTCAGAGTTAAGTCCTGTGCCCCGCGCCACCACCCCCCACCCAAGGGCAGAGCTGGGCGTGAGCTGGGCTCCTCTTTCAGAGGAGCTGCCTAGGCGGGGGCTGGAGGCAGGTGAACCACTGGGGGCCTAGAGAATCCTGGACACAGCCAGGACCTGCGGCGTGATCCAGTGATCTGTGTCCCCAGAATCCCTTGCCAGGATTCAGCCCCCGCCCACCGAGGCCCTGCTGACCCTGCCTGGGCCCACAGCCGCTGGACCAGCTGGACGCCAGACCTGCGGCAAGAGACACAAGAAGAGGACCTTCCTGCGGCCCCGCATTATCGGCGGCTCCTCCTCGCTGCCCGGCTCCCATCCCTGGCTGGCCGCCATCTACATCGGGAACAACTTCTGTGCGGGGAGCCTCGTCCACACCTGCTGGGTGGTGTCTGCCGCCCACTGCTTCTCCAATAGGTGAGCGGCCCTGGGCCCCAGTGTCCATGATCCACCCCGGTGTCCCCCCTTCAACCATCCACCTCTCCGCCCGCCCGCCCGGCCCTACACGCGGCGTCCCGGCTCCACCGCCAGCCATCCGCGCACACGCCCGCAGCTCCTAAGCATCACCCGCGCGTCCCCACCTTACCCATGTAAGCCCCGTCCTTCGGTCCCTCCGCTCCCCGTCGCCCCTCTGACTCAGGTGGGTTTCCGCGCTCAGCCCGGTGCTGGGCCCGGAGACTGCGAGAGCCGCTGCGCTCCTGCCCCGGGGCGCAGTCCCCAGTCTCTGTGGCGGGTCCTCTCCCGGGAGCTCCCTAGTCTGGAGCTTGGGGCGCGGCGGGGCGGGGCGGGGGCGGGGCGGCGCGCTTGCGCAGCAGGGCGGTGGGCGGGGCGGGGCGGGGCGGGGCGGGGCGTGGATGGGTGGCGCGCCTGCGCGGCAGGGCGGTGGGCGTGGCGGGGTGTGGCGAGGTGGCACGCCTGCGCGGCAGGGCGGTGGGCGAGGCCAGCCCTGAGGCCCCGCCCCGGCCCCGCCTCTGCCCAGAAGGAGCAGGTGGCCCCATGTAGGGGCCTCGGGAGCCTGAGGTCCTGCCCACTCGGCTCCTCCGGGTGGGCAAGGACGGCTGGGGCTGGCATCCGGGGTCGGGGTCAGGGGTGTGAGGCCCACGACCACACCCAAGGGGTAGGGGCAGCGAGCTCAGAGCTGGGAAAGGCCTGCCCATCCACCTCTCCTAAATTTTCTACCTTGAGGGGAAGAGGCTCTCTCCGGGGGGAAGGGTCCAGTGTCATCCCAGGGGTCAGGGGCTTGGGGCAGGCTGGGGTCTGGCTGCATGAGAGTCCGGAATGAGCAACGCCCCCCAGTCACCCTAAGGACTGCACCGCGGGGGTGGGGGCATTGGGCACCAGCCCTGTGCCAAGTGCTTGTGGCCTGGGCCGCCTCCTTCCCTGCTGGACCTGTGAAAAGCCGCCTGGAGCCTCCCCTGTACGCACTGGGGTGGGCGTGGTTAACAGGCTGGAGGAGGGGAGCTGGCATGCTCTCCTCATATCACAGGAGGGGCCCAGCTGGGTGAAGGTACCCACCCTCTGCAGGTGGGGCCCCAGAGCAGTGGTCCCAGAACTGGGCCAAGCAGGTGGCTGGAACAGGGCGTTCATGGGCAGGTGTGATGGGGGTCAGCAGGTGAGAGGAGTGCTCAGGCTCCTGGACCCCCGGGTGACCTCATAGGAAGGTCTGCTTCCAGGCCAGGGGCACCGGGCAGAGCTGTGCCCCAACCTGGACCTACACCAGCTTGGGCCCCATTCAGCACTGAGCCCACCTGGACACATGAGAGGCCCCCGACTCGTGCGGGCCTTGGCCTTCTTAGAGGTGGTGCTGCCAGGACTGTGGGTGTGGCCGTAGCCTGCCACGCCCCACCACACCGCTGCTCAGGTCTTCCCAGGGTTTGGGGGCGGGGGCACTGCACAGTGTCGGAGGAGGCGCGAGCAGACCTCAGGGGCCCGAGGGTCATGCCGCCACCAGCCCCTGCTGCACAGCCCCCCCAGGGAAAGCGTCTCCGTGGTCTTGGGCCAGCACTTCTTCAACCGCACGACGGACGTGACACAGACGTTTGGCATCGAGAAGTACATCCCGTACCCGCTGTACTCGGTGTTCAACCCCAGTGACCACGACCTCGGTGAGGCTCCGCCCGAGGCTGTGTGCTGGGAGCTGGGAGCGGCGCCAGGCAGGCCTGGGGGAGTCCTCAGCCTCTCCCGGGAGGGATGGGAGAGACGGGGGCTGGGGGAGGGCAGAGGGAGGGAGAAGGTGAGGAGGGGGAAGCTTGCCTGCAGTTCCCTCCGGGGCCTCCCAGGACACAGTCCCCACGGCCCAGCGGGCGGCACCCCGTGTGACTCCGGGGCCACCTTCGGCTGTCACGGGCCCCCGCGTGGCAGGCTGACCTCCGACCTCTCTCCTGCCCAGTCCTGATCCGGCTGGAGAAGAAAGGGGAGCGCTGCGCCGTCCGCTCCCAGTTCGTCCAGCCCATCTGTCTGCCCGAGCCTGGCAGCTCCTTCCCCCCGGGACACAAGTGCCAGATAGCAGGCTGGGGCCACCAGGATGAGAGTGAGTGCGGGCAGGGGGCCAGGGTCGTGCCCCCAGGAGCGGTGGCCCGACCCAGCCTGAGCACCCCCGCCCCCCGTGTTGGCCCGCAGACGTGAGCGGCTACTCCCCCTCGCTGCGGGAGGCGTTGGTGCCATTGGTCGCAGACCACAAGTGCAGCAGCCCTGAGGTGTATGGGGCCGACATCAGCCCGAACATGCTGTGTGCCGGCTACTTCGACTGCAGGTCGGACGCCTGCCAGGTTAGCCTGGACAGCCCACCGCCCCAGAGCCTGGAGCTGAAAGCGGCCAGACCAGCGGGGCCAGCCAGGAAGTGGGGCCAGAGGCCCACCTCCCAGTCGGTGGCCACCCCCAGGGTGGGTTCTTGTCCCTGCCAGATCCCAAAGCCTGGGCACATCAAACTGAGGGCAGGACTGTCCACGTGACACCAAAGGCCAAAGCCCATCTCACCCTGCCTTCTCCCGAGTGGGCTCAGTTGGTCTGCCGATCCCAATAGCCTGGTTTCAAGGCTGCTCGGGGGGCTGCGCCTCAGGGCTGAGATGGGGAAACTGCTTTACTCCCCAGTTCACAGGTGGGGAGACACGCCGAGAGGGGTCTGCACGCTTTTCCTGGGTCACCCACCCGAGAAGTGGCAAAGGGTGCGGGGGCTCGCCCCTGGACCACGTGGTCCAGCAAACGCCTTGTGGAAGGTCAAGGATGGCTTCTCGGAGGAGGGGGCACTTGCACCTGTCCTGAGGGGTGAATAGCAGTTTGCCAGGATGTGAAGAGGGCGTTTCCAGCAGGGTGCCAGCTGGTGGGTGGGTGGAGAGCCAGACTGAGGAGGGCGCTGCTAGCTGTGGAGGTGAGAGGGAGGCAGGGCAGGGCCTGCGGAACGGCGGCCCGGGAGCCGGAGGCCTCGCCACCTCTGGGGCTGGGGGAGAGTGAGCAGGACCGCTCCCTTGCTCGGGGTGCCTGTGTCGCCTGCCCCCACCCCAGGCTGCTGGGGGTCCACCTTGAGAATCTGCGTCCCAGGCTGCTCCGGACCCCTGTGGAGGCACTTTCAGGGTCGGTGTGCCGGAGGCTGCGGTGAAGGGTGGTGGGCAGTTTCCAGGCGGGTCTCAGGCCCTAATGGGCCACTCTGCACAGGGGGACTCCGGCGGGCCACTGGCCTGCGAGAAGAACGGCGTGGCCTACCTGTACGGCATCATCAGCTGGGGCGACGGCTGCGGGCGGCTCAACAAGCCTGGCGTCTACACCCGCGTGGCCAACTATGTGGATTGGATCAACGACCGGATTCGCCCCAACAAGCGGCCCGCGAGTCCTTCCTGAGCCCCCTCTGCCCCGGGGCCTTGTGTCCTGGTGTTCCCTCCTTGCTGCCAATAAAGATGTTTCCAAGACCCCGCCCACACTGCTGGCCCCTCTACCCAAGCCCCCCAGCCCTGCCTTCCCTCCCAGGCCATGACCCCCCCACCCAGCTTTGTGGATGATGTGCCCTCGGGGCTGGGGGGCCCCCCGAGCCAGCACCCCAGCTGCCCTTCCTCAGTGGAGAAGGGAGTCTGTGACCCCACCAGGAGGGGTCTGGCCCCACGGCCTGGAGACTCGGGTCAAGAGATGCAGGTGGGAACCTCTTCCCAGCCAGACTGCTCTCAGACCCTCCTCTGCCCTGCCCTGACCCCCAAACCGCTCCAGCCACCCGGCCTCCCTGTGTTCATGAAACCAACCAAGCCTCCTTGCTCACCCTGCTCCCACCGCTGCCTAGAAAGTTCTGTCCCATGCTGCCCCTCCCCCTCCACTCAGTCTTTTGACGTCCTGGGAGGCCTGGTGGTCAGGTCCTTTCCAGTCCCTCCCCGTCATCACGCACACAGGTAGGCACAGACCCCTCGCCTCTTGGCCCCGTCTCAGTCAGGACTGTGTTCAGACCTGACCGATGGGGCTGGAGAGCTCTGCTTCCCTCCCGTAGCAGGAAGTCCGACAGTGGTCACCACAGCCCCCTTTTCAGGAGAGGACGGGTTTCCCCAGGGACCCCTTCTCCAGCGGATTTTGTGTTTCGCTCTGTCTGCCTGAATAGGGTCTCGTGGCCACACCCAGCTGCTGGGGAGGCTGGGAGGGCAGGGAACAGAGTTGTCAGGACAGGATCACCAGGTAGGCGCCCGGCCCCCTGGCGAAGCCAGAGGAAGAGAGAGGGCCACAGTGGGTGTCTGCGGCCCCAGCATGTGGGTGCGGCTCAGGGCCGTCAGTGGACTGGACTCGTGGGCCACAGCCGGGCTGGCAGAGGCCGGTGCCGGCCCCCGGCCCCCGGAAGGCACAGCAGCTCCCACTGGTGGACCTGGGGCCTCTGACCGCCCGCTCTCAGCCTCCAGGAACACTGTGGGTTCAGTGCCCCCAAACCTTTGCCTGGTGTGAGCTCTCCCCGACCTTGTTCCCTGTGGGTGTGGAGTGAGGATGTTAAAGAGGTGACGTGGGTCTACAGATGGTCTGACGTCAAGCCAACCTTGTATTCCTGGAGCAAGCTGTGCTGAGTCAGGGAGGGAGCCAGCTACCTTCTGTGGGCTGCTCTGGACTTCCTCCCCACCTTGCGCTGTGCCCCATCTGCTGATCCCGATGGGCTGCATCAGCGGGCTCCTGTGCCCTCGGGTGAGGGGAGCCCAGCCGGGGAGAGGGTAGCATGAGATTGGGGTGCTGATTTCCCTGGCTCCCTCTTCTGGGGTGACCTCAGTGTTACAGGTTGGATTGTGTCCTCCCCAAGTTCATAGACTGGGGTCAGAACCCCCAGGACCGCAGAACGTGACCTGATTTGGAAAGAGGGTCTTCAGAGAAGGGGTCACATTAAGATGAGATCGTTGCAGTGGGCCCTGATCCAATATGACTGTGTTCCCGTAAGAAGGGAAATTGTGCTCACAGAGACACACATGGGGGGAAGGTGATGTGAAGAGATGTAAGGGGGAGACGGCCGTCCACAGGCGAGGCCGGAGGCCGGAGCAGGTCCTCACGATGGCAGGAAGGACCCAGCCCTGCCGATATCCTCATCTTGGACTTCAGGCCTCCAGGACGGTGAGACAATTCCTGTTGGTTAAAGCCCCAGTCTGTGGTGCTTTTTGGAGAAGGAAGTGGCAACTCACTCTGGTGTTCTTGCCTGAAGGGTCCCAGAGACGGAGGAGCCTGGTGGGCTGCCGTCTGTGCAGTTGCACAGAGTCGGACACGACTGAAGCGACTTAGCAGCAGCAGCAGCTGCGGTGCCTTGCTCTGTATCCCAGCAAAGGGTACACCTGGATCCCTCACCCGAAGGTCACACTCCTCCCAAGGTGTAGATCCCGCCGCTTCGTGGTTCAGGGACCCCCACCCCCAGGTCTCGAGGCAGTTGCACGTCTCTCTAACAGCCCAGGGCTACACAGTCACGGTGGGCTTCCCTGGTGGCTCAGTCGGTGAGGAATCTGCCTGCTATGCAAGAGACGCGGGTTGGATCCCTGTGTCAGGAAAACCCCCTGGAGGAAGGAATGGCAACCCACTCCAGTATTCCTGCCTGGAGAATCCCATGGACAGAGGAGCCTGGCAGGCTATAGTCCATGGGATAGCAAAGAGTCGGACACAACCGAGCAACTCACACACACACACACACACAGAGTCACCACTGCTGGTGGTTCCCTCCAAGACCACACCTTTGTAAATAGACCCTCTCTGAATTGTCCTAACATGTCAGCAGCTGGAACCCTGGCCAACACGCTGACTTTGTAGCGGCTTTTTCAGAATTTGCTTTTATTTTGTTTAGGGTTTTGCATTTATGTTTCTGAGTGAGAGTGGCCTGTAATTTCCCTTTCTTATACTGTTTGAGTGACTGTCTGCAGGGCTACCCTCAGACCTCATAGAGCGAGTTTAAGAGACGCTGCCCTTCTTTCCCGGTCCACCGGAGGGCTGTAGAAAGCCAGTCGTCTGTTCACTCAGAGTTTGGTGGCATCTCCTACAAGATTCCCTGGCCCAGTGTTTTCTTTCTTCTTTCTGTATTGGCTCTGCTGGGTTTTTGTTGCTTCGTGGGCTCTTCTCTAGCTGTGGTCCCCGGGCTCTAGAGCACAGGCTCCGTAGTCATGGTTCCCCGGCTTCGTTGCTGTGTGACGTATGGGATCTTCCCAGATCAGGGATGAAACCCATGTCTCTTGCGTTGGCAGGCGGAGCCTTTACCGCTCAGCCGCCAGGGAAGCCCCCGGTGTCTTATTTACAGGATGATGTTTAACTACTGAGTCATTTTTTTAATAGTTTGGGACTTGTTGAGAATTCTGTTTCTTCTTGAGCTAGTTTAGGAAGCTACACTTTGGTGAATTTATCTGTCTACATGTCCACATTTATTGACAGAGCATCGTTCGTGCTGTTCTCTCTGCGTCGCATCTCACATGTATTGCTAGCTATTTCCTGTCAGCACTTGGAAGGTATTCCCCTGGCTTCCGTTCCTACTGTTGAGAAACCTGCTTTAAATGGAGTCGTGGGGCGTCCCTGGCGGCCCCGCTGTTAGGACTCCGCGTTTCTGATGCAGGGGCGCAGGTCCCATCCGTGGTTGTGAAAGTGAGATCATACAAGCCACGTGGCCAAAAAACAAATCGAATTGTGAATTCTGGTTCTTCTGACATCACTTCCCCTGTGATGCTCAGCGCTTGAGTGTTTGTCTCTGATGTGCTGTGGTCTCACTCAGGACGCGCAGGGGGGCCTCTCTGTCTCGTCGTGCCTGCTGTGTGCCGACCCCTGCTCGGCTTGGACGCTTGCTGGTGCCCGTGGCCATGGCAACTCAGGGTCCAGGCTCCTTCTCTGCAGAGCTTCCAGTGTCGCACAAGGCTTGGAGTCTGCCACAGACACTCTGTATCAGACTGCTCTGGCATCACAGCTCAGTTCAGTTCAGTTCAGTCGCTCAGTCGTGTCCGACTCTGCGACCCCGTAGACTGAAGCT
The DNA here is from genome assembly GCF_003369695.1 of Bos indicus x Bos taurus. NCBI lineage: Eukaryota > Metazoa > Chordata > Mammalia > Artiodactyla > Bovidae > Bos > Bos indicus x Bos taurus. The sequence goes on along the minus strand of NC_040081.1, from coordinate 114,848,183 downwards.
CGCCAGGCCTCCCTGTCCATCAACTCCTGGAGTTTACTCAAACTCATGTACACTGAGTCTGTGATGCCATCCAACCATCTCATCCTCTGTCGTCCCCTTCTCCTCCTGCCCTCAATCTTCCCAGCATCAGGGTCTTTTCAAATGAGTCAGCTCTTGGCATGAGGTGGCCAAAGTACTGGAGTTTCAGCTTCAGCATCAGTCCTTCCAATGAACACCCAGGGCTGATCTCCTTTAGGATGGACTGGTTGGATCTCCTTGCAGTCCGAGAGGCTCTCGAGAGTGTCACAAATGACACCCAAACTCGTGACACAGGCAGCCGTGTGCTCAGCTCACGACGCTGGGCCTGTTGGTCCCTGGTTTTGCTCACAGGGTGGTTCTCGTGGCCCGGGTTGTATGTGGGTCATCAGTGGGTCTTAGGCGGTTCTGCCCTTGGGGGCCGACTGGCTTTTGGCTGGGGTGGCAGGGTGACTGGGACACACATCTTTTGTCGTCTGGCAGGCTACCTTGGGCCCATTCACATGGTGGAGGCCGGGCTCCAAAGAAACAGTGGGTGTGAGTGTTCCCGTTGCATCTCACTCGTCAAAGCCGGGGTAGACAGACACACTCCAACTCTCAGTGGAAGGAGGTTGCGTGTCAAGGGGCATGCAGGCCAGAGACACTGTGGCGCTTTTTAATCTTATGTGCTCTCTGTACCCGTCTGCTGGGACTGCTGCAACAGACGGCCACCGGTGGGGGAGTCACGCAGTAGACGTTGATTTTCTCCTGGTTCTGGGGGTGAAGTCAAGATCCAGTGAGGGGGGTTTCTGAGGAGACTCTCCTCCAGGCCTTCCTGCTGTGTCCTCACACGGCCTTGCCCCGTGCGCGTGCTGAGACACAGGCAGAAAGAGAGAGAGCGAGCTTCTCCCTCCACTTGAAAGGCCACAGTCCTATGGGGTCAGGGCCCCGCCCTTATGACCTCATTTGACCTTTGTTGCCTCCTTAGAGGTCCCAGCTCCAAACACAGTCACCTTGGGGCTAGGGCCTCAACAGGTGGATTAGCGGGCACGTAGGTGGGTCTATAACACCCTGTCTCACCACGTGGTGAATGAGGAGTGTGGGAGATTGTGGGGCTGGGAGGCGGTGGTCATCACTCCCGCCCGTGCTCCACTGGCCACCACTCCTTCATGTGGCCCCACCTCCCTGGGGGGAGCTGGGACCTGCAGAGGGGTGACTCAGGGAGTCACTCAGGTGGAGTCAGGTGGAGTGTTGCCACAATCAGCTGGTGCATGTTTTTCTCCAGCCTCACTGAGCACCTGGAGACACAAGACAAGGCGGCCTGTCCCCGGTCCCCGCACGCTCTCGTGTTTGTAAAACTCACGATCATTTTGAAAGACGCTCACACGCATCCTCTCATTCAGGTGAGTGCTCAGTCGCTCAGTCGCGTCTGACTCTGCCAGCCAGTGAACTGCAGCCCGCCAGGCTCCCCTGTCCATGGGATTCTCCAGGCAACAATACTGGAGTGGGTTGCCATTCCCTTCTCTGGGGGATCTTCCCGACCCAGGGATCGAACCCAGGCCTCCTGTACTGCAGGCAGATTCTTGACTGTCCGAGCCAGCAGGTCAGCCCTGTCCTTCAGGAGCTCATCATCACAACGTCAGGCTGGAAGAGGAAACAGGCCAGAGAAGTCGTGCGACAGTTAACATTCATTGGGCTGTCGAGGGTCAGGTGCAGCGTCAGACGGCAGGTCCCGTGGCTGCAGAGCCACTGATGGGGTGACCGTGCCCTGTGGCCACAGGGTCTGGCCGTGGTGGCAGTGTCCTTGGCGGTGACGTCCAGCAGCAGCGCCCGCGGCTGTGTGATCAGCCAGCTCTGACCCGTGATGGCGGTGGGCTTCTTGGAAGGCAGCAGCCGTGGCCCGTGGCTTTGGAGTCTGCCCGGGCAGTGGTGCAGAGCTGCAGTGGCGTCAGGTCTCTGGAGCGTGGCTGTGCCCCCGGCCTCCTGCAGGTCCTGCTGATCCCCGCCTGCCCTGGGTTCCACCTGAGGCCTAACGATCTTCCCACAGATTCCTTCCCGCTTCAGTGACCAGAGTCGGCTTCTGCCTCTTGCCACCAGCGACTCTGGCTGCCATGGCTGAAGGAACTGTCTGAGTCTGCTTAGGCAGCTATGACAGAAATACTGTAGACTGCGAGGCTGAAACAACAGATGCGGTTCTTAACAGTTGCTGAGGCCGGAAGTCAGAGATCAGGGTGCCAGCCTGGTTGGGGTCTGGGGTGGGGGCCCTCTTCCGGGCGTGCAGATGGCTGCCTCTGGCTGTGTCCTCAGAGTGGGTACGGAGAAAGATCACGTCTTCTTACGAGGATGCTAATCCAGTCCTGGGGATCCACTCTCATGACCTTATCACCCCCCAAACCCTACTTCTTCATACCATCCCCTTGGGGGTTGGCCTTCAACATGAATTTGGGGGGTGGGGACACATGCATTTGGTCCACAGCAAGAGCTTAGGAATGAGAGGCCAGGATCCCCCCACCCCAGGTCCAGAGCGAGGCTGGAAGTTGGGCCTGCCTCTCAGTCGCCAGCGTTGCAGCGGGGGGGGGCGATGGGCAGCCGTCTGTCCCCACAGCAGCCCGCGTTTTCTGGGGCCCATGTGGGAGCAGGTGCAGCTGCTGGGCGTGGCAGGAGCCTGGGTCTGGGCCAGTGCTGCGGAATGCGGCAGGGCACTGCCCCTCCCCGTGGGGATGAGCATGTGCCAGGCGCCTGGGGTGGCAGATGTGCTGGTGGCCACAGCCCCCCAGCGCCGCCTGGCTCGCTGCTGGCCGTCCTGGGCCAGCGGCTGGGGGGCCTGGGATGAGCGGGCAGCCGCCCTGCAGAGGCGGTGCCCCTGGAGGACGGGAGAGCGAGGCGCCTCCTGGGCCTGGGGTGACCCTGCTCTGCATCGCACCCTGGGCATGCATTCCCAGGACATTCGAACTGAGCTCATTGCCCCCCCCCCCCCCAGGGCCCTGCCTTCTCAGATTCCCAGGGACAACGGGGACAGGGGTGCACAGAGAGGACAGACTTGGCCCTCTCTGTGCCCAGCATGGTGGTTGCTGAGCTGGGACCCCAGCCCAGCGGTCTTCCTGCCCACATGACCCCATGCCCTGCTCAGGGCTTAGCCAATGGAGGTCAGTCCTGGAGGTGCCTGTGGTTCTGAGTGTTAGATCCTTCTCCGTGAGAGGCAAGACCTGGACGGGATGACGACACGCACCCGCGTTCCTACCCGTGCGGATTTCAGGGTAACAGGACACCGCAGAGCCTTTCCCCCTCCTCCCGGCCAGATCCTCAGCCGCCTCAGGGTGGGACGCCGGCTGGGGCGCACTGCTTCTCTTTGCTTTTCAGAGCGCCGGCCTGTCTTTGCCACTGGCCCCGGGGGCCTCGTCGACACTCCTAAAGGCGTGAGTGTTGGAGGTCGCCTCAGAAACGGGGGCTGACATCTGAGATGTGGACTCACCTGGGTTCCCAAAGAACTTGGGCGGCTGAGCAGGGGCTGTGGGTGGAAGGACGGGAAACCCGAGGCTCAGAGCTCCCCCGCTGCAATGGGGGCTCTCTCATGGGCTTTTACGGAGCAGCCTGGAGGGACGGACCACCCCCCCAGCAGCCAGTGGCAGCGCGTGCAGGCCCGGGACGACTCAAACTGGGGCACTGGCCCCCTAACCCCCGGCAGCAGTCCACACTGGGGTCCTTGCTGCCAGGGGACAGGAATGCCCCCCCCCCCCATCCTCCTGCCTATGGAGCAGGGGTGGTCTGAGGGGTTGGAAGGGAGCAGGGAGCAGGCAGGAGAGCTGGGTTGGGGAGTGAGGCGACGTCCTGGCCAGAGGTCCGTGGTGTCCGGTGACAGCTCAGAGGTGGTGGGAAGGACAGGTGCGCGAGGGTGAGCCAGCTTAGAGGAAGGCACACTTGCAAACCGGGACCCACCCAGGGCGGATGCCTCTTCCGGTGGTCGTTGCCTGTGCTTTCGGAAGGAAGCGGGGCCCCCTCCCCCGCCCACCCCACTGGGGTGAGCAGGCCGGAGCCCCAGGGTCCGAGTTTCCGCAGCGCGCGGTCCCGGAGGGCAGGGCGCTCAGGTGGCCCCAGGTGCCGCGGGGGCGCATCGCCCAGGCGGGGCGCGGGTGGGGCAGGACCGGCGGGCTGGCACCTCGGCCCCGCCCGCCGCGCGCGCCGCCCCGCCCGCCGCCCCGCCGGCCGGCGCACGGCGCTCGCGGAGCTATTTTGAAAGTGACCCTGGGCTGGGCGGCCCGCGGGGCGGCGGGGAGAGGCGCGGCGGGGCGCGGGAACCATGACAGAAGATGACCGAGGCGGCGCTGGTGGAGGGCCAGGTCAAGCTGCGGGACGGCAAGAAGGTCGGGGCCGCGGCGGGCGCGGGGCGGGGCGGGCGCGGGCGGCGGCTCACGCTCTCTCTGTCCCCGCAGTGGAAGACTAGGTGGCTGGTGCTGCGCAAGCCTTCGCCGGTGGCAGGTGAGCGGGCGCGGGGTGCCGGCGCGGGGTCGGGGGCCCCGCGCGCGCGATCGGCCGCCGGCGGCCTCCTGCGTGCGCCCGGCAGGCCCGGAGCGCCGGCCAGCTCGCCCGAAATAGCCGGCAGCGGGCGCCCCGGGGCGAGGGCTGTAACCGGAGAGCGCCCGGCCTCGGCCTGCGGGGACCCTCTTGGCGCCCCGACTCGGCCCGGAGCCCCGAAGTCGTCTCAGACCCCAGATCCCTGGGCCGACCCCCCTTGGCAGGAGGGCTGACAGTACCTCAGAGGGACCTGGGGGGGTTGGGGGAGCCGTGGAGACGGGAGGGCTGAAAGGGCAGGAGCCTGTTCTGGCCCCCTCCCCCATCGCGCCCCAGGGAGCATCCCAGAAAGTCCCGGCCCAGTGGGGACTGAGCTGTGTCACTGGCCCCAAATCCAGATGGGGTTTCAGGGCCATGTTGACCCCAGGCGCCGCCACCGCCCCCCCCCCATCTTTCCCAGGTGGAGCTGAGGCTGGACCACCCAGGTGGGAACAGAGAAAGGGGAAAGCGGCCTCCCCTGGGGATGTGTCCTGGGAACCCCTGCAGGGCCAGTGCGCCCCCTGGGAGGAGGGCACGTGGAGCTGGGCATCTCCAGCCTCAGTCCTCAGCGAGCGGCGGCGACCCGGAGGCTCTGAGCCGGGTGGCTGCAGCTGTTCCCGGAGACAGGTGCCCTGGAGCCAGCCCAGGTCCCCGGGGGTCTGTGTGGGCTGCTGGGGGTGTGCGTGCACGCTGCCTCACACGTGCGAGGCTGTCGGTCTTCCGGCACACCTAGGGGTGCTGTCAGTTCCCAAGGAGCTCCCTTCCTCCATCCGTTGGCCGAGCTGGCTCTGGGAGCCGCACGGTTGCGGGGCAAGGGCCTGCGTTTGGCCTTGGACACGCTCCTCCTGCCTGGAGCTCAGCATCCCCGCCAAGGGGGCCTGAGCCCCGCACCCCCTTCACTCAGCTCACCGGTCTTGCAGGCCCAGCCCCGTGCCTGGTGCTGGGGGACCCTAGTCCCGGGGAGCTCAAGGAGGCCTGGTGGGGCTAGGGGCCGGGAGACAGTGGAATCCTTGCACTGGCCAGGCTGTGGGTGGCCGAGGTGGGGCACAGGCGGTGTTGGTGGAGGGGGCAGGGGCCGGCTGGGGCCCGGGGCGGGGGCTGCTTGCGGGGAGGCTGATGAGCTAGGGCCTGTGCGGGCCTCTGGGGAAGGTGACCCACCCGAGCACAGCCCCGGGCAGGCCTCGTCGCTCTTGCTGGGGCGGGTGGTGACGTGCAGCCCCTGGTGGTGGGTGTCATGTCCGTATCCTAGAGAGCTGGGTGAGGGCTGTGCCCTGGCCGGCCCCAGCAGGCACGCCTGTATACCGGGCCCTCTGGCAGCAGCTCCTCACCACCGCAGACTTAGAGTCTGTGAGTGGACTTGTGGTGGTCGCGCACACGCAGCCCCATGGGAGGGGAGCATGCCACGGGCCTTAGGGGAAGGAAGAGCCGCCTCTCCAGGGTGCTAGGGTGGTGGAGCTGGAGGGGACGTCCCCAGAGAAGAGGGTTAGGCACTCCAGGCAGGACCTTGCCCGGGGACTGGGCGGGAGAGGACTGGGCGGGAGGGGACTGGGCTGGAGGGGACTGGGCGGGAGGACTGGGCGGGAGGACGGTCCACGTGGCCCCTCTGGGTTGCTGTCCGTCCTGAGCCCTGCACCCCACGTCCTGGTCCTCAGAGTCTCGGGACCCCCACTGTGGTCCCCCATTCGGCCCGAGGATCTGTCCCCACTCCCGTCTCTCCTCCCTGGCCCTTAGCCGGTGAGCCAGCCCCTCTCCGGCTTGCTGGGGGCCTGGCTGTGAGGGGTGCAGCTGCCTGGTCCCCCTTATCCTGAAGACCGGCTCCCTCGGTGGACCTGAGTGGGGGGCAGGCCCTTGCATGTGGGAGTCTCACCGCGGAGACTCCCCAGATCCCAGCTGCAGCAGAGGGGAGCCTGGGGACGGGAGGAGGGGCCACCCTGCCTACTCTTCGTGAAGACCCCAGGGCTCTTGCTTTTAGAAATCGTTTCCCTGCCAGGTGGGCCCAAGGGGAGCAGTAGGGGGTGTTGGAGGCTCTGGGCAGGCGGAGGGCACAGAGGGCCCCTCTCCACTTGGCCCCTGCTTTGCTGCTTGCGCTTTGTTTTAGCCAAGACCACTTATGCTCGTAATAAAGTTTAGGGAATCAGAGGGAGGGGAACGACTATGGGAAGAGGGGACGGGCTTTACTGAAGCTTCAGTGAGAACTGCCCTCGGGGGTCCCCACCTCTGTCCTGGCCTGAGAATTCCTGTCCGGGTCCTTTCCCCGGGCCAAGCCCCCATGAGAGGAGGGTGGTGTGGCCCACCCCAGCTGACCCTGGGCAGCCTCTCTCTGCGCCTCCCTGGGTCAAGGCTCAGGATGGTGGGAGATGGTCTCTCCCATGGTTGAGCTCTGGAGGGCGGCCCACCCATGGGCGAGGCGTGCAGAGGGTCGCGAGCAGCCAGGGCAGCTCCCTGGGCACCGGCTCCGAGGGCCCTGCTTCAGGGACTCCCGTGTGCGCTGCTGGGGCCGCATTATTCTGCCCAGAAAAGCCGGCAGGAGGGACCCTGAGTCCTGGAGCTGGCAGAGCCTTGTAGACAGCAGGCTGAGACCTGGTGACCCAAGGGCTCTGGCCCTGGATGAGTGGGTGTGGTCTCCTGACCCCTCCCCTGACCCCATGTGCTCTGCCCTTTGGCCAGCAGGCAGTCCACGCCACTCCTGTCCTGGGGAGGGCTGGTCTAGTGCTCCCCCTGCCGTCTACGCTCCCTCCTGGTGCTGAGTTCCTGGAGGGCAGGGACCCTGACAGCCTCACAGGTGATGCTGGGGCTAGGGCCTGCCAGGGGACACAGGCTGGGAGCCCAGCTGCTCTCAGCAACACCTGGGTCCTGCAGACAAACCCAGGAACGGGGTCCTCGGGGCACGTGCCCCCTAAGTCTCCATACCACCAGCCTCTGTCCCACCCCATGCAGTGGCAGCCCCACTGAGGCGGGCATGTTTGAAGACGAGAGGACTCTCAGGTGGTGACGCCCAGGAGGATCCTGCTCTGGTCCCACCTTCTGGCCTGAGATCGGCCATGTCCCCCAGAAATGGGTGTCCTATCTTAGTCCTGGGGTTGGGCCAGCCCCCAAGCGCAGGCTGAGGGTGGAGACCAGCCCTCTGGTCCCCGTGGACCCTTGACACGGAGGGCCAGGCTTCCTGCAGCCCCTGGGTCCAACCAGGAGTCAGAGCACCCTGGGTCAGGTCTGGCTGTTGCTCTGACCAATTGCATGATGAGAATGAGTCCTCACTGGGCTTGCAGGGTAGTCCCTGCAGAGGGTGGATGGGCAGCGGGTTTGCAGGGGCCCAGGGCCCTGACTGCTCCTGCTGCCGCCTGTGTGCTGAGCCTGCGAAGCCCCCGGAGCCCCACGAAGCCCCCCGGAGCCCCACGAAGCCCCCTGGAGCCCCACGAAGCCCCTGGTGCCCCGCGAAGCTCCCTGGTGCCCCGCAAAGCTCCCTGGAGCCCCACAAAACCCCCCCGGTGCCCCACCAAGGCCCCTGATGCCCCACGAAGCCCCCTGGTGCCCCGCGAAGCCCCCTGATGCCCCGCGAAGCCCCCTGATGCCCCGCGAAGCCCCCTGGATCCCCGCAAAGCCCCTGGAGCCCTGTGAAGCCCCCTGGTGCCCCGCGAAGCCCCGTGGCATCCTGCACACACACACACGGTGGGGCACTCTCCCCCTGAATTGGATTAGCAGCAGGCCTGGGCCTGTGTGTCAGGAGGCCGGTGGGTCAGGTGGCCCGGGGCCCCGGCAGGCAGGCCTGGTCAGCAGCCCCCAGCCCCAGCCCTTGGGCGGCCCCTGGGGCTGTTGCCCAGCAGCTCTGCGGAAGGCACAGCCCAAGGTCACCACGACCAATGAGCACTGAGCCCCACAGCGCTGCTCCGGCCGTGTCCCCGTGGGTGGGCGTCCGCCTCGTCTCCCCTGCCGGTTCCGTCCTCCCTGCCGGCCCCCACCCCCATGAGGCCCGGGGGCCTGCGGCTTCCCGGCCGCCCTCCCAGGCGCTCAGCCCCGGGCCGTAAACGCCTCCGGGTGCCCATGACTCTCGTGGTTATTTTTACATCTTCAGGCGCCGTGTCCAGCTGCCTGCGTGCAGGCCGCCTGGCGTCCCTTGGGCCTCTTGGGCTCATGTGTCTGTGACAGAAACCCCACCCCGCCTGGCTGCCCCCTCCTCTCCCTAGGTCCCCCCGCCCCCATCCAGAATCATCCTCTTCTTTCTTTTCCCTCAGCCCTGCCTCTGCCCACCAAGGGGTCCCATGAGCTGGCCGGCCTCTGGCAGGGGGCAGGCCCTGCCAGCTGTCACTGTGGTTACTACAGAGCCTGAGCCCCCTTTCCTCTGCCCAGCCTACCAGCAGCTCCCCTGGCCGGGACAGCTTCGCTGTTGTGCTGTGCCCACTCTCCACACGCAGCCAGCCTGGGCCCTGCTTGATGACAGCTCTCAGGCTCCCGTGAGCTGGGATGAGGCCTCGGCCTGGCTCAGCAGGCCCACCTGGCTGGACCCCACCTACATCTCAGATGGCTCTTCCCCACCCACATGTTGGCCTCTGGGCTTCTGCACTGGCTGTTCCCTCTGGCACAGTGCTGTTCCCTGCGTGCTGCTGGGCTGGTGCCTTTCATCCCTCGGGAGTCTGTGTCCCGTCTGGGAGGCCCATGAACAGCTGCTGTCATCAGGTGCCCGCTCCGGGCCCCTGAAGAGCACGTCCTCAGGGTTTGCCTCTTTGTCCACTTTTCCCACGTTCCGACCATCTCCCCTCTTGGGTTTCGGCTGCACGGACGCTGGGCCACGTCCCCAGGTCCCTGCAGGCCAGGCGGGGGGACGGAAAAGGAGGTGGGGTGGGCTCCGAGGGGCCCCAGCGGGTGTCTTTCAGCGGCCCTTTCGGTGAGCGGGGCCGCTGGGCCTTTGCCTTTTCTACACCAGGAACCTGCCCCCTGCCCCTGGCTGGGCTCAGTGCAGGCTGGTGTAGGAGGCCAGGGTGGGTGCGCCTGGTCCACAGGCAGACCCTCCCCAGTGTTTGGCGGTGATGGGACGGTGTCCGGCTCCCGGCCGAGGTCCCTGCTGGCTGGCCTGTGGCTGAGGGCCTCTGCGTGCCCGGCCAAGGCTGTGTTACTGCCTCAACTCTGCGGAGCTCTCATTTGAAAGTAAAGGCTCTATGAGCTGAGTGGGGGGTCTCTGGTCACAGGCGTGGGGCTTGGACCAGTCAGGCGGTCCCCACCACAGTGCCCACGCACAGAGTACGTGTGTGTGTGTGCGCGTGCATGCGAGCAGGTGTGCGTGTGTGAGCACGCAGGCATGTGTGACCGGGTGTGTGTGTGTGTGTGTGTGGACCACTGCGTTTCATCTTACGAGCAGGTGTGCGTGTGTGAGCACGAGGCCTGTGTGGCCGGGTGTGTGTGTGTGTGTGTGTGGACCACTGCGTTTCATCTTACGAGCAGGTGTGCGTGTGTGAGCACGAGGCATGTGTGGCCGGGTGTGTGTGTGTGTGTGTGTGTGGACCACCGCGTTTCATCTTCCCACTTCGGTGACGGCCCCTCTCTGCCTCCCTTCAGCATGACCACTCTGGTCCGCTCCACCCCCTGCCTGAGCCGCCCCTTCCAGGCCGCCCTCCAGGCCCCGTGGGAGGCTTCAGCTCCCGCCCCCGGGGTCCCAGTGGCTCCAGGCCCGGTGGCCGCCTGGCTGAGGCTGGCTGCTGTGAGCGGGGCCCTTGGGCCCACGGAGCCTGGCATGGAGATGAAGGGTGGGAAGGCTGGCGGTGCTCCCTCACTGGTGACCGGGAGACCTTGCTGAGGGACCGGCCTCACTTGTGGGGCCTCGTGTGAGGGGTGCAGCCCTGGGTGCTCACGGCGGGGGGCCCCGGTCGGGCTGAGCAGCTGCTGCGGGCCCCCGCGTCCTCCACGCGGTGTGTCCCAGGCCGGCGGGCCGCTGCCCCTGGAGGCTCGGGTGCTCACCTGGGTGCAGAGCAGCTCTGAGACCCGCTTCGTCTCAGGTCCCAGACCTGAGAATTGCCGTTGCCCTGGTGCCTGTTCCTTCCACAGCTTTTCACTAAGCAGCACTCTCTACAGGATGGGTTTTAAAGACAGGACCCCTTTATGGCTGGAGCAATGGGAGGGGAGGGGCAGGGCAGCTGCCGGCCCGGGGCCCCTCCCGGCCCCACGCTTGCCGCCCCTCTCCTGGGCCGCGTCCTGCGCCAGCTCGTGGGAGACCACGGCAGGGTCTGGAGGTGACTCCTCCGGCCGCCACCGTCACTGGGCTGTGACTGCGGGCAGCTTCCACCGGGCAGAAGGTGGGGCTCGGCACACAGCCGTGTCCGCTCCCCGCCGCCATTTACGTTCATACTGAAAAAGGAGACAGTGACCGGCCTGGTGTCTCAGTTCCTGGGGCTGCGGTAGCAAAGCATCGCAAACCCAGGGGCTCGAGACGAGAGGTGTGCTCTCTCCCCGTCCTGGAGCCTGGAAGCCCACACTCAAGGTGTCGGCAGGGCCACGTGCTTCGCGAAGGCGCTGGGGAGCGCTCTCCCGCCTGCTCGGGCTCCTGCGCTCATGGGCACGTCGCTCCGTGACTTGTCTTCTCGTGGCCTCTCTGTGTGTCCGTGTCTCCCCTCCCGTCTCTTACGAGGACACTCATCTTTAGATTTGGGGCCCCCTTGGACAATCCATCGAGATCTTTAACCTGACCACATCTGCACAGACCCTTTCTCCAAACGAGGGCGTGCCTGCAGGTTCTGGGAGTCAGGATGTGGACACGTTTTTTTGAGGGGGTCCCCATTTACCCTGCCACAGACAGGTGAGGGCACGAGTCTATTCTCAAATCTCTGTAAGGAGTAGGCTGTGAGCTGATTTCAGACAGAGCCCGGATCCAGGAAGACTGGGTAGGCCGGGAGAAAAGGGTTTTGGGGACAGATGTTGGCTCTGCCACACAGAGCCAAACCAGCCTTGCAAGGGCAGGCGTCCTCCTCCTGTGATAGTGGGAGGCATCAGGGAGCCGTGGGGCAGCCCAGGGGCCCTTGTGGCAAGCTGGATTCCAGACCACGAATTGGAAAATCCGGGGCCTGAGCCAAATCCACCCGTCTCTTGCTTCTGTGATGAAGTTTTGTCATAACACAGTCATACACGTGTGTGTGGTCTCTGGCTGCTTTTGCAGTTAAGAAGCTGTGACAGGGACTTCCTGGGTGGTCGAGTGGCTAAGACTCCACGCTCCCAATGCAGGAGGTGCAGGTTCGATCCCTGATTGGGAAACTAGCTCCCACAGGCTGCAGTGAAAGATCCTGCAGATCCTGCCTGCCGCTGCGAAGACCAAAACCCCCTGGCTGCAGCTAAGACCCGGCACAGCCAAATAAATAAATAGTGAACAGAAAAAACTGACAGAGACTGCGTGCCCCACGCAGTGGAATATAGTTACTGTCTGACTCTTCACAGGAAAGTTTACAGACCCTGCTCTTGGCTACATCATAGGGAGCGTAGCTCCTAGAAACAACGGAGGTGACAGGCTTGCCCTGCCTTTGCTGGTCAGGCCACGACCGAAGCAAACAGTCGTTCCTGAGATAGAAGGGCCTCACGCTCATCGGTGCTGGGTGACCGGACTGTCACAGTAGAAGAGCACCGCCTTCGCGAGCTTGCCTCCCAGGGTGGGGGGCGGGCAGACGGGAGACGGGACGGCCAGCCGCACGGCGACACCCACGGGAGAGGCCGGTCTTCCTGGGGGCAGGAGCGGCAGGACGTGCTTGGCGTGTCTGGGGAGCAGCCTGGTGTGGGTGACAGGGCTGTGCGCACGCTGGGCTCCCGTCCGTGGCCACCCCCGTGTCCACGCGCTTCTTTGCTGGGAGTCTCTCTGTGGTCATGGCCTCCCAAGGCTTTCTCCTCTTGAGCCTCTGGTGACACCTGGGGGGCATTTCCATAACAACACGTGCCCTTTGTGCCTCCTGAGTGACTAATTTCTCTCTGGGCCGGGCCACGCGTTTCCAAGGGAGCTGTGTTCTGGAGAGAACATGCCCGAACCCTCGGGTGGCAGGTGGGTTTCCGTGGGCTTTGGGGTTCTGTGTATTCCCCTGGGGTGGGCAGGTGGATTTCCGTGGGCTCTAGGGTTCTGTGTATTCCCCTGAGAATGAAAACATCCTTGCTTTTTTTTTTTTTTCTGACATAAGCATTTCAAATGCTAGGGACAGGGTCTCAGATAGGAAGCGGAGCCCCCATCGCAGGCTTTGGAGACTTGTTAATAGGGGCTTGTCGGAGCCAGCCGGTCCCGCAGGCTGGGGTCCAGTCTGCCTGTGGCTGCGTCCCCACCTGACCGCAGTGGGTGTGCGCATCCGGGACACGCCGCCCGCCCTCTGTCTTCACGGGGCAGGGGTTGACGGGGGCAGGCAGGAGGCGCCACCTTGGTCTCCGTCTGCTGGCCAAGCCGAGTGTGGAGTCAGGCTCTGGGGTCTGGGTGTCCCTTGGGTCTGCAGGGAGGTGTTTCCAGTGTTGGGTGGGGCGGGGAAGTGCTCCATCCCGAGAGGTCCTCCAGTGCCCACCCCCAGCCCTCTCCTGCCCGGACGAGGGGGCTGGTTCACTGAGCTCGGGGCCACCTCGCACTCCAGGGTCTCGGTGTTCGCATCAGGCCCAGGACCCTCACCCTCAGCAGAAACTGGGTGTGGCCGGGCGGGGCGTGCCTGCACTCAGGAGGGACATGGAGGCCCAGACCCAGGGCGGCTCGCCAGGGCCACGCAGGTGGCTCAGTGCCGTGTTTGTGTTTGGAGCAGCGTCCCCCCAGGGCCAGGGCAGGGTGCAGGCCCCAGCTGGGGGCCCCGGGCCGGGTGGGTGGGTCCTCACCAGGGAGTGTCCCAAGCCCACTTCTGCCCGCGTGGCCCGTGGCCGTGTGGGGTGGGGGTACCTTTTGCACACGAGGGTCTTGAGGCTCAGGGTGCCCGGGGCTTGCTGGGGGCCGGCCGTGCCTGGAGCCTGGGTCTCTGGGGTGCGGCGGGGTGGTGCTGGGCACTCGGGGCAGTGGCCGCACTGACCCCCACTCCCACGCCCCCCGCAGACTGCCTGCTGATGCTGGCCTACAAGGACAAGTCGGAGCGCGCCAAGGGGCTTCGGGAGCGTAGCAGCCTGACGCTGGAGGACATCTGCGGGCTGGAGCCCGGCCTGCCCTACGAGGGCCTGGCCCACACGCTGGCCATCGTCTGTCTGTCGCAGGCCGTCATGCTGGGCTTCGACAGCCGCGAGGCCATGTGTGCCTGGGACGCCCGGATCCGCTACGCGCTGGGCGAGGGTGAGTGCGCCCAGAGCCCACGGGGACGGGTTCTTCCTGCCCTCAGGGGTCCCCGGGGGTCTCACCGCTGGGCTGCAGAGGCCGGGTCACGACTCCCAGTGCCTGCTGAGCGCCCTCTGGTCAGCCGTGATTGGGGCGATGGTGGGTTCACAGGGGAGATGCCTCTTGAGCTCCCGAACTTGGCCACATCCATATGACCTGGGGGCCTTTAGCCCAAGCGGGTGGCCGCCTGACCCCGGAACCTCGGGGAGGAGGAGCCAGCCCCCCTGAGCCCCACAAGGGGGGTGCAGGGTACAGGATGGGGTGCTCTCGGGAGAAGGGCAAGACCCAGCCCCCCCACATGCCCACCCGGCTGGTCAAGCAGAGGCAGGCCGGCCCCCAGCTGCGTCGTCAGAACCCACGGCTGGCATCTTTCATCCGCGCAGCTAGCTCACAGTGCTGCGTCGGCTGCGGGCAGGTTGTGCGTGTGTGCGCGTGGGCACGTGTGTGTGTGTGAGCACGTGTGTGTGTGTGGGCACACGTGTGTGTTCTCTCAGGTCCTCGCACATCACAGTTCACTGCAGGATGCCAAGTGTAGCTCCCTGTGCGGGTCCAGTAGGACCGTGTCGCTTACCCAACGTGCACGAAGCGCTGTGTGTGTTCAGTCCCAAAGCCCCGCGTTATCTCAAAAGCTGTGATGTTTTAACACAATATTTAAACAGTTAAAAATGAAAGCTCGAAGCCCACGATGAACAGAAATGGCAAAGTCTAAAGCGGAGCTGGTCTGTGAGCCGTCTTTAAACCTTCCCGTCCGCACCTTCCCCAATGCCACAGCCAGCCTGGGCTTTATTTAAGCTGTTTCACTCACCATGGACTTTTTGCACTGATTTTTGTTGTTTAAATCATCGTTAAAATATCACTGACCTTGGCCCCTGTTTTGCACCCTGAGTAAGGGGCCTCACTCACCTCAGCCCAGCCCAGCTAGGGGTCAGCGGCTCGTCCCTCCTCCGGGAGCCCCCAGATCAGGCGTCTAGGGTGGGGCATGTGTGGAGGCCCAGTGAGGGGGCGCAGGGGCAGGAGGGGAGAGCCTCTTCCAGAAAGTTCTCCCGTCGGGGTTCCTGCCAGTTCAGCCTGGCTCAGCGTGTGACTCCACTTCTGCTAGGGTTGGGGGTGGGGGAGTGGGCAGGGGCCTGGTGCAAGGCAGCCGGTGCCCTGTCCTGGCACCTTAAATAGAAATCACCAGGACACGGTGATGGGTTGCTGACCCCTGGCCCCCTGGGACCAGGCTACGAGGGTCCTTGCCCAGGGGCTGCTGCCCACCACGGGGGCTTGGGTGGGCTCAGGGCGGGAGGAGGAGGCAGGGCTGGGGCTGGCCCCTCAGCTTCGGGGTGGACACGGGGCCGATGGGCACCAGCCAGGAGGCTGCCGTCCGCTCCTGGGCCTGGCTGCTCTGGGATGCATCCTCTTCCAAGGTCCTTCCGAGGCTAGGGGGCGCCTTGTGAGAACAGAAGAGCCCACCACTGCCCTCCTGAGGGGCTTTAGGGGCAAAGGGCTGAGCCTGAGGTGGAGAGGAGGTCTCGGGGAGCTAATTGTCATGCTCAGCACTGGGGAGACCCTCTCACTGGAGCGGGGAGGGCCTGGGGTTTCCTGCATGTCCCTGCGGCCAGGCTGGGACTCTCCAGAAGGGGCCGGAGGCTGGGCCTCCTAGGCCTCTGTGTTCCCATCTTTGGAATGGGACCACAGCAGCTGCGCTGTGTGGGGGCGGGGTTTCTCAGAGGAGGCGCCCAAGGCCTCAGACTTACCAGCCGTGGCCTGTGTGCTTCTCCTGGAGCTTGCTGGGGTTGGTCCAGCCTTGTTAGGGTGGGAGGTGGGGGTGATCAGGGTGGGCTCCCTGAGGACCGGACAGAGCGGGGCCATGGCACCGAGTGGCCCTGCCCTCGGGAGCTGACACCTGGGCTCGTGCTTCCTGGCCGCCGTCCGCTCCCAGCAACACCCTGTCACCCCCGCCCCGCCCCAGTGCACAGGTTCCCCGTGATCGTGGCTCCGGGCACCAAGCTGGAGAGCGGCCCCGCCACCCTGCACCTCTGCAACGACATCCTTGTGGTGGCCAGGGACGTCCCCCCAGCCGTGGCGGGGCAGTGGAAGCTGTCAGACCTCCGGCGCTACGGGGCCGTGCCCAACGGGTTCATCTTTGAAGGCGGGACCAGGTGTGGATTCTGTAAGTACAGGCGTGGGCCGCGGGCTTGCTGGCCGGGCCGTGGCCCCAGAGCCAGCCCTCCCGCTTGCCCTGGCCTCTCTCAGGCCCGCAGCGGCCTGCGGTCTCAAAGAGACTGATGCTTAGCCCCCAGCCCAGACCCTGCGCTTCTGGCTGGAGGCAGGGGCTTGGGGGCTGCGAGCAGCACCCTCCCGAACAAAGTCGGTGCAGGGCCGCCCGGGGGGCGGTTCAGGGCCTGGTCACAGGGCTTCAGAGCCGCTCAGCCGGGAAAAAAGAGAACAGACGTGTCCACTGAGGCTATACTTAGCAGACGCATCGGCTCCGTGGGCCCTGAGCCCCCCACCCAGGCCGATATCAGCGATGAGGGCTGAATGCGGGGGCCACCAGTGAGGCTGGGGGGCCCCCAGGGCCGAGGTGGCGTCCAAGGCCAGGTGAGCGCTGCAGGGAGCTGGCCTCCAGCTGGGAGAACGCACAGGCCCTCGGGTGGAGAGTTTGGGGTGCAGGGCAGCGGGGGTGTGTTCTAGCGCCCCAGCCCGCTGTTCTCCCAGTGGAGGGGGCCACTGTGGGCCTGTGCTTGCTGTGGGGGCGGGGGACAGTCCCTCCGCTCCTCTGTCCGGAGGGTCCAAGCCTGTCTGTGGCCGCCCCGGGCTGTTGTCCTGCCGAGTGCTGCCTGCTGGGCCGCCTCGATGACCACGGTCGCTGAGCTGGGCTGGAGGGTGCGGCCTGGGTAGGGGCTGTGCCTAACAAATTTGGTCAGCCAAGACCCCAGACGCTGGTGGGGGGTCACAGACTCCTCCCTCGTGTGGAGGGCGATCGGGGCTCTGAGCTGGAGGCTACCTCTCTCCACCTCCCCCCGACCCTCTTAGAGAAGCACAGATCGCTCCCCAACCCACAGCCCCTGGAGAGGACAGAGCCGGCCAGGGGCGCCCACAGGGCCCGGTGCGCACTCAGTGTGGTCAGCGGGAGGGGGTGCCCCCCGCCCCGCCTGCACTCGGGAGCTCGATCGTGCCCGGATTTCTCTGGGTACAGGGAACGCACTTGAGGACATGGTCATACTGGAGGCTGGGCCTAAGGCCCTCATTCCGCAAGGGTTGGGGGTTGTGAGGCAGGACGGTTCCGACGGGGAGCTGGGTGGACAAGTGAACAAGCAGGTGGGAGCTGCAGCTGAGACAGCCGACTGCCTGCAGCCCCTGGATTTCGTGCTGATGGCTCGTCCTGGGCTCCAGGGAGGTTAGACGCTCTGAGATGCTGCAGAGAGGTGGGGAGGGGTGACGTGGCGGAGGTGCAGGCGGGCTGGGGGAGTGGGTGCTGTGGCACGGTGGCCCCGGGGCTGGCAGGGGGGCCACAGCCGGAGTCGGAAGGCCTTGCACGAGGCTTGGCCCGTGCGTTTTCCTGCCGGGGGTTTCGAGCAGGAAGGAGAGGTGAGCGCAGCTGTTGGCCTGTCCGCCCAGGGCTGGCGGGGAAGGCCCGCCCGGGTTACCGTCCAGAGTCCTCTCCGCTGGACCTGAGAGGTGCCGGCAGTGGGTGGGTAGGGGCCCTGGCCCTGCTCCGACCCCCTCCCAGGCTGCAGCGCACCTGGTGTGTGTGACCGCCCTTCCCTCCTGAGAAGGCAGGGGCCCTGGAGCTGCTGGGGGCCCCAGTGGGACAGAGACCAGCGTCCTGGCTGGACTAGTGGGACTCCCGGGGCCGAGACTCGGGCGGGTGGCCTGTGGCTGCCGTGAGGACTGGGGTGCAGGCCGCGGCTGGCGCTGGTGTGTGCCCTCGAGCGGGGGCGGCCGGGAGGACCAGTTCCTTGGAGACTGTTTTATTTGCCCGGACGTAATGTAATAGAGTCCGCTGGATGTTTTTCCACCAGAGACCTCAGGGTTTAAAATTCCAGCTCTTGGTGTGGGTGGGCTCCTTCTCCGACCGTCGACGAGTCCAGGCATCAGAAGTCGCAGGGCTTCCTGGGAGGGCGGAAGCTGCAACTCAGGCTGCTGAGTCCTCTCCCGGGCAGGCAGGCCAACAGCGTGAACCGTGGCTGGCCGCCCTGGGGCTTCTGTGCAAGGCCCAAGTTTGGGCCTTGGGCCCTGGGCGGGCCCGGCAGGTCTGCCCGGACCCGAGGGCTCCAGGGCGGGTTCTCCCTCCCACAGAAAGTCCCTCCTGGGGGTCCTCCTCTCCCCTCCAGACTCTCTGGAGGCCCCTGGCCAGCGCTGGCCAGAGAACACGGTGGGCGCAGTGGGTGGCTGGGCCAGCCTTTCCCGACACTCTGCCACCCGGCGGGTCCCACGGGGCGCAGTTCTCCAGGGACACGACCCTCTGCCCCTGGCAGGGGCCGCGGCTCTGCCGGTTTGTAGACTGTCACCAGCTCGGGTGACTCAAGGCGGGGTGAGCAGGGACCGTGCAGCCCTGTGTGTGTGGTCAGAGCAGCAGTCCACTCAGGACGCGGGCCTCCTGGGAGGAGGGTGGCTGGTTCAGCTCCGGGGGCCACGTAGCGAATGACCGCATCCCACGCCTGAGAACAGCACAGTCTGCCCCTTCACCGTTCTGTCCAAATCAAGCTCGGCCGGGGCTGGGCGGGTCCTCCCCGCCTGTTCCAGTCCCCAGGGGTCCCAAGTGTTCCCAGGCTTGTGGCCACGTCCCTCCTGTCTGCTCTGGCTTCACGAGGTCCCACTTCACGTGGGACACAGGTCATTGGAGTCAAGGCCCCTCGATACTCAGGAGGGTCTGAGAGCCTTCACTTGGGCACACCTGCAGAGAGCCTTTTCCAGATAAGGGCCCAGTCGCAGGCTACAGGATGTGAGCCTATTCTTTGGGGCCACCATCCAGCCCATGACAAGGTCACCCCAACTCTGGAGGTGTCAGAATTCAGATCTCAGTGAGCCTGTGGGCCCTGAGTTGGAGCAGGGGTTAGAGTCACCAGAAGGCTCTGGAAGGTTCTGGATGAAGGAATTAAATTCTCCTGCCTGGCCCCTGGGCCCTAGAGCCACGCCCCCAGACCACTCCGGAGAGCAGCGACGGGACCCTGGCCCCTCACCCACACTGAGACACCAGTGACTGGCTGTCAAGAGAGGGCCCTGGGGAGTGTGGGGGAGGGGTCAGGGGAGGGGGCTCCGTGCGGCTCTGGGCACCCCATGGGTGGATGTGTTCTTTCTGTGGCCTCCACATGGACGGCAGCCTGATGAGATTCTTTGAACAGGAGCCCGAGGTCTCTGTCTCTGGGGTGATCACGGTGATATGTTTAGGGCTCCCAGGCAGGGGCAGGGCACGCAGATGAGGGTGGCACAGAGATTTGGGGCACCCTTCACCCATGACAGGCTCAGCCGCAGGGAGAGTGGTGGACCCGGGGAGGGGGGGCGGGCGTCCTGCCAGAGCCAGGAAGGCTTTGGGGAGGTCTGGGAGGCATTTGCACAGGGCCTAAGGGGGAGTGGAAGCTTCTAGGACAGGGGCCAGGGGAAGCCCCTGTCTCTCACGTCGGCAGGTCCTGTCAAGGACACTTCCGAGGCGTTTCCACTCCCGCGTGAGCCGGCTGCGGCCCCAAGGATCAGGGTCCTTGACTGCGGAGGGACTCCACGGGTGCTGGACGACGGAGTCCGAGGCTGGCGCCCAGGCCTCCGCCCGCGGCTCCACCTCTCCTCCTCCCGGCTCCTGGGGTCCAGCCCATCCTGTTGGCCCCTTGGGGAGCAGCGAGCATTGTAAATCATTTTTATAAAGTGAGTGTTCAATTCAGTCCAGTTCAGTTGCTCAGTCATGTCCGACTTTTTGCAACCCCATGAACCGCAGCACACCAGGCTTCCCTATCCATCTCCAACTCCCGGAGCTTACTCAAGCTCATGTCCATTGAGTTGGTGAAGCCATCCAACCATCTCATCCTCTATCATCCCCTTCTCCTCCAGCCCTCAATCTTCCCCAGCATCAGGGCTTTTTCCAGTGAGTCAGTTCTCCGCATCAGGTGGCCAAAGTATTGGAGTTTCAGCTTCAGCATCAGTCCTTCCAGTGAATATTTAGGACTGATCTCCTTTAGGATGGACTGGTTGGATCTCCTTGCAGTTCAACGGACTCTCAAGAGTCTTCTCCAAAACCATAGCTCGAAAGCATCAATTCTTCATGGATATATAAGTGAGTATAGTGAATATATATATATATGTAACCAAGTATAGTGAAGCTCCAATACTCTGGCCACCTGATGCGAAGAGCCAACTCAGTGGAAAAGACCTGATGCTGGGAAAGATTGAAGGCAGGAGGAGAAGGGGACGACAGAGGATGAGATGGTTGGATGGCATCTCTGACTCGATGGACATGAGTGTGAGCAAACTCCGGGAGATAGTGGAGGACAGTTTATGGGGTCACAAATAGCTGGGTGTGGCTTAGCGACTGAACAACGAGAACAAGCAAGTGGGCACAGGGGGATGCTCCGGAGCAGGAGAGACCGCCGTGCTCGCGTGTCCAGCGCCGAACAGCCCTCGGCCGCCTCTGGTGGGCGTTGTGGTCCAGATGCTGGTCTTGCTGGAGCTGCTGGAGCCGTGGTCTCCAGCCTGGGAGTCTGGAGGAGGGGGGAATGTGTTCAGGGGATTCTCTGTGCCTGGCCCTGGGTGCAGGGTCGGAGTGGGGAGCCCATGCTGCGCCGCGAAGGCTCAGGCTATGTGAGAAGACAAGGACGTTCAGAGTCCTCAGGGGTGCGAGGGGAGCCTGGAAGGGGCACAGGCTGGGGAGGCTGGGGAGGCCCTCACGGGCTGAGCCTGAATAGGGCCTCTGCAGGTTAAATAGGAGTTCAAATGAGCCTGGCTGCTGAAGGTAGGGTAGAGTGGAGGGAAGAGAAAAGGGGTTCCAGACAGACATTAGCGTGGCTGGTGGCAGGAACAGTGTGTGGGGGGACCCTGGTAGAGTGGCAGAGGTGAGGTCAAAGGCGGAAGCCGTGTCCCGGTTACGGGAGGCCCTGGAGGCTGGACCAGAGCTGGGCTGTGTTCCTGGGTAGCAGGGAGCCCTGGAAGGTGCTGGAGCGGGATGGTGCCAGCAGCAAGCCTGTCGAGGGTGGTGGCTTTGGCCCCAGAGTGCTGGGAGGAGGGAGGCGGGGTGTGAGGAGGCTGGGGGCGGGGCCTGCAGGTTCAGGAGCCTTAGGAAGGGGGTGGGAGGAGGGCCGGCTAGGGTGGGTGGCGAGGACACCGAGCGGAGGGTCCGCGGAGGTGGGCCTGGGCTGAGCTCCCGGGCTCGGCCCATGGGAGGGGAAGGCCCCCAGACAGGGTTCAGAGCCCGTCCAGAGCCAGATCAGGTTTACCCCTGGAGGCGGAGTCTCCCTTTGGGTCTAGAGCCCTGTCACACTTTGGACAGACTTGCGGTCGATTTCAGCCCTCTGCCTCGAGGTCTGTGCTCTCCAGGCCTGAGTCGGAGCGGGATCTGCCACCTTTCTGCAGCCCACGATGGCATGTGCAGCCGGGGACGGTTCTGGAGCCTCTGCATGTCCAGGGAGGCCGAGGTCACTCCGGGTCAGGGAGAGAGGGGCCTAAGGGCGGTAGTCAGCAGGAGGCCCCTGCAGGAGGCCCACCTGGTGGGGCCCAGATCCACACACCCACCCTCAGCGGTGTGTGCACGTGCCCATTTACAGATGGGGACACTGAGGCACGGAGCAGCCCAAGACTTGCCCTAGTCTGTCTGAGCGAGGTGACCCCCCTCGGTGCCCAGCCAGCGCCTCTTGGCACCAGGACTGGCTCTCAGCGGCCTCCAGGACTCCTTCTCGGGGCATTTGGCTTCAGTCTGTCTCCTCCCAGGCCAAAAAGCAGGCCCAGTGCATCCTCGGGGACGGGCAGGGTGGCCTCGTGGGACCATCTGCACGTGATGGCCAGTGAGCCGTGTCCCACATCTTCACGTGGGAGAAAGGTGGTCCGTGGGCAGAAAGTGCGGCTCTCCCGAGGCCCCCAAGGATGAGTCTGACTCATCTCAGCCTCTCCGAGCCTCAGTCCTTCATCTGCACCGCCCGGCTTCCTGTGCCCCTGCCTGCGAGGCGTGTACCACGCGGTGACCTGGACCCAGCTTCGCAGCCTCTTGTGGGTCGGGACTGACCGCACCAGCTGGTCTCTGGCCAAGGAGTGTCTGCTGCTGGCGCAGCCAGGCGCCTGGGCCGGGGTGACAGCGTCCCCTAGAGGGGACCCCGAGTCTCACTCTCCCAGGGAGAGACTCTTCTGCTGGCCAGACTGCCCTGCAGGGACTGGGTGGGTGGCACCAGCCCCTACTTCCGTGATGGCTCCGGGCTGGCAGGCGTGCTTGGCAGAATTCTCCCAGAGGTGGGCACTCTGTCTGAACAGTGTCCTTCCTACCTGGGCCTCCGAGTCTCACCATGCGGGCGGCAGGCACCATGCAGTGAGTGGGGCCTGGGTGTGGGTCTCTACCTGCTGTTCCCCGGCCTGCACCTCAGCTCCCTGTCCCAATGTAGGGGTGGGGACACCAGCTGACCTAGTCCACTGTCCTCCTGCACCCCTGGGGGACAGGGTGGAGGTGGGGAAGGGCAGGCCTTCTCCGTGGCTGAGTCATTCAGGACACCGTTTCAGAGCAGGACCCTCAGCCAGCACTTGGGGAGATGCAGAGGAAAGCAAGGTCCCAGGCTCGCCTGAGGGGCCCCTCACCTGGGCAGGTGTCCAGTGCATCCCTGTGGGGGCAGTGGGGGGAGCGCTGGAGGAAGGTGGGTCACCAGTGAGTGGCCTTGGCTGGAGCAGGGTGTCGGTGGGTGACTGGGAGCTGGAGGCCAGCATCCACCCAGGGACAGAGTCCAGGGCCAAGGCTGACGCCCCTGCTGTCTGCTCAGGGTGGGGTTGGGTGCCCCCCTTCCCGTGTGCAGGGGGCATTGTCAGGGTGATGAGCTCCTGGCGTTTAGCGGGAGCTGCTCCGAGGATGTGAGGTGCCTGGACCGCGTGGCTGCATCCTGTTGGGTGGTGGCAGGGTGGGGTGGGGAGGTGCCTCGCTGGAGGGTGGGACAGAGCCTACTCTCTGGAGAGCTTGTTTGGTATTTGCCCCTGGTTTCGGTTCACCCTGGCCAAGCCCACACGATGCACACTGCACCGTTTAAGCCGCTTTGTAGTTCAGTGGCAGTGAGCACGTCCGTTCACATGGTTGTGCCCCCATCACCACCGACGTCCCCAGAACCTCGTCATCGTCCAGAACTCTGTCCCCATCAAACACCAGCTCCGTGCTCCCCTCCCCGCCCAGCCCACACCCCTCATTCTGCTTTCTGCCTCTGAGTTTGACAACTCTGGGGACCTCATCTGAGTGGAATCACTCAGGATCTGTCCTCTTGTGACTGGCCTGTCTCACTTGGCTCAGCATCCTCACGGCTCATCCGCGTTCAGCAGGTGTTAGACTTTCCTTCCTTTTTCAGGCTGAATCAGATTCCGCTGTGTGGACGGAACACATTGTGTTCATCCGTCCATCTGTCGATGGACACTTGGACTGTGTCCACATTTGGCTATTGTGAACGATGTCGCTGTGAACACGGGCAGGCAAATATCTCTTGCAGACCTTACTTTTAAATCTTTTGGGTGCGTGCCCAGAAATACACTTGCTGGATCAGATGGTGGTTCTTGGTTGAATGTTTTGAGGAATGGCCACACTGCCTTCCACGCTCCTGTACGACGTCACGCTCCCACCAACAGTGTGCGAGGGTCCCAGTGTCTCCAGACCCTCACCAGCACTTGTTTCCCATTTTGTTTCTGCGTGTTGTTTAAATAGCACACCTGTTGTTTAAATAGGTTTAAATACCCACCCCTAGTGGGTATGATGAAATGATCAGGTGAGATTTAAACTTCATTTCACATGAACTTATTTCATCACACTTTGTTTCTTTCTCCCAAAATAGAGGCAGAGACAAATGAAACTTTAATCAGTAGATGTTTCACTCTATTAGGAAACTGCAAAATAACATCCCAAGGCTCAGCCAGCTTAGCTCTGCCAGCTTTCTGATTGATAACCAGTGCTGTGTGGACGGAGCTTTGTAGAACCTTCTCAGCAGGAAAGTCCTTCAGAGGCTCTGTCCCCGACTGGCCTTTGCTGTGTGGTCTTTGCCAGCAGAGAATGGAATTCTCTGAGGAGCTGGGGACACCGAGATCCAGGGACAAAGGTCTGGACACTGGAGATTAAAGAGAGGGATCAGCCTGGATCTAATCGGGCTCATCGGACGTTTGAAGGAAGGTTTTCTTTCTCACGGCTAGTGAATCTTCAAGTTGAACGTGATGCTTTCCCCTGGAGATATTCTTCCCCAGGAGCAGTTGCATTTATGACAGGAGTGAGGTTTGCTGCACCCCCTATGACCCATAGCATCTGTCTCCAGAGTGAAAGGTGGCTGTGAACCTGCAGGTAGCCGCTTCCTGCTGGGCAGGACGCGCTCCTCTGAATCTTCATTTTCCATGTTACGTATTGCTGGGAGACAGATACCCCCAAACCTTAGCGCCGTTTCCTGGCTGCGACTCTGTGGGTCAGCGGTCTGCAGGGCTCCCTCTGCTCCACGCGGTGGGCCGGAGTCACTTGGGCAGTGGCATTTGGTGGGTGGCCTCAGGCATGGCCTGGGGCCCTGGTGCTGGCTACTGGCCGGGATGCCTCAGCTCTCCTCTGGGCCTTACCTTCCAACAGGACAACTCGGGTGGCTGGTTCCAAGACAGGGAATCTGGGGGCTGCCAGCCCCTCATGCCTGGGCCCCAAACCCTGTAGAGTGTCCCTTCTGCCAGTTCCTGTGGTCCAGAGCTCAGGGGAGGGGATTGGACCCGCTTCGGGGTGGAGTGGAGGCTTCACGGACATGGATGAGAGGAGGCGGGTGGGAGGGGCATGGTGGCAGTGACCACATCTGTTCAGTTCATTTGTTGCTCAGCTGTGTCCGACTCTGCAACCCCATGGACTGCAGCATGTCAGGCCTCCCTGTCCATCACCAACTCCTGGAGCTTGCTCAAACTCGTGTCCATTGAGTCGGTGATGCCATCTAACCATCTCATCCTCTGTCGTCCCCTTCTCCTCCCGCCTTCAATCTTTCCCAGCATCAGGGTCTTTTCAAATGAGTCAGCTCTTCCCATCAGGTGCCCAAAGTACTGGAGCTTCAGCTTCAACATCAGTCCTTCCAATGAACACCCAGGACTGATCTCCTTCAGGATGGACTGGTTGGATCTCCATGCAGTCCAAGGGACTCTCAAGCATCTTCTCCAGCACCACAGTTCAAAAGCATCAATTCTTCGGCGCTCAGCTTTCTTTATGGTCCAACTCTCACATCCATATATGACCACTGGAAAAACCATAGCCTTGACTAGACGGACCTTGGTTGGCAGAGTAAGGTCTCTGCTTTTTAACATGCTGTCCAGGTTGGTCATAACCTTCCTTCCCAGGAGCAGGCGTTTTTCAGTCTCATGGCCGTGGTCGCCGTCCTCAGTGACTTTGGAGCCCTCCTGCACAAGGCAAGACGGGGCCAGGCTCTAGCTTTGCGCCCTCCTCGCGGACACACAAGCAAACAGGAAACGTGGAGACCCTGTCTTGGGGAGGGGCGTCTGGGAAGGGGCAGGGCCCTGGCTGCCTCCGCACCCCACTCTTTCCGTCCACGCTCAGTGGGGGCCCCTCCTGGGGCTTGGCCCTGAGTTAGACACTGGAGGCCACAGAAGGGCCAGAAGTGGTCCTGCCTCAAGGTGCTGGGCCTGGCGGCCTGGACAGCGTCCACACAAGGGAGGGGAAGGGTCCCGGGTCTGCCCCAGAGGAGGGGTCCCATGAAAGTGTCGCCAGGAGCACGGGGGTCAGGGGCCAGGGAAGGCCACGTCACAGGAGCAGAGTCTCAACAGGAGAAGGGTGGTGACGTGTGGCTGAGGGCTGTCCTAGGCAGGGGGGCGGGGAGGGGGCTTGCGGATGTGGCCGCCCCCCGGGGAGGTATGCCAGGCGGGCCAGGTGTGTTCGCTCCTCAAAGCCCGGGTCAGTGGGCGGTCGGCGCTGGGTCTGGGCGGCCTCGTCTCTTGGTCACGAGGCTCGGGTGGGCCCTCAGAGACTCACGTCCCCCTCGGGAGGCCCTGGGGCTGCCAAGGAGGTGGGGTGGCGGCCGGTGCGGGAGCAGGAGCCCGCAGACGCCCTTGGAATGCCGCCGGCTCCGCTCTCTCCTGTGATGCAGTTTTTTATAGTCGGGGGACTGGTTGTGCCACCGCCGCTGCCAGCTGACCGTAAGCTCGGGATTAGAGGCCTGGCCCCAGCTGAGCGGGGCGGCCAGGACAGGGCCTCCTCCCTGTCCGCCTGCTGTCGGCCAAGGTCCCGGCTTGAGTTCTTGGTCAGCACCACCCCCCCTCCCCCGGGGCCAGGAGAGAGAGACCCCGCCCAGCCCTGCAGGCAGCAAGCCGCAGGGGGCCCTAGAGGGGGCCCCGTGGGCGGGAGGGGGGTGCCCTCACTCTGCTTAAGGTCGGGGCTCCGTGGTGCCCAGGCATGCCCCGCCCCCAGGGGCCTCTGTTTCCTGTCTCTCCAGCAGGCGTGTCACCAGCTAGGGCCCTGGGGGGCCGCCCTGGGGCACAGCAGCATCGCCACGTGTGGGGCTGGCCCGGGGCCATGGAATCCGGGGCAGGCGAGCGTCACCAGGCCGGCTTCACTGTGCCGCTTCCCTGGCCCGCCCGCCCCACCCCGAGTGCCCTCCTCCTCCGCGCGGGGGGCTGGCCTTTCTTTGGGCAGACGGCGGAGGCACGAGGGATTCTTGGGCGGTGACACCATGCCCGGGCGTGCGGCCCGCGGGACCTGGCGTCCCCATTCACGAGGCCGCGGGACTCCATTCACGCTGGCGGGCTCCCCGCCTGCCGCTCTTCATCCAGGCTCCCTGCAGGCCCAGGCGCCCCCTCCTCCTCCCCAGCCCTCCCCTGCCCCGCTCCCGGGGGCTAGGATCCTAGCCAGCCTCCCCCTCCGTCAACAACAGTGATCAACAAAACTTCAGTCACGAGAACAAAGAAGACTTTTGTTTGAACCGCACCCGAGGACTGACCCGTAAGCCTGCTGGCCAAACGGCTCTGCAGAAGCAGGGGTTTTCAGCGGCTTTATTGGAGTTTATCTCGCCAGAACAAAGAACGTTAAAGAAGTCAGGGTTACATGTTTTCACGGTTCCTCTTCCCCCCAAAAGAACGACCGGCCCATGCGCAGTGAGTCAGCGTGGCCTTGGCACTTGGGGAGGGATCTCACCCTGGACGGAGGGCCAGCACTGTGCTTTTTAACATGGACGTTCTTTACGTCTGGTCAGGATGCCCTTTTTTATGATCAAAGCAGATGTACAGTGTATGTTTGACAAGCTGCAAACAGGCGGCTTCAGTTAGCATCAAATTCAAGTTGACTTCTGCTTGAGCCACAGTGACCTTCCTTTATCTCAAGATATGAGTGTTCCCTGGACCCTCTCTGTGGGTGAGAGTGCCGGGGTGGGGGTGCTCCAGGGCCCCCCACCCTGAGGACATGCCCAGGAAGAGGAGAGGCCTCAGAGGGGGCCAGGCCTCTCAGCACAGCCCCAGACAAGGAAGCCGGGCCCCACAGCTGCCTCCTCGGGGGTGCACCCGCCCGCCCCAGAGGAGCGCGGGCCGTGGGGAGGGGCTGCCGGGCGCTCTGTGCAGGCAGGACGCCCCCCTCGGCCTCCGGCCACCCTCCGCCATGGCCCTCGTCCTTCAGAAGTCACCCGGCTCCTCACGCTGGCCTGGGAGTCGGGAGACGGCTGACGGCCGGGGACCAGCGGGCAGGACACCCTCCCCCACCCCACCCAGGCTGCTCAGCCCAGCCTGGTGCCCGCAGGCCTGGGAGAGCTGCGTGTGCCGCAGCCTCCTGGGCGAGTTGTGCGTTTTCCTCCGGCGGGGAAGAGGCTCACATCGCCCTGGTGCAGGGGTTGGGGAGGCTTGCGGGTTTGCTTGGCTTCTGTGGCAGCCTCCACCTGGCGTCCCACGCCCACCTCGGGGGGTCCCACACCACCAAAGCCCTGGGAGAGGCTGACAGTGGCGTCCATCCTCCCTGTGCAGGGGCTGGGGTCTTCTTCCTGTCTTCCACCGAGGGAGACCAGATCAGCTTCCTGTTCGACTGCATCGTCCGAGGCATCTCCCCCACCAAGGGCCCCTTCGGGTTGCGGCCGGTTCTCCCAGGTGAGTGCATGGTGGGTGGAGGGGGCGCCTGACCTGGCAGGAGGGTTGGGGGTGCTGCTGCTGTGACCCCCCACTGGGCTCCCAGGATGGGGGGCGCTCACACCTGCACAGCCCCTCCTCCACAAGACGCTCAGAGGCCGTGGCTTTGGGGACCAGCATGAGACCACAGCCTGGAAGCGCCCTGCTGAGACCTTCTGAGCGGGGCCTGCCTCCCAGACCTGGCTGGGAGCCTTGCCCCAGGAGGCTGGGGTCAGGTCTCTGGCCCCAACTGAGCCGGTGTTTGGGCTGGAGGCCGCCTTGTGAGGTGGGGTCTCAGTGTCCACACGTCGGGGTGGTGGGGGCGGGGGCCGCCGCACTGAGCTGGCCTGGCTTTCTCCCCGCTTCCCTGGTGTGGGCGGGGCGCCCCTCTTATTCAAGAGTCCTGGGCCGGGAATGCTGCCGGCCCCCGGAGGGCATGCTAGCCGGGCACTTCCTCACACCGGGTGAGCTCTGTCCCTCCCACCAGCTCGGGGACAGCCGCCCTGGGAGGGACAAAGGTGGGCCCTGGGCATCGCCGCTCCCTGGGACCGAGGCCCTCCGGGCGGTGGTACCCAGGACTGCCGCTGCTGCCCTGGCCCCCGTGAGGGGCGCTTGTCCCCTGGTCCAGGTGGGAGACCAAGGCCTGCGTCGGGCAGCAGCTAGTCACTGAGCTCCCAGCTGTGGCCTCCTTGCCTGAGCCCCACAGCTGGACAGGGGTCAGGTGGGCCTTCTCGGGAGGCTGGGGCTGTGCCAGGTCCCCCCTTTCTCTACCTCGGCCCCTGGGCCCCCAACCCCTGCAGTGAGCTGGGGGAAGGCGGGGAGATGAGCTGCAGGGACGGGGCTCCTGGGACCAGAGCCCCGCTGCCCAGGCTCTGCTGGATGGCACGGCTGTGCCCTCTGCTGGCACCTTCCTGCCTTGCAGCCACAGGTGGGTGTGGGTGGCATGGATGGGGAGGGTGTGGGCAGAGCAGGGGTGGACACATGGAGTGTGGACGGAGCTGGTGGGGCTCTGCCCTCTGAGCCTGGCTGGCGTCCCACCGAGGCCCGTGATCGTCAGGGACTCTTGAGATGCGGCCTCCACTGGGTGTGCAGCCTTAACCCTCGGGGATCTTGGAGTGTCTCCTCCAGCCGACAGCGGCTCTCCCGGGGCCGTGCAGACATCAAGGCCCGGAGGCAGGGCCTGCCTCAGACAGACAGAGCTGCGAGGAGGAAGGGAGAGATTAGAGTTCCGAGGCTCCCCTGCCCTGTGCGTTCCTACCTGGGCCCCATCGTGACTGGGGTGCAGACGCGGATGCCAGGCTCAGGGAGGGCGAGGGGTGGGGCCGCGAGTCGTCCAGCGCTAGCGTCTTGCAGACCCGCCAGCCGCAGGAGGGTGTCCTGGCGTCCTGACCGCCCCCCTGGAGGGACTGTCCGCTCTGGGCCAGGGCCATCAGCTGGTGGTTGAGGGGCTGTCCTTTTCTTGGGCCCAAGACACAGGATGGTGGCCGGGGCACCTGCATGGGGATGTTTGGGGTACCCTGATCTCGGGCTCCAGTGGCTGGTGTGCAGGCATGGCGAGGGGCTCCCAGGGGCTCTGTCCTGATGTTGGGGCTGGACCAGGGTCCTCAGGGCTTCGACGGCATTGGGGTCACGGGGAGGACGCTGCCTGTTCAGGCCTGGGGCCGCGTCCTCACTGACACTCTGCTCTGCTGCAGACCCGAGCCCTGGGGGCCCCGCCCTGGAGGAAAGGGTGGCGCAGGAGGCCCTGGAAGCCCTGCAGCTGGAGAAGCGGCTCAGCCTCCTCTCTCACCCCGGCCGGCCGGGCAGCGGAGGTAGGGCAGTGACCCGGCTGAGGTCGGGGGAGGTCTGGCGGCCCTTGGGCTGGGGCCGCTCCTTTAAGCTGCCCTCCCTGATCCCCTACCCCAGCTCCTGTCCACCCCTCTGCCCCGCTCACACAAGGGGCCACACTCACCCAGCTCCAGCCTGGATGCCGACTGGGGTGTGGTGCTGCCGCGGAGTCGGCTGGCGGGCTGGGCTTGAATTCTTTCCCGCCCACCCGCGACACCGAGCATGGCTGCACCATCTGTGTCCAGAGCGGGGGCCCGAGGTGTCAGCTGCTGGGAGCAGAGCCCCCCCACCCCGCCCCCGCTGCTGTGGTTCATGGGGAGAGGGACAGAAGGGGCTGACGACCCTTGAGGGGGCCCTGCAGCTCTCCAGAGGTGGGGCGGCACCGGGCTCTCCTGGGCCAGAGCAGAGGAGCCCTGCAGGTTCTCTGTCCTCGACAGCCCTACGGGTGCACGCTGGGGACAGCGGCCCGTTCAGGCCCCTTAGCAGGGGATCTCAGGTGTGCCCGGGGCTGCCATCTCCTTAGAGAAGGGGGCTCACGTCTGGTTCCCAGGGCAACAGTCGGGAGAGCGTTGACGTGGGGAGGGGGCCGTCCTGGGGGGCGGACCCTTGGGGGCGGAGTCTGGGGAGGGGAAGTGTGAGCCGTCCCAGCGTGATGAGCGTGATGAGCGCAAGCCCTCCGCAGGGCGGGGGGCCTCAGGGGCCGGGTGTCAGTCTCCCACCCAGGTTCCCCCACCCCCCGCCCACCTGAGTGGCCGAGCCCCTCTGCAGCCTCAGCCCCGGGCTCTCCCACCCAGGGGACGACCGCAGCGTGTCCAGCTCGTCATCAGAGGCCAGTCACTCGGACGTCAGCGCCAGCAGCCGGCTCACGCCGTGGCCAGAGCCGTCCTTGTCTTCGGCCAGCACATCGCAGGAGGGCCCTGGGCTGGCCGCCGCCCAGGCCCCTGGGGAAGCCACGCCGGGCACCGCCAGGCCCGCCCCGAAGCCGCTGCGGCCACGGCAGCTGCAGGAGGTTGGCCGCCAGAGCTCCTCGGACAGCGGCATCGCCACGGGCAGCCACTCCTCCTACTCGGGCAGCTTCTCGTCATGCGCGGGCAGCAGCCTGGACGTGTGGCGGGCCGGCGACGAGCTCGGCTCCCTACTCAGCCTGCCGGCGGCTGGGGCCCCGGAGCCCGGCCTGTGCGCCTGCCCGCCCAGGGTGTCTGAGTACCAGGTGCCCGCCGCCCCACGGCCGCACTACGACACGCCCCGCAGCCTGCGCCAGGCGCCCCGGGACCAGCCCCCCGTTGCGCCGGGCAGCCCCGAGGAGGGCACCGCCCGGGACTCGGGGTGTACCGCTGGCTGGCCTGGTGAGAGACGGCGGGGACCGGCGCCAGAGGCAGCGGCAGGGGCCGGCGAGTCCTGGGAAGCCGGCGCCCCCCACGCCGGGCCCCCTCCCGCGCTCTTTTCCGCGTGTCCCATCTGCGGAGGACTGAAGGTAAAGCCCCCTCCCTGAGGGTGGTGGTGGCCCGGGGTGGGCGCTGGGCTTGGTAGGCCGGGCCCGGGCTGAGGGTGGGGGCCCAGCCTGCAGGGAGGGCTGTGTCCTGGGCAGGTTCAGGGAGGCAGAACCCGAGGACCTCCCTGTGCCCCACAACGTGCGTCCCAGGGGCCTCCACCTGCCTGGCCCTCGCGCCTTCTGGCAGAAGTTGCGCCCGCAGGTGTCCCAACCTTTGAACAGGACCCCGAGGCTCAGGGGGCCTGCTGGCTGGCGGGGGTCTGCTCTCGGGACCCTGGCACCTCCGTGGCTCACTCACAGCGGCCTCTTGTGGGCGGGGAAGGGCAGGGTCAGGCTCATGTGTCAGAAGCCCCAGGACCACCCCCCCCACTCCCACTCCTGGCCGAGCTGGAGGTCGGTGGTCAGGACCGCAAGGTGCAGGGTGGGGCTGTCCATTCCCGTTCTGGGGCCCCAGGCACCGCGTGCGCCCTCGGGGGCGGCCTGCTCACCTGCATGGACTTTGGCTGCGTGGCCTGCTGTGTCCCTTGGCGCCGCGGTTGGTTCCGGACGCCCCCGTGGAAGGCGAGGCCCGTGGCCGCTCATTTGGGCTCCGGCCGGCGGGCGTCCCGCGCTCAGCTCACCTGTAAATGTTCCGCTTTGTACCTTCAGTGTCGGCTGAAGACTGTTTGTTGCTCTTTTCACATTTTTAAAACCTGACACCGTTTGTAAGACCTTCTTAGACTGGAAATAAAATTGTTTTTTCTTACCGTCGTGTCCTTTTCCGTGTGGCCGGCTCTCTTCGCCTCCTGCCCCAGCCCTGCCGCTTGGGGCCTTTCGCTGTCTCTGAAATCCAGGGGCCTCCTTTGGCCCGCAGGTCGCAGCTGCACAAGGCCCTGCCTGTCTGGTCGGCCTTAAGCCTGAACACGCCAGAAGCATGAACCAGGAGAGTGGCCTCGGCCAGCCCCCAGGGCCCGCGCATGCGTGTGTGGTGTGTGTCCGCGTGTGACGTGTGCATGCGCGTGCACTGTGTATGAGGCGTGTACGCAAGCGTGGCATGTGGCGTGCACATGTGTGTACACATGCATGCAGTTGCACGTGGCGTGTGTCCTGTGTGCACGTGTTGCATGTCCAGGTGATGTGTGTGATGCACGTGTGCCAGGTGTCCGCGCGTGTGCCCGTGTCTGCGCGCGCTCACTGGAGACCACAGCGCAGTCCTCAGTGGTCCGCTTGGGCTCAGGCAGGTGGCTCCCTGCGTCCAGAGAGGGTGGACCCCCCACCTTCTGGGTCAGCGAGAGTCCTGGCTCTGAGCCTGAAGCACCCCTGTCCCCAGTCTGCCCCGTGTGGGCGGCAGAGCAGCCGGGACTCCCCCATCACAGGCTCCCTGCATGTCCTGGGGGGCCACGTCTCAGCCTTGGTCACTGCTTGGTGGGGACCCGGGTCCCAGGTTCCCTGGGGGTGCTGAGAGCAGCCTCTGACCCGGCCCCTGCAGGACTGCAGTGGGAAAGGCAGGCTGGGGGGTCTCTCCCGTTGGAGCCCCCTGCCCCGTACATGGGATGGCAGTGCTGCTGGTCTGGGGGGCCAGGGACTGGCGAGACAACGCGTCTAGTGAGAGCTTTTCCGTGGGAGTCTTCACCACACACACCGCTTCCATTTCCCCCTAGCGGGCCCGCTGGCCTTGCTGCCAAAGAGCGAGGCGCTGGGAGCGGCCGGAGCCATGGGTGGGGGGCGTCCAGGCTCCGTCCCACCGGGCCGCCCCTCCAGCAGAGCCAGCGGAGGCCCTGGCGGCCCAGGGAACTGCCAGGAAGCCGGGAAGGCTGGAAGCTGGGCCTCCCTTCTGCTGGCCCCCTGCCCCGCGAGGGCGTCCTGGCTGTGAGCTCTGGGCTCCTCGTCTGAGGCTGATGGCTGGGACTTCAGGGAAGGGCAGTCTCGGGGGCGAGGCAGGCGGGGTGGACTGCGGGCAGTGCTCAGTGGGGGGACCCAGGCCGGGGTGGAGCGGGCGGCCCAGGCCTTCCAGTGGGGGCCCTGGGCTAGGGGAGGCAGGGCCCTTCATGGCGGTGGCCCCTGACTACGGAGGCCCTTTGGGGAGGCTCCGGAGGAGGCCCGGCCCCCATGGTGGCTGCGTCTTGGTCTTCCCTGAGCCCAGCGTGGCCCAGGGGACCGGTGAGGGCGGGGGGCGTCTCGCCTGGTGGGGCTGGGTGGGCCCCAGGACAGCGCCTCCCCACCACAAGGCTTCCAGCTCACCTGTGCTCATCTCTGAGCCCATGGGGCGGGTGACAAAGACATCCCCCGGCCCCCGTTCCCAGGGGGAGTCTAGCGTGAGGCTGTAGGATGGGCCTGGGTCCCTGGGCCTCGTGCTCCTCGCCCCCGCCCCCGGGGCCACCAGAGAGCCCTCCGCACCCCACGGGCCACGTGTGCCCGCCTGCCCCCACCTGGTCCCGGCCCCCAGGGAGGGCGGACAGGAGGGGCTGCTCTCGCGCCCCACCAGCACCTGGCTGCACCGTCGGGGCTGCAGGCTATGCCCCGGGAAGCAGGCGCCGCTGTGGGGAGCTCCCAGACCCCCGAGGGCAGCCGGCTCTCGTCCTGGGTCTCGGGGGTCAGACACACCCTCCCCGAGTCCCGAAGCCTGCCGGGGCCTCTTCACAGGTGGCGGGTCGGGGCTCCCAACAGGAGCCGGCCTGGGGCCGGGGCTGGGGTGCTGCGTCCTGAGAGTGGGCACCACCTTTGCCCCCCTGAATAGCGGGTCGGCTTCTGCACCCGTTCCAGCTCACGGCCCCCCGGGAGGCCCCACTGCCAGTCTGTGCCCTCAGCCGCGCCGGGGTGCTGGGTCCAGCCCTGCGGGGGCCCATCTCCTCCTGGGTGTGCGAAGCGGAGCCCCAGGTAGCAGTGACCGCCCCACCCGCTCAGCCCCCGGCTCTGAGGTCTCCAAACCACCTTCCTCCTCCGGCCCAGAGTGGCCGCCCTGCAGTCTGGGGGCCTTGACTTATCTCACAGGGCCCCCAGGAGTGGTTCACCCAGGGTGCTCTGCTTAGAGCAGGTGGGCAGTGCTCAGGGGTGGCGTGACAAGCCCCTGAGCACCTCAGCTGGCTATACACCTGCTGTGAGCGTGTGGCATGGCGCGGCTGCGGGCCACGTCCAGGGCCCCGAGGTGCCACCGCCTCGCCCCACATGGGCTGTGTGCGTGTCAGGGCAGGCGTGTGGGGCCCTGAGAGGGGGTGGACCCAAGGAGCCCGACCTCTGCCCGGGGTGGGGCTGGGCTGCCGGCTGACATGTGTCTCCTTGGTCTAGGCAGCTGCTGCCACGCCCCCCGGGCTCCTGGTGACGCACACAGGTAGGCCTCAGCCTGGGCACCGGCGCCCATCAGCCTGGGGAAGGGATGTGTGGTCACAGTGGCCATGGTCACGGCCCAGCCAGAGTGTCTGCCAGATGGGACATTGGGGGATAGCAGGGGAGGGGGACGGTGGGAGAGGGGGACGGCAGGCAGTGAGGGGACGGCGGGAGAGGGGGACGGTGGGAGAGGGGGACGGCAGACAGTAGGGGGACGGCAGGCAGTGAGGGGACGGCGGGAAAGGGGGACGGTGGGAGGGGGGACGGCGGACAGTGAGCGGGATGGTAGACAGCCCAACAGCAGCCCATGGCTGGGTGGGCCCTGGCTGAAGCTGGGGGGCACCAGGCAGCGGTTGGGGTCAAGGTGGCCGAGTATGTCCAGCCTGCCGTGGAGGGTGTGTGGGCAGGCGGGCGGGTCCAGAGCTGGCCTGGAGCCCCAACCTTTAAGAGGGAGCCTGTCCCCTGGGGGATAGAGAATGGAGGTGATGATGGCCCAGGGGAGCGTGGTGGGAGGGGGCCCAGGCAGGGAGTTAGGGGGACATCCCAGTACATGGGGCCAGCTGGGCAGAGCTGGCTCTGGGCTGGGAAGGCCTGGGCGCGTGGGAGGGGCCGCGGGTGGGGCGGTTGGCCTGGCACGGCTGGGGGTCCACTCTGTGCTTGGTCCTCTTGGTTCATAGAGGCCACCTCCAGCCTGGGGGCGGGGTCCTTACAAGCTTAGGTCTTTCCCTCTCCTCTTCAGGGGGTGTGCCCCCTGTTTGGGGTTGGCCCCTGTAGGCCAAGCAGGGCTCAGGCCCGCCCGCAGTGGAGGGAGCAGGAGGGGAGGGTCAAGGTCATGGACATGCAGGGTCAGAGAGCGGCCATGGGGGAGCCCCATGCGAGGCGGCGTGGGGATTCCCCGGTCAGGATGGGGCTCTCGGGACCATCCTCCGATGACACGGAGCAGGGTTCTGCATGCCGCCCCCTGCCCCTTGCCCCCAGCACAGGGTGTGCTCCCGGGAGCGGCATCAGGATCTGCTGGGGGGCGAGGAAGCTCTCCTCTGGGCAGGGGGCTGGGGGTCAGCAGAAGACAGTCGGACCCAGGCCGGGGAGGAGACGCTCAGGGTGGTCTGGCCGGGCCTGCTGCACAGCCAGGGAGAAGCCAGGGCAGCCCCGCTCCATCTCTGGTTGGCCCGGAGAGGACTCGGAGCGGCTTCGGAGATGCTGGCGAGACGCTCAGAGGGAAGGCTCAGGGAGGGAGACAGGAGGCCAAGGGGAGTCTGGCGGCGCCAGGGCAGGTGGTGGCCTCCGGGGGGCACCCTCACCCCATGCGGGCGGCCGGGGCGAGGCAGACCAGCCTCTCTGGGCTGCTTCCCACTCCTGCGCCCACCGGACCCAGACCTAAGGCCAGCCGCTGAGTAACAGGGAGCTTGTCCCCCAGGCCTCAGGTCAAACCCCAGCCCTCCCCTTGGCTTTCAGGAGCTGGGCCTCCTTCCCAGACTCCCCTCAGACCCCATCTCAGCCCCCAAGGGCTCTCCTCGCTCTAGCCAGGCCTTTGCCACCCCCTACACCCCCCAACTTCATCCCTTGGCACATGCCGCCTTCTCCAGGCAGTCTGCCCAGATTTCCCCTGGGCCCCTTGGTCTAAGAGCCTCTCCGAGGCGCCTCTGCCTGTTATCTTGGGTTACACGGGCAAGGATCTGCGTCTACCCCTCTGTGGGTCAGTGCCCACCCAAGCCTGGCCAGAGTGGGGTCCTGCCTTGCTGTTTGGGTGTATTGGGTGGGAGCTTGTAGCCAGCGTGAGCTTGGCAAGGCCAGGTTCTTCCTTGCAGCCCTGGGCGGGGGCGTGCAGAGGGCCCTGCCCAGTGCCACCCACCAAGGCTCTTTCTCTGCCCGCTGGGCCTCGGGGAGGACGTCTCCTTCTCGGGGGCGATGGGGTGATGGGCTCTGTGCTACAGACACAGTGGATTCACAGAGAGCCCTGAGCTCTGAGCCCTGCCTCAGAGCTGAGACGTCTGGGGCTTGGACTCACTCCCATCCTCTGCCTGACGAAGGCGCTCAGCCAGCTGACCCACAGAACAGGGCCACCCCCTGACCTGGCCACGCCTCCGGTGGACGCCGCAGACAGCCAGGACCCTGGACCCCAATGAGGGCCAGCTGGGAGCAGTTTCTTTGATGGGGGAAGGGACTTGAAGTGCCCGGGGGCCATCCTGGAGGAGGTGTCACTGTGACTGAAAGTGTGGGTGGGCCTGTGCTCAGGGAAGGACTCACTGGCCCAGAGAGGGTCCCTGACACAGGTGGGGTGACCCAGGAGGACAGCTGAGAGGGGGAGGGCTGGGGGTTGTCAGCAGGGAAAGGCGGCGGCCTGGGAGGGGATTGGGCACTGGGGAGCCCAGGAGCAAGTGGTGGGGAGAGACGCTGGACGGTTGGGTGGCCAGGGGCTGAAGACAGAAGTGTGGTCTCTTGGGCTCAGTGGGGCCATCGGGGCCACCCCTGGGTGCCCGCTGTGTGTGTGTAGGAGGGGCAGGGAGAAACCTGGGTGGGGTGGGCAAAGGTGGTCGGGAAGATGGGGGGAGTCGGGGAAGCCGTGGAGAGGTGGAGGTGAGGCGCCAGAGGGGTGGGCAGCGGTGGGGAGCTCTTTTCTGGACCGTCTAGGGGGTCACCGCCTGGGGACTGATGGCTGCTGTCCCCACAGGAGCGCGGGGTCCTGGGAGGCCGCGTGGGGAGACGCCCACCTACGTGAATGTGCCCACCAGCCCCTGCCCTGCCGAGCGGCTTCACTACCTGGGCCTGCAGCTGCCAGAGGCGGGCGCAGGTGTGCGAGGTGGGTGTGCAGGCGAGGGGCTGACCCCCGGGGATCCGAGGGGTCTGAGGGGCCAGGGCCTCCGTGGGTCTGGGGGTCCGGGATTCGGGAGTCCCGAGGGTCCAGGGATTCTGGGGGTCCGGGGTTTGGGAGGCTGGGGGCCGGGCGTCCAGGGGTCTGGGGCCTGGGGTCCAGGAGGTCTGGGGTCCGGGGGGCTCGGCCCGGCCGCGCTCACCCCGTGTACTTGCAGGGGCCGGCGCCTCCCGCTACGCGCTGATTGACGTCGCAGCCACCGAGGCGGCGCACAGGGCGGGGGCCCAGCACGCGCAGGCCCGGGAGGAGCGGCTGCCTGCGCCAGAGCAGAGGCCGAAGGCGGCCCCGCGGTGAGGCGCCGGACCACGGCGACGCGCCTGGACGGCGGAGGGAGCGGCCCCGCGCCATCGCGGCGGTCGGGCTCGGAACCGAGGGTGGGCGCGCTTCCCCGGGCCCGGGGGGTGGGGGGTGGGGGGCGGCGGCGGGTGGACGGACGGCTCTGGTTGCCCCTCTGACGCCTGATCTGGCCCCCAGGCCGGCGGGAGGTGCCGCCTGGACAGGTGTCCGCAGCGGCTGCGGTGGACCCGAGGCAGCGTCTGGCTAGCAGTTTCTGGCCCTGGGATGTGACCTGCCCGCAACCTTCCCTGGAGGCAGCGGCCCAGTGACGAGGACCCTCGTCTCCAACCCCGACGGGGGTGTGGGGCGTCCATCTGCAGGGCTCCACCTCCCGTCCCGTCAGCACTGCCTTGCGCCTGGAGGGCGTGGCCCTTAGGCCCTTCGGCGACTGTCGGCCTCCTGGGACCCACTGAGTTAGTCCTGTAAACGGTTTAGATCTTTAAAATCTCTTATGTTCCATTGTCAACATGGCCAGTTATTTCCTGAGCGCCCGGGCTCCTGCTGTGTCCCTCTGGGGGCACAGGACGGACCCCTGGCCGGCGGGCGGGGGTTTCCCGTGGCCTTGGGGGTTGACCGGCGTTGACGGGGGTTGACCATGACTCAGTGGGCAGGAGGGGTGGTCCTGGCTCCCCTGGCCAGTGCGGGTGGTCTGGGTGCTGGAAAGTTCCTGGAGTTGGTGGTGGGCTTTTTGTCCTCCTTGCTGGGCCGGACCCACCCACCCTGGTCTCAGAGATGTGATAGGGCTCTTCTGCCTGGTGGGGGCTCCAACCACCCCCCCTAACCCCGCCCCCCGCAGACCCATGCCTACTGCCTCCTGCCGTGATCCCACCCAGTCCCCAGCAGGCCTCGGTTAGTCTGACCATGGGAAGCCTGTGGGACACCCGCCACGTGCTCTGCCTCTTGGGGGAGGGTCCCTCAGGTTGACGTGGCCAGGGTTGATGTAGCTCCCCTCCCCCACCAAGCCTGAGCCAGCAGACGCCCCCAGTGAGATGCAAAGGCCCCGGGGCCGCTCCACACGCAGGTCAGAGTCTCACAGACCATGGACAGCACTCCAGGGGGAGCAAGCTTCTGT
The DNA here is from genome assembly GCF_003369695.1 of Bos indicus x Bos taurus. Lineage (NCBI taxonomy): Eukaryota > Metazoa > Chordata > Mammalia > Artiodactyla > Bovidae > Bos > Bos indicus x Bos taurus. The sequence continues at coordinate 114,809,206 of NC_040081.1, read as the reverse complement.
CTTTGCAAGTGGGGGAAAAGTGTGGCCAAGCACCCAGTCTGGGGCTCCTGCTGTGTTGGGGCCCCTCAGCTGGGGGTTGGGGTCTGGGCGGGCCACACACTGCAGCATGGGGACAGGCGGTCAGGGTCCAGGTGTTACCCGTGGCCTCGGGTGGCTGGCGTCTGGGTTCTCCTGTTGTTGGAATAAGAGGAGCCCACCGTGGCTTCGTGATGCTGACCCAGGATGTGGGGGCACCCAGGAAGGGCCCCTGCACCCCCTTGGCCCTCTGCCCCATGGGTGGCCGGGGGTCTCCTGGGCAGCACCTGCCTGGAGGCACGTGGCCATGGGAAGCTGAGCAGTTCCCTACGGGGGTCTTCCAGGCCTGGCCACGGGCACCTTGGAGGGGCAGTTGAGGAGCCAGGAATCAGAATACCAGGGGCAGGCAGGGGTTTGTCCTGACACATGACAGCCACCCTCTGCCCAGCGAGGCTCTGGGGTGCGGGGGCTAAGCCACACGGAGCCAAGTGGGAACCAAACAAATGCCTGCCCTTCCTGCAGAGCCGTGAAGGGTGGCTGGTGGTGGCTAAGTCCGTTGGGGTCACCTTGGCAAAACTGTTGCAGCCACCAGGGTTGAGGCACGCGGGCCACTGTGGCTGTGAAAGGTCTCGGGAGCCCTGGACCCGAATGAGGCCTGAGAAGGGCGCCTCGACTTTGCCGACAGAGGAGCACTGGCCTGGCCCCCGTGGGCAGCCCCGTCACTGCCCGCCCCACTCCTGTCCTGTCGCGCCCCCAGCCCTCAGGGAGACCCCACAGGGTGTTGGACACAGAGCCGGCGGAGGGGTGCCCTGCAGCCTGGGGGCCTCCTGGGCCGGGAAGGGCTTAGCACCCTAATTCTGGAGTATCAGTGTCAGACCGGAAGGCTTAATGCTTTTTGTTGAGGTGTAATTGACAAATTGTATTAGTTTTAGATGTACAGCATTACGGCTCTATATTTGTATATATTGTGAAATGAGCAACACAGTAAGTCTAGTCACCTTACAAGTTTCAGGATTTTTTTTTTTCTTACAGCATTGCTGCCTAGAGCCGCGTGCTGGGCGCTGCCCCCGTGGCCTGGTTTGTAACCGGGAGCCTTTTGACTCCCTCTGCGTCATCATCCACTCCCCGTCCTCCATCTGTGGCAACCGTGTTCATCTGTTCCACCCGTTCAGTTTTTTCTTTTTAGGTTGAACGTATGTGTGAGACCATACATCTGGCTTTCTCTGTCCTAGTGCCCTCTTAGGTAATCCAAGTTGTCACAAATGGCAGGGTTTCATTTCTTAACGGCCGAGTGATATTCCACTTAGGAATAAGCTTCCCTTGTGGCTCAGCTGGTAAAGAATCCACCTGCAATGCACGAGACCTGGGTTCGATCCCTGGGTTGAGAAGATCCCCTGGAAAAGGGAAAGGCGACCCACTCCAGTGTTCCGGCCTGAAGAATCCCCTGGACAGCATGGTTGCAAAGAGCCGGACATGACTGAGCGCTTTCACTCTGGAGGCTGCACCCACCTACGGCAGTGCGTAAGGGCCGCCTTTTTCCACATCCTTGCCGACCTTTGGTATCTGTTGTCTTTTATATCATTTTACTTTTATGTTTTCGGCTGCGCTGGGCCCATTGCTGCAGGGACTTCTCTCTGGAGGGGCTGCCCTCTACTTGTGGAGCCTGGAGTTCTCACTGCAGCGGCTTCTCTCGTTGCTCAGCATGTCTCCCGGGAGCGCAGGTTTCTGTAGTTGCGGCTGGGGGCTCAGGAGTTGTGGCTGTTGGGCTTAGTTGCTCCGTGGCATGTGGGATCTTCCCAGACCAGGGATGGAACCCGGCTCCTGCATTGGCAGGCGGATTCTTTGCCCCTGAGCTGCCAGGGAAACCCTGTCGTATTTCTAGTAATAGTGCCTGTGACCCGTGCCAGGTGATGTCTCGCTGTGGTCTTGGTTTGCATTTCCCTAATGAAACAGTGTCAGACTTTATTTTTTGGGGCTCCAAAAGCACTGCAGATGGTGACTGCAGCCAGGCAATTAAAAGACACTTACTCCTTGGAAGGAAAGTTATGACCAACCTAGACAGCATATTCAAAAGCAGAGACATTACTTTGCCAACAAAGGTTCGTCTAGTCAAGGCTACGGTTTTTCCTGTGGTCATGTATGGATGTGAGAGTTGGACTGTGAAGAAAGCTGAGCGCCGAAGAATTGATACTTTTGAACTGTGGTGTTGGAGAAGACTCTTGAGAGTCCCTTGGACTGCAAGGAGATCCAACCAGTCCATTCTGAAGGAGATCAGACCTGGGATTTCTTTGGAAGGAATGATGCTGAAGCTGAAACTCCAGTACTTTGGCCACCTCATTCGAAGAGTCGACTCATTGGAAAAGACTCTGATGCTGGGAGGGATTGGGGGCAGGAGGAGAAGGGGACGGCAGAGGATGAGATGGCTGGATGGCATCACTGACTTGATGGACTGAGTCTGAGTGAACTCTGGGAGTTGGTGATGGACAGGGAGGCCTGGCGTGCTGCGATTCATGGGGTCGCAAAGAGTGGGACACGACTGAGACTGCACTGAGTGGTTAGTGATGTTGAGCGTCTTTCTTGTTGCTTTGTTTTTGCTGCCGAGTAATAAGAGTTCACACATTTTGGGTATTAACCCTTCTCAGGTACGTGGTTTGCAGGGCTCTTCTCCCATCCCACAGGCTGCCTTTCCTCTGCCCGTGCCTCTCCTGCTGTGCAGGGGCGGTTGGGTTTGGTGTAGCAGGAGCAGTTCGGTTTGGTGTAGCAGGGGCGGTTCGGTTTGGTGTAGCCCCACTTATTTACTGTTGCTTTTGGTGTCAGGTCCAAAAATTATCACCAAGACCGATGTCAGGGAGCTTACTGCCTAGGTTTTCTTTTAGGAGTTTTATGGTTTCCAGTCTTACATTCTTTAATCCATTAATTTTTATACATGGTGTAAGATATGTGCTGACTTGCTTCATTCGTGTCCAACTCTGTGACCTTGTGGCCTGTCACCCACCAGGCTCCTCTTGTCTCCAGGCAAGAATACTGGAGTGGGTTGCCATGCTCTCCTCCAGGGAATCTTCCCGACTCAGGGATCAAACCCACGTCTCTTCCATCTCCTGCACTGGCAGGCGGGTTCTTCACCACCAGCGGCCCTGGTGTGAGACAGTGGCCCAGTTTTCCCAACACCGTTTATTGAAGAGACTATCCTTTCCCCATCGTATATTCTTGGCTCCTCTGTCACAAGTTAACTGACCACGTAAGTGGGGTTTGCTTCTGACCTTGGCTCTGTTCCACTCATCTGTGTGTTTTACAGCAGTGCCCTCGTTGTTCAGTCGCTCAGTCGTGTCCGGCTCTTTGTGACCCCAAGGACTGCAGCGCGCCAGCCTTCCTTGTCCTCCACTATCTCCTGAGTTTACTCAAACTCATGTCCGTCAAGTCGGTGATGCCATCCAACCATCTCATCCTCTGTCATCCCCTTCTCCTCCCGCCTTCAATCTTGCCCAGCATCAGGGTCTTTTCCAATGAGTCAGTTCTTCGCATCGGGTGGCTCAAGTGTTGGAGTTTCAGCTTCAGCATCAGTCCTTGCAATGAATATTCAGGACTGATTTCCTTTACAATGGACTGGTTCGATCTCCTTGCAGTCCAAGGGACTCTAGAGCCTTCTCCAGCACCACAGTTCAAAAGCCATCAGTTCTTTTGAATTGAAAGTTCAGCTTTCTTTATGGTCCAACTCTCACATCCATACATGACCATTGGAAAAACCATAGCCTTGACTAGACGGACCTTTGTTGGCAAAGTAATGTCTCTGCTTTTGAATATGCTATCTATGTTGGTCATAACTTTCCTTCCAAGGAGTAAACGTCTTTTAATTTCATGGCTGCAATCACCATCCACAGTGATTTTGGAGCCCAGAAAAATAAAGTCAGCCACTGTTTGCACTGTTTCCCCATCTATTTGCCATGAAATGATGAGACCAGATGCCATGATCTTGGTTTTTTGAATGTTGAGTTTTAAACCAGCTTTTTCACTCTCTGCTTTCACTTTCATCAAGGTCTTTAGTTCTTCCCTTTCTGCCATAAGGGTGGTGCCATCTGCATATCTGAGGTTATTGATATTTCTCCTGGCAATCTTGATTCCAGCTTGTGCTTCATCCAGCCCAGCATTTTGCGTGATGTACTTGGCATGTAAGTTAATAAGCAGGGCTTGTCATACTCCTTTCCCAACTTGGAACCAGTCCGTTGTTCCACGTCTGGTACTAAGTATCCATCGGCAGGGCTAAGGCACCTGAGGCAAGCCCAAGGGAGGCAAGTGAGGAGCTGGGCGTGGGGATGGGCCCGGCCTGGCAGCCTTCTGTGGGCTCACACACAAGCACCCTTGCCCAGGGCCCGGGTCTGCGAGGTGGGGGTCGGGAGGAGGAAGTGTCATCGTGAGCTGAGGCAGGCCCACTGTGAAAACCACAGGCGGGGGTGGGGTGGGGCTTAACAGTGTTTACTTCCGGTTCTGGAGGTTGGAAGGACAGGTTATGCTGGGGGAGGTCTGGTGGGGCCAGCCTCCTCTTCCTCACCGTGTTCTCATGTTAGAGGAGACAAGGGTGCTCCCTGGGGTCTCTCCTGTAAAGGCACCGACGCCCTTCATGAGGACCCCACCTCCTGACCTGATTACCTCAAGGCCCCGCCTCCAGGTGCCATCACCTTGGAGGTTAGGTTCCAACGTGGAGGTTTTGGGGACACCCTAAGTGGCTTGCTTCAGAGAAGAGTGCTGGGGGAACCCTGGGGCCCTGCACTTGGTGGGCTGGTGTGGGTCCCCAGCATTCGTGGGGAGCCCGCTGAGCCACAGGCATGTTCTTTGCCCTGTATGAACACTGTGTGCCCCAAATGATCGTTGAGAAGCCACAGCTGCACAGAGCAGCCACTGCCCCTGAGCAGGGCCTTCGCCTCACCGACGCCCTCCAGGGCCAACAAGAGACCGGCGAGGGCCCGTCGCTCCTCCGGCACGTCTGAGCCAGGAGCAGCCTCCAGGCTGTCGGCTCCTCGGACAGTAAACTGAGTCCCCGTTAGCGTCCACGTCCCGGGCGGACCCTGTTCTGTCCCCCACTGTGAGCCCACAAGGGCCAGGATGTTCCTGCAGAGGGGGTCTCAGCCCTCAGTGTGTGGCTGGGGGCTCTTACCACCCCCGGCACCCAAGCACTCTGGACACCTGGGCTCCACCCTGGAAGGCAAAGGTCCTCCTTTGTCCTCAGACGGCTGTCTCAGTGCAGCGGCCCCAGCCCTGCCCGCAGCCTGGCCCCGGCTGGGAGGGACATGGCAGTGGGCAGTCGGGGGCAGACACGATGTGAGGGCCTGGGTGGGTCTCCGAGGCTGGACAGGCGCCAGGCCCAGTGACCTGGAGGGGGGACCTCCTGCCATAGGACCCCCTCCCTGCTCTTCCCAGTGCTGCGACGGTCCGGGACGGCTGCCCTGGCCTTCCTTCTAAGACCAGCTAACAGGGCGTCTGCCCCCAGGGTGCCAGTGATGATGGCAAGTCAGACATGGCCGAGAGCAGGACACGGCACCCAGCAGTGTCTGGGGCCCACGGGCCCTGTGGATCCGGCCCTGCCTTGGGCCCTTGGCCGAGGGGCCAGGAACAGTCCAGAGTGGTCGGTGAGCCCGGAAGGCTGCTGGGCTCCCCTGCAACTCCGACCCGCAGGGGTAGGACCTCACGTCAGAGGCCAGGGTGGTACTCCACCCACCCAAGGAGTTCAGCGCCAAGCCAGGGAGGCCCAGCCAAGCCCAGCAGCCCTCCCGCATCTCCCAACACAGAGACTGGGGGCATGGGGACAGGGCAGGAGAGGGGCCTGGAGTCCCCGGGCCCAGCAGACACAGCAAGGCGGGGCCGGTGACAGCTGTGACGGCGAGGTTTAATTAAATACTGTCACGTACGTGTAAGGACTTCTGTACACGGCATTTCCAGTGGCAGTCATAGGATTTCAATGCAAACCGCGGCCTTGTAGCACAGCGGCCACCGCTCCAGGGGCAGCTGGGAACCGCGTTCCTGACATGGGGGCAGCCGGCTGTCAGGCAGGGGGCGCGGGCTTGTGGAGCTCCTCCCGGCCCCGGGGCACCCGCGGCAGTCTGTCCGTCCTTCCGGCTACGGCCCCTCCTGGCCGGTCCCCTCCACGCCTTCCCTGAGGTTCTGCTGGCGGACAAGTGACTCCTGAGGGTCTGGGGCCCTCTTCGGGAACCCCAGGCCGCTGCCTCCTCCTCCGTGCGGCTGGCTGCGCTGCGGGGCCTCAGAGCTTGCTGTGTGGCCTCAGAGCTCGTTGTGGCGGGCCCTGGAGATGCGGCTGGACAGGTCCTGCATGTGCTTCTTCACCTGCAGGAACAGCGCGGGCTGGTCACACGGGAGAGCTGCGCACGGCCCGAGGCTCAGCCTACTGCTGCAGAGAAGAGCTCGGCGGTTCGCTTTCCAAGTGCCTCCCCACTGAGCCCCCATCTATAACCCATAAGATAAACTATTGGAGCAGTTCATTAACCAGAAACAGCCTCTGGGGAACCCCGCGAAGGGCCTCTCTCTCCACCCAGCATCCTCACTTCTTTTCTTCTTGATGAGTCTGGCTAAAGGTTTATCAATTCTGTTTGAAAGTAAAAGTAAGGTCCCTTAATCGTGTCTGACTGTGCGACCCCACAGACTGTAGCCCACCGGGCTCCTCCATCCATGGAATTCTCCAGGCAAGAGTACTGGAGTGGGTTGCCATTGCCTTCTCTGGGGATCTTCCCGACCCAGGGATGGAACCCGGGTCTCCCGCGCTGCGGGCAGAGCCCCCACGTAATTCTGTTTTTCTAACACACCAGCTCTTCGTTTCGTTGACCTTTCCTCATTTTTTTAGTCTTTTTTTCCTCCTCACGTTTCTGCTCTGACCTTTGTCCCCGTCCCTCTCCTGACTCTGGGTTTGTCTGTTCTTTCTCTGGTTCCAGTGTAAAGTCAGGTTGCATGTTCCGCCCCCTGAGGTGGGCTTGTGTGGCTACAAACCGCCCTCCTGGAACTGCTCCTGCGACGTCCTCTGGGTTTTGTCTCCAGGTCACTCTGACTTCTTCCTCCATTTCTTCCGTGACCCACTGATTGTTTAGGAGCCTACCGTGTGGCCTCTGTGTTGTGGTCTTTGCTCTTTTTTTCCCTGTAGTTTAACCTGATTCTCAAGCTACGCGGTTTCAGGGTGCAACAAAAAATACACAAAAACAAACGACGAATGAAGACCCAGCCCACCCCTGGCTCCCCAGGCTCTGTCCTCATCACAGCGGCGGGGGCCTCCGTGGCCTCTCAGGGCCCGGCTCTGCCCTCCTCCCCGGGCTCTGCCCTGCTCCCCGGGCACACAGAGCCCGAGGGTGGGAGCCCCCTGGGCTGGTGGGGCCTGGAGCGGGGCAGCAGCTGGGGCTTCCACGGAGCACCATTGGGGAAGCTTCTCTCTTCTTCCTCTCGTCACAGCAGGGTCTGGCTTCTCCCTGGTCGTCCCCCCCTATTCTGGTACTTTCCTTTCTTTCCCGTCTAACTTACCCTGAATAGGGAGGGTGCCCTATACAGGAGGCACAGAGCAGGCCCTTGCAGAGCCCTCTGCGGGCCTGGCTCCCCTATGCACCCACAGTGGTGTCCACGCCTGTGCCGCTGGCTCCGCAGTGGGTCCACGCCGCCTGCCCCTCGCTGCCTCACTGAGCCTGAACCCAAGCCCCCTCCGGAGACGGGCCCCTCAGATCTTGGTGCCTGGGAGGTGCCCTGAGCTGTGGGCTCACGGCTGATGACCAGAGGGAGGCCCTGCCGGGTCAGGTGCCCCAGCGAGGGGGCTTCGGTCTCTGCGTCCTGCACGTCCTCCGGGATTCTCACGTCACCCCACCGAGGGCGCCCGCCGCGCACGGGGAGTGACGCTGTGAAGGCCGTCTGTTGTGGCCCATCTCCCGTGGCGCCGAGTATGGAGCCCACGTGTCCCTGGCCCGAAGCTCCGCCGGCTCCTGCGGCCACTCAGGAGCCCCCAGAGCCACCGGGCAGCTCACGGGGATGAAGGTCACTCAGGACCGGGGCGGGCCACACGTCCCAGCTGTGCGGCTGGAAGAGCCCGGCTCCGTCCTGCCTGCCCACCGCCCCCCGTGGGTGCGGCCGCACCAAAACTCTTGCTGGTCACCTGGTGGGGGGCCCGGAGGCGGGGTGGGGGGCCCGGAGGCGGGGTGGTGGGGCAGAGGGGAGGCCTGGGAGGCCCCTGCCCCACAGCCCAGCCCCGACCCCCCCAGGGCTGTGCAGCCCCGGGCAGGGGCGGGGGCCTGACCCTGTGTCCGACGCCCCTGCGTGCGGTGAGTGCCGGGGCAGCAGGCGCCGCACACCCACCTTGTAGCCCAGCTCCTTGGTCCTCTCCTCCAGCGTGGCATAGCGCTCCCTGTTGCGGGTGACGTGCTCCTGATCCCCAAAGCTCTCCACGTGCTTCAGCTTCTGGTGAGAAATTTCTAGCTGCTTCTGGTAATGGTTGTGCTTTTCAATTTTAACTTCAAAGTGCTTGAGCTCCTCCTGGGATGAGATTGAAACAACTGAACCTCCCCGACACGCCCCACCGCCTCCAGGCCCGCGACAGACGCCTCCCACACACGTCTACCACCTTCCGCTCTGCAGGCCCCTGGAGCGCAGCGCCCACCCCGCCCCGCGCTCCTGTCCAGGGAACCAACAGCCTCACAGGCCCGGGGCCCGTGCCCTTCCCTGACCCCTGACCTGTGGTGGCTCTGCCACGACAGGACCATGTGGAGGTGAGTGACCCCAAAACCCTCCCTCCCTCTGGGTCCAGCACAGACCCTGCAGGGCCTCAGGGGTGCCTCCATAACCCTCTGAATCCACCTGTCCTATGAACCTACTCCTCACACCTGGTGAGCCCCAAACTCAGCAGACAGCTGGAGTCACAGCGCCCGCCGCTACTACTACTACTAAGTCACGTCAGTCGTGTCCGACTCTGTGCGACCCCACAGACGGCACCCCACCAGGCTCCCCTGTCCCTGGGATTCTCCAGGCAAGAACACTGGAGTGGGTTGCCATTTCCTTCTCCAATGCATGGAAGTGAAAAGTGAAAGTGTCCGCTGCTGGAGGTCGGCTTTGTCTCACACGGGCCGCCGACCAGGACTCAGGGCAGCAGGGGGCCTGGAAACGGTGCTGTGCACACGCTGGTCTGCTTGGGTTGGAGAAGGGGGCCTTTCCCGCATCATCAGCGTGTCCACCAAGGAGACGCTGCCACCCCACGGGGCTGGGGCGCCACCCTTACCCGGAAGGACTCCAGCTCCTTCTCGGTGAAGTTGGCTGACTTGGCCATGTCCCAGAGATCCAGCACCCGGGGCTCCGTGAACTCTGCACGAGAGTGAAGACGGGCTGTGACTCCTGCCCGGGACGCCCAGGGGCCACGTGCCACCTGTGCAGGGCACAGGGCGTGTGCCAGCGTCCTCGGGAAGCACTCCTTGCGCCCGCGCTCAGCCGGCAGCTCCCAGGTCAGGCCGCCACTCCCCAGGGCACAGGAGCCGCTGCTCGAGTGAGCAGGGGGCGCACTCCAGGGCTGGGGGGCGCCTCTGACTCTGCGGGGTCCCCCACCCGCAGCTCTAGGCTGAGACTCAGGCTGCTGCCTGTCCTCACAGCTCTGGAGCAACGGAAACCAAATGGAGGGGACCCTTTAGCCAGCGCTTGTCAGCCACCTTCCTCCAGCCCTGGAGGAAGCTGGGAGCACGTGGGCCACGTGGCCAGCTCCCCACCCCTCCCCTGCAGACCCCTCCTGCTGCCCGAGGCTGCAGGAAGCGCTCCAGCAGGAGGAGCCACCCAGTGTGCCGCCCCTGGAGGGCAGGGGCTGAGGCACCGCGGCCAGCCTTGGCCCCACCCCTCCGCACGGCCGGGCCCGCGGGGGTCCCTGCTCCCCGGAAATTCAGCAGGTCGGCACAGTGGGCCTGCGGCATGTTCCGGGCGCCCTACCCCTGCGGGCTGAGCAAGCCCAGGGCGCCCGCATTGGGCCGAGGAGCAGGGAGCCCGTCTCGCGGCCTTGACGTGCCCCTGGGCGAAGAGCAGTGGCCGCCCCGTGGTCAGCGCTCGGGGAACAGAGGGTGGAGAACGCCAGGACAGGTGTCACAGCTGGGTGGCGGCTCACCAGTCTCGGCGCCGTAGCCCTGGTGGCTGACCCTGCGCAGCCGGTCGAAGCCCTGGCCGATGCTCCGCAGCCGGTCCTTCAGCTCCGCATGCCTGCTCGCCAGCGCCTCCGCCTGCACGCCACGCAGGTCCACTGGCCCGATGGCGTTCTCGTGGCTTTCTGCTGGAGCCAGGCCAGGGGCCTGTGAGGGGCCGGCCTGGGACGCTGCGCCCCGCGCCCCGCCCTGCTGACTCCAAGGTAGGACCTGAGACCACCACCCCTTGGGGGCTACCCCCGAGGCGACAGGAGAGGCAGCCCATCTGAGCACCTGATGGGGCCCGAGCCGCTCCTGCTCAGAAGCCGGGAGGCCTGAGGGCGTGGACCACCCCCTCCTTGTTCTGGAACAGTCTGGGCCCTGCCGGCGCAGGGAGCACCTTCGGCCCCACCCCTGAGGGCGTGGTGCTCCCCCCACCCCCCCAGTTCTGGAACATTCTGGGCCCGGGCTGCCGCAGGGAGCACCTTCGCCACCCCCCCCACCACCGTTCTGGAACAGTCTGGGCCCCGACGGCGCAGGGAGCACCTTCGGCCCCGCCCAGGGTCTCCAGCAGCGCGTGGTACTCCTGCACCTTCTCCTTGTGGTGCTGAAGCTCCCGCCACAGCTTGTCCAGTTCTTCGCTGGAGAACTTCCCAGAGGTCTTCGCCTGCAAGGGTAGCGCCTCCGGTGAACGCCCCGGGGCCCACTCTCACCCGGGCCAGCGGGACCCCAGCACAGGCCCGGTTCTCCGCCTTCACCCACCTTACCGCAGGGCAGGGCAGGAGCCCAGACCTGACCGCCTCCAGGGCAGATGGCGGGGAGACCACCCAGCGAGCCGGGCATGGGGATGGACCCCAGCAGGACCTTGGGCCGGGGCAGGGGCCAGGGGAGTCCTGGCCACTCCCCAGGGCATCGCCCCACCCGCCCAGGGGTAGGGGTGCAGGGTGCATACACACGAGGGAATAACGGGTCCTGGGCTCAGCCCCGAGGAAGCTCCCCCCTCCGGCCCCACCCCTCATGACCAAGGATGGCAGGTCCCAGAGAGAAGACCCCCACGGCCCCCGGCCAGCTGGCACCCCCACCCTGGCCGAGCTCACAGAAACCATCCACAGGATCCAAGCGCAGATCACACACAGATGACCCCGGACACAGGTCTGACCCCTGTGGGCCCATTTACATGCAGGTTATTTAAAAAAAAACACTGCACTGCTACACGATCAGCAGTTGGCTGACTCCGCAGACAGAGGGCTGACTCCTACTTACACGCGGGTTCTCCCTGGGCAGGGAACGGTCAGTGCCCCCGCTGCCCGCCCTGTTCACAGGTTGACAGTTCAGGCACCAAGTGAAAAGAGCCGCTCATGACACCCCAAGCCTGCGTTTCTAACCACAGGTTCACGAGCACGCTTTGCAACGCGCGAGGCTCAGGCCCCCATGTACCACAAGAAACTCCCATGCAAACACACGTTGCGAGCTCCTGTTCACAGCAGCAAGCACTCCAGGTGGGGCAGACACGGGACTACAGGCCAGCGGGGCCGGGGAGGAAGGCCCGCGGGGTGAGACGGGCCGCCCCGGGCAGGACGCCAGGGCCGAGGGTGGCTCTCGGCAGAGGGTACCTTGTGCCACAGCTTCTCCAGCCGGGGGTCCTCCAGGCTCTCGTCATCGGGGCCGTGGTCGACGAAGTTGCTGCTCACGACCCGAGAGTCCTTCCTGCCGTCCAGACCGTACTTGGCCAGGATGACTAGGAGGGAACAGGGCGGGGTCAGGGCGGTGGGCTGGGGGCAGTACCCTCCTCTGCCGCTCAGGACCTGGGGAGGAGCAGGGACCTGGGGCTCCCCCGCCCCGGCCGGCTTCCAGCCAACCCCTCCACCCCTCCCCGTGCGGAGAGCCGCGCACAGGCCTGGCACCTGGGACCGCCTTCACAGGTTCGCCATCTGATCCTGTCGAGGGGCAAGGTCCAGCTGGGACGGAAGTGGACGGGGCCACGTGGGCAGGGGCAGCCCCCCCACAACCCATGTCTAAATCTGGAGAAGATTTCTAACGGTGGGACCTTGCTGTCAACAGCTGCCAGGGGAAAGTTTACTAACGACAGTGGAGCGGGGACTGGCTCAGCCGCTGCTGGCTGGTCACTGCAGGTCAGCGACTGGCTGATGTTTCTCCGTAGCTCCCAGGACACAGCGCCCACCCACGGCCTCCACACCACACAGGGGCCTGCATCTCCGCGCTGTGTCGGGGAGGGTGGGTACCTGGGGAGGTCTGGAGGCAGCTCTCTCCGCAGCGGGGCTGGGCTGCTGGGTCTGCCCTGGACGCCCCTCCTGGCATCTCTGCCCACTCCCATCAACCACCCCGCTGCCCTGCCCTCCCTGCTCAGAGGGATGGGGCCCCCAGGCTGCAGACAGGATCCACCCTCCAGGCTTCACCCCCGGGCTTCCTGGGGTCCTGAGCTTCCTCTCCCCTGACCTCCATCCCTGGCGTCCTCGTTCAAGCTGAGGCCACCTGGCCCCTGACCCCCAGACCCTCCTCTGGCCTGACTCCAGGAGCACTGGACACGCGTGGTCCCTGAGGGGCCCGCGGCCTCCTGTGCAGCCCCCACACCCAGTTCCTGGCCCTGGGCCTGCTGCTGGAGGCACCCTGGGCCCCGTTCAGACTGAGCTCACCTCGTGGGGCTACACTGCCCTGTCTACCCTGCCTGGGGGCTCAGCCCACAGGGGTCTTGAGTAAGCCGTGGAGAGGCTGTGCTCCTGGTGTCCAGCCTGTGGTTTTTGAAACATTAAGAACCCGTGTGTGACCCTCTTCCTAAACTGCAGAAGCCCTTCACCCAACGACGGGAGCCAGACCCACAGGAGGTGCAGCCCTCGGGGTGGCCCAGCCGTCCGTGAGGACTTGGCTTGGGGGGGCGGGTCTGCCGTCAGCCCAGCCTCCAGGCCAACCCTCCACGCCAGCTCCCTGAGACGCCGGGCAGGGGTGACCACCGTCTGCAGGGCGCAGGGCAGATCTGGCCACCGCTGGGTCCTGTCTGGATGCCACACTATGTGGACACCCAGGTGTGGCATCTGCCTTGTAAAGGGGCTGCGTCGGCTGGGGGTGGGGGTGGGATGTGGGGTCTCGGGCCACACCCAGAAGACGGCCAGCCGCTCAGGGAACACCACCCCCAGATCGGCGGGCCCAGCTCAGGCCCCAGCTCTCCAGGCCGGCTGAGTCTCCTGCCAGGTCACCTGGGCGCCCACAGAGACCAGTGTCACCCAGACAAACAAGGCGGCCTGCCTGGGCACGGCCGTGGACCGTGAGGGCTCTGCTCTTCCCAGGGGACTAGACCCCAGGAACACCCCGCTTCCTCGTCTAGGTGACTCCAGGCCGCCCCGGCCGTCTTCCCGGACCAGACAGACCCGGGGCTTCGGCCACTGGGAGCTCGCTCAGCCAGATGCCCTTGCCCTGGACCCCCTCCCACCAACCAAGGCCCATCGAGGACAGCCTGGCAGCTGCACCCGCCTGGAGCTGAGGGTCACCCTGCAGGGCTCAGGCTCACAGGAGCGGTCCTGACTCTTGTCCTGCCCACAGACCAAGTCAGAACACCAAGCTGGAGCCTGAGTCGGGGCGACCACTGCCCTTGGCCAGAGGAGAGGGGAGCGAGAAGGGAAGTACCACTGAGGCTGCGGACCAGCTTCGCCTCTTCCTCCCCGTCCTCATCCAGGCCCTCAGCCTTCAGCTTCTTCCACTTGAATTCGTCCCGCTCTTGAATCTTCAGATCAGTGTGGAGGTCAGACAACTTCAAAGGAGGAAGATTCAGCTGCGGGAGGAGGAGAAGAGAGGACGCCTGACCACCAGCTGCATTGTGACCAATGACAGCCCAGAAGAAACTGACCTCAGAGAGGAGACGCCAGAGGCGGGGAGGAGGAGCCCGGGTCCTGGGTGCTCAAGATCCCACTCACGCTCCCGCACGAGAATGTCAAAGGGGCCTCTGTGCACTGCGTGGAGCCCACCGGCCCTTAGGCCCCAGGCCCACCCTCCAGCCTCGGTGGACACTGCGTCCCCAGGGAGTCCCAGGGCTTCGGCGGCCTGAGCGTGGGCGCTGGGGAGACAGGCCAGCCCACCCTCCAGCCTCAGCGGACACCGCGTCCTCAGGGAGCCCCAGGGCATCGGCGGCCTGTGCACCCGCCCTGGGGAGACAAGCTGGCTCGCCCTCCAGCCTCGGCGGACACCACGTCCCCAGGGAGCCCTGGGGTATCAGCAGCCTGAGCACTGGTCCTGAGGAAGACAGGCCGGCTCGCCCTCCAGCCTGGACCCTGGGCACCTGTGCACACCTGGGCGCAGGGACGCAGGCGCACGGATGCTGGGCTCGCCCAAGAAACTTCTCCCTGCATGTGTAACTCGGATGAAAAATAAACCGCAAGGACTGGAGAGTAGATCATGTTTATGGAAGACTTGAATTAAACAACAAAAAGCACAGCTACGCTCCCCAGGGTCACTGCCCGTGCTGGGGGCTGACCGAGGGGCGCGGGGCCTCCCTGGATACGGGCTGCGGGGCTAAGAAGGGCTCTGCGGCTCCTGGCAGAGGTTGCTCTGTGCTCAGCCCAAGGGCGCCTCCTCACTTCTGGGCCAGAACCGGCATGCGAAGGCTGTGGTCAGGCCGTTAAACGTGCAACTTTAAAAATGAACACATTAGCACGCCTGGCAGACACCTGTCCCCTCGAAGGGCGTGCGGGGTGACACGGTGAGGACGCGGGGCTGCAGTGTGGGCCCCCTAGGCAGCCCTTCCGCGACCCCCGTAGGCTCCCTGGGGGGCCCCGCTACCCCAGGCAGGCGCTGGGACCTGACCCCATACAGCCTGCCTGTCCTGCAGGAAGGGGACCCTTGCGAGGTCGGGCTTGGAGGCACACACGTACGCGTGCCCGCACGTGCACAGGAGCAGGAAGGCAGAGAGAGACCTCTCGGGGCTAGAACCTTCAGTCGGGGCAGGAAGACGGTGTGGAGAGGAAACCGAAGCTGCCAGGCAGGGTGAGGACTCACGGCAGAGGCGCCGGGGCCCCACTCGCCCCGACTTCCTGCTGTCCGCCTGCCGGGCTGGGCGGACACCGGGCAGCGTCCTGGCCGCCTCCCTGGAGGTGCTCTCGGGTGGGCCCTCGCGAGCCCGGGGCCCTCTCCTCCGCTCCTGTCAGGGGCCCCTGGGAGGGTAAGCACCTGCCTGGAGGACACGGCTGCGTGTCCCTGGCTATCGGACCCTTTCCGCTGCTACTGGAAGGGGGGCAGACTCAATTTCCTTCTCAGAGTTGGATGCTGGCAACAGAAGCGTCAGCGAGGCCTGCGTGTCGCTCCTGTGCCCTGTAACCGTGGCGAGCTTGTTCACAGATCTAGAGACTGTGCAGTGTTCAGGTTTGCTACAAGTGGAGAGCACGTCATCTGCAAACAGAGCCCCTTACCTCTTCCTTTCTGACCGGGATGACTTTTCTTTCTTTTTCTTGCCTGGCTGTTCTGCCTGGAGCTTCCACTCCTTGTTGAAAAGAATAACCTAATTCTTAAACAGGCAAAGGACTTGAATATAAATTTCTCCAGACATCACACATGAATGGCCAAGAGGGCCATGAACAGAACCTCCAGATCGCAGATCATCAGGAGGAATGGAAACCCCATGAGAGACACCGCCTCACAGCGGTTACAGGTCAGGTTACAGGTCAGTTACTCTGGGGAATGGAAAGCAGCCCCTGCTGGGGGGATAACAAAGGGAGCCCCCGAGGGCGACTGGTGGGATGCGAATGGGCACAGCCGCTGCGGCAAACAGCGAGGAGGTGCCTCAGAAACGGAGACGAGAGCGGCCGTGCGACCCAGCAATCCCCGCCGGGCACTGACCCAGAGGCCCGAAGCCAGAATCTCGAAGAAAGCCCTGTGCTCCCAAGCTTCCTGCAGCACCAGTCACAACGGCCAAGACACGGGAACAACTCAACCAAGATGTCCATCGAGATACAGAAGGAAAACGCGGGACAGACGTACAACGGAATACGAGCCTCAAAACAGAAGGGGACTGGCCCTTTGTGATGGCACAGGCGCTGGGTGAGATGAGCCAGACGCATCAGCAAACGCTCCTCCACAACAGCGCTCCACGAGGGTGGAGAGTGGACAAGAGGCAGAGGAGAGGAAATGAAGGGCTGGTCAAAGGGGAGCCAGCCGTGCGGCTCGAGTGAGTCCCGGAGCCTCACCGCTCAGTGTGACCCTGGCAACCGCACGTTTCTGCTGTTTAGTCACTCACACTACACTACACAGCTCAGTCGTGTCCGACTCTTTGCGATCCCCTGCACCGTAGCCAGCCAGGCTCCTCAGTCCACGGGATTCTCCAGGCAAGAATACTGGAGTGGGTTGCCATTTCCTTCTCCAGGGGAATCTTCCCAACCCAGGGATCGAACCCTGGTCTCCCGCATGGCAGGAAGAAGCTTTATCTTCTGAGCCACCAGGGAATTCCCTTTAGTCACTCAGTTGTGTACAATTCCTTGTGACTCCGTAGCCCTCCAGGCTCCTCTGTCCATGGGATTCTCCAGGTAAGAATACTGGGCTGGGTTGCCTTGCCCTTCTCCAGGGGATCTTCCCAACCCAGGGATCGAACCTGGGTCTTCTGCAAGGCAGGAGATTCTTCACCACTGAACCACCTGGGAATCCCATTTAAACTGTTTATTATTTAAAAATTTGCTAAGGGGTGGGGGTGGGGGGTCGGTCTTAGGTTCTTACCACAAATAATAACACACAAGAGCTCAGGAGAATATCTGGGAGGTGGTGGGTGTGTCTGTGGGCCTGTACACTTATCTCCAAACTAATTAGCAACATAGAACTTTTCAGAGGTCAATCATACCTCAAAAATGGTAAAACAAAACAACAAAAAACCAAAACCAACAACCAACCAAAAAAAAAAAAATCCCCTGGGACCCAGCGTCCACGCACATGTCAGCTCCAGCCACAGCTCTGCACGCTGACCCTGGACCGAGGTGGGAGCCGCACCCCCGGCCCACAGAAGGACTGGCGAGAGACGACGGGGACGCCTTCTCCCACCCTGAGCACACGCCATGCAAGACACACCCTGAGATCACCTTATGTTTAGAAACACGTGATATTTTTTCAGTCAGTTCAGTCGCTCAGTTGTGTCCAACTCTTTGTGACCCCATGGACTGCAGCACGCCAGGCCTCCCTGTCCACTATCAACTTCCGGAGTTTACTCAAACTCATGTCCATCGAGTCGGTGATGCCATCCAACCGTCTCATCCTCTATCGTCCCCTTCTCCTCCCCCCTTCAATCTTTCCCAACATCAGGGTCTTTTCTAAGGAGTCAGTCCTTCGCATCAGGTGGCCAAAGTCTTGATGTTTTCAGAGAGCAAATTATCCCGAGAACAAAACCAAAAGGCTAAGAACCACGAGTGCCTCGGGCTGGCCCTGCCTCCCGTCTGGGCTCGGCTCTGGGCGGGGGAGTGCTGACCCCGGGACTCGGCTCAAGGCCCGCACCACGTGCCCCCTTGCGGGCTCCTGCCACCACCTGAGGAGCTTCCTGAAGCTTCACCGTCTAGGAAGGCTGGGACAGGCCAGCTTGTATTCCACAGGTCTGCTCAGGGAGCCAAGAAACTGATGCCACCAGGCACGAACCCCACCCTGAGGACCTGTGCCCTTCGTTCAGCAGAAAACACTTGTACACGCCATTGGAGAATTTCAGGGCCGAGGGGCCCAGAAAAGACGTCTAGTGCAAGGCCGGCCCGTCCAAGGACAGTGCTGGGTTCCCAGAGAACGGAGGAGGCCCTCTCAGACGGATGTGACCTGAGACTGACCAGGTCACACTGCACACACAGTCACCAGGTCAGTCTCAGGGGACTGAGCGCAGGGGCGGGGCGGGGAGGGTCATGGAGGCGCAGCTGGAGGGCAGGCGACAGCCAGGAGGCGTGAGGAGGCTGGCAGATGTGAAGCGGCATCTGGACAGACAAGACGGGGCTGACCAGCACCGCCCTGCGGGCAGGAGGGCTCTGGGCAGGTTCGTGGGCACAAGAGCCCCTTCTCCCAGGAAGCCCTCCAGCCTCTCCAACCCAGAGTGCTCTCTCACCAGGCAGGCCGCACACACAGTGGCCCTGACAGCTGGGGGCTCCAAGCGGAATCCTCAAGGGCACAGCGCGGGGCCTGGAAGCTAAGGGCCTGGGGGCATCTACTGGGCCCTGACTGCCCCGCAGGCGGCTCTCTGTCATATCCCTCCCCACCTTTCTTCCCCCTCGGTTTCTTTTCTTTTCCCAAACTTAGTCCTCACTTTGCTCTCTTTCAAGGACTCAGGAGTGCTTAAAACTGGAAGACTGAAGCTAAGACTCTATTTGAGAGATGAAGACAGAGGCCCAGAGGCTGGGGGAAGCTTGTAAATACCCATTTCTCTAAAAAAACCCCCGCCTGAAAAAGACAGCAGGGACTGTTATGTTAATGAGGAAGCTGCTGGTGCAGGTCAGTCAATTCGCAAGCTGCCTCCAGGTGGAGTGACCTTAGAGGCGTCCTTTGCCCTCTGGGCTTTGAGGAAGGTCGGATTCACTTCATTTATGTTTCAGGTGTCATCCTCCCACCACATGTGAAAGTGAGTCGCTCTGTCGTGTCCGACTCTTTGCAAATTCTCCAGGCCAGAATACCGGAGTGGGTAGCCGTTCCCTTCTCACCACATCCTCTCACCCAATTTAACAAGAATCTGTCTGCTTTCAGGCCTCTGCTATCCCTGACTTGTCCTCATGACCAGCATCACCCGTTTTCTTGTTTCTCCATATAGGCAAACAGAATGTTGAAAAGGCAAAAACCTGCAAACCTGAAAGGGAATCTCGGCCTCAAACTGACGGGGCAGCCCCTCTGCCCAGGCCAAGGCCTCCTGTCTTCACCTGTTATCACCAGGCCAGGGTCCCTGTTCCCTGATGAAGGGTAGAGGGCACGCAGTAAGAGGGACTCGCACCTGTATGTGCCGGCGGGTCTGAGGCTGTCAAACGCTTGAGGCCCCGGCCAGCAGACCCCCGAGACTAAAGAGACCCCGGCCTGGGCTCTGCAGACCCCAGGATCAGAGGACGCCCCGCAGACCCCTGAGACTGAAGAGACCCGGGCCCGCGTTCTGCGGACCTCAGGATTAAGACACCCTGCAGACCCCCGAGACAGAAGAGACCCGGGCCTGCGCTCCGAGGACCCCAGGATCAGAGGACGCCCCGTGGACCCTCGAGACTGAAGAGACCCGGGCCTGCGCTCCGCGGACCCCAGGATCAGAGGACGTCCCGGCTCGCGGAGCCCCGAGGTGGAGGGACCCGGTCGCCGCTCACCCGCTGGGCCTTCTCCCACAGCTGGTTCAGCTTCTCCATGCGGAACTCCGCCGCGGGCTCGCGCTTCGAGGGCGGCGCGGGCTCGTTCTTCTCCCGCGAGTACTTGCCGGCATGGCCCGCCGCGGCCCACGGCCCGAGGAGCAGAAGCAGCAGCAGCAGCGGCGGCGGCGGCTGCCGGACCGCGCGCAGCCCAGACAGGACCCTCCGCGACGCCATCTTCCGCCTCCAGACGCGGAGCCCCGGGAGCTGCGGGAAGGAAAAGGCCCCGCCCCGCCCACCGGGCTCGCCCCGCCCACCAGGCCCCGCCGCGCTGCTTCCTGGGAGTTGTAGTCCCTCCCCGCGCAGCCGACCCGAAAGGAGCCAGCGGGCGGACTACAAGGCCCGGGGCGCCCTGCGGAGGCACGGCGCTGGGGCATTTCCTAGGCAACCGCAGCCACGGCCTGGTTTCTCCCGGCGCCTCCAGGGCTAAGTGTGGCTCAGTTCAGTTCAGTCTTAGTCCTGTCCGACTAACTTGCCACCCCACGGACTGCAGCACGCCAGGCCTCCCTGTACATCACCAACTCCCGGAGCTCACTCAAACTCATCATTGAGTCGGTGATGCCATCCAACCATCTTATCCTCTGTTGTCCTCTTCTCCTCCCGCCTTCAATCTTATCCAGCATCAGGGTCTTTTCCAGTGAGTCCGTTCTTCGCATCAGGTGGCCAAAGTATTGGAACTTCAACATCAGCATCAGTCCTTCCAATGAATATTCAGGACTGATTTCCTTCAGGATGGACTGGTTGGATCTCCTTGCAGTCCAAGGGACTCTCAAGAGTCTTCTCCAACACCACAGTTCACAAGCATCAGTTCTTCAGTGCTTAGCCTTCATTATGGTCCAGCTCTCTCATCCATACATGACTACTGGAAAAGCCATAGCTTTGAGTAGACGGATCTTTGTTGGCAGAGTAATGTCTCTTGCTTTTTAATATGCTGTCTAGTTTGGTCATAGCTTTTCTTCCAAGGAGCAAGTGTCTTTTAATTTCATGACTGCAGTCACCATCTGCAGTGGTTTTGGAGCCCCAAAAAATAAAGTCTGTCACTGTTTCCATTGTTTCCACTGTTTCCCAGCATCAGGGTCTTTTAAAATGAGTCAGTTCTTCACATCAGGTGGACAAAGTATTGAAGTTTCAGCTTCAGCACCAGTGCAGCTAGGGTGGCCCTAGCTGGGACGGGAGACTGCTGGGGGCTATAGGTGGGTCAGAGATCTGATTTCCCATCCTGGATTGACCCCCACAAGGGCATTTTCCCCTCAGCTGCATGGAAAGAGGAAACAGTTGAAAACTCGGGACTGTGTCTGGCTGACAACTTAGCTTGTTTCTGTGTCCCCTGCCTCGGTGTTGAGCCTTCCCTGTCCTTATGAACTCTGGAAATTGGCCTTGGCTGGCACCCCACTGTACATGTCTCTGTCAGGAAGCCTAGATCCCCCCTCCCAAGCCCACTCCTTCCCAGGGAGCCACAGGGGTTCCCACCTCCCCAAAGCTCCCCCCGCCCGCCATCTAGCGAGTGCCTGCACCTCAACACCAACTTTAAATTGCATCCTCTTCTCCCCCTGCACTTGTTCTGTTATTAGAGATGTTTGTGTACCTGTTCTCTCTCCCCACCTGCTGCATTTTAGTAAACAAGCAAACCTGAATACAGCCAACGTGTTAGGGCCGCTCTCCCAGTGGGGAGACGGGGGAACAGGGAAAGAGTGGGAGCCAGACAGTGGCCTCGAGCAGCTTCTGGGGTCAGGTAGAGGCACCCACGGGGGTGCTTTGGTGCTTCAAGAAGGAGCTGGGCAAGCCACGTGTGGTGAGGATGGTGGGCCGTGCCTGAGAGGGAGTGCCCAAGGGAAGAGAGCCAAGCATAGGTTTCTTGACCTGAGAGAAGCCGCTGTCGGCCCAGGTCATATTGTCATCTCAACCTGGCCACGACGCGTACCTGTGAGGAAGGGCAGGCCTCGGGAGTGAATGATGTTAAGGAAACAAAAGCACGTGAGAGCGAACAGCTATTACCAGGCCAGGGAGATAATTTAACAGTTTAACCGGAGATGATACGTCAGTCCTGGTAGTTCAGTCTGTACGTCGTGTCTGACTCTGTGACCCCATGGGCTGTAGCCTGCCAGGCTCCTCTGTTCATGGGATTTCCCAGGCAAGGATACTGGAGTGGGTTTCCATTTCCTTCTCCAGAGGACCTTCCTAACTTAGGGAATGAACCCAGATCTCCTGCATAGCAGGCAGTCTTCAAGATATCAGGCAGATTCTTTACTGCTGAGCCCCAACGGAAGCCTTACATCAGTCATAGAGACTGCCAGTTCTGTTTCCGAGATAAAGAATAGTCTGATACGTATTCTCTGAGCTGTCAAACAGGGTCCAAACCCCCTTGGACAACTGGCCGCCAGACTAACTGCAGCCAGACCACTGACGATGTTGATCTTTGCTGGCTTCAGTCAACCAAGACCCTGGCTTCTGTCAGCCTAGGATGACGCCTGCCCCAGTTCTGTGCTCAATTCCTCTCTGCACAAGCCCTTTCACGAGGATGTGTGCTCCCGCAGCTTGAAACTTCCCCCATTTTGCTGTCCTGGGAGACACTGCTTTGGGAAGCACCCCCAAAATTCTCCTTACTTGCTGCAGATAATAAATCGTTCTCCCACTTTTTGATTTGATTGGTTTGGCTCGATGCCCACTAAGAAATGAACCCAGTTTCTGGGGGTTACAGGAGGGCATTCCAAGTGGAGGGTCCGTGAAGGAAAAGGGAGTGGAGAAAACCTGGGCACCTTGGGAGGAACTGGTATTTAGTTACTTTTTTTAAAAGAAGAATTGAGGCTCTTCCGCTGCCGTTTTAAATCCGGCTCCATACAATGCTCCGCCGCTGCTGCTGGACGCAGACTGGGAGCCAGCACCCTCTGCCGACAGCTCCGCCGCTACGGAAGTCGTGAACAGTACAGCAACATAGAGGAATTCGCAGAGGGCTCCAAGATCAACGCGAGCAGGGACCAGCAGGATGACGGTGAGATGTTTATTGGAGGCTGGAGCTGGGATACAAGCAAGAAAGATCTGACTGAATATTTGTCTCAATTTGGGGACGTGGTGGACTGCACGGTTAAAACAGATCCTGTTAGTAGAAGATCACGAGGATTTGGATTTGTGCTTTTCAAGGATGCTGCTAGTGTTGATAAGGTTTGGGAACTGAAATAACACAAACCGGATGGCAAATTGATAGACCCTAGATGACCAACCTAGATAGCGTATTCAAAAGCAGAGACATTACTTTGCCAACAAAGGTCTGTCTAGTCAAGGCTATGGTTTTTCCAGTGGTCATGTATGGATGTGAAAGTCGGACTGTGAAGAAAGCTGAGCGCTGAAGAATTGATGCTTTTGAACTGTGGTGTTGGAGAAAACTCTTGAGAGTCCCTTGGACTGCAAGGAGATCCAACCAGTCCATTCTGAAGGAGATCAGACCTGGGATTTCTTTGGAGGGAATGATGCTGAAGGTGAAAGCCCAGTACTTTGGCCACCTCATGCGAAGAGTTGACTCATTGGAAAAGACTCTGATGCTGGGAGGGATTGGGGGCAGGAGGAGAAGGGGACTACAGAGGATGAGATGGCTGGATGGCATCACTGACTCGATGGACATGAGTCTGAGTGAACTCCGGGAGTTGGTGATGGACAGGGAGGCCTGGCGTGCTGCGATTCATGGGGTCGCAAAGAGTCAGACACGACTGAGCAACTGAACTCAACTGAACTGAACTGAGAAGGTCCAAAGCTTTAAAGGGGAAGGAACCCCTCCAAAAATAGATTTTCGTGGGTGGATTGAGCCCAGATACTTCGGAGGAACAAACGAAAGAATATTTTGGAGACTTTGGAGAGATTGAAACTATTGAACTTCCTGTGGTTACAAAAACAAAGGAAAGAAGAGGATTTTGCTTTATTACAAATACAGACGAGGAGCAAGTAGAGACACAGTGGACGGAACTGAGCTTTGTCTGTTGCTGTCTGTGTTGATTTGTGTTTATACAAACTTTATTTGTATGATTATATGTTAAACCGCAAATAAATGCTTCTTCATGTGATTGTTTAAAAGAGAAAGAATTGAGGCATAGTGGGTTTACAGTGTTGTGCTAGTTTCAGGCGCACAGCAAAGTATTTTAGTTAGATATACATATGTGTGTGTGTGTATCTATACTTTTTCAAATTTTTCCATAACAGGTTATTACAAGACACTGAATATGGTTCCCTGTGCTACACATAGGTCTTTGTTGTTCATCTATTTATGTCTTCTTGTGTGTAACTAATAATCCTGAGCTTCCAGTCTTCTTGTGTGTAACTAGTAATCCTGAGCTTCCAGTCTGTCCCTCCCCGCCTTTTCCCCTTTGGTAACCATAAGTTCCATTTTCCATGTCTGTGAGTCTATTTCTGTTTTGTAAATAAGTTCATTAGTATCATTTTTTTAAGATTTCACAGGTAAGCGATATTATATGATACTTGTCTTTGTCTGAGTTACTTAGCATGATAATCTCTAGGTCCATCCATCTTGCTGCAAGAGGCATCATTTCATTCTTTTTTATGGCTGTACAGCACCTCCAGAGACAGGATGAGATGGTTGGATGGCATCACCGACTCAAGGGACACGAGTTTGAGCAAGCTCCGGGAGTTGGTGATGGACAGGGAAGCCTGGCGTGCTGCGGTCCATATGGTGGCAGAGTCAGACACAACTGAGCAACTGAACTGAACTGAACAGCACCTACTGTGGCTCCAGGTAAAGAATCTGCCTGCAATGCAAGAGACCAGGGTTCAATCCCTGGGTCAGGAAGATCTCCTGGACAAGGGAATGGCAACCCATTCCAGTATCGTTCCCTGGAGAATCCCATGGACAGAGGAGCCTGGTGGGCTACAGTCCGTGGGGTCGTGGACAGGACTGAGCGACTTTAGTTACTTTGTAGTAAATTGTAGCCTGTGATGTTCCAGAAGGGGCTTGAGGTGCCTGGAATCAAGCTGTGATTTGCTGGATGATGGACGAATGGAGGGATGCGTAATGAATTCTTCCTTTGTTCCCAGCCTGGTCCTAGAATATGCTGTCTTTTCTCAACAACAAGATGCCACAAAGCCCTTGATGGTGATGGGCAGAGGGAAAGACGGTGAGCATCTCATACAGACTTCAGGTCCGCAGCGGGACTGGGAGCGACATCAGCCATCAGGGCCTGATGAAGGGGCTGGGGTGGGGGTGAGGTAGAGAAGCGGCTCTAACCTCCTTTTCCAGGCTCCAGACAGCTCCGTCCGCATGCCGCCTGCCCCTGCAGTGTTTCTCCAGACTGCAGCTTCCTGGTTCAGGGCTTGGGGGCTGGCCTGGAGCTTCTCCAGCCCAGGTGTGCCCTGCTCCCCCGCCCCCCGTTCCTGTACCCTTTGCCCTGCCCGTGGCCTCCTGCCCTGGCAGCCCCGGGGAAGCACCTCACCTGGCCCTGGATCATCGCTCAGCACCACATTGCTGCACGAGGATGATTAAGCTGTTCGTTATGACCTGCTACTTAGTGACTCCGAAACGGAACTCCTACCAGGCCGAGCTTGGCACAGAACAGCAATTACTGAAAACGCGTTTTAAAAAGTTGACGTTTTTGTAAGAGTTCGTCCTCCCCCGCCTCCATCCTTCCCCAAAGAGACCTGCACGCAGGCACTTTCCGTGTGACTCAACTTCGCGATGATGCCTGCCGAGGTGCAGGGAAATTGGCTCTGGGCCCAGCTCACACACCCCCTGAGCTGACGGGGGCTCTGGCGCGAGCCTCTCCAATGTTCTTCGTGAAGTTCCTGAAGCTCTTTGTGTAACCCAGACACTTATGCTTCATCAGTTGTGTGTGTTGTGACTATCTCCTCCCATCCTTGGGCTCGCTTTCACTCTTTTGATGGCCTCTTTTGATGAACAGGCAGCTTAATATAACTGTAACGATCAATATTTTCCTTCGCTTGTTACTGCTTTTGTGTAAAGCCTTTCCAGCATCAAGGAGATGAGTACATTCCACATTAGCTTCTAAAGACCCTGTGGCTTTGCCTTTCAGGTTGGAGTCTCTGCTCTGCCTGGGATTGACTCCTGAGGATGCCTTTAGGAGGCTTCCCTGGTAGCTCAGATGGTCAAGAACCTCCCTGCCAATGCAGGAGACATAAGAGATGCAGGTGCCATCCCTGGGTTGGGAAGATCCCCTACAGTGGGAAATGGCAACCCACTCCAGTATTCTTGCTTGGGAAATCCCATGGCCGGGGGAACCTGGTGGGCTACAGTCCAGGGGTCGCAAAGAGTCGGACGTGGCTGAGCGACTTAGCACGCACACAGCATAGGGCCTCAGGGCGGGCAGTTTTCAGAGCGGAAATGTGGTCGACCGTGTGTTGTTTGTGACGATAAACGTGCATCATGCGCTGTTTCCTTTTCAGAAATGGGAATCTTAGGAAGTGGACTTGACCAGAACTGCTGTTTAGGGCACAAGAAACTAGCTGTGCCCTAGGATAGTGCCCTGAAGTGTGGGCCCTCAAATATGAATACCCAGTGATCCAAACTACGTGGATAGAGTTGCTGTTGTTCAGTCGCCAAGTCGTGTCCGACTCTTTGAGACCCCATGGACTGCAGCACTCCGGCCTTCCTTGTCCCTCACCACCTCCCAGAGTTTGCCCGAGTTCATGTCCATTGAATCGGTGGTGCCATCCAACTAGTGACTCAACAAAAATCCTTTTTAAACCCGATTCATCCTTTCCTCCATGTTGAAATGGTTCTTTGATGAGATTAAATTCTCAAGTCATCAAGCACCCCATGGACAGAGGAGCCTGGCTGTCCATGGGTTTCCAAAGAGTTGAACATGACTGAGCGACTAAGCACAAAAAATATACACATATAGAAGAAAAGAAAGTGTTAGTCACTCAGTCATGTCCAACTCTTTGTGACCCCACGGACTGCAGCCCGCCAGGCTCCTCTGTCCATGGGATTCTCCAGGCAAGGATACTGGAGTGGGTTGCCATGCCCTCCTCTGGGGGATCTTCCCGACCCAAGGATCGAACCTGGGTCTCCTGCATTGCGGGCAGATCCATTACTGTCTGAGCCACCAAGGAAGCCATCTATATATACTGCGTGGGGTGGGGGACCACGTTCTATGTATCCTAAATCTCAAGAAGAGAAAATGCATCTCAGGCAGCCCTGCTGGGAGAACGGCCTCTCAGACGTGACATCGCATCGCCGTACGCTGAGACGACTGACAAAGATGTGACCAAGTCATGCCCGGAAGAGTACGATGGAGATGAACCAGGCAGCTAGGTAATAAAAGCATCTTGTTGTTTTTTCAGATTTTGTGTATTTGTTGGAGTTTAAAGTTGTCTTCATTTTTTCTCACTCTAAATAAACGTTCCCTGTCATACCTCATTTGGTTTCTGTAACTTTGCATTCTCTTCTGTAAAGAGAGCCCCAAGCCGTGTGAGCTTCAGGCCCCATGAAGCTCCCTGGATCTCACTTGCCCCCTGCCTCCTGCCCGCTGGGCCTGGGTGGAGGAAGGACCCGGCGGAGGCTGGGGGGTGTGGGGCTGGTGAAGCCTGGCGTCATGGCTGGATGGGGACTTGTGCACTGCAGGGGTGAGACAGAACCCCCTAGAATCCTGCTTGAGGGTGATCGCCTGCAGCGCTCCACATGGCACCTGGCACATGTGGGCCTCGATAAACCAGGGCTCCCGTGAGGTCGCCCCGTAACGTGTCGCGCTCTCTCACATCCTGCCCTGGCTTCCTTCCTCCCTTCCCCAGGCTGGGGCCTGGTGCTGCGTGCGGGCTTGGTTTATAAAAACCGAGCTGGATGAGGCCTGCGCCTGAAGGAGGAGGAGTCAGACAGCCTCCCTGTCTGGAGAAGGAGTCAGAGATGGTAAAACGGATGCTCTCCAGATCATTAGTTCTCGACTGGGGAAAGTTTCCGCAACCCCCCCCCCCGCCCCCCGCCGGGAACAGTTGGCAAGGGGGTCGTCACCAGCCAGTAGAAAGAGGGAAACCAGCCTCTCGGGGCTGGAGGACAGCGATGCTAGGGGCAGCCCCCCTATCCAGTCCCACCTGTAGAGCCGGGGGTGTGAGGGGGGCCTGGTGCCGAGCAGAGGTGCTGGCTTGTCCCAGGGCTGGGCGATCTCAGGGATCTATGAGTCTGTGCCGCGTGGTGGTCAGGGAAGCAGCTGGGAGTTGGGGTGGGCGCAAGGACTCCTGTTCCTGTTTCACAGAAAGACAGGGTCCTGGAGGGCTGGGGCCCCCTCTGTGCCAGTCCCACAGCTCAGGGTTTGCATCCCCGTTACTCTGCCGCAGAAAGCTCCTCGTGTGCGGAGAAATTCACCCTTCCAGATCACGTCCTTACTTTGTCCTCCCGCGCTTCCAAGAATCAAGAAGGAAAGGCCTTTGTCCCCATTTTGCAGATGCAGCTGCTGAGGCTGGGCCAGCATGTCCAGACATGGGTCCACCTGAACGAGTCCGGAATTTGTAACCGCAGGTCCTGGAGGCCTTCTGAGCTTGTCCGGTGAGATTCCACGGTGGGATAGCTAAGGTTACCTGTTTGGGAAGATAATCACCTTACTGAGGCCTGAAGGACCTCTTTGCATTTCTGAGGGGTGGTCATAGCCGGGCTCCCGAGGAGCTTCGAGCTGCCTGCTGCTGTGTGTGTGAGGAGGGAGCGGAATGTGGGGTGCAGCAGGAGTCTGCTGCTGTGTGTGTGAGGAGGGAGCGGAATGTGGGGTACAGCAGGAGCCTGCTGCTGTGTGTGTGAGGAGGGGGCGGAAAGTGGGGTGCCGCAGGAGTCCCCCAGCGCGCCCACAGGCCCAGGCTCTGCACACTCAAGTGTAACACGCCTTGTGTGGATAAAGGAGCTACGGCTCAGAAAGAAGCCCAGCCCTTGACTCCCCGGCAGGCCAGAGGCAGGGCTGAGTGGCCCCTGGCCTGGCTGCTTGCTGGGGTGGGTGTCGGCCTGTCCTGTGGGACCGGACGATCCCTCGGGGCCAGGCGTTCATGAGCAGAGGAGCCGTGGCTGCTGTCTGCCTCCTGACTGTGCAGCGCCAGTTCTGACCTGACCTCTTGGGGCCTCCACCGGTTTGCTCGCTGTGTAAGGGGCTGGGCTCTGTCCCCGTCCGGCCTGTCCTCTCCCACAGTGGGGGGGGCTCCAATGAGAATGGTGCATGGGGTTCCGAGTGGGGGCGGTGGGGGGCGGGTCTGAGCCGGCCTCTGGGCCCAGCCAGGGTCGCTCCGGGGTAGGGAGGGCCTGAAGACAGGAATGTGTAGCTCCCAGGTGGGGCAGTGCGGAGACCCCTGGGGTGGGTGGAGATCCCGCCTCCCTCAGGCTGTTCAGTGACCTGTGAGTCAGGCCCAGGGCCAGAGGGGAGGGGCTTGGCCTGGTTGCGGGTGGGACAGTGGTGTCCTTGGCTTACTGGCTGAGTTCTCTCTCTCGGAGGTGTCCCAGCCTCCTCTGAATGGAGGATGGGGTGTTGGGGGCGGGCGACTGGCTGTGGAACGTGGTGCCTGGGCCGGACAAGGTAGGCAAATACGGGTCCTGAAATGGGGGCGAGCACCATATAGTCCCAGTAGACATGTACAGATTGAGGGTTGGGCCATAAA
Source organism: Bos indicus x Bos taurus (assembly GCF_003369695.1). Taxonomy (NCBI): domain Eukaryota; kingdom Metazoa; phylum Chordata; class Mammalia; order Artiodactyla; family Bovidae; genus Bos; species Bos indicus x Bos taurus. The sequence continues at coordinate 114,780,156 of NC_040081.1, read as the reverse complement.
GAAAGCAGAGCACCAAAGAAATGATGCCTTCCCACTGTGGTGCTGGAGAAGGCTCTTGAGAGTCCCTTGGATAGCAAGGAGATCCAACCAGTCCATCCTAAAGGAAAGCAGTCCTGAATGTTCATTGGAAGGACAGATGCTGAAGCTCCAATGTTTTGGCCACCTGATGTGAAGAGCCGACTCATTGAAGACCCTGATGATGGGAAAGAAGGGGGTGACAGAGGATGAGATGGTTGGATGGCATCACCAACTCAATGGACATGAATCTGAGCAAACTCCAGGAGATAGTGAAGGGCGGGAAGCTAGGCATGCTGGAGTCCATGGGGTCGCAAAGACTCGAACACAACTGGGTGAACAGCAACAACCGTTAGAGGGTTCTTTCCTCCCAACCTTTCCCATGCAAGTTTCAGACTGAAACTCAAGGCTGATTCTGCAGTGAGAGCTGGTGGGGTGTGGTGTCAACTTGTAGCTTGACATCAGCCGCAGCGGGCATCTGTGCAAACACTGCACACCAGGCTTTCCTGAGAGCTGGGTGTGAACAGTCACACACGATGAGTCCTGGGGGTACCTGCCCCCCAGCTGCCGCCTCCCTGACGGGGATGCCAGCAAAGGCCAGCAGAGGAAGGTGTCTGCGTGGGTCTCGGGGTGGGAAAGGAAGCTTGTCCAGACTCTCCCCCCGCAGCCTCTGCTCACAACACCTCCTGGTGTCCTGGAGGACAAGGCAGCCCTGTTGCCAAGGGCTCCCCAGTGGCAGCTATGGCAACCGGCCTGGGAGCCAGCCCGGTCCCTGGAGGAGCCTCAGGCTGGGACTGCCCCATCCCTGGCCCGGCACCTCCTCCTCACCAGCCTGGTAGGTGCACGACCCCCTCTGCCTTGCGAGGGAAGGGGGTCCCCACCGCTCACCCACGCCAGGACCCCCACTGTGGTCTCAGTGCCAGAAACCCCCACGGCCACCTGAGGCCCTGGGCCCCTGCCAGACCCCCAGGAGGAAGCAGAGTCTGCAGGGGTTGCCACCCATCTCGTCCGTGAGAGCCAGACTGACCCCCGGCACTCACCCCTGGCCCTGACCTGCCTGGGGCATGGAGTCTGGAGCCTGGTGAGGTCCTTCCACACTGGGGGTCCTGGGTGTGTGGGAGGGCCTGGGATTCTGCAGGGGAGACACCGCAGGCCCTTTGTCTGGGACATTACAGAGTGGAGGGAATGGGGTAGAGCTCAGGATTAAAATGGGGAGACAGCCCTGGGCTGGAAAGCGGGGGCTCACACAGGATCTGAACTTGCAGCTTCAGGATTGACACCCACCGCTGGGCCGGTCCTGCTGTGTATCTGCGTGGTCACCGCCCCTCGTGGGAAACTGGCGGGCGAGTCTGCTTAGGAACGGCTCTTGGGGCCGTCGTCTGGATGTGTGTGTGTGTTGGGGGTGCCCGGCCCATATCTCCAGCCCGTCTCCATTGTCCTGCACTCCCCACCTGGTCAGCAATGCTCTCTGTGTGTTTGCTCTGTGCTGCTGGATGCACCCGGCAGCCAGCTTTGCCGTTTCCCGCCCTCCAGTGCTTACAAAGCCGAGCTGGGACCCGGCGCCTTTCTTGTCTCCTGGCTTGCTGGCTTACTCGCTCTGTGTCGTCATCTGATGACACGCTTGCATTCACTTTCTGTTAGGCCAGGCTCATTCCCGCTCTTGACAATTTTTCAGTTACTTGCGCTGGATGCTCTCTGCCCCTCTCTTTCTGCAGGAGAAGCCAGCACAGTTCCCCAGGAAACCATGTGTGCCCCCCGCTTTGTGGACTCTCAGCGTCTGGGGTTGCCGGCGGTGCTCGGAGGCCCCGAGCTCGTGGCCAAAACACGCCAGTCTCTGCGTCCCCGTCACATGTCATCCTCCCCTGTGTCTGTGCCTTTTTTTCCTCCTTATAAGGACACCAGTCATCTTGGATTGGGGCCCCCGAATGGAGTACGATCTCACTGTAATGTGAGCGCACCTACTGATACCCGACTTCCACAGCAGGTCACGTTCACAAGAGCGGGGCTCAGGGTTTCAGCATAGATTTTGGAAGGGGGGACACTTTCAACCCACAGGTATCTTTCAGAGGTGACAGAGGATGAGATGGTTGGAAGGAATCATCGACTCAAGGGACAATTTGAGCAAGCTCCGGGAGATGGTGAAGGACAGGGAGGCCTGGCGTGCTGCAGTCCACGGGGTCGCAAAGAGCCAGACACGACTGAGCGGCTGAACAGCAACGCGCTTCTAGACACTGTTCTATCTCTTCTGGCGTTCGATGGTCCTGTTGAGAATCTCCTGCCAGCCTGGTTCTCCTCCTTTGATAAGATGCTTGTTCTTTCTGTCCAGTTGCCCAGAAGATTTTTTTCTCTTCCTTTCAAGCCAGGTTATTTACCAGGCTACGTCCTGCTGCTGACTGTTCCGTGGTCAGTATGCCCATGCACACGGCATGTACTCTGATACACAGATGCACAAACTCAAGAAAGCGTTTCAAGCTATTTCAAGAAAGCGTTCTTGAGCAATTCTTCAAATACTCTGACTGTTTTTGGTGTCGCCTTGCAGGACTCCAATTATGCGTGTGTTTTAACTCCTTCCCTGCCTTTTATGGTTACTACTTTCTCTCGAATCCTGTTTAGTCTCCTCCCTATTTCTTCTCATCTGTTCACTTGTCCCTTTTTTCAATGTCCCTTCCGGTGACTTCCATCTCTCTTCTCACCTCCCTCGTAAAGTCATCGCTTTGTTTCTGAAACGGTTTTGCCTTTCCCTCCATTTCTTCCCTGAATTACGTCGGTTCCCGTGTCAGACTCCGTGCCCACCTGCCCTGGATCGTGGTCTTCCTTCAGAGCTGAAGTTCGTGTTGGAGATTCAGGTGCCGGGGTTGCTGCTTGTGATGGCGATCGTCTGCTGAGGCTTCACCTGCGGGGCCACGGTGCGGTCCCCAAAGTGGAGACGGTCCTTTCCTGTCACTCGCTTCATGTGGCGTGCTTTTCCCTGGACGTGCAGACGGCTCCTGCCCTCAGCGCAGTGCGTCCCCACCTGGCATGTGGACAGGCTCCGCCTCAAGGTCCCGCTGCCCTGCTCCGGCTGGTGGTGGTGCTGGTGCCTGAGGGACAGCAGCCCTGCGCCCAGGCCTACCAGCTCAGCTCGACTTCATCGGTAGAAGTTCGAGAACAGCCCGCCCGGTCTGTGGGGAGAAGGCGGGATGGGGCTGCCTCTGCAAGGGTGGCCACACCAGACGGCGGGTAGGCATTGGGTGACAGTCACGCTTGGTCGCTTGATGGGGTTTGCATCTGCCGAGCTCTGTGGGTGAGGTTTGTACATCTCACTGCTAGGGGGTGAGTCATGTTCCCCCCAGATTCATACATGAAGCCCCCAGCTCCTCAGAATGCAACCTTATCTGGACACACGTCCCTGCAGACGGAATTAGTTAAGACAATGTCATAATGGAGCAGGGTGCATCCCGAATCCACTTCTGACAGGCATCCTTATGCAGAAGGGACCTGGGGATCCCCCTGTAGACACGACTACAGGGGGAAGGCCACGTACAGAGGTCCCCTCACCATCTCAGAAGGAACTTGCCCTGCTGACACCCTGACTGGGCACGTCTGGTCTCCAGAACTGAGACGATAACCTCCTGGTTCAAGTCACCCAGCCCATGGGACTGTTTATGGCAGCCCCGGGACACTGCCATTGTCCCTGGAGACCCTGCTTAGAACTCTGAGTGTGAACTCTAGCTCATGATCCGGACGTGGAGTTGTCTAGACGTGGAGTTTCCTGATGTCTCCATCAGGAATGTGGACAGGGAAACCAGGAGGGTTTATGGCAGGAAAGTGGGAATGTGGCAGGAAACCTGGGGGACAGATGGAGGCGGGTACCTGCCCAGAGCAGGGTAGAGTGAGTTTACACAGCGATGACAGGGGCTTCCCAGGTGGTCCAATCTGCCGGCCTGGCAGGGGACGTGGATTCGGTCCCTGCCTCAGGGAGACTCCACGTGCCGCAGAGGAATGAAGCCTGGGAGCCCCGACCACTGACGCCCGAGTGCCTAGAGCCCTAGGTTAGCTAAGATAACCCAGATTAGGCTAACCCGGTGAGCCGAGCACCCGTGGTCCACAGCAGGAGAAGCCCCTGCTTCGAGAAGCCCACTGTTCGCAACCGGAGAAGAGCCCGCACAGCAGTGAAGACCCAGCACAGCCAAGACTAAACAATTAAAAAACCCAAAGCATATCTACAGAAAAATACAAAGCAGTGACAAGGATGTCCAGTGGCTAAGACTCCATGCTTCCACAGCAGGGTCATGGTTGATCCCTGGTTGGGGAGCTAAGATCCTGCAAACTGGAAAAAAAGAAAAAAAGGCAGTGACTTTGTGTGCTGGAAGATTTTTGCGATAAAATGTTGATTAAAAATGTTTCACTAGATACTCCGGGCATCTGTGAATAATCAAGTGCAAAGAAACCTTCAGGAGAACGGGGCTCTCAGTCGGCGCTCAGCTCCAGGTCCCATGAGAGCACGCACCCGCCCCTGGCCCGGCACCCACCTGCAGAGCCCCCGGGACACAGGTCTCCAGCCCGACTGCCCACCTCTCAGCCGGCACCCACTTTGGGCTACAAAGGGTCCATGTGAAGGGGCACCCAGTTCAGGCCTGTCCGAGAGCCTCAGTGGGGGGTCCGTCCCACCCTGGCTGTCACAGTCTCCTACCTCACGGGGAGCTGGGGTGTGTGTGTCCCCCCCGGGCAGGTCGAGGCTGCCGTAAACAGAACATCACAGACGGGCCTTAAACAGACATTCGCCCCTCAGTCTGCCAGAGGGACTCCAGGGTCAGGCTGCGTTCTGGGGAGGCCCCCGCCTGGTTCATCCTCACAGCCTTTCTGGGGGTGCCCACGGTGGGCGGGGCTGACATCTCCCCTCTGATCCCAATCAGATGAAGAAGCTAATCCCTTACAGGGCCCCACCCCTGTGACCTCATCTGACCCCCGTCACTCCACAAGCCATCTCACCACATGAATTTGGGGGGATACAATTAAAAAGCCCACAGCAAGGGGGTGAGGGGAGAGGAGGGGCAGGAAGGGGCAGAGGGAGAGGGCCCCTGACCCGGGCGGCCCCAGGACTCCCTCCCCTGGGTGGCCTCTGCCTCAGCTCCCTCTCTGATGTGCTTTCGTCCCCCTGCACCCTGGTCCCTTCCCGGCTGCAGGAGGACCTGCCTGGGCTGGACGCTGGTGAAGGGGGTGTGACTTCAGGAAAGGCAGAGCTGTGGGCGGTCCCCAGGGATGCTGGCAATGTCAGCAAGAGCAGTGGCTCCGTTCGTTACGGGTCAGCCTCGGGCTGGGACCACGTGCTCCTGGTCATTCCTGCTCCCTGTCCTCTGTGGGAACAGACCCCAAGTTTTATCTGGCAGGGTAGTTGGTCTGGATAAAAGGCTACAACTCCTAACCTCCCTCCCTGGGAGCTAAACCGGGTCAGGCAACTGTATTCTGGCTAATGAAACAAAAGAGGAAGTTCTCTGTGAGGCTTCCAGAACGACTGCTTGAAAAATGAGCTGACTCACCTGGGACTCCTGGGAGGGGCCCTTCCTGCCCTGTACTTCCTCAGCTTTCTTCTTCCTGTCCTGTGGTCTTGATGGCTGGAGCTCCAGCAGCCATGTTGGACATGAGGTGGGCTGGGCATCGAGGCCATGCCCTGAGGATGGGGAAAAGCAGAGAGTAAGAGTCTGGGTCCCTGAGGACACTGCAGAGCTGCCATGCGTCCCTGGAATTGTCAACTTGAGACTTTTTTACCTAGGAAAGAAATAAGCCTCTATCTTGTTTATGCCTCTTTTGTTGGGATTGCTTACGCGTAGCCAAGCCAAACCACGATGGACATATTATTGCCAGTATCCGTCATAACCCTGACCACTCTTCTACAGAAGGACAAATGGAGGCTCAGAGACGTGAAGACATGTGGTAGACAAGCCTTGAGTATAGAGAGGGCATCACCCAGGGACACCTTCATGGAAGAAAGGTGGGTGCAGACTCTGAACGTGCCCCTCCTTCTGGCTGGCAATGTCTGCATTCCGGCACCAACGGGACTCTGACCCCGGCAGCCTGGGATGCAAACAACATCCTCCTGGCAAAGCTTCCCCATGGGTGTGCATGGGAGCAGAGCCACAGCGGCTTGCCCTGGGGGCTCCTGTAGCTCGCCGGCTGCTGGCTATTTCTGGGATGTTGTGCAGAGGGAGGGCTCCTGGAGACAAGATAACTGTAGAGTCACTTTCTGGCCTCAATGTGGGGGCACGTTTAGAGGCGCCTGCTCTGTTGCCGTCACTCTGAAGGGAAGGACTTGCTCTGCCTGTGCTTCCTGCGCACACCTGGTGTCTGTGTGTGTGTGTGTCTGTGTGTGTGCATGCGTGCATGCCTGTGTGTGGATCGGTTCTGCCCTGGAGCACCTGCTTCTTCCCATGTCCTCCTGAACTGCAGCCCTGCACCAGGAGTGGTGCTATCACTGTGCAAAGCCCTCGGATTCTTGCATCATTCATTCATTCAGCTGCACTGAGCACTCGCCTCGTACCAGGCCCCTCGCTGAGTGCTGGAAGGAGGCTGGGTGGACAACGGCTGGGCTCTCACACAGCCCGACAGTTTGGTGAGGGACGTGGGAGGGGCTGACTGATGCATTTGAACCATGGTGTTGGAGAAGACTCTTGAGAGTCCCTTGGACTGCAAGGAGATCAAATCAGTCAATCCTAAAGGAGATCAGTCCTGAATATTCATTGAAAGGACTGATGCTGAAGTTGAAGCTCCAATACTTTGGCCACCTGATATGAAGGGTGACTCATTGGAAAAGACCCTGATGCTGTGGAGGATTGAAGGCAGGAGGAGAAGGGGATGACAGAGGATGAGATGGCTGGATGGCATCACTGACTCGATAGACATGAGTTTGAGTCAACTCTGGAAGTTGGTGACAGACAGGGAGGCCCAGAGTGCTGCAGTCCATGAGGTTGCAAAGAGTTGGACACGACTGAGTGACTGAACAACAACAGTGAAGAGAGGGGCTGAGAGCAGATGCAGGAGGGCTCTCTTGCTGGAGGGGGTGCAGCACAAGACCCCCTCCAGCTTCCCAGGGGAACAGCTGTATTCCAGTTGGCTTTGTAAATGGCCGCACAGGATTGAACCTGTTCAATGTCACCGTGAACCCTGCGTTGGTCCTCATGGCCAGAAACTGGAACTGATAGGAGAGAGGAGCCGTGAAGTTTGCACGGGAGGAGCCTGGAGGCAGCCCCCAGGCCTGGGCTCTGTTGTAGCCATCAGAGTGGCTGGAGGTGGGGACAGGGGGCTTGTGGGGGCCCTGGTCTGGGGGATAGGCCTGGGGTCATCTCAGTCCCTGTGACGATGCCTTGACTGGCTCTAGAATACCGCTCAGCCCCTCCCTCTGCACCCTGCCCAGGGCTGACGATGCAGGGACTGACAGCACGGTGCTGAGGCTGCTCTGCGATCCAGCCATCCTTGTATCCACCCACCTACCTCTCCATCTTCTATCCATCTACCACCCAGCTTCTCCCTCACTTCCTCCCTTCTCTCCTTCCTTCCTTCCTTCTTTCCTCCACTCTACTTCCATTCTTCCATCTGCTCATACCCACCCATTCGTCCATCTGCCCATCTATCCGTCTCCCATTCACGTGCCACCCCCCAGTTAGCCCTCTATCCCTCCTTCTTTTCTTCCTCCACCCTTTCCCCATCCTGCATCCATTACCAAACGTCCGTCCGTCCATCCAACAGTGGTCGACAGACCACCTGTGATGCCAAGCTGCTGGGGGTCAGCCACGGGCCTGCTCTGTGCACTGGGCTTCCAGGCGGGGAGGCAGACACTTCGGATGGTTTCGATGGTGCTAAGTGCTGCCGAGGAAATAAAACAGAGCCACAGGGCAGAGAGTCGCCGGGGCCTCCGAGGGGACCCGTGATCACTCACATTTCCGTTGTGAGTCCTGAGCCCGTGGAGAAATGAGGCAGGTGCAGGGCACCTGAGCCGCTTTCCCGGGGCCGCCTCCTCCCTGGCCGTGGCTTTTCTGGGTTGTGTGTGTGCTCAGTCGCTGAGTCATGGTCAACTCTGTGACCCCACGGACTGTAGCCTGCCAGGCTCCTCTTCCATGGGATTCTCCAGGCAAGAATAGTGGAGTACGGTACCATTTCCTCCTCTATCTAAATGCAATCACAAGTATCCTTAGAAGAGGGAGAGCGACCAGTCAGAGGAAAAGGTGATGTGACGAGGGAGGCAGAGGCTGGGGGTGGAGGAGGGTCACGTGGGAGCTGAGGAGTGCAGGCGCCTCGGGAAGCTGGGGAGGACACGCTTCTCCCCTGGAGCTTCTGGAAGGAACCACCCTGGGACACGGTGACCTCAGCCCAGTGAGACCCCTTCGGACTCCTGATCCATGGACCATAAGAGAATAATTTCGTGTTGTTTAGAGCACTGAGTTTGTGGTCACTTGTTTCAGCAGCAAGAGATGGACTCAGCTGCTGAGAGCTTCGAGTTAAAGGCTGTTGGGGACGGGAGATTCACACTCAGAGAAACACCCCGATGCTGACTCACTGACAGCAAAGGAAAAGGGGAACTATAGGGTGGGGGTGTCAGGGGCCCGTCCCCAAGTGATGCAACTTAGCATCACCTGCAAAGGGACAGGCAGACGCCACATGTCCCCGTGGGATGTCCCAGCATCCCTTAGAGTGCTGATGCCCCAGCTGAATTTGACCATGGCCAGTCCAGATGCTGGTGTGTGCTATAGAAACCGGCCTGACCCTTTCAAGGCTGTCAGGGTCATTAAAGGAAAAATCAGACACAGGAACCCAAACTCCACGGATCTTCCTTGTTGGATCCTGGGTCAAACAATGTGGCCGGAAAGGACACTGGGAGAAGTCTGAGTATTGACTGTGTATTAGAGTGCCCTCGTGTCAGTGCTCACTGGTCTCGCAGGCGCATGCACGCGTGTGCGTGTGTGTGATGAGGAGTGTATGGGCGTCACTACTATTCTCGCGTCTCTTGTCCAGGTTGTTAATGTCCCCAGTTAAAACGTTAGGGAGTCCCTCCCCCAGCTCTGGGCCCAGGGGCTGGTGCTGACCCTGGAGGTGGGGGACGGTGGTGGGGAGTGGGATGGGGGTGGGGACGCTGCTCCAGGGTTCCTGGTCCCCGTGGATCAGCTTTTCTTCTGGGAAGGCTCCCTGGTTCTCAGGACAGCTCAGCGCCTTGAACCCTGCTGTTTCTCCTCCATCCTCGCTGGCCTGTGGCCTTTAGCTCCAGTTTACTTTTGTGACCTGGGAGGGTCAATGGCTGTCGTGAGGGTTCCCCGAGGGGCCAGGACATGCACAGGGGGGAGGATCAGGGTCGAGACAGACCAGAGTCAGAGGCGGCCCCTGTGTTCTGGGGAGAGAATGGGGAGCCACGCCTCCTAGGGGCGGGGATTGGGGAGCCACGCCTCCTCTGGGGCGGGGATTGGGGAACCACGCCTCATCTGGGCAGGGATTGGGGAGCCACGCCTCCTAGGGGCGGGGATTGGGGGAGCCACGCCTCCTCGGGGGCGGGGATTGGGGAACCACGCCTCATCTGGGCAGGGATTGGGGAGCCACGCCTCTTTGGGGCAGGGATTGGGGAATCACACCTCATCTGGGCAGGGATTGGGGAGCCATGACTCCTCGGGGAGGAGACTGGGGGAGCCACACCTCCTCGCCGCTGAGGACCAGGGATGCTGTTAGTGTTGGGTGGGCGGGGCCGTCCACCTCTACCTCCCCCCATGCTGAGTACTCCTGAAGCCACAGCACCAGCTCTACTGAGCGGCGTGAGCCTCTCCACCTGCTGACTCCACGGCCAAGGTTCTTTCTCCTCGGCACTGCTGCTGAGAACTGGGGCCCTGAACATGCCCGCACTGTTTTCTAGTTTAGAAATCTAGGTGACAAGTGGCGCGTTGTTACAATGTGGAATTCCTCATCCCAGCAAATTCGACCCAGTGAACTTAGGTGCTTGATGAAGGAGGGAGCTTGAAGCCCAGCGCTCTGCGGGGGAGGCGGGGAGGGGTGCAGTGTCCACACCGCCTGACGGACCAGGGTCTTGTGTTCAAGCTCATCCTCCAGTGCAGGCAGAGACCCTGAGGAAGAGGAGGCTGTTGCCAGGGGAGCTTTGGCTGCTTAAAAACCCTCAAAGTGACTTAAAGCACCAGCAACGGGACATCCCTGATGGTCCAGTGGTTAAGACACCATTCTCAGGACTTCCCTGGTGGTCCAGTGGATAGAGAATCCGACGGCCAATGCAGGGGACACGGGTTTGCTCCCTGGTCCGGGAAGATTTCCACATGCAGTGGAGCGACTAAGCCCGTGCACCACACCTACTGAGCCCCTGCTCCGTAACAAGAGAAGCACCGCGACGGAGAGCAGCCCCTGCCCATGCAACTAGAGACAGCCCAAGCACAGCAACGAAGACCCAGTGCTGTCAAAAAAAAGTGAATTAAAAAAAAAGATTCCGCTCTTCCAATGCAGGGGGTACGGGTTTGATCCCTGTTTGGGGAGCTAAGATGTCACATGCCACCCAGCGAGGCCACAATCAAACACATCAGTGACTTCATTCAGCTCAAGACTCCTGGGCTGAGTGCACAGCTCCTCTGCTCCCAGTGGGCTGGGCTGGGCTCTGCCCTCAGCCGGTGGCACGGCTGGCTCTGGGTCAGGTACGTGGCCTCTCTCCTGTGTCCCGAGTTGGGCTGCGGGTCAGCCGGCAGGCGGAAGTATGAGCACAAACCCCAGGCTCTGGAGCTTTCCAAGTCTTCTCTGGTATCACAGGTGCTGATCCCCTTTGGCTAAAGGGGCATGTGGCCCAGTAAGCCAACAGGGATCAGAGAAGCCGCCCACTCAGTGGCCACCCTCACCAGGCACTGCCCGCGTCACTCCAGCCATAGACACTTCCTCATGTCGAGCCACCTCCCAGACCACGCTCTCTGCAGGGACAACAACCTCCCCGCCCCTCTGCTTCCTGGCCCCCCTCCCCCTCCCTCCCTCTCCTTCCTTCCCCTCCCCTCGCCAGGTTCCCCACTGTCCCTCTGGGTTGGGAAGCCCAGCGCCTGCCCTGGGGTGGTTAGCGTGGAAGGAGTGCCCCACAGAGCTGGCTTCCCAAGGTCAAGTGCGCCCATGCTCTGGGCATTGGGAAGTTCGACACAGCAGCGCACAGCCCAACTTCGAAGGGGACACTCACTGAGTCAGAGTCGTCAAGCGCGGATCCTGGGGACATCTCAGGTGGGAACCCCCTCCTCACCTCCTACCCTGGCACAAATAGCCCCTTTCTTCCCTTCAGGCACTGCGATGTGGACCTCTGGGCCCCAGGGGTGGTGGGGTCAGCCTGGTCTGGCCGTCACACTTTCTCCGAAGCACCGTTGGGGGCCAGGCTGGTCCAGTGCCTCTCGACGCACCCCTGGCCCGGTGCCGTCCACTCCAGAACCCTTGCTTGAAGACCAGTGGCCCCATGTGGGCATGGAGGCCGGTACTGATCAGATTGACTGCCCAGGTGAGGGGCTGGGGCCCCAGATGGGGGAGGGTCTCTGGAGGGCGGGACCCTGGAGGGATCTGGGGTCGCTGGAGACCCCAAGATGTGTGTGGCTCTGGGTCTCAGCTTCCCCGTCAATAAAACCAGGGCACTGGGCCCAGTGGCCCGAGGCCCCCTCCCAGGTTGAGGCTGTGTGTTCAGCTGCGTTTGTGTCTGGAGGAAGCAAACCCAGAGGGGGCTCCCTTGGCCTGGGCCCCTCTGTCCACGAGCTGGTCACTCCTCAACCTCTCCAATCCTGTTCCAGCTCCTTGCGGGGCATGTCCTGGCCCCCAAGGTGGGAGAATGAGCCTCACCCCACATCCCCCACCCCGGGCAGGGGTGCAGCGTGGACAGGACACAGGCCGGGTGGGGCCCCGGATGGGCCTGACTGTGGTCTCAGCTGGACCCCGTTCTGGCTGTGGGACCAGGCAGGCTTCTCCCTTGGCTTCCTGGTCTGCAGGTGAGGTTTCAAGCCACCCACGAGGTGTGATGCTGGCTCACTGACCTCCCTCCAGGCCTTCCAGGGTGAGCGGCCTTCTGTTGGGGCTCAGACCAGCCTTGGATCCTGTGGGCAAGCCCCTCTGTCTCTGGAGCAGCTCTGTGGCTAATGCTTGATTTACAGTTGGAAGCACAGAAGTGTCTAACAGCCGCCTCGGGCCCCTCCTGAGTCTCTCCAGCCAGGCCGGGCCCAGCTCCCACACACAGCTCTCTGGTTGGGCTGCAGGTCAGCGAGGGTCAGTCTGGAGGCAGAGCCAGCTCCCTGTAGCTGCCGGCCACCCCCAGACCCAGACGTGCAGGACCCTGTCTCACTAGCCTTGCTCTGCCAGAGGCAGGCTTGTGGGCCCTGCATCCAGGAACCCCCCCAGCCCTGCTCCTGTGGCCCCCGAGTCATAGTAGAGCCCACCAAGGGGTTGCCCTGGGCAGTGAGTTCCTTGACTGGCTCCTTGCGGAGTGAGGGGGGTCCCATGGCCCCACTGGGCTGTGCAGGAGGGGGCATTGCGTCTCCTACCACTGGGGCACCAAGCCCCCAGGAGCCTGGTTGGGGAGACTCTGCCATGAGGGCTCCGTGAATGCTGGGCCCAGAGCCCACTCCTGGGGCCTTCAGATCTGAAAGAGGGAGCTGCCAGTGGTTCAGCCCCACCCAAACTCATGGTCAGAAAGGCAGAGCCCTGGGGAAAGTGAAGTGAAGTCGCTCAGTTGTATCTGATTCTTTGGGATCTTCCCAACCCACGGATCAAACCTGGGTCTCCTGCATTGCAGACAGACCCTTTACCATCTGAGCCACCAGGGAAGCCCCAAGAGCCCTGGGGAAGGAGGCGCCCAACTCGCCACTGGGGCTCAGGGAGGCAGCAAGGAGAGGAGGCAGGAGAGGGTCTCCCCCCGGCCACCTCCCAGTTGACCGCCTGCAGCTGCCCAGGCCCCCGTGCTCAGACCGTGGTCCTGAGCCCAGGCTGCAGCCAGGCCCTCCCAGGCCCCTCATGCCTTTACCATCTGGGCCCCAAACTCACCCACCTGAGGCCCAGTGCTGTGCTGTGCTAAATCGCTCAGTCATGTCCGACTCTCTGCGACCCCGTGGACTGTAGCCAACCGGGCTCCTCTGTCCCTGGGATTCTCCAGACAAGAATCTAGAGTGGGTTGCCTTTTCCTCCTCCAGGGTCTTGACCATTAGTGCCACCCGGGAAGCTGTTCCCTATGACGGCAACACCCTTCCCCCAGCTCTTGGCTTGATGGCACCTCCTCCAGGTTGCCCTCCCTGACCACTGCAGCCGAACTGGCCTTATCCCTTGACCAGATGGTGGCTGCCTAACCGATTCCCCGCAGAAAGAACCAGAATCCTGGAATCCTGTGAGAGCATCAGACTCACAGAAATGCAGGGCTGGCTGGGAGTTCATAGACCTCACTGACCCCCGGACTCTTCAACCTGAGTGACAGGTGGTCGAGTGGCTTCAACTTGCACACTTCCAAGGACGGGAGTTCACCATCTCTGGGGCCATGGGTGCCCATGGCCACCTGCCCCACTGGGAGTCTGTCTTCCTGCAGCCCCCACGGCCCTACCGTGCCCACCACCCACCTCTGGACGCAAGGGTCCCGCAGAGCCGCCCACCCTCTTGCCCGGTCTTTATCATCATCTGACTCCTTTTCTGCCCCTGGGACCGGACCCTGCCAGGCCAAGTCGCCTCCAGGGAGCCCCATCAGCCTTATTTGTGGCAGAAAAGGTCAGCTGGCTCTTGGGAAATGTCAGAGGACGAGTCAGAGCTGGCCGGAGGCAAAGACCATGAGGCTCTGTCACTTCACGAGTCTCTTTCCTTAATCAGTCAAGGAGAAAAACAAGCAGTGAGGGGTTTCCTATGGCAACCACTGGACACAGAGCGTCTTCTCCAGCCCAGCTGGCCCCTAGGGGGCGAGCCTGGCCCGTGGCTGCTGACCCTGGCCCCAGGGGCAAGTGTCATGCCCTGGGGTGTCACTTCCAGGCACCCGGGCTTGGCCTGGGAGGCTGGACGGCTGCAGCGGGCACAGCCCATCGGCTCCATCTGCACCAAGATGCTCGCGGAGCAGAAGGGGAAACAGCCCAGCAGAGGGGCAGACGCTCAGAGAGGGTTCTGGGAGGGGCGCTGGTCCCCTTTATTTGTCTATTTTTGTGGGATCTTGGCTCCCTGACCAGGAATCAGACACTTGGCAGTGAAAGCAAGGTAACTTCTGACAAGTCATCTGAACTCTAAGCTTCTGTATTTACTGCATCCACCAGCCTCCCATCCCTCCTCTGTCCCTTCCCCCAGCCCCCTGCCCCTCCACCCACTCACCCGCCCCTGCTCATTCATCCATCCCCCCACAAACCAGCTGAACATGTTTTTTCCCCCAATTCATCTACCTGCCCCTCCATCCACCTGCCCGTGCCCTCATCCAGCCACGCACTCCTCAATCTGCCCACCACTGTTGACCCGGCAGACACCCACCTTGTCCACCGGCTCCCTGCAGGGCCACACATCCAGCTGCCCCTCCTCCATCCACAGCCCCCTTCCCCGTCTCCCACCCACTCGCTCACCTCCTACACACACACCTGCTCCCCCACTCCCCACCCACCTGCCCTACTGCCCACTTATTCCCACACTCGTGAAACTTGTATTCACCCACATACACGCCTGTTCTGACTTCCGGTCGCCAAGCCGTCTCTCCACCTCATCACAGTCCCTCATCCAAGTTATCCGAACATCACACAGCAGTGCTGGTATCTTAGAAGGCTTGTCTGCAGACTCCAATTCATTTTTGAGATTTTTGTCTTCCGATTGGCATCTTCCGAGTACCTGGGATGTGTGGTCTTGCCAGGAAGGCTATGCTTCTCGTGGAGGGTTTGATAAATGCAAAATCCAGTAGAGCTTCTGGGCTGGAGTTTGTGGGTGTGCATGAGAGGATGGGGATGGGAATGTATGGGGTCAAGGGCTGAAGACTGGACTCTGAGTTCTGCAGTCCTCATACATAATAAAGCATAAACTCTGCAAGTTCCCTCTGTGCAGATGTGAAAGGTTGTTGTTGAATCACACGAATACACCAGGATTCTTGGCCCCCGGAGGAGAAGAATTCAATCCGGGGCCAGAGACAAGGCTTGATCACTAGGAGCTTTTGTGTAATAAAGTTTTATTAAAGTATAAAGGAGATAGAGAAAGCTTCTGACATAGGCATCAGAAGGGGGTAGAAAGAGTACCCGCTTGCTAGTGTTGACAATGAAGTTATATACTCTCTAATGAATCCAAAGAATGTCTGGAGGTTGTAAAGACCTCATCAGACCTACTCCCATAATTTACATTTTAAGATAACAGAATTAGCCAGAAGGTTTAATCCAAAGACTGTCCTTAATCCAGATACTGTCCTCAGGCAGGATACATTATTGTTATATAATCCTAAGGAATGTGGAGAAAGAAAAAAAGTTTGTCCTTTCTTCCTCCTTGAGAATTCCAGACCCCTCTCTCCTTGGGGACCCCTAGACTCCCTATCAACCTGCCTAGGAAATGACTCTATCAGATGGAAGGATCGTCAAAGCACCAAAGCAAGCTAGAGGTGGAGGTGCTGGTGTCTTGCAACCTCAGATCAGCAGGATAATGGCCCCCAAAGCTCTTGCTTGTTTGCTTAGTCAATAAGGAATTTAAACTCAAAAGTGTATTAAGAATTAAGTATCAGTTCAGTTCAGTCACTCAGTCGTGTCCAGCTCTTTGCAGCCCCATGGACTGCAGCATGCCAGGCCTCCCTGTTCGTCACCAACTCCTGGAGTTTACTCAAACTCATGTCCATTGAGTTGGTGATGCCATCCAACCATCTCATCCTCTGTCATCCCCTTCTCCTCCTGCCCTTTAATCTTTCCCAGCATCAGGGTCTTTTCAAATGAGTCAGCTCTTCACATCAGGTGGCCAAAGTACTGGAGTTTCAGCTTCAACATCAGTCCTTCCAATGAACATTCAGGACTGACCTCCTTTAGGATGGACTGGTTGGATCTCCTTGCAGTCCAAGGGACTCTCAAGAGTCTTCTCCAACACCACAGTTCAAAAGTATCAATTCCTCAGTGCTCAGCTTTCTTTATGGTCCCACTCTCACATCCATACATGACCACTGGAAAAACCATAGCCTTGACTAGATGGACCTTTGTTGGCAGAGTAATGTCTCTGCTTTTTAATATGGCAAAGTAATGCCTCTGCTGTCCAGGTCGGTCATAACTTTTCTTCCAAGGAGTAAGCATCTTTTTATTTCATGCCTGCAATCACCATCTGCAGTGATTTTGGAGCCCAAGAAAAGAAAGTCTGTCACTGTTTCCATTGTTTCTCCACCTATTTGCCATGAAATGATGGGACTGGATGCCGTGATCTTTGTTTCTGAATGTTGAGCTTTAAGCCAACTTTTTCACTCTCTTCATTCACTTTCATCAGAAGGCTCTTTAGTTCCTCTTCACTTTCTGCCATAAGAGTGGTGTCATCTGCATATCTGAGGTTATTGATATTTCTCCCGGCAATCTTGATTCCAGCTTGTGCTTCTTCCAGCCCAGCGTTTCTCATGATGTATTCTGCATATAAATTAAATAAGCAGGGTGACAATATACAGCTTTGATGTACTCCTTTTCTTACTTGGAACCAGTCTGTTGTTCCATGTCCAGTTCTAACTGTTGCTTCCTGACCTGCATACAGACTTCTCAAGAGGCAGGTCAGATGGTCTGGTATTCCCATCTCTTTCAGAATTTTCCACAGTTTGTTGTGATCCGCACAGTCAAAGGCTTTGGCATAGTCAATAAAGCAGAAATAGATGTTTTTCTGGAACTCTCTTGCTCTTTCCATGATCCAGCGGATGTTGGCAATTTGATCTCTGGTTCCTCTGCCTTTTCTAAATCCAGCTTGAACATCTGAAAGTTCACTGTTCACGTCCTGTTGAAGCCTGGCTTAGAGAATTTTGAGTATTACTTTGCTAGCGTGTGAGATGAGTGCAATTGTGAGGTAGTGTGAGCATTCTTTGGCATTGCCTTTCTTTGGGATTGGAATGAAAGCTGACCTTTTCCAGTCCTGTGGCCACTGCTGAGTTTTCCAAATTTGCTGGCATATTGAGTGGGACTTCACATTCCAGGATGTCTGGCTCTAGGTCAGTGATCACACCATCGTGATTATCTGGGTCATGAAGATCTTTTTTGTATAGTTCTTCTGTATATTCTTGCCACCTCTTCTTAATATCTTCTGCTTCTGTTAGGTCCATACCATTGCTGTCCTTTATTGTGCCCATTTTTGCATGAAATGTTCCCTTGGTATCTCTAATTTTCTTGAAGAGATCTCTAGTCTTTCCCATTCTATTGTTTTCCTCTATTTCTTTTTTTTTCCTTTGTTCCTAATATTTTTATTTGAATTTCTTTCCTATTAAAGAGTAAGGTGTTTAAATTTATTTTTTATTTTTTTATTTTATTAAAAATTTTTATTATTATTATTATTTTTTACTTTACAATATTGTATTGGTTTTGCCATACATCAACATAAATCCACCACGGGTGTACAGGTGTTCCCATCCCGAACCTCCCTCCCACCTCCCTCCCCATACCATCCCTCTGGGTCATCCCAGTGCACCAGCCCCAAGCTTCCTGTATCCTTCATGGAACCTGGACTGGCAATTCATTTCTTATATGATATTATACATGTTTTAATGCCATTCTCCTCTATTTCGTCGCACTGATCACTGAGGAAGGCTTTCTTCTCTCTCCTTGCTATTCTTTGGAACTCTGCATTCAAATGGGTGTATCTTTCCTTTTCTCCGTTGCTTTTGGCTTCTCTTTTCACAGCTATTTGTGAGGTCTCCTCAGACAGCCATTTTGCTTTTTTGCATTTCTTTTTCTTGGGGATGGTCTTGATCCCTGTCTCCTGTGCAATGTCACGAATGTCCGACCATAGTTCATCAGGCACTCTGTCTATCAGATCTAGTCCCTTAAATCTATATCTCACTTCTACTGTACGGAATTGTGTAATGATATCCACTCCACAGTACTGATATTTTTGTGGGAAAGAATCTAGGTGTCTGATATTGTTAGCATTTGTGATGTTTGAGGGAATTTGGACAATCAGGAGAACACGTCAACCTTTTAACAGATTTTAAATACATACTTAGCTATTTAACTTAAACTTATGATCTCAGACCTTCGCTGTGGCAGGTAGAGTTTAGTTTCCAGACCAGGGACGAACCTGGGCCCCCTACACTGGGAGCACAGAGTCTTAGCCACCAGACCACCAGGGAAGTCCCAAGAAGTTATCTTTTTAGATTTATAAGAATTACCTAACATATTGGGAAGATTCATCAGATAAAATAAAGTACATGAAGTTTTTGAATGTAATTATATTTCTGAAGATGTTTTGTTAAGTAAGTTTGATCATGGGACATAATGTTAATCAAAGAATCCTTAAAAAGCATTTTGAAATTTGTTAGACTTAAAAGTATAATGAGATTGAATTGAGTTTAAAGGAAGAAAAAAATCTAGGTTTCTGGTTTTGCAACATTAATAAATGAAAATTTAATGATGAAAATGGATTTCTGGATAGTTTTCCTAAGTAAAGCCCGCTCGCAGACCTAGAAGCAATGTCACATTAACACCACCTCCCACTCCTCCTCCTCTTCAACCGTCTACCCTGTCACCCTGCGTCCTACACACTCTAGCCTCTTGTCCAACGGCCCTACAAGCCTCCCACCTGCTCATTCACGTACTCACCCACCCCCCCATCCATCTGTCCATCGGCCCACTCTCCCGTCCAGCCACCCACCAGTTCATTCATCTACCCGTTCATCTAGCCAGCCAACAAGCGCTGCCTAAGGGACCTAGTAGGTGGCAGACACTAGAAAAACACCCACAGCTAAAGGGAGGCCCCTTCTGGACCACAGGACTCGCATGACGCCTGGGCGTTGGAGGCCCTGCCCCACCCTCCCTCTGCCCTTTCCCCTCCCTTGTCCCGTCTTGTCCCCACCGTCTGGGATCGCGGGTGCAGACGTGGGTGTGTGTGCCCTGGCGCCAGTGGCCCAGATTCAACCCCCAGTTCCTCCTTCTGTGTGATGTTGGCAGTGGAGCTCACTGAAAGAAGCCTGGACATTTAAGGTTCATCGTGAGGGCTCCAGGGGTCCGGGGCTCCTGCCAGCCCTTGGTCAGAGCTGCCCTGTTGGATCTGCGGCCAGGAGCCCTGCTGGACACCCCCTGACCTGTGTGTGTGTGTGTGTGTGTGCGCGCGCTTAGGGGCTGGGTTCACGGCAGTGAAGGGCACAGACAAATGGACAATTGCAGCTGTCATAGGAGCTACAAGGCCGTGAACTTGGTCTGTGAAAGGACAGAAAGGAGACAGCTCTCCGTGAGGGGCAGTGTCCTCGGCATCCATGGGAAGCTGACCGAGCCTCCTCACAGCCCCTGCCCGGCAGCCCCCTGCCCGGCACTGCACTGCCCGGCCTGGACTGAAGGACGGCCCTGCAGCCTCCTGGGAGCACGCGTGCAGGGAAGGAGCAGCCCAGCGCTCACGTCTGGGATGTGGGTGCTCTTGCTCTGTCCGGTGACGCGGTGAGGGCTCTGCCCCGTCCCAGGAGTTCAGCATCTTCCCAGACGTGTGTGACCTGGCTGCTTGAGTCCCCAGGGCCCCGTGACCCTCGGCATCACGTTGAATGCTGTCTCCTCCATGTTTACTGTGGAGCCCCATACAAGGTCACAGGTGTGGAGCCCTGTATTAAGATCACAGGACAAAATTTTTCTAAATGTCCCGTGGACATCTAATAACAATGTATGAGATACAAAATTTTAAATGTGTTTGTGTAGGACACTCCAGTACTCTTGCCTGGAAAATCCCATGGGCGGAGGAGCCTGGTGGGCTGCAGTCCAGGGGGTCGCGAAGAGTCAGACACGACTGAGCGACTTCACTTTCACTTTTCCCTTTCATGCATTGGAGAAGGAAATGGCAACCCACTCCAGTGTTCTTGCCTGGAGAATCCCAGGGACGGGGGAGCCTGGTGGGCTGGCGTCTATGGGGTCGCACAGAGTCGGACACGACTGAAGCGACTTAGCAGCAGCAGCAGCAGCAATACAAATAGAGATCTATTATATTTAAATTGTTAATTATGTCATTCAAGATACTCCTATTCTTATTTTTTCTGCACTTGATAAAATATTCTCAGAGAAATGTTAAAAATAAAGATCACAGGACAAAAATCTAGAACGGGCCAAGCCCCATTACGGCTACTGCCTTGAGCCTCCAGACCTAATCCAGCCAGTTCCCTGACCCCATATTAGGTAAAACATTTACCCTATTACCCACCCCAGAGCATCGTAACCAGTTGCCTAATACCACCCTTCCAGTGGGAATTTTCTCTGTCTTGAGGATATAAAAATTGGCTGCGAGTCTGCGAAAGCGTTCGGCCCTCCCTTGAGCCAGCCTGCTGTTCTAACAACGTCTCCCACTCTAATAAACTTTGTTGTCCTCTCACTTGGTCTCATGTCTGGAAATTCCTTTCCAGTCCACACACGGACATGTACCTGAAATCCTCTGTCCAGCCCGGTCCCCCCTGGCAGATCCCACCGGACACGGAGGCCTCAGGGCTCCAGCTCTTCCCTGTCCACGGCCGTCCCTGGGGCCACAGAAGTTCCCCTGCCCGTGGCCACCCCGCCCCGCTGCCCACCCTCCTGCTTGGGACGGTCCCCGGGGCGGGGGGTGGCCCCTGGGTCCCTCGAGTCTACACTTGCTGGGTGCATGTAAGTGTGTGCAGAGCAAACGCACTGGCTGGAGGGAGAAGACACTGCTTGAGCTCCTACTGTATGCCAGGCTCCAGCTTGTGTGGGTGGTAGGGTCCGGGGGGGTGGGTTTTCAGAAAAAGGAGGGAGTAGGGGGAGAGGGAGGCAGAACCCCCGGGGCCGAGTGAAGTGAGGAAAAGAAGTGATGTAAGGACAGTGGTGCTGGAGAGGACTCTGGAGACGCCCTTGGACTGCAAGGAGATCCACCCAGTCCATCCTAAAGGAGACCAGTCCTGGGTGTTCATTGGAAGGACTGATGCTGAAGCTGAAGCTCCAATACTTTGGCCACCTGATGCAAAGAGCTGAAGAAAAGACCCTGATGCTGGGGAAGATTGAGGGCAGGAGGAGAAGGGGACGACAGAGGATGAGATGGCTGGATGGCATCACCGACTCGATGGACATGGGTTTGAGCAAGCTCCAGGAGTTGGTGATGGACAGGGAGGCCTGGCGTGCTGCAGTCCATGGGGTCGCAGAGAGTCGGACACGACTGAGTGACTGAATTGAAGGACAGAAAGTCGTGCAGCCCAGAGGCCTGTGGACTGGAGGAGGACAGGGTTAGTGGGTGGGCTGGGGAGGAGGTTTCTGGGGCGGGAGGGGCAGCAGGATTCCTGGACTTGGACATGTGGCTGCCAAGGGAGGCGAGATCTGGAGGGTTCGATGACACTTTCTCCCTTTAGGAGGGACTGGAGGGGCCCAGTGAGCGCTGCGGGCAGGATGGCGGGGGGCGGGGTCTGCAGAGGAGGAGGGAGGGGCGGGGGGAGGAGGGGCGGGACGGGGGGAGGAGGGGAGGGGCGGGGCGGGGGGAGGAGGGGAGGGGCGGGGCGGGGGGAGGAGGGGAGGGGCGGGGCTAATCACTCACTCCTTCACTCATTTTTGGGCCCTCCTGCCTGCTCCCGGGGAAACTAGGGCCGTGAGGGGCTGGGAGTGGCCCTGGGTCACCGACCAAAGGGTGCACACCCAGCGCTGGACCCGGAAGCCACGCCCCTCCCACACAGGCAGGCCCCTCCCACACCGGCAGGCCCCTCCCACACAGGCAGGCCCCTCCCGGCCAGGCGGCTCGGTCCCTGGCGCTGCGACCCCGCAGACCTCAGGGGACGGGCCAGGAGGAGGCCCTTCTGCAGGCTACCCTCTACGTTAACTGGGGGGTGGGGGGCAGGGGAAAGGAGGAGGTGTCACGTCAGTTCAGCTTGGAGGCGGGTGGGGTGGGCCCTGTCTGGCTGTAGTTCCTCTGACCGGGACAGACATAGCCCCCTCGCGCTTTGGAAGCCCTAAGGCTACTTCTGCGGCAGCCGGTTCTGGCTTCCGCGACAGTGTCTCTACCACAGGTACTTCCCGGGCCCCTGCGGCTTGCTCGTCTGTGTCTGAATTTGCTGTAAACGGGGCCACGCAGTAGGAGCCCTTCGGTGCCTTGCTGCAGTGAGGCTGACGTCGTCTGAGGGTCACTGTCATCGCCGCGTGCGCCCTGTGATCACAGGGGCCACCCTGCCGCGCACGCTAGAAGCACCGCATTCTGGCGCCTGGGTCACGAAATCTCATTTACTGAAACTCCCAGAAGGGACCTGCTGTGTCCATGGTCCTCACCCCTTCAGCTTCCCTGGACTCGAGGGCGGGTGGCCGAGGGGCTGGTGCCCAGGTGCCCTGTGAGCCTGACCCACGCTCCGTGTCCCACCAACCCTGGGGTCTGTCCGATTCCAACACTTTGACAACGGAGTGCATGTCCAAGAGGACTGCCAGTGGTCCATTTGCGTTTCCTTAAATATTCGTGATGCTTCCCTGATGGCTCAGCTGGTAAAGAATCCGCCTGCAATGCAGGAGACCCTGGTTTGACTCCTGGGTCGGGAAGATCCCCTGGAGAAGGGATAGGCTACCCACTCCAGTGTTCTTGGGCTTCCCTTGTGGCTCAGCTGGTAAAGAATCTGCCCACAATGCAGGAGACCTGGGTTCGATCCCTGAGTTGGGAAGATCCCCTGGAGAAGGGAAAGGTTACCCACTCCGGTATTCTGGCCTGGAGAATTCCATGGACTGTACAGTCCATGGGGTCACAAAGAGTGGGACACGGCTGAGCGACTTTCGCTTTCATTTCCGTGGACTTCCCCGGTAGCTCAATGGTAAAGAATCCACCTGCCAGTGCAAGAGTAACGGGTTCGAGCCCTGATCTGGGAAGACCCTGGAGAAGGAAATGGCAACCTGCTCCAGTATTCTGGCCTGGGGAAGGGCATGGACCTTCCACGGGGTCTTGAAGAGTCAGACGAGAACTGAGTGACTTTCACCTTCCCTTCAAGTACGCGTGAGGGCAGCATCTTTGCTTGAGTTCATTTGCCATTTGAATTTTTTTTTTTTTTTCCTGAAGCACCCGTTCAAGGCTTTAGTCCATTAAAAATATTTTTTTGGACTTTTCCTTAGGGAATAGTCAAGTTCTCCATATATTTCCTAATGAGTCTTTGCTGGTCGTCTGTGCTACAAATGTGTCCTCCCAGCGTGGCTTATCTTTTCATTTTCTGTGTGGTGTCTGGTGAACTAAAGGGACTATATTTTAATGTCGCCCAATTAATTCTTCCTTCTCTTTATAGTTTGTGCCCTTTGTGTTCTGCTTAAGAAATTCCTCCCTAAAAAAAAAAAAAAAAAGAAAAGAAATTCCTCCCTACCCTGAAATCCTCGCGTTTTCCCCTCTGTGCCTTTCTGAAAGATCTGTGGATTTGTCGTTCGTAGTTCAGTCTTTAATCCACCTGGTATTGCTTTTAATTTAGTACCTTCCCCCCCGCCCCTGGCATTGAATTTTGTGGACAGTGTGAAACAGGAGTCTCATTAATATTTTTTCCTCTCTGGATAATCAGGTCTATAAACTGGCTGTAAGGAAAGGCCTGCCCTTTGTCCACCGGTCCCTTGGACCAGCAGACAGGCGAGGTTGTATCTCCCTATGGTAGGCGGTACCCACGCTCTGGTTCCTCACCGGTGGCTTTATTGTAGCTTTAAAGGAAATCTTGGTATCTGGTAGGGCAGGCAGGCCCTCCTACCTTGTTATTCTTTTCTTTTTGGCCATTTCCTGCGGCATGCCGGCTCTTAGGTCCCTGCCGAGGGATCAAACCTGTGCCCCCTGCATTGGAAGCATGGAGTACTAACATCTGGACCATCAGGGATGTCCCCTACCTTGTTATTCTTCAAGAGTATCTTGGCTAATCTTGGTAATTTGTGAATCAGATTGCCAAGTGCTACACACACACACACACACACACACACGCACACAGAGATCGTGATCGACATTGAATTGACCCTGCAAGTCATTTGGGGATAACATTATAGGGACTTCTAATTCACATACATGTTTTGTTTTTTATTTTTGCAGTAAGACATCTTAACTTCTACTGTTATTAAAATTTTTTATCCATTTAATTTTGGCTGTGCCGGGTCCTTGTCGCTGTGCATGGGCTTTCTCTAGTTATGGCGACTGCGGACGACTCTGTCTCGGTGCTCCGTCTTTCTGTTGTGGACGCGGGCTCCGGGGCCTGAGGACTCCGGGAGCTGCTGCACTCGGGCTTATTGGTTGTGGCGTGCGGGCTTAGCTGTCCCGTGGCTTACGTAGTCCTCCCGGACCAGGGGTTGAACCTACGTCCCCTGAACTGGCAGGTGGATTCCCAACCCCTGGACTGCCAAGCAAGTCCTCATGTTTGATTTTTAAACAGATCTGTTTTTCCCTCTTTGCTGGTTTAGCTTTCCTTTAAGGACGTGCAGAAAAACGTCCGTTTCTTTTCTGTTTATACTTCACGTATTTTGTGAGTGTTATTCCCAGGATTTCCTGTTACCAGTGTTGCTAGAGACGGTATCTGTGAAGGGTAATTCTGTGCCAGCATGGCGGAGCCTGTGCACCAGATAGCCTGGTCAGGACGTTTTTCTGCTGGAGCATCTTCGGGGTGAGACTAGTGTCCACACTTCTGGGTTTGCGGGGTCTCCTCCAGTCTGTTCGGCCTTGATAGAACAAAGAGTGCCCTCCCCCAGGAAGAAGGACTTCTGAGCCCACCTTTGGACCTGAGCTCAACTCTTCCCCGAGTTTCCAGCCTGCTGCACGTCCTGAGATCCTGGACCCACAAAGCTCCACCCCCGTGTGAGCTAACTCCTTGAGACAGACCCCTCCCACTGAACGCAGGCGGTGCCTGACTGATGATGGCGTGACTTACAGCTTTTCTACCTTCAGGCCCACCTTCTCTCGAGAGGCTGGGCCATGGCCAAAGCTCCCGGTCAGACTGAGATCAGAAGGTTGACAAGCGACACACTCACAAACCCTCTGGGCCCAGAGGACTGGTCTGGTTTCACTTTGGGTCGAGTGTTCAGTAAATTCCGTGAGGCGGTCAACACTGCCTTATGGAACAGGCCCCGGGGACTTCAAGGGGTGCAGACGTGTGCATCTGCTGTAGGGACACATGCTCCTTCCCTGGCCGGCGGACTGAGATCCTGCAGGGCGAGCGGCGTGGCCGAAAGAGACAAAGAAGGAAAGAAAGAATTTAGGGGGGATTTGCACAGCTGTAGGGTCACGTCGGCTCCTGAGCACGTTTAGGAAGACGAGATGAAGCGAGGATGTTCCGCAGGTGAGGAGGGGAGGAGGGGCCAGGTGACCTTGACCTTGAAGAGGAGCCGAGTCTCCTTCCAGAAGGCCTGCCCAGGCTCAGGATGGCCGGAGCCAGGACAAGGGAGAGGTGACTGCTGCCGCCCGGGGGGGTGGGGTTTGGAGGTGGGCCCCTGGCCTCTGCCTGCCTTTCCCAGGTGGCAGCTTCCGGCCTGACTCCGGCTGCCGGGATGTCTCCTGACCCTTTGCTGCCCACGTGGCTTGTCCACAGCAGGGGAGCCCTGGGCCAGCCAGGGGACGGGTGGGTCAGGCCTGCTGGACGGCCCTTTGCTTAGCTAGTGCAGGGCATCCGACCAGGCACTGCATCCCTGGGTGTCGGGAGCATCCAGGGGCTCCCTCTCCTTGAAGCAGACCCAGGGCGCTCGTGTGGGTCTGCGTGCATCAGGGTGGTGGGGCCTGGGGTGAGGGGGCCAGCAGCGTCACCCGGGGGCCCCGTCAGGCCAGGCCTCAGCTGCTCTGTGCTGTGGGGTGTCTTCCGTGAACGCCCCCTACGAGGGAGGGCTCTGGCTTTGTTGTTTCAGCCGTTTTGGAGAAAGCTCTGCCGAGATACCCTGCACGCAGTTTTCTGGGTATTCAGTTCGGTTCAGTGGGGTCGGGTCTGACTCTCTGTGACCCCACGGATGGCAGCACGCCAGGCCTCTGCATGTCGGCCCACCCCTTTCTGACGCCTCCAGCCGCCTTCTTCACCCCTTGAAGTCCCCGGAGCCTGTTTCATAAGCAAGTGTTGACTGTCTCATGGAATTTACTGAATACTCAGTGCTCCGAGGAATGCAGTGCTGGATTTCCCCCTGGAGCTCCTGGTCCATTTATATTCAATGCATTTCTGATACATTGAAGTTCACAATTTCTATTTCGTGCTTCCTATTTGTCCACTGATTCTGTGTATATTTTCTTCCCTTTCTGGCCTTCTTTTACTCTATTTTTCCTGAGCTTATTTTAGAGAATTTTCAAGCAAACAGGAAAGTTGAATGAACAAGCCAGTGACCACCTGTATGCCCTCCAATTAGATTTACTAGTCATTACTATTTTGCCATATAAGTATAAATATTTATATACATATAGACCTACACACATATGCATACATATAATGCAAATTGCAGACACAAGCATATGTGTATATGCACATGTATATGTGTGCTAAATTGCTTTCTTTTAGAAATTTAAAATTAAAAAAAAATTTTATTTTTAAAATTTTTACTTTAAATTGAAGTATAGTTGCTTTACACTGCTTTCTGAAGTATGCTCCATGCGTTGACTCCTACTGAACGGTTGCTGCTGTGAGCTGTGTGCTATGCTGGGATTCGTGACCTCCAGAGGAGAGGATTTGGATCTGGGGCCAGAGATGAGGCTTGACTACCTGGAACATTTTGTGTAGCGGAGTTTTATTCAAGTGTAATAGAGATAGGGAAAGCTTCTGACACAGACATAGAAGGGGCAGAAAGAGTGCCCGCCTTGCTAGTTTTTCACAGGTGTCTCATGTCTGTTAGAAGCTATTAATCCGATAAGAGGGACAGCTCAAGGCTGAGGGAGCCTCACCAGGCCCCTCTCCCACAATACCCGTTTTTGAGATAGGATGGAATGATGTCATTGGAATGATGTCATCCCCCAGCCATAGGCAACTGATATGAATACTGGTTTGTCCAGCTATTATCAGCCCAAGGTTTGAGAAAAGGAAAACAGTTCGTCTTAGGTGGAACCATTTTGAAGAAAGGCAGATTCCAAAGCAAATACACAGTTTCATTAGCATAGCTTAAGAAAAACATTTCCATAAGGAAAACGCATTGTTAGCCAAGGCAGAAGCAGGTGTCTTCAACGCAGAATTACAAGCCTGTTTTGGTTTTGTGTGCTGTGCTTAGTCGCTCGGTCGTGTGTGACTCTCCGTGACCCCGTGGACTGTAGCCTGCCAGGCTCCTCTGTCCATGGGGATTCTCCGGGCACGAACACTGGAGTGGGTTGCCATGGCCTCCCCCAGGGGATCTTCCCAAGCCAGGGATGGAACCCAGGTCTCCCGCACTGAAGGCAGATTCTTTACCGGCTGAGCCAGCGGAAAGCGTCTGCTGCTTGCAGTGCATTTCCTCCTGCTGCTTGGGCACCTCTGGCCTTCCTACCCGCTACCCTTTCACACCAGCAGTGTGTGAACAGTCTAGTCATTACGCATCCCTGACAGCGTTTGCTGTTACCCTGGTTTTGCTGGTTTTGCCAGCCTGGTGGGTGTGAAGCACTCTCTTATTGTGGGCTTTTTTTAAAAAAAATTTTATTTGGCTGCACCGGGCCTTACTTGCAGCATGTGAACTCTTAGCTGAGGCATGTGGGATCTAGTCCCCTGACCAGGGATCAAACCCGGGCCTCCTGCATTGGGAGCTCGAAGTCTTAGCCACGGGACCAGCAGGAAAGCCTTTCACTGTGGCTTTAATACGCATTTCTCAGGTCATACACAAGGGTGAGCACCTCGTTTCCTGTTTGTGAAGAGCCCATGTGTTCGTGTGCTGCTGGTCATACACAAGGGTGAGCATCTCGTTTCCTCTTTTGTGAAGAGCCCATGTGTTCGTGTGCTGCTGGTGTGCCTGCCTGCAGCTGCCCCTCCCTCTCCTAATTTTTAGGGTCTGTGAAGGAGGAAACAGAAGAGGCTCCACCATGAAAGCAGGACTCCATCTTGGGCCGACTGTGGACTTTGAGCTATATGCCCTGTATCTATGGAAACGACATACCAGCTGGAAAACCAGACCCCCAGATGGAAGAGCCCCAGGACTGGTACCTAGACTCTCTGCCACCTAAAAGAATACCCTAATTATCTGTGTAACCAAATAGAATCATACATTCTATTATGCTTATTGGAGTATGACCACAGGCCTATTGATAATTGTCTACTGTTAACTATCTAGGCTTAAGGCAGACGAATCACGGGTTAACTTTGATTGTATCTTTCTTTTCCTTTGTTCAGACTAGTTTCAGGGAATTTGGGGAGGTGGGTTTGTGCACATACACTTACGGTATATAAGGTTTTCACAAAAACCAGTTGAGGTCCTTGGCTAAGAGGAGACTCTGCCTTGGGCCCGCCGGTGTAATAAGCTGCCCTCCACCATTTGCACTGTCCTTCTGAGTGAGTTTGTTTCCTGGAACGCGTGGCTACAACATCTACACTCCTGAGTTCTGGGAAATAAGATACTGCATCTTTTGCAGGTTTAAGGCTATAATCGAGGGACTGAAAGACTCCCCTATAAAACTGTATAGCATTAAAAGATGCTTTAGCTTGCAAGCAACAGAAATGCAACCTAAATGAACCTATCAGCTTCTACAGCAGACCAACCCAGTGGGACTGGCAGCTTCAGGTGAGGCGTGCTCCAGCAGCTCGACAGTCACCCGGGACCCAGTCCTTATCTCCGCATGCAGCTTCTGCAGGGTTGGCTTGCCCCAGGGCTTCCTCCCCTTTCTGTTCTCGAGCTGTCTGCCAGCAACTCCTGAGGCGACGGCTCTTCGTCCACACCCACCCCGAACTGGCTGGGCGGATTTAGAGCACCTGAGCATCCTGGAACCAGTTTCTGTGGTTGGAGGCTGGAACGTTCAAATTAGGGTAGAGCCAGCTTCCTGCAAACCACGCGGGTCCCCAGACGGAAATCAGAGCAGATGGGTGGGGTGGGGTAGATGCTGGGGCTCGACCAGTCAACTCCCACACGGCAGATGCGGCTTGGCGTGCCTGGTGCTGGCCGCGGTGGCAGCTCAGCAGCCCTTCTCACTCACGCTTGGGCGTGTGCCCGTGTGCCAGATGGTTGAGCCTCCTGGAAATCTGAACGGTGCGTAACTATGAGATTTTTTTCTTACAAATATTTTCACAATGGAAGGATAATATGGAAGATTAACACAATGAACGCCTGTAACTCCCCCAGCTAGTCCAACGGTTACCAGCATCTTGACATGTATGTTCTTTCTCTCTGCCACTCTTTAAATATTTTGCTGAACATTTCAAATAAATTACACACACAGGGATACTTAACCCTGAATACAGAGCCACAATGCCACCATCACACCTGAGAAAACTAACCATCAGTTCTCAGGTATCATCTAATATCCTGTGCAGATAGAAAGTGCGTCCCCCAAATCCGTTTCGTAGCTGTTAGTTTGAACCAAGACCCAGCCGGGTCTCCTGCACTGCCTCGCTGGTTTGCCTCTTCGGTATCTTTTCATCTGCAAGTCTTTCTAGATTCAAAGTTTGGGTTTAAAACCGGAGAGTATCAACACGCTTTCTCATGACATTCATTCCGACCGGCTGGTCAGCGTGGACGGCGTCCCCACCCCGGCATGTTCCCGCGTCCCCGTGTCTCGGTTTTCTCTCTGAATGGGGAGTCGGGCGCGAGTCCTTTGTAAGCGGAGTCTCCCTTTCATTTTCCGCCAGTGGGCTGTGTTATTCTGTTGCTGTTCTGCAGAAGCAGAGATGGGAGGACGCTGACTATCTTTGCTTTTAGTCTCTTTCCTCCTCTTGTCCTGTCATCTTTGTTTTGATAGAACATTTAAAAGTTCCGTTCATCTCCTTTTTGACTTATCTAGGCCTCTTTAAAAAATGTTTTAGCCATTTTCCCAAGGTTGACAATAAACATTTTTAGATGATCCATGCGGTTGGGTCTGGACTGTTGAATCATGCCCAGGTGGCAGTTATTCAACTGGTGGGTCAGCTCGGGGGGAGCGTGGTTTTTTCCCCGTGAAACGTGGTCCAGGCCCAAGTCACCTGGTCCTTCCAGCCCCCAGTCAGGGGTGTGTGCACACCGGCCAGCAGGTGGTTTAAAACCTTACCCACCTAGGTGAGAGGCTGAATATGCGAGTGAACACCGGCCAGACCGAGTGTGAAGGCAGGGCTCTGGCCCCCGGTCTGCAGCCCCCTACCCAGGGAGCCAGCCTGCTGTGAGTCTGAGCTGCAGGAGGTCAGACTATCTCCAGCAACAACCCAGAAGCCAGACAGCGACCCCTGTGACAGTCAGCCGGGACTCGATCAATGACTGCCGGCCTCCTTAATTGTTGTCCTGCTTCTGACTCAGGATCAACCTACCTGGCCCTGACCCATCACCCGGGACGCCCCCTTGTAGAGCGTCCCCAGCCCCCAGGCTCCATCAGGCACCCTGAGCCCCCCTGTTTCTCCACTGGGAAGCTCGCCCAGTCATCTGCCCCACTCTGGGTCTCTGCTGAGTGATGAGGCTGACCCCCAGCTCAGCCAGCTCCCACCAGACCACCTCGCTTTCTGGGTGGGGGTCTCCGCTTGGCTCCACACCCCTTTCTCACAGCAGCCTGGGTCTCCCGGAGGCCGGGTATCTCCAGGGCCCTTCAGCAGGAGGGAGCAGCAGCTGCGAGGGATGCCCATGCGGTGGTCCATCGCCAGCCTGAGGGAGGCAGCCGAGGGCTCAAGGGCCAGGCTGAGGGCAGCCTGACTGTTTCCTGAACACAGAGCCGAGGTGGCCACACAGGCTCAGGCAGCCCTGAGGAAACTTAACACCAACGGCGTATTCACTCTGGAGCCTCGAGTTCGAGATCAAGGGGGCCAGGCCAGCTCCGTCTGAGCCCGGGAGTGGGGAGCACTCTGCTCCAGGCCCCTCTCCCAGCTTCGGGGGTCGGGAGACTCCTCTCCCAGCTTTGGGGGTCCGGGGGCCCCTCTCCCAGCTTCGGGGGTCTGGGGCCCCTCTCCCAGCTTCGGGGGTCTGCTGGCCAAGGGGGCTGCTCCTTGGCTTTACACGCCTCACCATCTCTCCCTCTGCCTTCACACAGCCTCCCTGCTGTGTGCACATCTGTGTCCAAATGTCCCCTTTTGTAAAAGCCTGAGAGCCCACACAAGTGAGCTTACCCTAACTGGTGACGCGGCCTTGAGTCTGCCCGGCAGGCCACATTCTGAGGGCCTGCGGGTTAGGACCTCCCTCTCTAGAGTGACTCAGCCCGTGACCACACACCTGCTCCCTCTAATCCCCTCTCGTTGAGCTCAGCCACACTGGCAGACTTGGCTAGAAGAGGGTCAGGGTGCGGGGTCCAGCCTGGACTGCCCCAAGGCAGCCCCAAAGCGGAGCCTTCTGTAGGCAGGGGGTGGACACTGCTGGAGAGGCCTTTCTGGGAACTGACCAAACTTCCAGCCCTGTCCTTGGGCCTCACACACACTGTGCCCTCTGTTCCCTCAGCCGCAATGGGCGAGTGAGTGAGTGAAAGTCGTTCAGTTGCGTCTGACTCTTTGCCACCCCACGAGGTTCTCCAGGCAAGAACAGTGGAGTGGGTTGCCATTTCCTTCTCCAGGGGATCTTCCCAACCCAGGGATTGAACCCAGTTCTCCAGCACTGCAGGCAGATTCTTTACCATCTGAGCCACCAGGGAAGCCCCAGGTAATGTAAAACTATCCCGTTTTACAGAGGAGGAGACAGAGGGTCAGAGAGGTCCGCGCCCAAGCCTCCCAGCTCATACATGGCAGGGATGGGAAACCTGGGCTGCTGTGTCTCAATCTCAGGCCCCCACCCCACCAATGCCTTCTTCACAGGCTCCCTGGGGCGGCCGACCCACCGCCCAGGACCACCTCTGGGGGAGCGGCTTCCTTGCTTCTTATTTGCGTGCATGGCTGGCAGCCGGGCTGGGCGCCCGCTTGCCCATGCCGAGAGGAGCGTCTCGCATCCGTGTGCACCCCTGGCATTTGGCCTTTTCCCTTGAGCTCTCAGGTGGCTGTCACGGAGCGAGGGTGCTGGGTCACCCCCGGGCAGGGGCTGCTGTGACTCCCGGGAGGAGGCCCTGGGCAGGGAGGGTCTGGGCCTGGCCGCATCCTCAAGGTGTGTCCCCCAGGGCAGAGGGGTGGCCCGCCCGGACCCTGGGCCTGCATCCCCGGCTTGCCCTGTGGGCTCATTCTCTCAGTAGCCCATTATCCACATGGTTTTGAGGGTCTGAGAAGGTAGCCACTGGGACAGGATTTGACCTGGGTCTCTATCTGTCCCTGGTGGCTTAGAGGGTAAAGAGTCTCCCCGTAATGCAGGAGACCAGGTTCGATCTCTGGGTCGGGAAGATCCCCTGGAGAAGGAAGCGGCAACCCACTCCAGTATTCTTGCCTGGAGAATCCCATGGACAGAGGAGCCTGGTGGGCTATGGTCCATGGGGTCGCAAAGGGTCAGACACAACTGAGCGGCTGACCCTTTATCTGTCCTTGAGCAGCTGCTGGTGGGGACAGCGTGGAGACCAGAAGGTGGGACCGGCCATTGGGGCGCTTGCTGAGAGGTGTCGAGACAGAGAAGTTGGGGCCGTGTGGTCTCTGGATTGGCTGGGGTGGGCGTATGGCACGTGGGCCCCACAGGCAGGGACACCGCCTGGTGACCACTGCCGTGTCTAGAGAGGGCCCTTGGGGCACAGATGGGCCCGTGACCCAAGCGTGGAGGAGGGATGGGGCGGGCTCGGGAGGCAGGCAGGCAGGGGCCGCCAGGGGTCCAAGCGCACAGCTCTGGGACGGGTGGCAGGGCGACCACCGTCAGCCTGCATGTCCCGCAGCCGGGACGCACGGTCTGTTCTTCATCCAGCAGAAGTTAAGGCCGGTAAGAAGCGGCGCGGTCTCTCCCAGGAAGTGCGGGGAACCTGGGCTAGCCAGTGGGCTGTGCAGATTCCAACCAGGGACAGCGGCTGCACCCCCAACCTGGGGTTGTCGGATCTGGCCATGTGACGGAGGGACGGGCCTGCCTGACTCTTGGCTCGGGGGTGTAGCATGCTGGGGGTTTGGGGTTAGGCTAGTGGCTCCCAGCAGCCTCCCTCTCTGTGAGTGTGAACGCCCAGGAGGCTGGTGTGGGGGCCCCAAAGGGGTGTGTGTTGCTGGGCAGACCATGAGGGTGACAGGCAGGGGCCCTGACCCCCGACATGGAAGGGTTACCTGCTGCTGAGTGGAGAGTGGCCTGTGATCTGGCTCCACTGGGACCCAGCGTGGCCCCAGGTCACCCTTGGCTGACACAGTGACTGCTGTTCACAGAGCTCTGGGGACCAGGAGCCCGGGTGACTGTCACTGCCCGGGTGCCTTTCTGCCCTGTGGCTTCAGGGGCAGTGCTGGGTGGGACTTCTGTGCCCTCCCGAGGGGGCTGTGGGGCTGCTGTGCCCCTGCTCCGGGGTCCCCACCTGGGACACCCAGACCCAGTCAAGGCACAGCCCCTAACGAAGGGGTCAGCGGCCTCCGCTCCACTGGCCCCGAGAAGCTGAGGTTCGGCAAGGCTGTGGCTTCCAGAAGGTCCAGCGTCATCTTAAGGACAGGGTGGGGCCATCCTGGCGCTTTGCTGCCACCTCCGGCCACGAGGGCAGGAGCCGATGACTGAGTGCTGAGCCGTCCGGCCTTGAGAGGTCTTCTCTGAGAGGCAGTAGAAGGTGGGGAGAGCCGTGCTCGCCAGGACCAAACCCAGGACCAAACCCAGGGAGCACAGGGAGGTTGCCATGGCAACTGCAGAGATGCAGGCCCTGACACTGACTCCTGCCAGTTTCCATGAGACCGTGATGTGGAGCCTTGGTGAGTGTGTGTGCACGGGTAGGTGCCTGTATGTGTGTAGGTGAGCACCCCGTGTGTGCCCGTGTGCAGGCATGCATGCTCTTGAGTGGGTGTGGGCACAGCTCTCCCAACCCTGTGTGCGGTGGGGGATCGGTCAAGTTTTCTGGGCGACTTGTCTCCTCCGGGCAGGTTGAGGCTGCTCAACCTTGACCGTTTTCTTTCTCCGTGGCTGGAACCTGGGGAGGTGGGAAGGCAAGTTAAAACGGTGAAGGGAGTGCTGTGCTGTGCTTAGTCACTCAGTCATGTCCAACTCTTTGCAACCCCATGGACTGTAGCCCACCAAGCTCCTCTGTCCATGTGGATTCTCCAGGCAAGAATACTGGAGTGGGTTGTCATTCCCTTCTCCAGAGGATCTTCCCAAGCCGGGGATTGAACCCATGTCTCCCGCTTTGCAGGCAGATTATTTACCATCATAGCCTCCAGGGAAGCCCGTCTTAAGGCATAGGAGGAGTTATTCCCTTAGGTCAAGAATTCTAAAGGAGAATTTTCTTCAAGCTTTCTCTGGAGTCTAAAGAATACTGTGACCACACCGTCAAAAATCGTGTTTTTCCGTGGTCATAGTTTTATAGCCAAAATTTAGACCAGATAGTCCTCAGATTGGCCCTGATAACCAAGTGTAGACTGGTGCCAGCGGGCATTGTCCGTCTGGGTAAGTGGGGGATCTTGGTCAGCCCCAGGCTGGTGATTACAGGAGAAAGTCCTGGGCCTAAAGGGACGTTAGTCCGTTTTCGTATCCTAGGTCAATAAAGATCTAATATTTTTAGGCCAGTTTTTCTGATCCTTGGATCATACCTACAGGTTGACCAGTCTGCCGGGAGCCGGCATATTGCATATTGAGTGCATATTGCATATTGAGTGCAGCACTTTTCAGGATCTGGAATAGCTCAACTGGAATTCTATCACTGCCGGTAGCCAGCGTGAGGAACTCCGCCCATGACAAAGGTCATGAGGAAGGAGGCTCGGCATACGCAAAGGCGGGATCGAGCTTCAGGAGTCCCCCTGGAAATTCTCGAGCAATCTACCCCCAAAACCAGAGTCTGCCTACTTTCTGCTTTGTGCTTTCACCTACACCTCTGACTTTACGGGGGGCTGTCCCCCACTACCTCTCTGAAAAAAGAGTTAGCTTACAGCTCCAGTTAATAATTCCTGGGTGTGACAGTGTTTCAACCTACAAACTCCTTTGGAAGTCCTCTAGCCTGCCTGAATAGGTTTTTCCGGCCACATGTGATTGCTCAGAGCCTCCAAACTGTGAGAGGCATGAGATGTTCTAAACTGTCTAAATACAGATTCCTTTGAGCAGTCAAAAGATTGATTAGAAATTGTATTGGTGAAGGGATTTTCACTTGTTGGGCCAATGTTTGCTGCTAAGTCTCCATATCCCTTACCTGCTGTGTCCCTGGCAGTGTATTGATTAATATAATTGGTGTAAATAGTAGCTTTAATGTTTGTAACCTGGGACCCTTGAGTTAATTCTTTTTCTTGTTATAGCCCACCACACCTTTGCGCTGTAGGAATGCAACTTTATCTAATGCTTTTGGAGGGTGGCTCCTGACCAATCACCTTTAGAGAAAAATAAGTTTTCTGAAGAAAAGGTCTTAAAATGTTAACAGGCCTCCGGGCCAGAAGATGATGCAAATCACCTAAGCTTTTGCATATGATAAGTTTGCAGGAAGAAAGCCTGGTTTGCTACAAGACTCTACCCCTTCCCCCATTATCCTCTATGCATAACTTAAGGTATAAAAACTACTTTGAAAAATAAAGTGCGGGCCTTGTTCACCGAAACTTGGTCTCACCATGTCGTTCTTTCTCTTACCTTCTGGCTGAATTATTCAGCCTCTTTTCTCCACTGAATTTCCTCACTGAGCTATCCTTATTTCAGCCTCTTTTCTCCACTGAATTTCTTCACTGAGCTATCCTCATTCTATTACTCTTTATATCCTTAATTAACGTTTAATTAAGCAGTTGTTTCCTGATCCTCGCCGACGCCGTCCCCGCTTCGAATACCCTGGATCAGCCGGGGCTGGTCCCCGGCACCAGTCATTTAAAATTTTTCCGAGGAGTTCCCAGGTGGGGCGTGGAGACTTAGAAGAAGGGCTTCCCGTATTAGCTCGAGCAGTTTGAACCAGGTATCTGCACACTCAAACCAACCAGACCAAACCAAACCAGAACCTTGCCATCTGGGAGCCACACTCCAAATGAAACAAAAGGTACAGCGATGCCCAGAAATCAAAAACCAAGTGGCCAGAGTGCCCCAGAAGAGGTGGGGCCGAAGGACAGGAACTCCTCGGGGACTGGAGGCCGCTGGCACAAGGGACAAAGGAATAGATGGGTGGACCACTCGGGGAGTCCCTGGACAGCCTGCTGGGTGGACATTTAGTCAGTTCAGTTCAGTCTCTCAGTCGTGTCTGACTGTTTGTGACCCCACGGACTGCAGCACGCCAGGCCTCCCATCCATCACCAGCTCCCGAGCTTGCTCAGACTCATGTCCATTGAGTCGGTGATGCCATCCAACCATCTCATCCTCTGTCGTCCCCTTCTCCTGCCTTCAATCTTTCCCAGCATCAGGGTCTTTTGCAATGAGTCTGTTCTTCACATCAGGTAACCAAAGTATTGGAGTTTCAGCTTCAGCATCAGTCCTTCCAATGAACACTCAGGATTGATTTCCTTTAGGATGGACTGGTTGGATCTCTTTGAAGTCCAAGGGACTCTCAAGAGTCTTCTCCAACACCACGTTTCAAAGCATCAATTCCTCGGCGCTCAGCTTTGTTTATAGTCCAACTCTCACATCCATGCATGACTACTGGAAAAACCATAGCATTGACTAGACGGACCTTTGTTGGCAAAGTAATGTCTCTGCTTTTTAACATGCTGTCTAGCTTTTCTTTCAAGGGGCAAGCGCCTTTTGATTTCATGGCTGCGATCACCATCTGCACTGATTTTGGAACCCAAGAAAAGAAAGTCTATCACTGTTTCCACTGTTTCCCCATCTATTTGCCATAAAGTGATGGGACCAGATACCATGACCTTAGTTTTCTGAATGTTGAGTTTTAAGCCAACTTTTCTACTCTCCTCTTTTACTTTCATCAAGAGGCTCTTTAGTTCTTCACTTTCGTCCATAAGGGTGGTGTCATCTGCGTCTCTGAGGTTATTGATATTTCTCCCAGCAATTTTGATTCCAGCTTGTGCTTCATCTAGCCCGGCATTTCTCATGATATACTCTGCACATAAGTTAAATAAGCAGGGTGACAATATACAGCCTTGACGTACTCCTTTTCTATTTGGAACCAGTCTGTTGTTCCATGTCCAGTTCCAACTGTTGCTTCTTGACCTGCATACAGATTTCTCTGGAGGCAGGTCAGGTGGCCTGGTATTCCTCTGTCTTGAAGAATTTTCCACAGCTTGTTGTGATCCACACAGTCAAAGGCTTTGGCGTAGTCAGTAAAGCAGAAGTGAATGTTTTTCTGGAACTCTCTTGCTTTTTGATGGTCCAGTGGAGGACATTGCTGACCACGAGTCTCCAGGCCTTAGGGGGCTGGTGTGTTCCTGCAGTGTCCTTTCTGTGCCTGTTCGTCTGCTGAACTCCTGCTCACCCTTCAGGGTCAGCTCAGGAGCCAGCTCCTCCCGGAGGCCCTCCAAGCTCCTCTTTGTAACCCTATCCCCAGAACCCTTTCGTTCTGTCTCTCTCTCTGCTCAGCGCGCTTCCAGAGGGTAGGGGGTGGGGTCAGGGCTGTCTCCCCAGGCTCCAGCGCCCAGCCAGGGTGGGTGGCCCACAGGCTCCCAGGAGTGACAGGGGGCTCTAACTGTCCAATCTGACCCTGTCTCTCTGAAGCCCAAAGACGCCTTGTTCCTGGTGGGGAGGTGTCCTTGGGCCTTCCTCTGCCTCTCTGTTTTGTCCCCAAGAGGCAATCTCTGTGTTCCCTGCCCTCCCAGCCCAGAGCGCCTCCCCTCTGAACATCCAGGGGAACCACTGGCTTGGGGGGCCCAGACAGAGCCTCGGGGTGTCTGATGAGGAGGACTCCTCACAGACAGGCTGAGACAAGAAAAGAAACAGCCATTTTTTGGCACCTTCTTTAAAAGAAAACAACAGCATCAATATGTTAAAAATAAACTATTTTTACTTTAAAAGGGCAAAAACAACCCAAACAAACATGGAGCTAATGAAAAGGGCTTGGCTGAAAGTACTGGAGGCTTACTCATAGCTGCCCGCAGATGGAAATTATTCAGACTGGGGCGGATCCAGTAGGGCTGGCACCTTGCTGTGCGCCAGGCGATGGAGAGAAGACCCGCACA
Source organism: Bos indicus x Bos taurus (assembly GCF_003369695.1). Lineage (NCBI taxonomy): Eukaryota > Metazoa > Chordata > Mammalia > Artiodactyla > Bovidae > Bos > Bos indicus x Bos taurus. The sequence goes on along the minus strand of NC_040081.1, from coordinate 114,741,947 downwards.
GGCACGCGGTTCTTCCGTGGATGCATCGTGTGAGCTAACGACAGGCTGTCTGCCACGGGAGAGGGGCGTCTACACAAGCTGGCTATGGTGGGGAGAAGTCAGGGACGGCTTCCTGGAGGAGGTGACCTGTCTGCCCGGAACTTTGAGGGGCATTCCAAGTAGAGGAAACGCCTTGGAGAACGACCCAGGGAGTGTGTGTTTGGGATCCATGGGTAAAAGGGACGTTCATAAATCAAAGACCCCTGGGTTCAAATTTCACTTCTTTCCTTGGGAGGTGTGACCACAGGCAAGCTACAACCTTTCTGGGCCCAGTCTCCTCATCAACGAGTGAACAGTCAAAAAGCATGGGAGAGCGAGCTGTAGCACAACGGAGGCTCCGTCCCGGCCCCGCGACCAGCAGCAGGTTGGGTCCCGAAGTCACACGCGTGAGGGCAGCCCAGGCTCGGACCCAGTCATGCCCCTGTCCCTCCCAGGATGAACATTAACTTGCAAATGCATATTCTGCGGGAGCCCCAAGCTTCATCGGTCATCAGCCGCCATCCCTGGGGGGCTGTCCTCAAGCCCTGTCTTGCCGTAAGCCTAGGGGCTGGGAGGACCCTGCAGGGCTGGCCTCCTGGGCACTCTGAGCTTCAGGCGCCACCAGCCAGACAGAAACTGGGCTCCAGGCTCCCCAGAGTGAAATGGTGGGTCCTGGACCCCCTGCTCCCCACTGCCTGCCGGTCCTCACCTGTACCCCAGGAGGGGTCAGTGTGTTCGGGAGTCCGGGGGTCTTGGCTCCCCACCCCCTCACCGCCGGCCACCCTGAGCCTGTTACTGGGAGCAAACTGCAGAGACTGTACCCGTTGCTTTTTTTTCCCCCCAAATTTAAACTTCTTATTTTGTATTGGGGTATAGCCGATTAAGAATGTTGTGATAGTTTCAGGAGACCAGCTAAAAGACTCAGGCATACATATACAAGGATCCATTCTCCCCCAGCCCCCAGTCTCATCCAGCCTGGCGCATAACCCTGAGCAGATTCCGTGTGCTCTGCAGTAGGTCCTTGGCGGTTATCCATTCTAAATAGACCAGCGTGTACATGACCTCCCTGCAGGCCCTAATTATATGCTCCCCCCAGCAACCGTAAGTCCATTTTCTGTCTGCAAATCTTCCTTCCGTTTCGTAAGTTCATTTGCATCATTTCTTTTTAGATTCCACACATGAAGGATATCATACAACATTTCTCCTTCTCTGTCTGACTTACGCAGTATGACACTCTCTAGGCCCATCCATGTTGCTGCAAATGGCATGGTTTAATCCTTTTTAACGGCTGAGTAGTATTCCACTGTATATATAGCGCTCATTTTTGCTGGGCGCTGAACGGAGCCAAAGGATGACGTGCTGGGCGTGGCTGTGCGGCTCAGTGGCAACCACTCCCAGGGGGCACCACGCCTGAGCCCTCGCAGTTGGGAGGCTACGGGGCTGGGTGGAACCAAACTCAGACACAGGCCACCCTCTCTGGGGGCCTGGTTAGTCTGCCTTGGGTGCAGTAACCAAGAACCACAGGCGGGTGACTTCAACTACAGACATTTGTTTCCACGGTCCTGAATGCTGGGGATCCGAGGCAGGGTGTGGACAGGCTGGTTCCTCCCGAGGCCTCCCTGCTTCGTGCGTAGACGGCCGTCTTCTCTGGCCTGTTCCTCCGTGTGTGCCTAGGCCCTGGTCTCCTCTTTCCAGAAGGACGTTGGTCATATTGGGTTAGGGCCACCCTGATCACCTCCAAACACAGCCACGCGCTAAGCACTGGAGGCTAACATGTCAGCGTGTGAACCTGGGGATGCGATTCAGCACAGAGCAGCTCTTCTGCGGGAGGGACGGGGGCTCTCTCTCATTTCGGCGTCTGCTGCTTCTGGAGTCGGGACCTGTCTCACACCTCGCTGTTGCTCTTGTCCGGCTCAGCTGGGCCAAGGCCAGGACATGTCACTTCCCCTCCTGCCCTCAATCTACCTTGGCTCTCAGGACCCCAGACTCCAATCTCCTGCCTGAGGTCTGGCCTGAGCAACTCCACCGGTCTCTGTGCGCCAGAGGGCCTGGCAGGCTCAGGCTGCCCCTGCCTCGTGCCCGTCTGCCAGCCTCTTGAAGCTCAGTGGTCGCCAGAGCGTCTGGACCAGCCTGGATGGTAGGCTGGCTCCGTGCCATCCCTGTAGGTCACTGGCAGGTGACACCTTCTCTTCCTGGCCCAGGACACAGGGTGGTGTGGGGTGGCAGGACACCTCAGGGTCTTGTGTCGCTGAAGATCCCAGCAGGAATGGACAGTGTGGCCCTAAAGGCCGGGAGCAAGTGGCCGTCCCCCTGATGATGGAATGTCTCCTAGCTGCTCCCCAGGAAAGGGTCTCCTCACACCCAGCCATTCACGCACATTCCTCACTGTGGCTCTTGTCTGCATCCATGGACTCCTCCAGCCATGGGTGGGCTTGTGTCCTCAGTGTGGGCTTGAGGAGCAGGTCAGGCTTAGTGGGATTCGTTGAATAAATGAGTGAATGAATGAGTGAGTGAATGAATGAGTGAATGAATGAGTGAGTGAACGAATGCATGAGAAATGAATGACTGAGTGAGTGAGTGACTGAGTGAATGAATGAGTGAGTGAGTGGGTGGGAGTGAGTGGACGTTTGTCTTTAATGATCTGAGGGAATTGGAAGCCTGCAGCTCCTCCGTTTTGTTAGTTCCAGGAGGGTCACTGACACCCCGAGTTCTGTGCGCCGGTCCATGAGCCCGGCCAGACGGGACTGGCCTGGGGTGGGGGGCGGGGAGGAGAGTCACCGTCCACAGGACACAGACCCCGGTGGGGTGGGCACAGGTGTGGACTTACCCACTGTGTGGCCCTGGTCGGCCACGGCCCCTCTCTGTCCATGTTTACCTGCAGACCAGCATCTTGACAGGGTTGCCGTGAGGGTTACATCCCTGCACGGGCACGCACGTGTGCCCAGGACAGTGCCTGGCATGGGGAGGGTCCACCCGGGGCCCTGGTTGTCACTCTCGGTCGGGCACTCTGTGGGCTGCCTCTCGTGTCTCCTGCTCTGAATTTTCTCGATGGCCCGTTGGCGGCTCACCACTCTCCGCCCATGGCCTTTCTGCTCATCCTTCCAACTCCCCAGGGCGCTCCCACTTCACAGATCCCAGTGCCACTCGGCTCACTGCCTCAGCCCTGGGGTCTCTGCCCACAGGGCACCTCCTTCTGTAAAACTCGTCATCTAAAAAAAAACAAAAACAAAAAAAACGCGTCCTCTAGAGGGAGTCGAGGTGCGGTGACCGGCGGCGGGGGAGTGGAGGTGAGTGGCAGAGAGTTTCTCTTCTCCGAGGCCCCGGAAGGCAGGCCCCAGGCAGCTGGGGGGCGTCCAGAGGGCAGAGGGCACCCGGGAGTGTCTCCAGACCCTGGGTCATGAATGCATAAGGATCTTCACAACCCAGATAACCACGATGGTGTGACCACTCACCTAGAGCCAGACATCCTAGAATGTAAAGTCAAGTAGGCCTTAGGAAGCATCACTATGAACAAGCTAGTGGAGGTGATGGAATTCCAGTTGAGCTATTTCAAATCCTGAAAGATGATGCTGTGAAAGTGCTGCACTCAACATGCCAGCAAATTTGGAAAACTCAGCAGTGGCCATAAGACTGGAAAAGGGCAGTTTTCATTCCAATCCCAAAGAAAGGCAATGCCAAAGAATGCTCAAACTACCGCACAATTGCACTCATCTCACACGCTAGTAAAGTAATGCTCAAAATTCTCCAAGCCAGGCTTCAGCAATACATGAACCGTGAACTTCCAGATGTTCAAGCTGGCTTTAGAAAAGGCAGAGGAACCAGAGATCAAATTGCCAACATCCGCTGGATTATCGCAAAAGCAAGAGAGTTCCAGAAAAACACCTATTTCTGCTTTATTGACTATGTCAAAGCCTTTGATTGTATGGATCGCAACAAACTATGGAAAATTCTTAAAGAGATGGGAATACCAGACCACCTGACCTGCCTCCTGAGAAATCTGTATGCAGGTCAGGAAGCAACAGTTAGAACTGGACATGGAACAACAGACTGATTCCAAATAGGAAAAGGAATACATCAAGACTGTATATTGTCACCCTGCTTATTTAACTTCTATGCAGAGTACATCATGAGAAATGCTGGGCTGGAGGAAGCACAAGCTGGAAGCAAGATTGCCAGGAGAAATATCAATAACCTCAGATATGCAGATGACACCACCCTTATGGCAGAAAGTGAAGAGGAACTGAAGAGCCTCTTGATGAAAGTGAAAGAGGAGAGTGAAAAGGTTGGCTTAAAACTCAATATTCAGAAAACGAAGATCATGGCATCTGGTCCCATCACTTCATGGGAAATAGATGGGGAAACAATGGAGACGGTAACAGACTTTATTGTTCTGGGCTCCAAAATTACTGCAGATGGTGACTGCAGCCATGAAATTAAAAGATGCTTACTCCTTGGAAGGAAAGTTATGACCAACCTGCTGCTGCTAAGTTGCTTCAGTCGTGTCCGACTCTGTGCGACCCCATAGACAGCAGGCCACCAGGCTCCCCCATCCCTGGGATTCTCCAGACAAGAACACTGGAGTGGGTTGCCATGTCCTTCTCCAATGCATGAAAGTGAAAATTGAAAGTGAAGTCGCCCAGTCGTGTCCAACTCTTAGCGGCCCCCTGGACTGCAGCCTACCAGGCTCCTCCGTCCATGGGATTTTCTAGGCAAGAGTACTGGAGTGGGGTGCCATTGCCTTCTCCGAGACAGCATATTAAAAAGCAGAGACATTACTTTGCCAACAAAGGCCCGTCTAGTCAAGGCTATGGTTTTTCCAGTGGTCATGTGTGGGTGTGAGAGTTGGACCATAAAGAAAGCTGAGCACCGAGGAATTGATGTTTTTGATCTGTGATGTTGGAGAAGACTCTCGAGAGTCCTTTGGACTGCAAGGAGATCCAACCAGTCCATCCTAAAAGAAATCAGTCCTAAATATTCATTGGAAGGACTGATGTTGAAGCCAAAACTCCAATACTTTGGCCACCTGATGCGAAGAACTGACTCATTGGAAAAGACCCTGATGCTGGGAAAGATTGAAGGCAGGAGGAGAAGGGGACGACAGAGGATGAGATGGTTGGATGGCATCACCGACTAAATGGACATGAGTTTGAGCAAGCCCCAGGAGTTGGTGAAGGACAGGGAGGCCTGGCGTGCTGCAGTCCGTGGGGTCACAAAGAGTCGGACACGACTGAACAACTGAACTGAACTGAACTGGGGCAGGGAGGGCACAGTCAGGCCCGGCCCAGCAGCAGAGACTTTCCAGGTGGGCAGTCAGGCCCAGGCTCGGTCCCGAAGGCAGTGGGAGCCATGGAGGGCTGTGGGCAGCACCAGGATGGAGTCAGAGCCTCCCCGGAGAAGGTGGCTGCTGGGGGCGAGCAGGCCCAGCATGGCCAGGGTGGTGGAGCTGGCAGGAAGGACGTGTGCAGATGGTGAGATGCTCAGTGGCGGGGGCCATGGCAGAGGCCATCTGACCTCGCTGGGCACAGAGGAGCCTCTTCTCTCTGTGCACACGCTGGGATGGCCCCCCCCGCCCCGGCCATGGTCTGCCCAGAGCCCACTCCCCTCCCTCTGCCCAGGGCCACGGGCACAGTTTCCCCATCTCTGTGGAGGGGACCTGGGCAAGGGGATGAGCGCTCCATGCGAGTGTGTGTGCCTATGGGTGCGTGTCTATGTGTGTGTGTATCTGTGTGTGTGTGTGTGTTTGTGCATGTGTCTGTGTGTCTATGTGTGTGTTTCTGTGTGTGTGTGTGTGTGTGTCTCTGTGTGTGTGAGACAGGAGAATGGGGGGAAGGAGGAAGGAGCAGGAAGCGGGGTGTCCTCCATGTCAGCTCTGACCCCCATATTGGTCAGGTAGTGAGCTCCTTGCCCAGGGAGGTATGTAAGCCCTCCTTGCATCTCCACCTCCCTCCTCCCTTACTCCTTCCCTCTTGAGGGGGCTCCTGATGTCTGGAAAGCCCCCACCGTCTCTGCCTGGGCTCCTCCCGCCCCGCTGTCTGCACGGGGCAGGGCCTTGTCCCGTGGCCCCCAGGCAGTGAGCACTCTGAGCAGGGAAATCTGGAGGCTGGCCAGGCAGCCCTGCTTTCCGGGTCCTGTCTCTGGTGGGATGTGACCAAGCTGAGCAGGCAGGGAGGGGGCCTCTCGCCCATGGCCCCCCTTTAGCTGGCATGCAGACCCTCGTGTGCCCCCTGCGGTTGTACTGGGCACCCTGGGAAGGGAGGGTCCACCCCGGCCGCCGGCACAGCCAAACCATGGAGAAAAGGCAAGTGGGAGAGTCTGCCCTCCTCTGTGTGGGGGTCCCTGGAGGGGCTGGAAATGTGGGCTCGGAGAGACTGAGGCTCGGCAGAGGGGCCCTCACGCCCAGCCTCCCCTCAAAGGTAGGGAGTCTCCTGCTGAGGATGGAGCCCCTGCCCTTTGGGAGCCCAGGGCCTGTGAGATCTGGGGAGCATGGAGGCGCTCACGGGCGGGACCACCCTGGGCTCTGGGGAGTGGGGCAGCGGAGCCTCGTATAGTACCCAGGCTCAGGGACAAAGGGCCATGGGGGTCCATCCGTCTACCAGGCCCATGCGGGCCACTGGACCAGCTGGGCGCTCCCCTGCCTGCTCCCGGCAAGCAGGGCTCAGTGTGGGGGGCCTGGGGGCACTGGGAGCCCGTGGTGCCAGGGGTAGCTCTTGCCCGGTTTGAGTTTGTTTAGAAGGCATGGGCCGGGAAATGGTTTCAGAGGTCAGGACCTGGGCCAGCGGTCCCTGGGGCATCAACCTGTGCGCGTGATGGACCCAGGGCGGGCACTGCCTGGCCTGACCTGGGGATGTTCTTTACTGTCCCTCCCTCGGGCTCTTCGGCCTAGAGCACCCAGCAGGGCCGCGGAGGGGCAGGTGATCTCAGCGGGCGCTCCGGAGGTCAGGTGGTGGGGGGGTGTCCTGCCCACCCCACCTGGGCCCTCGCTTGCGGGGCCCCACGCCCGGGCCTGGGCAGCTGGTCCGGTGGTGAGGGAGGCTGGCCTGCAGGTTGCCATGGCAACTAGCTGCTTCTCTCTCCTTCGAGGGAGATGAGCCCGAGCCGTCTAAGCAGACCCGGTTCTGGCCTCCAGCTGGGGGGCACAGACTCTGGGCTCATGGGGGAGCCCGTGCTCTGGAGGGCCAGGCGTCTGAGCTGAGAAGTGGGCGACAGGCAAGCTCTCCCACCGTCGCCCGGGCCAGGGTCCTGAGGGACTGCAGAGTGCTGAGGGGCTGGGGTCCATGGCGGAGTGTCCCTGCCTGGTCCCGGGGGCGGGGGCGGCTCCTGTGGAGATCCTGCCCTCCCCCCACCACACCGAGTCTGAATCACAGATCCAGCCCCTCATCACTGGGGTCACAGAGCTGGATTCATCCCTCTTGTCAGTGTCTGGTCCCCTAGCTGGCAGTTTCACAGACGGAAGCCAGGCTGCGTCCTCGGACACCTGCTCCCTCAGTCCTGGCCCCCCCAGGGGTCCCCGGGGCCAGAGAGTTTCCTTCTAAGCTTCGTTTTCATCTCAACCTCCCCCTGGCTGGCCCGAGTCAGGCCTCGGTCGTCTGTCCTCTGGGTGATGACCTGCGGTCACCCCCGAGTCACCGTCTCTGACACTCTGCCACCCTCGCTCTGGGTCACTTGCTGACAGCTCCTTATCACCCCAGGACCGGGGCCAGGTTTCTTCGGCCGGGATGGCAGATGGCATTCTTGGCCACAGCTCTTCACTCTGTCCTGCGTCCAAGCCCTTTGCCACCGGACTGCTTTCCTGATGGAAGGAGGAGCGGGCGTCTGGGACCCTGGGGGGCGGCTTTCCTCCTCTCCCCTCTGTTTCTCGGTCGCTGTCCTGGGAAGGGCATCCCGGCCGGGCTGCTGGGCCCTGAGGGGATGGGGAACACATGGAGCAGGCCCAGACCCACGCGGCGGCTCGGAGCTGGCCTCCCTGCCCAGCCTTGATCAGCTGACAGAAGGGTCGGGCCTGTCCAGCAAGGAGGGCGTTGCCAGGCAGCACCTGCTGAACTGCTGACAAGGCCTCTGAGACCTCAATTCAGTTCAGTTCAGTCGCTCAGTCGTGTCTGACTCTGTGATCCCACGGACTTGGAGTGTCTCCAGAGCCTGGGTTGTGAATGCATAAAGATCTTCACGACCCAGATAATCACGATGGTGTGGTCACTCGCCTAGAGCCAGACATGCTGGAATGTGAAGTCAAGTGGGCCTTAGGAAGTATCACTATGAACAAAGCTAGGGGAGGTGATGGAATTCCAGCTGAGCTATTTCAAATCCTCAAAGATGCTGCTGTGAAAGTGCTGCACTCAATATGCCGGCAAATTTGGAAACCTCTGAGACCTCTGCCCTACCCCAAATGTCATCTTCCCCAGGGAGCCTGCACGCTGGGCACCACTCACGTGCCCACGGCCACCACTGCCCAGAAATGTTCAATGATTACCCCTCAGTCCGCTCTCCGCCCCCACCCCGCCCCATGTGGCCAGAGCTCCAGCCGTCTGGAATACTTGAGACCAAGGCTGTCTTCTCTCCAGTTGTTCAGTGCAGGAATGGGAGGAGGGCATGGCTTGTGGGATCTCAGCTCCTCCACCAGGGGTCACACCCACACCTGCGCTGAAAGCTCAGAGTGTAACCACTAGACGCCCAGGGAATTCCCTCTGTGTTCTTTGAGGAGTCAGAAATTGATTGCAAGCAGTCTGAGAGGAAAACCACATCATTCCCCAGAGGAGGCACAGCTCCCTGGGGCCCTGAAGCTCCTCGGGGCTGTGAATTTCCTGCCCCTGGACTGCTTCCTCAAGGGGATGGCGGGGCCACAGCGAGCTCCCAGGAAAGAGCCCAAGGCCATCACCCCTGGACTGACTTTCTCAGGAAACAGATTAGAGAGGACTGAGAAAGATTCTTGGAGGGCACAACAGAAGCCTGTGCACCAGGACCCAGGAGAAAGGAGCAGTGACCCCGCAGGAGCCTTGCCTGTGGGGGTCCGGGAGTCTCTGGCGAAGGTGTGGGTCTTCTGCAGGGACGAAGTGGCCTGCTGCAGGGTTGGGGGCCCGGACTGCAGCAGTGCATGCCTGGGACCTTTTGAGGGAGGTCACCATTATCTTCATTACCTCCACCAGAGTTTGCTGCCAGGTAAAGAGCAGGGAGGGAACACAGGCCCACCCATCAACAGAAAATTGGACTAAAGATTTACTGAGCATGGCCCTGCCCATGAGAACAAGACCCAGTGTCCCCCTCAATCAGTCTGTCACATCAGGAAGCTTTCATAAGCCTCTTAACCTTCTCCATCAGAGGGCTGACAGAGTGAAAACCACCATCACAGAAAACTAACGAATCTGATCACATGGACCACAGCCTTGTCTAACTCAGTGAAACTATGAGTCATGCCCTGTAGGGCCACCCTACAGGGGTGGAGAGTTCTGATAAAACGTGGTCCACTGGAGAAGGGAATGGCAAACCACTTCAATATTCCTGCCTTGAAAACCCCACAAACAGTATGAAAAGGCAAAATGATAGGACACTGAAAGAGGAACTCCCCAGGTCGGTAAGTGCCCAATATACTACTGGAGGTCAGTGGAGAAATAACTCCAGAAAGAATGAAGGGATGGAGCCAAAGAAAAAACAATACCCACTTGTAGATGTGACTGGTGATAGAAGCAAGGTCTGATGCTGTAAAGAGCAATATTGCATAGGAACCTGGAATGTCAAGTCCATGAATCAAGGCAAATTGGAAGTGGTCAAACAAGACATGGCAAGAGTGAACGTCGACATTCTAGGAATCAGCAAACTGAAATGGACTGGAATGGGTGAATTTAACTCAGATGACCATTATATCTACTACTGCGGGCAGGAATCCCTCAGAAGAAATGGAGTGGCCATCATGGTCAACAAAAGAGGCGAAAATGCAGTACTTGGATGCAATCTCAAAAATGACAGAATGATCTCTGTTAGTTTCCAAGGCAAACCATTCAGTATCATAGTAATCCAAGTCTATGCTCCAACCAGTAACGCTGAAGAAGCTGAAGTTGAATGGTTCTATGAAGACCTACAAGACCTTTTAGAACTAACACCCCCAAAAGATGTACTTTTCATTATAGGGGACTGGAATGCAAAAGTAGGAAGTCAGGAAACACCTGGAGTAACAGGCAAATTTGGCCTTGGAATATGGAATGAAGCAGGGCAAAGGCTAATAGAGTTTTGCCAAGAAAATGCACTGGTCATAGCAAACACCCTCTTCCAACAACACAAGAGAAGACTCTACACATGGACATCACCAGGTGGTCAACACCGAAATCAGATTGATTATATTCTTTGCAGCCAATATGGAGAAGCTCTATACAGTCAGCAAAAACAAGACCGGGAGCTGACTGTGGCTCAGATCATGAACTCCTTATTGCCAAATTCAGACTGAAATTGAAGAAAGTGGGGAAACCACTAGACCATTCAGGTATGACCTACATCAAATTTCTTATGACTATACAGTGGAAGTGAGAAATAGATTTAAGGGCCTAGATCTGATAGATGGAGTGCCTGATGAATTATGGATGGAGGTTCGTGACACTGTACAGGAGACAGGGATCAAGATCATCCCCATGGAAAAGAAATGTGAAAAAGCAAAATGGCTGTCTGGGGAGGCCTTACAAATAGCTGTGAAAAGAAGAGAAGCCAAAAGCAAAGGAGAAAAGGAAAGATATAAACATCTGAATGCAGAGTTCCAAAGAATAGCAAGGAGAGATAAGAAAGCCTTCCTCAGTGATCAGTGCAAAGAAATAGAGGAAAACAATAGAATGGGAAAGACTAGAGATCTCTTCAAGAAAATTAGAGATACCAAGGGAACATTTCATGCAAAGATGGGCTCAATAAAGAGCAGAAATGGTATGGACCTAATAGCAGCAGAAGATATTAAGAAGAGGTGGCAAGAATACACAGAAGAACTGTACAAAAAAGATCTTCACGACCCAGATAATTACGATGGTGTGATCACTGACCTAGAGCCAGACATCCTGGAATGTGAAGTCAAGTGGGCCTTAGGAAGCATAACTATGAACAAAGATAGTGTAGGTGATGGCATTCCAGTTGAGCTATTTCAAATCCTGGAAGATGATGCTGTGAAAGTGCTGTACTCAATATGCCAGCAAATTTGGAAAACTCAGCAGTTTTGAATTTGCCACAGGACTGGAAAAGGGCAGTTTTCATTCCAATCCCAAAGAAAGGCAATGCCAAAGAATGTTCAAACTACTGCACAATTGCACTCATCTCACACGCTAGTAAAGTAATGCTCAAAATTCTCCAAGCCAGGCTTCAGCAATACGTGAACCGTGAACTTTCAGATGTTCATGCTGGTTTTAGAAAAGGCAGAGGAACCAGAGACCAAATTGTCAACATCTGCTGAATTATCAAAAAAGCAAGAGAGTTCCAGAAAAACATCTATTTCTGCTTTATTGACTATGCCACAGCCTTTGACTGTGTGGATCACAACAAACTGTGGAAAATTCTGAAAGAGATGGGAATACCAGACCACCTGACCTGCCTCTTAAGAAGTCTGTATGCAGGTCAGGAAGCAACAGTTAGAACTGGACATGGAACAACAGACTGGTTCCAAGTAGGAAAAGGAGTACATCAAAGGTGTATATTGTCACCCTGCTTATTTAATTTATATACAGAAAACATCATGACAAACACTGGGCTGGAAGAAGCACAAGCTGGAATCAAGATTGCCGGGAGAAATATCAATAACCTCAGATATGCAGATGACACCACTCTTATGGCAGAAAGTGAAGAGGAACTGAAGAGCCTCTTGATGAAAGTGAATGAAGAGAGTGAAAAGGTTGGCTTAAAGCTCAACATTCAGAAAAAAAAGATCATGGCATCCAGTCCCATCACTTCATGGGAAATAGATGGGGAAACAGTGGAAACAGTGTCAGACTTTATTTTTCTGGGCTCCAAAATCACTGCAGATGGTGACTGCAGCCATGAAATTAAAAGATGCTTACTCCTTGGAAGGAAAGTTATGACCAACCTAGACAGCATATTAAAAAGCAGAGACATGGCTTTGCCAGCAAAGGTCCGTCTAGTCAATTCTATGGTTTTTCCAGTAGTCATGTATGGATGTGAGAGTTGGACCATAAAGAAAGCTGAGCACCAAGGAATTGATGTTTTTCATCTGTGATGTTGGAGAAGACTCTCGAGAGTCCCTTGGACTGCAAGGAGATCCAACCAGTCCATCCTAAAGGAAATCAGTCCTGAATATTCATTGGAAGGACTGATGCTGAAGCTGAAACTCCAGTACTTTGGCTACCTGATGTGAAGAGCTGACTCACTGGAAAAGACCCTGATGCTGGGAAAGATGGAGGGCAGGAAGAGAAGGGGACGACAGAGGATGAGATGGTTGGATGGCATCACCGACTTGATGGGCGTGAGTCTGAGCAAGCTCCGGGAGTTGGTGAAGGACAGGGAGGCCTGGTGTGCTGCAGTCCATGGGGTTGCAAAGAGTCAGACACGACTGAGTGACTGAACAACAGCTAACACACGGTGTCTGGTGAGACTGATTTGGGTGAGAGACGGGAGGAAACACGCGCTTTTCCTTGAGTCTGGAGGGTTTGTTTGTGCTGCCGCGCACAGAGGTCCCAGGGTGTGGAGCGGCACCCGGTCCTCCCTACAGGGGACCCTGGACACCTTGCCACCTGTCTTGGCAAGGGTCCCCCCGCCCGGGTCATGGCGAGGTGGACACTCTCCTCCCCTCCCTCCATGCATCCCCTTCCTGGCTCTGTTCACCCGAAAGGCGCCGCTTGCCCCCATCTTCCCGGGTCTGCCAGCCCCTCCTGTGGTTTGTACTCTGGAACCTGCCTGCTAGATGGAAGAGTGGGCTCTGGGTCCAGGAAGAGTCTCGGTGAGCAGGGGGCCTGTCCATTTCCAGGCTGTGTGTCCAGGTGAGAAAGGAGTGATGGGCAAGGCGTGCTGGCTGGCGCGGGTCCCAGCGCCCGCAGAGACTCAGCACGCTTGGCCCTTGCGCTGGGCTCACCAGCCCTGCCGCTTGGCAGCTCGCTTTGTTTCTGGCTGGGCCAGGTTTGGGGCCTTAATTAAAAATGTTCTTGGATCGCTGCCTTCTGCTGAGAATGGGAAAAGCCAGATGAAGACCACAGCAAAACAAATACCATTTGTTAGAAGGCTTTGAGTGGCCACTGCGGCCACCAGAACCCCAAGCATGCAGGACACGCTAGAAGGGAAAGCAGGGAGGTGAACAGGCTGATGGGGCTTCCCAGGGGATGCTAGTGGTAAAGAACACACCTGCCAGGGCAGGAGATGCAGGAGACAGGGGTTCGATCCCTGGGTCGGGAAGATCCCCTGGAGGGGGGCATGGCAACCCACTCCAGTATTCTTGCCTGGAGAAATCCATGGACAGAGGAGCCTGACAGCCTGTACTCCGTAGGGTTGCAAAGAGTCGGACACGACTGAAGCGACTTGGCACGCTCAAAAGCACGACCAGGCTGGCATGTGTGTGATGGCCTCCAGCAGATAGGGGTTAGGGGTGGGGTGGGGGGGTGGGGAGGGAAGCAGAAGAATGCAGCAGAAGCAGAATTTGTAGAGATATCGGCCAGTGCTTGCAGACTAACGAAACACTTGAATCTGCAGATTTCAGAAGTGCAACGATTGCCAAGAAGAAAGACAAGCACTCCTGGCCCATCCCAGCGAAGCTGCGGGGGAACCCAGGTGGGAGGGACGGGGCTGCAGCGGGATCCAGACTTCCGTGGGAGGCCTGCAGGTCGCAGGCAGGGTGCAGGGGCACACAGGGAGAGTGGAGAATGGCAACCCCCTGTGCGGTCAGCCCAGCATCCTCTCCAGCACCCACAGGGGTGACGGCCAGCAAGTCCTGGAGAGCCTGCAGGGGCGGGTGGATGGCAGCGGCGGCTGGTGCGGGGGAGGGCTGGAAATCAGAGACACTGACGGCTCTCTGCCTGCTGTTCCTGCCCAGCCTGGGTGACCTGCCCTGGCTCTTCATTCTGCCCGGAAGCGGCCGCACGACCCATCCTCACCTCCCCAGGCACGAACAATCACCCGTCCCTGGCCTTCTTGCTCAGTCTTCAAGACGCAACTCAAGCACCGCCTCCCCCAGGCAGGCTCCCTGGAAGCCCTCTGTCCTGCAGCTCCAGCACAGCCCTTGGGTGTGGGAGTCGCCCAGGATTTGACCTGTAGGGATACAGCCTACGTACTGTGTGCATCTTCTGTCTCCCCACGAATACTAAGTATCTGAAGGCAGGTGTTCAGTCTGTCCAGCTTGGATCTGCAAGCGTGTCCTGGCTTTCTCTCTCTGGTGCCTGACCTCCTGCTGGGGAGGAGGCAGGGCAGCAACCTGGCAACAGGCGCCCAACGGCTGGGCGAGCTGTGATGGCCTGGGGAAGAGGGTGCGGCGGAAAGGCAGGGACCTGTCCTCACGGTGGAGCCGCAGGGTGGGAAAAGGGGCCGATGACCTCCCGGATTCACTTTCTGCTTCACCACAGCCTCTGCCAGGCATTCCAGTGTCTTTCCCAGTCTTCATTCTGCGTGGTTTTCCCTCAGATTTTCTGTAATTGGTCTGCAGGTGGGGAAGCACCCAGGCTGCTGTGTTTGAGGGCAGGCAGCCCCTCGGAGAGTGGCCCCTGGTTGGAGAATTCCCATGAGCAGGCGGAGCTCAGCTGGGTGACATGCACTCTCAGGATGACGCTGGCGTCCTCCGGCACACCCGAGGGCTGTTTCTTCCTGGGCTGTTGTACTAGTGAGCTCAGGCTAAGTAACAAAGTACTGCTAACTGCGAGGCTCAAACGGCATAAAATTACCTTCTCACCACCCTGGAGGACGGGAGTCTGGGATCAAGATGCGGACATGGCGGTTTCTTCTGGGGCCTCTCTCCTGGCTTGTAGAAAGGCATCCTTTCTCTGGGTCCATCTGTGTGTGTCTGTGTCCTAATCTGATAAGGACACCAATCGAATTAATTAGGACCCACCCCAGTGACCTCGTTTTACTTCACTCACCTCTTTAAAACCCCTCTCTCTGAGCATAGTCACATTCCAAGGTCTTAGATATTAAGGTGTCAATATATGGATTTGGGAAACACTTCAGCCCATCAGCCCTGGCAGCTCAGATGGTTAAGAATCCGCCTGTAATGAAGGAGACCTGGGTTCAATCCCTGAGTTGGGAAGATCCCCTGGAGAAGGGAACGGCTACCCACTCCAGTATCCTGGCCTGGAGAATCCCATGGATTGTATAGTCCATGGGGTCACAGAGTCAGATGCGACTGAGTGACTTTCACTTTCTTTTTTCAGCCCATCAAGCTGGGTGCAAGGTTCTTGGGCCACAGTGAAAGGTGGTGATGGGTTTCGGTGGCGCAGAAGGAGAGGGGAGTGTGACTGTCAGTCCAAAAGTCATTGTGGCACAGTAGAACGATGTGGGGGTCCCATCTGGAGCCCAGACACAGAGTCGCCTGATGGGAGTGGGTGCAGGTGAGGGGCAGTCCTGCAATGATTCTCTCCCCAGTTTCCCCAGCGCGGGTCACTCATCTGATGCAGGAGCTGGTGGTTCAGTGCACGTGGCTCTCTCCAAGGATGGCTTTCTCTCCAGCAGGAAGTCTCGGGGGTCTGTCAAGGGCTGCTGGCCAAACAGCCTTTCAAATCAGGAGTATTTTTCAAACTCCTGAGTTGAACGCCAAGCATATTTCTTTAGTCTTTTAAAAAATTACATTAGCTCTTACAGCTATGGATTTATGCCTGCTGACAGTTTGGGCTCTATCTCATATGTTTGGGTCTTTAGTACCTTATATTTATTTTTATTATAAACAATACATTACTTCATATCTGTCTTGCTCCAAAACTTTTACATTTCTAAGTGGGTGACTTTTGCTTAAATTTTATTATTTGTAGATTCCGTCACGTGGTGATAAGAAAACAAGAGCTGTATAAATCTTCTGTTTCCAGCACTGGCTGAGGGCCACTCCGGGTCCGCAGGAATCTGAGTGTGCCCCCTGCAGGGTGCCCACCTCGCAGGAATCTGAGTGTGCCCCCTGCAGGGTGCCCAGCTCGCCCACCTGCTGGCTCGTCTCCGCCCTGCCGCCCTTGTTCATCAGGCCACAGAGCAGACCTCATCCTGTCTCCCTGCGTGGATAATAATTTTTCTTTTCCTTTGGTGTTTTCTTGCTGTCTTGGCCAGCTCACAAACGTTTCTTATCACTCTCCATCTTCGTTTGCATATTTGAACAACGTAAAAATGACCCCCATGTTCACATGGAGTTTTTTTTGCTATAAACTCCATTTTTCCTGACTAAAGCAGCTTTCTGTATTTTTTTTCGATCTGTACTCTTCCTTATCTTTTAATTTTATACTCTCCTGTGTTACTGTGTTTTCTGATATCTCTCCTAAGTAGTAAGACATTGCAATGTTGTTAAAAAAAAAGAAGCAGAAATCCTGATATGAGTTTTGACATAGTTTTAATCCTTTCCTCCTTCCCTTTCCTTGCTGGGTTGTAGTTTCTTTTCTTTCTTTCTTTTTTTTACTTGATTTGCAGCGCTCTGTCAGATTCCAGTGAGCAGCACTCTAACTCGGTGACACATTCTTTTTCAGACTCTTTTGTCTTAGAGGTTATTGTTTCTGTTTTGTCTTTTTCTGTCCACAGTTTTTTCCCTTTTAGAAAAGAATATCTGTTGTAATGGTGTAGAAGGCAGACATCATGCTTTTTATTCTACCACTTACCTTTCTTTTTTAAACAAACAGTCCTAAACTTGTGTTTCTCTAATAATCAGACTCTAAAGAATAACTTCTGACCCCCTTCTATGGAAGACAGAAGGCTTTCCTCTTTCTCTTTTTTAAAAAAAATTGCTTATTTTTATTTTTAAACATTTTTTGGCTGCATCTCACGGCATGTGGGATCTTAGTTCTCCAATCAGGGAAGGAACCCCTGCCCCCTGAAGTGGAAGGCGGGCTCTTAGCTGCTGGCCCACGGTGGAAGAACCTTCTCTTCCTCTTCATCCCTTGTCTAAGTGCATCTACGGCCTCAGAACCTGGAAACCTCGCGCTCCCTGCTTTAACGTTTGAATCACCCTGAGGTGTTAAGTGCTCTCTGTGTGGTTGGCGTTGTCGTATTAATAACTTCATTTTAAACCAGTGTCGCAGCAACGCTGTCCCCGCTGGGCAGTTCTCCGTCCTCTTGTTTCCATCTGGCTCCCACTCCCCAGACATGCACTTCCCAGCACGACACCGCCCCGGCGTATGAGTTAAAACGGATCCTGTGGGTCTTTGAAGAATCACGTTTGTGGGGGCATGTTTCTGGGGCATCTTTCCGATCTTAGGTCCTGATGCTTCCTACACAGACGTGCCGGCCTCTGGCAGCCTTCTTTGTGGGAAACGTGAGCGGAACTTGGATGCAGCTTCTTTCAAGATCATCTACTTATTTTTCCTCTTGGGAGCTCTTCAGACGCCTCGATTTTCCTGAGAATGGATCGCCTGACCACATTATGTTGCTCTGTCTGAGTTTTCACTTTTCCCTGCAGTCTTGCTTCTGGGTGCTTCTTCCCCTTCCTTTTCTACCTCCTTTGGGAGTTCCTAGTAATTGGGGTCAGACGATGTGAGACCAGAGGACAAGATGGCTGGATGGCATCACTGACTCAATGGACATGAGCTTGAGTAAGCTCTGGGAGTTGGTGATGGACAGGGAGGCCTGGCGAGCTGCAGTCCGTGGGGTCGCAAAGAGTCGGACACGACTGAGCGACTGAACTGAACTGAACTGATGTGAGACCACCATCCTCCCTGGCTTCTTGCTTCCATGTTTTTCTTTTCCTTTTCATTTGCATTTTGAAAATGTTTCTCAAACTCTCCCTCTGTATCACAGTTTTGCTTTTCTCCAGCTTCCAGCCTGCCATCTCTTCCTCCCTTAAAGGTTTTATTACAGCCACTGCGTTGCGTTTCTTGAGATCCAGAGAGGGGCTTATCTAGGGTTCTGTTTGGGGTTCTGTTGCTTTGAGCTGTGATGAAAGAAAAACGAGTTTGAGCCTTGAAAGTGTGAAGACAGGAGAGCGCAGATAGCCGTCTGGCTTGGGTCAGCAGTGCCCAGCCTCTCGGTCTGGTTTTCATCCTGGTCCGGTTCAGCATCGTGCGCACTAAGTAGCTCAGTTGTGTCTGACTCTTTGAGACTCCATGGACTGTAGCCCTCCAGGCTCCTCTGTCCATGGGATTCTCCAGGCAAGGATACTGGAGACAGTGGGTTGCCGCGCCCTCCTCCAGGGGATCTTCCCAACCCCAGGATCAAACTCAGGTCTCTTAAGTCTCCTGCACAGCGTCCTGTCCATCTAAAGACAGAGCTGTGGGGCCACGCCTCTCTCCCTTTCCTCCGTGGATGTAGGAGCTGCTGGAAGATGCATCAGAGCCCAGGCCTGGCTGAGCCAGACTTCCGTGTGGGTCTTGCTCTGAGCTGCAGTGCAGCGTGGACATGTCACAGGAGCCTGGCACATCCTCCGGAGGGCGGGTGCCCTGGGGTAGGAGGGCTGCCTGCTGCAGACAGGCCCCCTCGCTTTCTCTCCACTGCACCCCAAATCTGCACCTCTGTTCCAAGGATCTGGAGCAATGGTCTGAGGGTGATGTAATGCTTGCAAAGTACACAGAGCTGTGCCCAGCTTGTCATAAATGTTTAATACACTTCAGCTACTTTTATTGTTAACTCAAAAACCCCACTTTTATTGCAGTCGAATGTGCTATATAGACAGGTACGCATTGCTGTGGATGGAATTGTGTTCCTCCAAGATTCATATGCTGAAGTCTTAACCCCCAGGACCCCAGAACGTGGCCTTATTTGGTAACAGCGTTGATGCAGTCATCATTAGTTAAGATGAGGCCGTTAGTGTGGGCTCTTACCCGGTCTGACCCGTGTCTCTGTCAAAAGGGGACATTTGGATGCAGGCACACCTAGGGAGGAGGCCACGAGGATGGAGCCAGGAATCAGATTGATGCTTCCACAAGCCAAGGGTCGTGGAAGATGCTGGTAACCATCAGGAGCCTGGAGAGAGGCCTCGGGAGGAACCAGCCCCACCAGCACCTTGATCTCGGACTTCTGGTCTCTGGAACTGAGACAGTTTCTGCTGTCTAGGTCCCCGGTCTGTGTTACGGCACCCCCAGTACACTAATACATGTCTACCCCTTCTCCAGAGTATCTTTCTGACCTAGGAATCGAACCGGGGTCTCCTGCATTATAGGCGGATTCTCTACCAACTGAGCTATCAGGGAAGCCCACAGTAGCACACATATCTGTATATTTCGCATTGTAAGTGGGTTTTTATGAGCTGGACACGTTGTGTAGCTAGCATGGTGCTCAGGTTAAGAGAAGGAGCACTGAGCACCCAGCAGACGCTTCCTTCCAGCCCCGGGGGTAGGGCTGGGTTTCCTGCCCTCAGCAGGACACAGGCCCGCCTCCTCACTCCCCCGGCCTCTTCCTCGTCACCGGGGCTGTGTGTCCACTGTGGGCGTCGGGCGGCTCCAGGCTGTCACCGTAGCAGCTGCTGTGATGTTCCGACAGGAGTCTATGGCACCTCCGGGGTGTGTTTCCCCCGCATGTCCCGGGTGGAACCCTGGGATCGTGGGGTGGGCGAGTGTTCCACCAAGCATGTTTCCGGCCCCACCAGCAGTGGTGTGAGGGGCCAGCTGGGCTGCAGCCTTGCCAACACTTGGGATCACCTGTCTTTTCATCTTAGTTAGGCTGGCGGGTATGGAAGCCTGTCACATGACGGTTTGAAAATTTGCAGTTTCCTGGTAAGCAGTGATGTTGAAGACCTTTGGATATGCATGTCTCCACGAGTTTCCTCTTTTGCGAAGTGCTCTTCACCTTTTCTGTCCATCTTTCTATGCTCTTGTCGGCATCTCTGTACCCATTTGTATGAATTCTTTACCTGTTTTAAGTCGTTTTTCACTTGCACGCATTGCATGGCTCCTTACGGTGTCTTTTGATGACAAGAGATTTTTTCCCATATAGCTTAATTTATCAAACGTTTTGAGGGGAATGCTTTCTGCGTTTGTTTAAGAAATCTTTGCTTAGGCTGAAGTCACGAAGACGTTTACTTGTGTTTTCCTCTAAAAGCCTTCTCGTTCTATGTCTCACTCCTAGGTCTCGGCCCACCTGGGATTTATTGTTGGTATGGTGTGAGGTAGGGATCAAGATCTTCTTTCCATCTGCCTGTCCAGTCGACTCCGTGCTGTTGTTTGAAGGGTGGTCCTCGCTGTCCGTCCTGACGCAGCACTCAGGTTTCACCTTTGCTGCAGGTCAAGTGACCGACCACACAGAGGTGCATGGGTTTCCGGACTCTCTCATGCCCCATCTGTCAGTCTGTCTGTCTTTATACTGATGAAGAACTAAAGAGCGTCTTGATGAAGGTGAAAGAGGAGAGAGAAAAACCTGCCTTAAAACTCAGCATTAAAAAAGCTACGATCATGACATCTGGTCCTGTCGTTTCATGGCAAATAGAAGGGGAAAGAGTGGAAACAGTGACAGACTTTATTTTCTTGGGCTCCAAAATCACTGCAGAACCATGAAACCATGAAACTGAAAGATGCTTGCTCCTTGGATGAAAAGCTATGACTAACCTAGACAGAGTATTAAAAGGCAGAGACATTACTTTGCTGACAAAGGTCCATCTAGTCAAAGCTATGTTTTTTCCCTAGTCATGTATGGATATGAGAATTGGACCATAAGGAAGGTTGAATACCGAAGAATTGATGCTTTTGAACTGTGGTGTTGGAGAAGACTCTTGAGAGTCCCTTGGACTGCAAGGAGATCCAACCAGTCCATCCTAAAGGAAATCAGTCCTGAATATTCATTGGAAGGACTGATGCTGAAGCTCTAATACTTTGGCCACCTGATGTGAAGAACTGACTCATTGGAAGAGACCCTGATGCTGAGAAAGAGTGAAGGCAGGAGGAGAAGGGGGCGACAGAGGATGAGATGGTTGGATGGCATCACTGACTCGATGGACATGAATCCATGCAAATTCCAGGAGACAGTGAAGGACAAGGGAGCCTGGCACATTGCAGTTCATGGTGTCACAAAGTCGGACACGACTTCGAGACTGAACACCGACAGCAAGTACCATCGGCACCTGTCTTCATTACGCGTTGTGTTAAAGTGTGCTCTGCTGGCTCCGTTCTCCTGGAAGGGTTAAGTGGCCCGGCATAAACTCTCTTTTTATTTTCAGTTTTGGAGGCTTGACACGTCCCGTCAGAACCTGGCACTGCGGCAGCTGTGTGATTCAGCCCGACTGTCTCATCCTCACCCTCTTCAACATGGAGAAAACTGTTCCTGTCTTGGAGTCTCGTGCAAGGAGATGAGGCCACGTGGACCCAGGTGCCTGGCACGCAGTGCAAATGTTCGTGATGAATGTACAGTTTAGTGGTGACAGAGCAGACCAGAGCTGGGTGGCCTGCTTCACGTCTCGGCTTCTCTGAACACGTGACCCTGGGAGAGTGACCTCACGTGCGGCCTGACCGCCTTGAACTGGGGAGAACTGTCTACTTGTTGGCTTAGTGCTCCTGGGGTAATGGTGTCCTCCACGCAGACCCCCACGGTCCGCAGGCGAGGCTGCTGGTGGCCGGGGCTGGGCCAGGCACCTGTCCTGATGCGCCTGTGTCCCACCCGAAGCGCTTGGCGTGTGGGGCAGCCAGCCGGGAAGGACTGAGCCCCCAGTGTGGGTACAGCACCACTGCCTGCCTGGGTCGGCACTCCGCAGACCCTGTCTTCTAGAATCTTCCTCACGTGGATCAGCAAGTCTATTCGAGAAAAAGGATGTTCGTCTAACCCTTGGTCCTGAGCTTGTCTTCCTGTGCAGTTTTGACAGCCTCGATGCTGATGCTCTTTTTGGCTGTCACTCACCGTCCCGTGAGGAGGACAGCTCCCTCCACGGGGTTCTGGTTTCCTCTTCTGTCCCAGCGAGGGGCGGGCTGAAGCCCCTGCCCGGGACTGCAGAGCAGGTGACTGTGAGTGCAGGTCACTACCTGTGACCGGCTGACTGCTCCTGTGGGACACGTGTCCTGCTCCACGCACCCCCCACACCAGGCATGGTCCCAGGGATGCACAGAGCAACGCTGGGCCACGTTTCAGCGTGGAACCAGCTAGGAGAGGTCACCCTGGGGCTTCTCAAAGCCATTTCTGGGCTCAGTTTGCTGTGGAAACCAGGAAGGAAAAGCAAGCTCAAGGGGTGATTCCTCCAGGGAGATGCAGACCCCCTTAGCTCAGTGCCCTGGGCACGGCCGTCAGCCCGGCACGCCCGAGGGGATTCCAAGAGGAGCCTGGCCTGCCCCTGTCTCCGCCGTCCTCAGCACCTACACAGCCTGCCGGCCTGGGGACCGGATCCGGGGTCTGGGAGCAGGGGACTGGGGCTCACGGAGGGCCCACAGCTCCGGGGGCATCGGGCTGCCCTCTGCCCTCCTGTCACTCTGTGCTGCCCCTTCTCTCCCTGTGGGGTGGCTCCCTGCCTCCGGGGTAAACAAGGCCTCTCTCTCTCTCCTTTCCCGTTGGGGGAGGGTGCCTTGGCTGCCCCTTTGAGAGGGTTCACGACGGCGGGGCGATGAGACAGAAGCTTGGCTGCCATGGCCCCACCGCAGCTCCCCCAGCCCCTGTGCGGCTCCTGGGGGACGAGGGTCCCCAGCAGTGAGGTTTGCAGGGGCAGCTCTGAGCTTTGAGTGTGGGCAAGCCAGGGCAGCCAGGGCCACCCTCACAGTGTCAGAGGTGTGTTTTTTTGGTTAGTCCTAGTTGCAAGAATGCAGGTGAAGGAGCCTGAGAGGTGATGCAGAAGCAGCCAGCACCATACAGGACGCTGGACAGGAGGGTGCTGTGGGATCTCAGAAGAAAAAATGATAGATTGAGGGATGGATGGGTGGTGGGTTGTTTAAATGACTGAGTGTTGGCTGGTTGGATGGATATGTGAGTGGGAGGCTGGGGTAGTTCCTGGGTTGTAGACGGGAGGCGGATTAATTGATATGTGATTAGATTATTGAATAAGTGGTTGTATAGGTGGTTGTAGGGGGCTTCCCTGGTGGCTCAGATGGTAAAGAATCTGCCCGTAATGCAGGAGACCCAGGTTCAATCCCTGGGTCAGGAAGATCCCCTGGAGGAGGGCATGGCGACACACTCCAGTATTCTTGCCTGGAGAATCTCCATGGGCAGAGGGGCCTGGCGGGCTACAGTCCATGGGGTTGCAAAGAGTTGGACATGACTGAGTGACTAAGTTCAGCACGTGGGTGGTTAGGGCTAGGGAGTGGGGGATGGATTCCTGGTTGGATGGATGGGTGGATCCATGAATTGTTGATGGACAAATGGATGACTGGGTGGATGTACTAGTCATCAGTTGGATGATCATGGTTGAATGGCTAGATAATTATCTGCTACGTGTATGTTGGGTAGATGACTGGCACGTGGATGAGGACCAGGTCAGCAGCTGGGCGTGTGGGTGGATGGGTGGCTGTGCAGGTAGGTGGACAGTGGGTGGATGGTTTCATAAAAGGATGCTGTAAGTGGGTGGTGGGTGGAAGTGCTTGTCCAGGTTGAATGGTGGAAGGTGGGTTTAGCTGGGTGTGTGGATGAGTGACTGGAGAACTGGACTGGTGATGTTGTGAGTGGGGAGGACTTGGTGGCCGGATGAGTGGGTGCAGGAAGGCCGGCTGGCTTGACCATGGGGTGGGTCCTCACCAGCCAACCCTGCCACCCTCCTGTTCCCTGGGGGGCTGGTGGGACTGGGTCCCAGGGGGAGGCGGTGCTTTGTTCCCAGTCTCCCTCCTGACACCCCACAGATGAGGCTCTCCTGGTCGCCATGGACTTAGAGCCCTGAGTGTCTATTCTCCGAGGCCCCATTCTTCTCAGGAAGCCCCAGCCCAACAAGGGCCCTTCTCGGGTCTTCTTGACCTGGAATCTTGGCCATGGGGGTGCTCAGGGCGCCTGCTGTAGTGATTTCCTGAGAAGCAGTGGGTGACGGCAGCTGTTCCATCCAGAGGCTGAGGCTGGGGCTTATAGGAGACGCTGACCAGACAGAAAAAGCCTGTGTCTCCTGTAGCTGCTTCCTGCTTAAAAGTCAAGGAGCCGAAACCCACGGCTGCCAGGAGAATCCAGTTGCAAGAAAGGAGCAGTTTCATAGCTTGGCCGTACTGGGCCTGGAATTCCCTGTGGACTAGTGTTAGCTTCAGTGACTGGGTTCTCATGGGCTCTGTTAGAAGCTTCTAAAGCACCCCTTCCAGATCTCCAGGGATGCAGCTGCCCCAGGGGCCCTCCTTCCCTGCCCCCTCCCTCCACTGGGCACCACAGCTCCTTCTGCCGGAGCAGCTCCTGCACCCAGCGGGGAGGATGCTGGGCCTCCAGGGGCTCAGGACTGCTGCCCCTTCTAGGCTGACCACAGGGCTGCCCTTACCTTATAAACCCCGCAACATGCAGAGAGCTGGTGGGCTTCTTGGGCTGGCATCTGGTTTTATGGGTGAGGACAAGGAGGCGGCCAGAGGAAGGGGAGCTGGGCTGAGGTCTCTTGTGGGTCCTGCCACAGCCAGGGCAGTCTCTGGCCTTTGATTCTGGGTTCTGGAGCCTCCCATTCATGGGCAGTCGTGGCTCACCAATGCCTTCCAGCCACCACTGGACACCTGGCCCATTCAATATCCCGACTGCCAGCAGGTGACGGCCAAGCTGCTCAGCTTGCCTGCAGACAGTGACAGGACGCGTCCCTCACCTCTTCATTCCTCCGCAGGTCACTTAGCTCCTCCAGGCAGGGAGAGCTGTCCGTTGATGCCGTGTGCTAATACCGGTGCCGTGGGCCCCTGGGCCTTGGCACGTGCTGTTTCTTTGGCCTGAAAAAGGCTTCTCTTCCTTCATCCTTCAGCTTAGCCATCCCCTCCTCCAGGAAGCCCTCTCGACTCTCAGTCCATGTGTTCTGGGTTATTGCAACACCTCTCTTTACTCCAGTGCAGCACAGGATCCAGGAACGGCCCACAGGAGGCGCCCCGTGTCCCTCTAGCCCCGGTGAGGGACCCACAGTGGGCAGATCAGTGCCGAGCACGGGACTATGGCTGCTGCTGCTGGTCTTGCTATGCTTCCAGGGCCATCCAGCCCCGCTCTGGGGAGAAGTTGTCTGAGGATGAGTCCAGTGCAGAAGAAAGCAGTGAGAAACAGCCAGAGGCGATGACACGGAGTCCCTGGATCCAGCCTTGCTTGAAGGTGCTGTTGCTGCTGCTAAGTCACTTCAGTCGTGTCCGACTCTGTGTGACCCCATAGACGGCAGCCCACCAGGCTTCCCCATCCCTGGGATTCTCACAATTTCTCAATTACAGGAGCCAGGAAATCAATTGCAATTTTAAATTTAAAAAATGAATAAATAATTATTTAAAAATTATTGCACATTTTGCATTTTTATTTTAGATTTAGTTTTGCTTGAGCTGGTTTGAGTCGGCCCCTGTTCCTTATAGCTGACCGGAAAAACGTCAGACACTTTCCCACTGATCTTGGAGGCAGGTCTTGAGGCTGCGGCTTTTCCAATAGGTTGGCTTAAGCCGGTCCTCAGCAGGACTTTAGCACCAGCTGTGCCTTTCACATGAGGACTTCACAGTTCACAGAGCCGGAGTTGGGCAGGACAGAGGTGGTCAATGCCCAAGGCCTGGGGAGGCTGTGTAGGCTCCAGGGCCACGCAGGCCGCTGGCAGCGGTGCCAGAATCTTGGCTCTCTGTGCACTGATGCTGAAAAGAAGTATGGAGACTGAGTTTTGGAGGAAAAAACAAAAGGCAGATAGCTTTATTCTTTGCCAGGAGAAGGGGGAAACAGAGCCAGCTAATGTCTCAAGAACCATCCCCCACCCCACCTTCCTGGGGAAGAGAGGAAGTTTATATCCTGGAGCTTGTGGTCTGGGAGAGGCGATAAGGCTCAGAGAAATGAAGGGCTTGAATTTTTTTTCCTTTCCTCTGCAAACGTTTGGCCAAAGCTGGTGTCAGGCAGCTCACCAACCAGGTCTGGCGTCCCTGAAGTTGTCGGCCTGACTTTCCTTTTGAAATGCAGAATGCTACAGGGAGCTTGTGCTGGGGGAAGAAGGTCAGGTGCAGAGTGTGATTCACAGGCAGTTAGAGAGTGATTAGCTTTGCGCAGCTCTGTGAAGGACGAGTGGGGCTACAAGTGTGTGTTAGGAGTAACAGCTAAAGAATAACCCAGCCTGCTTAACTCCTTCAGGCCCATTTGTGCTGTTTCTGCAGCCTGTTCCTTATTTTCTATCAGAAAACTCTCACTTCTATTTTTGCTCAAACAGTGGGCCCAGGGCCCAGGGCCCAGCCTTCTGCTCCAGGAAGCCCAGCTCGGAAGTCACTGACCCTGTGGAGCTGGGTTGTCCCTGCTGGAGGGGGACCCCCCCAGGGCCGGCCTCAGGGCCTGGCCTTGGATGAATCCCGGGGTGTCCCAAGGCCTCGGGGGGCTGGCGGCAGGGCCTTGGCCAAGGACAGTCCACTGCTTCCTGGAGGCCTCCCGCTGCCCGCCTGGCCTCATGAGGGACATGTCAGTGGGCAGGGCTCTGCAACCCCACAGGGTCCCGAATTGATTTCAGTCCAGAGAGATGTGCTCGGTGGGGCCAGAGAGAGCTGGGCGAGGCTGCATTTGAGAAGAGCTTCAGGCCCTACGTGTCCCATCCACCCCGCCCGCTGTGCCTAAGGGACCCCTGGGAGGGGTAGGGGGGTGTGGTGGGGGGCCCACAGCCTCTCCCAGGCCGACCTGGGTTGTGCTGAGGGTGGAGTGGGCCCTGGGCTCTCCCAGACAGGTCCCTGCTGGGGTGTCAGAGGTGGGCTTCTCAGGCATACAAGGATGGAGTTATCCCCAGAGACCCCAGCCCGGGAGCCTGGGCTGGACTTGGTAACTGGGAGAGACTCGCTGTGTCAGAGAGGACACAGAGGCCAGGCCAGCAGCTGGCCTTGACCCCTGAGGCCTGGGCTGACCCCACTGCCCTCCTGCTGGCCTGTGGCTGCAAGCCTGGCACCACCCCGAGCCTGGAGGTGGGCCCAAATGCCCTTCTTGGCTTTGCCTGTCGGTGTGGACCCTTCCGGCCTGCCATCCAGGAAGCTCAGGGAAGCACCTCTCCCTTCTGCATGCCCAGGCCTCCTAGAGGGGCCATGACTGTCCTCAGATCACAAGTCCACCTGACGATGGGGGAGGGAGTCTGGGGGTGCAGATGAGCCCCGAGGAGCGGGTTGGGTCCTTTGGCAGAGGAGGACCCCCTGCCCTGCCCACCCAGGCTGGCCTGTCGCTGCAGACCGCGGGGGAGGGGAGTTGTGACAGAGTTGGGGGTCGGCGTGGGGCTCCTGTTTCTGGGGGCGAGCTGGAGCCCCAAAGCAGGTGTGACTGCGAGGGGATGAGGATCCACCGTGGGCAGGGGCGGTGGCCCAGGGGGAGATGCTGGCCCTGGAGCTGCACAGATGTGGTTCCGGGCCCGACTTTGCCGGCGCTGGTGAAGGTTACCATGTACTGGGGCCGAGCCCGGCAATGTGAAGCACTGCTTCATTTTCACAGGAGCCCATGATGCCGGCGTTCGTGGGCGAGGGAAAGAGGCCCACGGAAGGGAGACGGCCTGCCTGAGTCAGAAGTACCCGGCCGCGGTTGGAGCTCCTGGGCCCACGTGTCCTCTGGTGCCCCGAACCCCGAGTTCACCGTCCTTTGAGAGGGTGGCATTGCCGGGCACGCCCCCCACCCCTCAGCCCCCGCTCTCAAGGCTGGCTGCCCAGACGCCTGGAGAGGACACTGTCTCCCTTGACGATTTGGCCGCAAGAGGGTTCTGAGTGGTCTGGAGACGGCGCTTCCTGGAGAGCGAGCTGTCCTGCCTCCAGACTCTCGACCCCCTCTCCGTGTTCCTCTCCATGCTCCCCTCCTGCCCTCCTCCGTTCAAGAGTGCACGTTCATCTGAAAATTGAACTTGCCACTAGAGGAGAGAGACGGGGAGGACAACGCGGCCCCACCCTAGCCCGCAGCACTAGGACCCTGCTTCCCACAGAAGACCAGAACCCGGTCCTGCCACTGGTCCCACCCGTCCTGAGCCAGCACATATCGGGCGCTCAGCGCGCTGGACGCAGGACTCCACCGAGGGCGAACTCGCCCCTCCCACTCCAGGGCTCTCAGGGTCCCGGGGTTCCGGGGCCGCCCCTGAGTTCCTCTTGAAGACTTCCCAGGGCCCCACCAGGGCGTCCTGTGGGGAGGCCCCTTAGAGGTGAGTGTGGGTTCTCCACACTCGCGGGGGCGTTGTCTGGGAGCCTGGGGGTTCCAGGTAGGGGGAGGGCTAGGTGAGTAGTGGGGTGATCCAGATGGGCGGGGGGGACCCAGGCAGGGGAGGGGGGTCCCAGGCAGGGGAGGGGCGGGGGGGACCCAGGCAGGGGAGGGGGGACCCAGGCAGGGGAGGGGCGGGGGGGACCCAGGCAGGGGCGGGGCGGGGGGGACCCAGGCAGGGGAGGGGCGGGGGGGGACCCAGGCAGGGGAGGGGCGGGGGGGACCCAGGCAGGGGAGGGGCGGGGGGGACCCAGGCAGAGGGGGGACCCAGGCAGGGGAGGGGCGGGGGGGACCCAGGCAGGGGAGGGGCGGGGGGGACCCAGGCAGGGGAGGGGCGGCCCGGAAGGACCTGGAGCTTGGAAAAGTCCAGGCACACTGCTTCTTTGGGCATGAATATCTGACCTCACTTTTTAATTTAAATAGAGTGATCATTTCAAAGACCGTTTCAAAGAACTAGCTATAAAAACTCTGCTCTGCAAATGTTTCTCCATCAATTCAAACAGACGGTGTTTACCCTGGGCAAGAACCAACAAACTCGAAGCCCGGAGTCCTCAAATCATAGCCGAGACGGAGGCCAAGGAACAGGACTGAGGCGGGGATGTGGGGAGGCGGGGTGGGTGGGAGACGGCCCCACCCGAGATGGGCTGGGGCCGGGGGCGGTCCTCGCGGTGGACACACTGCCGGGTCCTTGATCTGCATTTCAGCCGGACAGTCTCCTGCCTGCCCCTCCCCACGCAGCTGGGCAGGGGGGCCCTTCCTGAGCTCAGACCCCCAGCACTATGATTAACATGACGCCAGGCCACCCCTGTCCACTCTCGGAGCTCTCACCAGGCTGTGCAGCTGGCCGCCCCCGCTCCCACCGCCCTGGAACAGCCCCTCATTCATTCAGTCAGTCGTGTTAACTGTCTCCATGGGCAGCGGTCCCTGATGCTTGGAGCAGATGCTCAGGGAGGCTTGTCCAGTGAGCTCGGTGACATAGGGAGTAACCACGGCAGTTGAGACCACGAGCAGCCCCGAGGCTGAGCATTTCCAGTCCCAGCTCATGGGGTCTGCAGAAGGACCCGGGGTGGTTGTAGGTGCTGCTGCAGCCCCTCGAAGAAAAGCTGAGAGAGAGAGGAGGAGCGAGCCCAGGGCCTTGAAGGAGCAGGCTGGGAACCCGGCTCACCCTGCATCACGTAGCAGCCAGCCCCAGATCTAACTGCAAAGCAAGCCTTTCTGAGGTGCTTTGTTCTTCCCCAGGCAGGAGAGGCTTGGGATCTCCTGGGCGGCAGAAGTGAGGTCCACTGACCCATAAGTACCACCGGTCCGGAGGACTCACTGTGCATCATGCAGGGTGCCAGGTAGTGGAACAGTGCAGCTCTCAAGGAGCCCCTGGTCCGGGTGGGGAGGCTGGCAGGACAGATGATGGTGGGGTGGGGAAGAGGGCAGGGTGCAGCCAGGTGAATGCCCAGCGGGCACGGGGCCGGGGGGCTCTGGGAGGGGCTGATGCCCACACAGATATTAAGCACAGAGCAAGCTGGCTGGGCAGGGGTAGCGGGGGTTTGGGTGTCAGCTGAGGAGTCTGGTTGTAAGTGAGAGAAAGTCAGACTTCCCCAGTGGCTTAGCAGTAAAAAACCCACTTGCAATGCAGGAGACACAGGAGACTCGGGTTCAATCCCTGGGTGGGGAAGATCCCCTGGAGGAGGGCACGGCAGCCCACTGCAGTGTTCTTGCCTGGAGAATCCCATGGACAGAGGAACCTCGCGGGCCACAGTCCATGGGGGTCGCAGAGTCTGACTTGACTGAGCGAATAAGCACGTGAAGGTGAATGGCTTCCCCAGTGGTGCTAGTGGCAAAGAACCTGCCTGCCAGCGCAGGAGACATAAGAGACGGGGGCTCGGGCCCTGGGTCGGGAAGATCCGCAGAGGAGGAAAACGGGAGAAAATCCCATGGTCAGAGGAGCCTGGTGGGCTAGAGGGCATGCGGTCGCAGAGTCGGACGCAGCCGAAATGACATAGCGTGAAAGACACACAAAGAGAAAGTGACTTTGACAAGAAGAGTTAATCAGAGAGAGGAGAGGAGAAAGGCAGCTCCCCTGATGATGAAGCTAGGGATGATCACACTCGGTGAAGTCGGTCAGAAAGAAAGACAAAGACTGCACGACATCGCTAGTATGTGAAATACACAGTGAAGCAGACAGACTCACAGCCAGAGAGGACAGTCTTGCGGAGGCCGGGGAAGGGGGGAGGAGGGGCGGGGGAGGGCCGGGGGAGGCTGGAGCGCGAGGGGGGTGAGCAGGTGCCGGCTAGTGAACGACGAGGGCCTGCTGTGCAGCGCTCTGGGTGCTTGGTCGCTCAGTCGCATCTGACTCTCGGCGGCCCCATGCACTGCAGCCCGCCAGGCTCCTCTGTCTGTGGGATTCTCCAGGCAAGAGTACTGGAGTGGGTTGCCATGCCCTCCTCCAGGGGATCTTCCGACCCAAGGATCAAACCCAGGTCTCCCGCATTGCAGGTGGATTCTCTACCTGTCTGAGCCCCCAGGGAAGCCCACCAGGATAGCCCAGGGAACTATATTCAGTATGCTGTGATAAACCACAATGGAAAGGAATATGAGGAAGAATGGATATGTGTGTATAACTGAATCACTTCACTGTCCAGCAGAAATGAACATAACGTGGTAAATCAACTATACTTCAATTAAAAAAAAAATCACAGAACGGGAGTAGGGATTTCCACTTCCAGCCAAAATGATGTAGTGGGGAACAATGAAAAACAACAAAAAAGCCAGACAAAAGATATGACCCAATGGTGTTTAGGACATCAAATAGCATTCAGCTAAGGCGTATGGTCACTGGGATACCGGAGGGGAGCCCAGGTGGGGAGAATCGTAGACATTAACACAGGAAGTTATCCATCATCAACCAGCAAGGGAGATACAGTGGAATCACAACAAATTCAAGGTTAATCCAAAAGAAGACATAAAAATAGGAAAAATAGGAAAAGGAACCAAAAAAAAAAGTGGGAAAAGAAATAGCAAAGTGGTAGATTTAAACTCAATCATTAATAATTACAGTAACTATAAGTGTTGTAAACAGTCCGGTATAAAGGCAGAGGTTGTCAGCTGGATAGAGAAAAAGTAAGATCCGATAATATGCTGTTTATAAGGGACTTTATTTTTTAAAATGGAAGTGTTTTTAATTTACAATATTGTGTTAGTTTTAGATGTATAGCAAAGTTATTCATATATGTATATTAGATTATTTTCCATTATATGTTATTACAAGATATTGTATGTAATTCTCTGTGCTGTACAGTAGCTCCTTCTTGTCCATCTGTTTTATGTAGTAGTGGGTATATGTTAATCCCATATAATTAGCTGATGGGATTAATCCCTTGGTCCCAATTAATCCTCCCTTTCCCCTTTGGTGACTATATTAATCCTCCCTTTCCCCTTTGGTAACTGTATTAATCCTCCCTCTCCCCTTGGTAACTATATTCATCCTCCCTCTCCCCTTGGTGACTGTATTCACCCTCCCTCTCCCCTGCGGTGACTGTAAACTTGTGTTCTATGTGAGTCTCTTTCTGTTCTGTATACAGATTCATTTGTACTATTTTTCAGAGTCCACATTAAGTGATATCACATATGTATTTCTGTCTGATTTACTTCACCTAGGTCCATCCCTGTGGCTGCACATGGTGATATTTCATTCTTTTTGATGGCTGAGTAATATCCCACTATACATATATATATATATATATATATATATATATGCATATTGGATACATATTGATATACATACACACACACAGCCTTAAGCAACTGAACCACCCAACTGACCTGACATCTGTAAGCACTCTTTTCTACTGCAGTGGAAATATTCACAGAGAATTTTCACCAAGACAGACCAAATTCGAGTCATACAATTGGTCTCCGGAACCTGAACGAATTCCGGTGGTTTAAAGTGTGTTCTCCGGACACAATGGAACTAAACCAAAATTCAACCGCAGCAGCAGAATGCTAGCTAGCCAACCCAAAATATGTGGAAACCAACAAATACACTTCCATATAACCCTTGAGTCAAAGGAGAAAGCAGAAGGAAAATGAGAACCTGTTTTGAAGCAAACGACGTATCAGAATTTACGGCGTGTATCTGGAGCAGTACTTTGAGGGAATGCTTGCATCAGAAAAGACGACTGGTCTCAGATCAATGAACTTAGCTCCCACCTTTAAGAAACAGGGAGAAGAAAAGCAAATTGAAGAGAGGAAACAAATCAGAAGAGAGGAAATCATAAAAAGAGTGGAAAATCTGTGGACTAGAAAACAGGAAAATAATAGAGAAAACAAATGAAATCACAAGACCCTTCTTTGGAAGATCAACACAGTTGATAACCTCTAGCCAGAGTGATCAGGAAAAAGAGGAAGAGGACGCGTATCTGCAACATCAGGATGGAGGGAGGTGATTTCATCAGATTCTACAGGTAATTGAATGGTAACAAGGACTATGATGAATAACTTCAGGCTGGTAAAGGATGACTTAGATGAAACAGACAAGTTCCTTGAGAGACACAAACCATCAAAGCTTGCTGGAGAAGAAACAGCATCTGAGCAGCTCCACCTGCATTGATTAAATCGAATTCATGGTTAAAACCTTTCCATAAAGCGAACTCCAGGCCCACCGCTCCATTGGAGGGGTCTACGCCAGGCCTGAGGAACAGAGGAAACCAGTGTGTACATTCTCCCAGGAAACTGGAGAGGAAGCCCCTGCCCTGCTCGCTTACCGGTTCCCTGTGTCTCTGCCGGGGGTCAGGGGTGTTGAGCTGAAACAGAGGATACTCTCCACTCTCGAGTGTCAGCACTTGGCTGGGATATCCATTATTGCTGTTGTTCAGTTGGTCAGTCGTGTCCGACTCTTTGCGATACCATGGACGGCAGCATGCCAGGCCTCCCTGTCCATCACCAACTCCCAGAGCTTGCTCAAACTCATGTCCACAGAGTCGGTGATGCCATCCAACCATCTCATCCTCTGTCGTCCCCTTCTCCTCCCGCCTTCCATCTTTCCCGGCATCAGGGTTTTTTCCAATGAGTCAGTTCTTTGCATCAGGTGGCCAAAGTATTCAGCTTCAATACCAGTCCTTCCAATGAATATTCAGGACTGATTTCCTTTAGGATGGACTGGTTGGGTCTCCTTTCTGTTCAAGAGACTCTCCCGATGTTCATGGGTAGTGCCAAGTGCTCAGGCCGGGCAAACATCCATTTAATCAGCACCGCCTCATCCCGCCCCCTGCAAGCATAGAGTACATGTTACTTTGTGGACTTTTCACAGCCCCCACAGTGCTAAGAATTATTTTCCTGATTTTCAAGATGAGGAAACAGGTTCAGAGAGGGCGGTGACTTGGCCATTGACATGCAGGCAGAGAGCAGAGATTCCAGGCCTGTGAGCCTGCAGCAGCTCTGCTTCTGAATAGGGTTATGGTGCTCCCAGCAAGGCTGGTGGGAGGGGTGGCATTGGTCTAATGTTGATGACACGCAGGACTCAGGGAGGGTGGGTGACAGGTCAGCGGGAGGAGGAGGACCTGTGAGCTCTCAGGGCACCATGACCGTGCCGCCTGCTTGGGGCAGAGGGGAAGGCTTGGCTGACAAATGGGGCTTCACCCAGGGGCCCTTGGGCAGGGGGTGGCAGGTCGTGGGAGCCCAGGAAGGTTCTAGAGCAGGTGTGTGGGCAGGTGAGGACAGAGCCCCAGGAGGAGGACTGGGGTAGCGCAGGGCAAGAGGACGGGGTGGGGAGTTCAGAGCCATTCCTGCAGTGCCAAGCTCAGGCCAGAGTCGGGAGAAGCAGGCAAGCGGATCTAGGAGGAGACCTGGGCTGGGAAGGGTCACATCAGAGGGGGCTCAGAGTCCGGGGGAGCAGGACGCCATCTGGGCAGGAGGTCTAGGAGGGGCGTGGATCTGGGGGGCGTTCAGGGAAGTTGAGATTTGGGAGCAGAGGGCTGGGGGTGGGGAGCCGCCTGGCACATCCAGGCCCAGGGAGAGGACTTGGGCCGGAGACAGGGAGGTGGAAGTGGAGGCCAAGCCATATCAGGCAGCTTTGGGGTAGGTCTGAACACTGCCAGGGTGACCCCCGGGCGGCTGGAAATGCAGATGCTGCTGAAGGAAGAGGAGACAAGGGCCCGAGGGCGCGGGTGGCAGGAGGCGGCTGGCGGCTCCAGACGGCCCTGGGGACCATGACTCACCCAGTCTTCCTGGGAGCGAGAGCGGCTTCTCCAGGGATGCAGGGAGGGGAGGGGGGCTGGCCAGGTACCCCGAAGTGTCACAGTCCAGAGGCCACTGCTCCACCCCAGCACCTGCCCTGGGAGGTCCTAGGCCTCCTGGGGGTGGCGACAGGCAGGGACCCCAGTCCAGTCATTCTGCTTCTGTTACAGAAAATTCTGCCTGTAGTCAAACAGATAAAGGACGCTGAGAGGCCAACCCCCTCCCACCCACGTGGGCCGCACGTGAGCCCTGACCGAGCACTTCCAAGGCTCTTCCCTGACTTCTTCGAGTGTCTGCGGGGTCACCACACAACGTGCTCACCCTGAAGTTTACCAGCCCGCACGCTGGTTACGGTGGTGGAGGCCACAGCTTTCCCGGGCTCGCCTCTCCTCCCCAGCCTTTTAAGGTGTCACGTCACAATCTGGGGTCCCGGCCCCTGGCTCTGGTCTGGGTTGTGGCCTCGGGCCAGCCTGCCTGAGTTTGAGCCCTGCCTCTGCAGTTGGCAGCTGTGTGGCCTTGGGCAAGTTACTAGGCCTCTCTGTGTCTGTTTCCCCATCTGTAGAGTGTGCGAGTGACGGTCCAGCTTACCATGTGGGGTTACTGTGGAGTGATGCTTGGGATTGCCCAGTGCAGAGAGACCCACCAGCGTCAGCTGTTCCTGCTGGCCTGTGCTTGGCTCCATTCTTGGCTGAGTTTTCCTTTTCTTGGAGCTAATTACTTGCTTTGCTTTTTAAAAAAAATTTATTTCGTTTCTTGCCGTGCTGGATCTTCGTCGCTGCACAGGCTTTTCCTTCAGCTGCAGAGAGTGGAGGCTACTCTCTGGTGGTGTGTGGGCTTCTCGTCGGCTCGGCTTCACTTGCTGCAGAACAGCACGGACTCTCGGTGTGCAGGCTCGGGAGTTGCGGCTCCCGGGCTCTGGAGAGAATCAGGAGCTGTGGCCCACGGGCTTAGAAGTCCTACGGCATGTGGCATCTTCCTGGACCAGGGATTGAACACACGTCTCCTGCACTGGCAGGCAGATTCTTCACCACCAGATTCTGAGCCACCAGGGAAATTCCCCATTTTCCATTTGCTTATTTCTATGTATCTATCAGTGTTCTGTGAAAAGAACCACAAATCTGTGGTAAACCTGCCTGCCAATGCAGGAAACACAGGAGACCCCCGTGTGGGGAAAGCCCCCTGGAGACAGAAATGGGAACCCAGTCCAGTATTCTTGCCTGGAGAATCCCATGGAGGGAGGAGCCTGGTGGGCTGCAGTCCACGGGGTTGCAAACACACACACACACGTGTGTGTGTGTATATGTGTGTGTGTGTATGAGATTATTAACACTATATACTAATATGAATATAAAGAGTTGTTTTCAGAGAACTGGTTTGTGGGGTCTAGCTAAGTCTGAAGTCAGGGTAGAGGTCTACAAGCTGGAGAGGGTGGGATGGAAGTCCCGAAAGGAGTGTTGATGACCTCGTCCCAGAGCCCGTGAACCTGACCTTATTTGAAGAAAGGGTTTTGCAGATGTGCTTAAAGTTAAGTGTCTTGAGATGAGACTGTCCTGGACGGGCCCTACATCCAACAACAGGATTCTTACGAACAGAAGAGGAGGCCCAGACATGCACAAGAGAGGAGGCCATGTGGAGACAGGGGCGGAGGCGGGGGTGATGCGGGCTGGTGCCAGGGGCTGCAGGCGCTGCAGGAGGCGGGAAGGCCCCTCCCGGGAGCCCCCAGAGGACGCCCGGCCCTGCCGGCCCCTGGCTTTCAGACTTCAGCCTCCAGGGCCGGGAGAGAGCAGGTTCCTGTTGCTTCAAGTCCCCAGTCTGTGGGCCTTGGTTACAGTGGCCCCAGGATGCTGGTCCCGGCGGGGCTCGGGAGCACCCGGGGTCTGTCTGGCAGAGTGTGGGTGCCTAGAGCTGGGCCTGGGTGAAGCTGGAGGGGCCCCCGTGTCCTTCAGGAGCAGCCACTCGGGACTGCTCCTCCCGAGGCTGTCCCTGTCACTTCCCGCATCCTCAGGAGGGTCTCCACCCAAGCTGTGGGCCTCCCTGGGGGACGAGGAGGGGGCTCAGGGCTCCCCTAGGGCAGCCCATCCCCTTGGTGGTGCTGGGGGGGGCTCCTCCTTCTGAGACACAATCTCAAGATCTGGACAGCAGCATTTCCCGAAGCCCTGGGCTCACCCAGAAGCCCCCAGAGGCACCTCCACTGACCAAGGGTTAGTTAGGGCCTCGGGCCGTGGGCCTGGGGCATTTCTCCCCAGAAGGAGGGTGGGTGGGTCCTGGAATTCAGGACCCACGTTCCCTGAGGACTCTGCTCCCTGTGTGTTGGGGGCGAATGAATGAAAGACTGAATGAATGAATGCGGTGTGCAGCGGAGCTAGGGTGAGGTTTCACGTCAAGGGCGTGAGTCTGGCTGGCCGGGGTGGGGGCATGGTCCCAAGAAGGCCTGAGAAGATCCCGGTGGCACCATGCTCCTGCCTGGCCTGTGAGCTCTGGCACAACCCCAGCCTTCCCCCAGTAGGGTCGGGGAGCCGGCCTGGGCCTCGGGCACGCAGACGTGGGTCCTGGGGGGTCCTTGGGGGTCCTGGGGGGTCCCGCGGCGTCCTGAGGACGGCAGCCCCCTCCCGCGAGGCCTGACTCACCCCGTCCTGCCGGTCGCAGCTGCCGTCGGATGATTCAGCCCGGCCATCCCCCAGCATTTGTCGTTTTTCTCACCAGTTTCTATTTTGGAAGCCGTGTCCTTTCGCGTCTGTAGTCACTTTGGGCCTCTTTTTACTAGAACCTTCAGTGCCCTTTAACACATTCTGCACTCGTTGAAAAGGACAGGCTTAAAACGTTCGTAAAACTCAAGGCTAATTCCAGACGCTCTATAGAGTGGACGTTGGCGGTGGGGCCTCAGGACACCCCCACGGCCCCCATCCCCCGCCCCCTGGCTGGGTTGTGGGCAGCGTGTCAGGCCCGTCCATGGACTCCTGCCATGCCCAGGGGAACTCCTCCCATCCAAATACTAACCAGACCACACCCTGCTTCGCTTCTGAGATCAGAGGAGATCGGGCGCAGTCAGTGTGGCATGGTCGTCGATCAGAGGGGCTTCTCTGTTTCTTCCAAGAGACCAATTCTGAGATACCCTCAGCATGGCCTGCCTCACCCCTCTGTTAACCTGGGGGGTTGGGGGAGGGGGCTTCTGGAAAGTAGCTCTGATGCTTCTGGATGGGCTGCTCCCTCTCTGGGAAAGTCCCTGGGACTTTGGTCGTCACAGCGGATGATGCAGCAGAGGGTCCAGTGTCCGGTCAGGACACGGGCCCAGGGTTCCCACCCGTGTGCTCTTCCTCGAGTCTGGTTTGGGTCTAGGGGGAGCGACCGTCCCCCTGGACACCCGGGAGACAGACTGCAGAGCTGGGCCTCCGGGAGGGGCCGGGGCTCTCAGCCCTGGGCCAGCAGGGCCCAAGGGCCAGGAACCCTTCTAGAACACGCCCCAGATGGAGGCTAACACTTGACCAGTGCTGGGCGGTGAACCTGGCCCTCCTGGAGCCTTGGGGCACTGAGACACGCGTGTTCGGTGAGCCCCCGGGTGTGGGAGCTTGGCTCTCCTGGGGCCTCGGGGCGCTGAGACACGCGTGTTCGGTGAGCTCCCGGGTGTGGGAGCTTGGCTCTCCTGGGGCCTTGGGGCGCTGAGACACGCGTGTTCGGTGAGCCCCCGGGTGCTGGACACTCTCCTGATTCTCAGGGCCGTCCCACGGCATGGCTGTCACGGGGCTGTGGAATTTATCGGGGGTGTTCTCTCTCAAGACAAGGGAGCAGGTCTGGGCAGGGGAAGCAGAGGCGCAGGGGGTCCCTGGAGCCCCGTCCCTCGGTCCCTCAGGGAGCTGGGTGTGCGGCCGGTCACGGGAGGGCCCTGCTCGTGGTGGGGAGGCCGGCCTCCCAGGGCAGCTGTCCCCCTTGAGATGAAGGCAGAGCTCCAGCTCCAGGGCCTCCCTGGTGGCTCAGATGGTAAAGAGTCTGCCTACTGTGCAGGAGACCTGGGCTTGATTCCTGGGTCGGGGAGACCCCCTGGAGGAGGAAGTGTCAACCCACTCCAGCAGTCTTGCCTGGAGAATCCCAGGGACAGAGGAGCCTGGTGGGCTGCAGTCCATGGGGTCGCAGAGTTGGACACGACTGAGAGACTAAACCACCAGAAGTGCCAGGGAATGGAGCAGCTGACACGCCCAGAACAGCTGGCAGTGAGCAGCTAAGGGGACGGGGGCCCCTGTCCACACCACGGTCCACACGCCTCTGAATTCACACGGGGGACACACACTGTCCACTATGAAACACATGTGTGCTCCCCAAAATTTGGGATGAATACACAAATCATGAGAGAGAGAAAGAAAGAGAGAGACCAAGAAAGAAAGAGGAAAGGAGGGAAGGAAGAAAGGTATGATGCAGAATTTCGTCATATAGGAATAGCCATGACTGACTCGGGGGTGTGTTTTAGTATAGCTTTTAATCTTTTTTTAAAAAATTAAATTACATTTTTCTCTGTTACCTTTGACCTCCTCCACTCCTTTCTTCCCCCCTCTTCTTTGCCCCGGCAACCAGCAATGTATTCTCTGTACTTATGAGCTTGGCTTTCTATTTAAAATACAATTTTTTTTTCAGACACCACATACAAGAGAGATCATAGGGCCTTTGTCCTCCTCTGATTGCTTCGCTTAGTGCAATACCCGCAAAGGCCATCCATGTTGTCACAGATGGCAGGGTTTCGCTCCTTCTCATGGCTAACGTTCCACTGTTGCACACACGCCACCTCTTCTCTTTCCATTAGCCCGTCCGTGGGCACTGGGGCTGCTTCTACGTGTTGGCTCCCCAGGTGGCTAGTGGAAAAGGGTCACGGGCCCACACAGGAGAGGCAGGAGACCCACATTCAATCCCTGGGTCTGGAAGATCCCCTGGAGAAGGGAATGGCTACCCTCTCCAGTGTTCGTGCCTGGAGAATCCCATGGACAGAGGAGCCTGGCGGGCTACAGTCCATGGGGTCGCAAAGAGTCGGGCACGCCTGGGCGAGTAAGCACACGTGCCTGCCCATTTTTAAGCTGGACTCTTCGGCTTTTTTGCTACTGAGTTGTATGAATTCTCTATGTATTTTGAACATTAGCCCTCTATCAGATAATATGCTCTGCAAATGCTTTCTCCTGCCTTCTTACTTGGAGAGGGCAATGGCACCCCACTCCAGTACTCTTGCCTGGAAAATCCCATGGATGGAGGAGCCTGGTAGGCTGCAGTCCATGGGGTCACTAAGAGTCGGACACGACTGAGCGACTTCACTCTGACTTTTCACTTTCACGCATTGGAGAAGGAAATGGCAACCCACTCCAGTGTTCTTGCCTGGAGAATCCCAGGGACGGGGAAGCCTGGTGGGCTGCCGTCTATCGGGTCGCACAGAGTCGGACACGACTGAAGCAACTTAGCAGCAGTAGCAGCAGCAGCCTTCTTACTTTGTCGACGGTTCCTTTGCTGCTGGGAGGAAGGTTTTCAGTTTGATGTAGTCCCACTTGTTTGTTTGTGCTTTTGCTTCTATAGCTCAATATAGCCTTTTATTCTTTTAATGTACTTTGTGCCTGAGGATATTCTGCATACGGTGACTTTC
Organism: Bos indicus x Bos taurus; assembly: GCF_003369695.1. Taxonomy (NCBI): domain Eukaryota; kingdom Metazoa; phylum Chordata; class Mammalia; order Artiodactyla; family Bovidae; genus Bos; species Bos indicus x Bos taurus. The sequence continues at coordinate 114,701,806 of NC_040081.1, read as the reverse complement.
GGGTGTAATTTGGAAGACAATGGGATGACACATGAGGGCAAGTTTGACGGATGGAGAGTGCAGATCTGGTGTGTCACAGGGAGCACTGTCGGCCTTTCAGTGCAAAAAATAACCCTATGACTTGTATCATTAAATATAAGCTAGAACATCACCATGTAGGAACTCGTAACTCAAGGACTATGGCAATAAAAATTGCCTTTATGTGACTCAGGGTTGCTTTCTTTTTTTAAAGGGGGAAAGCGAAATATTCTGTCCAGTCACTGCACTTGGCCTGGTGTCCAGCCTGCCAGCGCCTTCCTGGCGGAAGGACTGGGCAGATACAGAAATGAGGCACCCTCAGACAGGCCTGGACTCTCCCTCGGAAGCGCAGGGTCGTGGGTCAGGATGAACCAGACGGGGGTTTTGACCTAAGAGAGGACAAGTTCGTGTGGTCTCTCCAGCTGGTCAGAAGCACCTTTGGTAACCTGTGCCCAGAGGCGGGGCGGGGGAGTGCGCGTGGGGCCGCACTGGCTTCACCGACCAAGCCCCGCCCGCCCCGACCCCGGTCCCCAGGCTGGAGTCTGGAATCCTTAGCTTTGAATCACCTCAGTGGGCTGGGGGAGTGCGGTCACCTTTAAATGTCTTTCCAGAGGCGTTGATGAGAAGGACAGAACAGGCCTGCCTGTTAACCCGGGAGCCTCTGACCTTCAGGAGCATGAGGGCCTCGGGCTGGGAGTGGGGTTCCGGACCCCTTCCCCGACCTCCCCGATGGCCTCCGGCCCCCCGCGCGCCCGCCTCGGGCGGCACAGCGATCCCAGCCCAGGGGGCTGCCTCGTCCTTGTCACCCACACAGTGTGCTGGAACCTGGGCTCCCCTTGAACAAGACTGTGTAAGCCTGTTGACCACGACCCCCGGCCCTTCTCCCACACCGGTGTCGCCAGCTGGTTGCTGTTGGCCCCCAGGCTGCTCCACCTGCCTCCCGGGGTGGGTGTCTGCTCCCCCCGCAGCTTGGATCTCAGCACCCTCTAGGCCAGGGTCTCCCGTCTTCGCCTCCCGTCTGCTCCACAGCCCGCGTCCTTTCTTCCCCGGTGGCTTTCTGCACCCCGCGGCCGCCGCGGCCTGTCCCGGGCTCGCCCGCTCTGTCATTGTCTTCACCTGATCCTGTGCTCCCCTCACGGTTTCCAAAATGAGCTTCTGGCTCCCTCATAAGCCGTTTTCGGGGCACCATCTCCCCTCCGAGGCTCTCAAAGGAAGTTGTGTCTGACTCGACCTGCAGCGTTTTTCAAAGGCCCCGTGCTGGGGCTTTCTCTCTTCCTGGTCCTTGGGTGAGAAAGGAGCGGCCCCCGTGGTTTGACCACAGCCTGGAGAATGGACAGCCCTTGGCCTGGACGGCTGAGCCAGGGAGGACGCTGTAGCCCCTCCTTGGGCCCCTGGGCTCCCCGGCTCCCAGAGGACACACTCCGGTCTGGCTCTGCGGGGAGCCCCGTCCCCCCGCTGGGTGGGCAGACACATGGATGGGGTAGCTCCTCCGGCTGCGGGTCATCAGGGCTCCCTCTGCCCGCTGCCCTGCAGGCCACTGTCCAATAGACCCGGGCCCCTCCCAGCAAGGCTGTCCCTATCACTTGCTTCGTTGGATTCTGAAGATCTATCAGCAGAGCCCATGGACAGAAAAACTTGCTTCTGATGCTGGAAAAGAGAGACGAGATGAAGCATCTCCCCCTGTCCACCCTGCAGGCTTCTCTGCGCCCGTGCAGGAGGGGCCGCCTCCCTCCTCAAGGTTCCTGAGTGCTGTCCTTCCACGAGCCTGGAGTCGGCGAGGCTGCATTGGGGCCACCCGGAGCCAGAAGCCCCAGGGCTGTTCTAGCATTTCCCGCCCGGAGGACTCTGCTCCTCTCCTTAACGAGGGCTTGTTTTTGTAGGACAGAGGTGATGCCTCGAGTTCTCTCTGCATCCACTTTGGGTCTGGCGTCGTGATGGGCGCAAAGCTGATGCTTGGCTTGGGGTGGTTCCCTCTCCTGTTGGGCCGAGAGCTCGAAGCTCCTGGGTTCGGAGTCGGTGGAAGGACCCGCCGTGAGATAAGCCCACGTCCACATTAGGGTCTGCTGCAGGTGTCTGCGTGGTGGCGTGCTCTTCTGGGCTAATGTGTCCTCTCACTGCTGATCAAGCGTCTTTCCGTCACGGTGGAATCTGCCTCTGTTGAGCCTCAGTTTTCTTGTCCGCAACATGGAGGTGATGGTACCCATTGCCTTGGGCATTTTTATGGGAAGCGTGAGGCCTGGTATGGGCTTCCCAGGGGCTCTAGTGGTAAAAACAACCCGCCTGCCAACACAGGAGACGTAAGAGATGAGGGTTCGACCCCTGGACGAGAAGATCCCCTGGAGGAGGGGATGGCAGCCCACTCCGTGGGAGGAGGCGTAACCCGGCTGCTCACCTTGTCTGCCTGGAAGGAGACAGGTGCCCTGTTCGTGGGCCCTCGAGGACGCAGACCCTCCCCAGCCCCACGGGCACTGCCAGGCGGGCTCAGCTCTCCCAGCTTGCCAGCTCTGCCCCACTCCGCCCTGAGCTCTGCCTGCATGTGTTTTTCCGGGCTCAGCTCCTTCCTTGGGCCTCGGGCAGCGGGAGTCCATCTCTGCCCAGAAGCCCGCCCTGCCCTTGGGCTTTCTCCTCACTTCCGTCAGGCCCTTTGCCCTCCTCCCCTCACCTGCTCCCCTCTACATCTTGATTACCTCTGTCCTGCCCCCACCTCCCGCCCCAATCTGACCATAAGTCCCCCAGAGCAGGGACGGGAACTGTTCTGATGACCGTGTCACCCTCAGCAACCAGCAGCCAGTCTGAATCGTGAGAGGACCTTTAAAAATTTTTCAATTGTGGTAAAAGCACATTTTTTTTTTTTAACCACAAAAAAGACCCTGATGCTGGGAAAGACTGAAGGCAAGAGGAGAAGAGGACAACAGAGGATGAGACGGTTGGATGGCATTGCTGACTCAATGGACACGAGTTTGAGCAAGCTCCGGGAGATGGTGAAGGACAGGGAGGGCTTGTGTGCTGCAGTCCATGGAGTCTCAAAGAGTCGGACACGACTGAGCAACGGAACAGCAAAACCCATCACGTGAAACTGAGCCTTGTGATCACCCTAAGTGCGCAGTGAGAGCGCACAGTTCAGCGTATTAAGTGCATCTACGTTGTCGGCCGTCACTACCAGCCCTGACTCTTTTCATCTTGGAAATCAGAAACTCTGTCCCCAGTCAACACAAACTCCCCACCTCCCTCCCCTTCCAGCCCCCCACCTAGCTCTCGTCTCTGAACCTGACTCCTGCAGGGACGCCCTGGGGAGGGAACCATGAAGGATGTACCCTTTCATGTCTGGTTTATTTCACTCAGCAACATATCTTTAAGATCCGCCCCTGTTGTAGCCTGAGTCACAGCGTCCTTCCTTTCTAAGGCTGATCATGTGAGGAACACATTTCGAATGCGTGCTTACACCCCCTCTGAGACTTAACCTCTGTTTGGACCCTTCCAGGGCAGGGGCCCACGCATTACTGGGCAGCTCCGATACCTAGACGGCTCTCTCTTCGTGCTGAGCTGGTCCTGGCACCGCGCTCTGGGGTCAAGGAGACGTCCACTCCTCCAGTGCCACAGTCGTCCTTCAGAGACCCGGAGACCGGAGTCCCCGAGTCACTGGGTCCTGGGTGGTGGTGGGTCCCCCATGGAAAGCCCGAGGCAGCCGGGCATCACACTCGTTGCCCACTGGCTGCCCAGGGGTGCAGAGGTGTGGAGCTGGTGTCTTGGCCGAGCCTCTGCTGACCAACCTGGACGTGGGTTTGCTTGAGGCCAAATAAGAATGATGGAGCCTGTTTCCCTCTTGAATCTCACTCCACCCTCTGCATTGGCCTCCGTGGGCAGAGCTGAGCGGTCATCTTTGGCAGCCAGGGCCGCCCCACGCGTGAAGAAGCGAGTCATGGAGCCCGGGGCTTCCAGGATGTCCGCACCACCAGCGTCCCCACTCAGCGTCTCCCATCCATCAGCGCCCTGCACACAGCGCCCACGTGCTGTGGAACTTGGGAGCCTGGGGCCCTTGGGGGCGACAGAAAGGGAGGGGTTCCTTGACAGCCCGTCTCCGGGGAGATCAAGAGGGGCCTGGCTGCAGGGCGGCTCCTGCCTTCGGGGGGCAGTCAGTGACGGGGAGTCACGGGGTGCATGCGGACCTCCCACAAAATACACCCACATTCCGCTGTGAGTCCCCGAACCTGTGAGTGGGATCTTATTTGGAAAAAGCACCTTTGCAGATGCTAAGGATCCTGATATGAGGAGGTCACCCTGCATTCTGGGACTGGCCCTATATCCAAAATGTGTCCTTATGAGAGAGAGGAGAGGAGAAGCCACAGACCCAGGGGGAGGAGGCTGCGTGATGTCAAAGGCAGGGAGTGGGCGATGCGGCCACGGGCCCTAGGGCGCCTAGTGCTCCCAGGAGCCGGGAGAGGCCGGAAGGGCCGCCCCTGGAGGCTTCAGAGGGACCACAGCCCGGCTGGTTTTGGACCCACATCCTCCGGAGCCGTGAGAGAATCAGCTTCACTGTTTTAAGCCTCAGCACTTGGTGCTCTGTTACGGTCCATGTAGGATTCTCATCCAAGTGCTCCGGGAAGCCTTCCTGGACCAGGGTCCCCAGACGCCCATTGTCTTGGGGCGGGGGTGGGGAGGAGGCCTCCAAGGAGGGCCCAGTAGGTAGCCTCGTGGGAGGTGCACAGTGATTCTGGAACATTTCAGAAGGTGGTGATTTGACATCCCTGGTTAAATACAGTTCACTGGTCACCGCGTGGCTCAGAACCCTGGAGCCGAGCTCCTGGCCACGCTGCTGTGGGTCGATCAGAGGGCAGCTGGCTGGTCCTCTGGTGTTTCTGGGTTAGCCTCCTCTCAAGGGCTGGGTGGGAAAAGAAAGGATTGCCCAGCAGCAAACCTCAGCCTAGTTACTTTTGAGAAATCACTGCATATTATGTTTCATGAGACATCACATGATGTGGAAAATGCCTGATAAATACCAGGAGATGCCACCCGCCCACCCGCTGAGGGCCAAGCGCTCAGCGGGGTCTGGGGAGGCAGGGTGGGGCCTGGGGCTCTGTGACCTCTGGCAGCGGGCCCTCCTCCCAGGCTTGACCAGGGGGGCTGTCTCTGCACCACCACCCCGAGGACTGCTGCCAGGCATGCCAGTCTGGGCAGGGGAAGACATGGCTGTCAGTCAGCGAAGCTGGCTGGGGCGTCAGAGAGAGCGAGCAGGAAAGTCCAGGAACTGCCTGGTGGTCCGTGGTGAAGACTCAGCACTTTTAATGCTGTGTCTGGGTTCAATTCCTGGTCAGGGAACCGAGCTCTTACAAGCTCCATAGCATGGCAAAAAAAAAAAGAATTCAAGTACTCCAAAGCCCAGTCTTTGCCCCCAGATGGGTGCCTCGGTGGTCCGTGTGTACTGAGGGGTTCCCTGAGGGAGGGGTCAGACACTGACCACCCCCTGGGTGTGGGGCAGGGGCTCTGGCAACGATGCTGCCCTGGGGAGAGACGGGGGCGTCTGTGACCTCGGGCAGGGTGCTCCTCCTCTTCCAGTGGCAGGGCCCCTCTGTGCACAGAGGCTTGGCCCCCTCTGCACCCCCACCCTGAGCCCTGACTGCCCCCCGCCCTCTTTGGTTCTCTCCAGGTCCACGAAGCAGTGTACAAAGTGCTGGCCTGGGATCCGACCCTTCTGTTCTCTGCCGACTGGTGGAAGCCTTGCAGAGACCCCCAGGCCCTCAGGACCCCTGTTTCTCCCCAGGCCTCTAGCAGGTAGCCCAGCTGAACGCCGCCTGAGGGCAGCGGTCCCCTCTGCACTCTGCCTACCCCCGGCCCCGCCAAGCCCCACACCCGGCCGTCAGCGGTCTGCAGGTGGACTTCACCTTCAGATGCCTCTGATCCTCACCCCCCAGGGCCATCAGCTTGGTCCTGGCCACCTCTGCTTCTTCCTGGACTGCTCCCTTGGCCTGGACCTGGTGCCCTGGCCCTCACTCCGCCTGCCATCCAGACTGTGGCCAGGGAGAGGCTGGCCCCATTGCCACCCACAGTGGACAAACCCCTGTCCGAGTGCTGTGACCCTTAGGTCTCAGCCTCCAGCCCCGGCCGGGGCTCCGGCCTCCGTCAGACGAAGGAGCATCGGTGAGTCCAGGGAGGGCTCGTGGCTGAGCTCGCCCGCCTCAGGGCCTTTGCCCCTGCTGGCCCTCCCTGATTTCACACAATCTCTGTCCCTCTGCAGGGACATCTCCCTTGATCTTAAACAGCCTGTTTCCTGTACTTCACCCTGCCCCTTCTGCTGCTGCTCACCCCGTCCCCACACTGCCCCCCCAAAGGCTCCCCCTCCTCCTTCCTAAGCTGCTGCTTTGCTTTCACCACTTACTGTGGTCACCCTACCCAAGACCCTGGAGCCTGCCTCCTGCTGGCTTCGATGTCCTCAGCAACCAGAACAGTGTCTGCAAACCAAGACAGTCTTGTTGGAGGAGTGGGGTCTGTGTGTGCTCAGAGTGAAGGGTCACAGCAGGAGGAGCCCCTGGCGGCAGTCCAGTCCTGGCCCCATGGTTTAGGATGAGGCCAGGGCAGGCGAGGAGGTGCAGAGAAACGTGAGTAACCCGGGGCTCCCACCCGCGTCCCGGAGGATCCTGTCCACCAAGTGGGACCAGGGACCACTGTCTCCACTTGCAGAGGGAGAAACAGGCCCACGTGATGGGTTGACTCCTCGGCCATCCCTCCGGCATCCAAAGCCCCAGCTCTTTCTGCTGCTGCAGTCTCGGCAAGCAGGCTGGGACGACCCTGGCTGCTAGGGAGGTGCAGCCACGGCCAGATCAGCGTCTGTGAAGAATGGAGAGAGGTTCTGGGAGGTTCTGGTGTGCCTCCCCTCGTCCACCTGTCTGTCCCGAGGAGGCTGTCCACCTGGGCAGAGGCTGGCATAGCCAGGGTCCTCGCACTCCACAGTTCTGGAACCCATCTGTCTTGTCTGCACCCATCCGTCTGGTCTGCTGCTCTGGGAAGTTCCCCTGAAGTTCCTGTCCAGGGACAGACACGGCTTGGACACCTGGCAGGACCCTCGGCTCGCCTGGTGTGTCCCGGGGAGGGCCCTCCTCATGCGGCTGTAGGTGTCTTGATGGGAGCTTGGTGTGTTGCTGCTGCCTCGGGAGCCCAGTCCCCCCCCAGGACCGGCTCCTCTGCTGGGGACCCCCGGGAGTGCCAGGGAAGGGCGCTGGCAGGACCCCAGGGCAGCCTGAGGGGGGTCTGGTCACTCACAAGTGCGGGAGGTCTCTTGGTGCCAGTACAGCCCCCGGGGCTCCTTATATGAACAGAGTGGAATCGGCCCTGGGTGGGGTGCAGGTCTCCTCGCTGGCCGAGGGCCCTGGTCACCTGTAGAGGTTACTGTTCTGATGGGCAGCTGGACCCAGGACTCAGGTCTGAGCTGAGACTAGGGTCTCCTGGTGGAAGAGCACGCAGGGACAAGGAGACACTGCGGTGCGGTCACCAAGGGAAGGATCAGCTCCCTGGGGCAGTGACAGGCCTTCTGTCCCTGGCTGGGGGAGGAGAAAGCCGCTTCTGAGACCCTGAGACACCCCAGGTGACTCAAGCCCACCCCGCAGCGTTCCAGAGACACCAGGCCACGGTCTCTGCCTCTGGGGTGTTCCTCCCAGAGGTACTGCTGATTTCTGATGCTTGATTGAGTTGTGCTCTGTATGAATATTAGTAATCAGGGAACTAAAATGAACCAGAATGGGCGAATTTAATTCAGATGACCATTATATCTAGGGCTTCCCTGATAGTTCAGTTGGTAAAGAATCTGCCTGCAATGCAGGAGACCCTGGTTTGACTCCTGGGTTGGGAAGATCCAAGAAGCGATAGGCTACCCACTCCAGTATGCTTGGGCTTCCCTTGTGGCTCAGCTGGTAAAGAATCCGCCTCCAATGCGGGAGACCTGGCTTGGGGAGATCCCCTGGAGAAGGGCAAGACTATCCACTCCAGTAATCTGGCCTGGAGAATTCCATGGACTGTATAGTCCATGGGGTCACAAAGAGTTGGACACGACTGAGTGACTTTCACCATTTTATCTGCTACTGTAGGCAAGAATCCCTGAGAAGAAATGGAGTAGCCCTCATAGTCAACAAAAGAGTCTGAAATGCAATACTTGGGTGCAATCTCAAAAATGACAGAGTGATCTCTGTTTGTTTCCAAGGCAAACAATTCAATATCACAGTTATCCAAGTATGTGCCCAACCAGTAATGCTGAGGAAACTGAAGTTGCCCTTCTAGAATTAACACCCAGAAAAGATGTCCTTTTCATCACAGGGGACTGTAATGCAAAAGTAGGAAGTCAAGAGATCCCTGGAGTAACAGGCAAGTTTGGCTTGGAGTACAAAGTGAAGCAGGGCAAAGGCTAACAGAGTTTGCCAAGAGAATTCATTGGTCATAACAAACACCCTCTGCCAACAACACAAGAGACAACTCTACACGTGGACATCACCAGGTGGTCAACACCGAAAGTACACTGATTATATTCTTTGCAGCTGAAGATGGAGAAGCTCTACACAGTCAGCAGAAACAAGACTGGGAGCTGACTGTGACTACGTGACCATCACACTATATAATTCTGGGCCATTTCGTCACCCTCTAAGGGCTGACTGGGGCTCCGATCATGAAATCCTTATTGTGAAATTCAGACTTAAACTGAAGAAAGTAGGGAAAACCACTAAACCATTCAGGTCATACCTAAAACAAATCCCTTATGATTATACAGTGGAAGTGACAAATAGATTCAACAGATTAGATCTGATAGACAGAGTGCCTGAAGAACTATGGACAGAGGTTCATGACATTTGACAGGAGGTGGTGATCAAAACCATTCCTAAGAAAAAGAAATGCAAAAAGGCAAAATGGTTGTCTGAGGAGACCTTAAAAATAGCTGAGAAAAGAAGAGATGTGAAAAGCAAAGGAAAAAAGGAAAGATATATCCACCCGAATGCAGAATTCCAAAGAATAGCAAGGAAAATTAAGAAAGCCTTCCTCAGCGATCAATGCAAAGAAATAGAGGAAAACAGTAGAATGGAAAGACTAGAGATCGCTAGAAAATTAGAGATACCAAGGAAACATTTCATGCAAAGATGGACTCTATAAAGGACAGAAATGGTATGGACCTAACAGAGGCAGCAGATATTAAGAGGCAGTAAAAATACAAACAAGAACTATAAAAAAAAGACCTTCATGACCCAGATAACCACGATGGTGTGATCACTCACCTAAAGCCAGACATCCTGGAATGTGAAGTCAAGTGGGCCTTAGGAAGCATCACTATGAACAAAGCTAATAGAGGTGATGGAATTCCAGCTGAGCTATTTCACGTCGTAAAAGATGATGCTGTGAAAGTGCTGCACTCAATATGCCAGCAAATTTGGAAAACTCAGCTGTGGCCGCAGGACTGGAAAAGGTCAGTTTTCATTCCAATCCCTAAGAAAGTCAATGCCAAAGAATGTCCAAACTACCGCACAATTGCACTCATCTCACACGCTAGCAAAGTAATGCTCAACATTCTCCAAGCCAGGCTTCAGCAGGACGTGAACCGAGAACGTCCAGATGTTCGAGCTCGATGTAGAAGAGGCAGAGGAACCAGAGATCAGATCGCCAACATCTGCTGGATCATAGAAAAAGCAAGCGAATTCCAGAGAAACATCTACTTCTGCTTTGTTGACTATGTCAATGCCATTGACTGTGTGGATCACAACAAACTGTGGAAAACTCTTCAAGAAATGGGAATACCAGACCACCTGACATGCCTCCTGAGAAATTGATATGCAGGTCAAGAAGCAACAGTTAGAACTGGACATGGAACAACAGACTGTTTCCTAATTGGGAAAGGAGTATGTCAAGGCTGTATACTGTCACCCTGCTTAACTTATATGCAGAGTACATCATGTGAAATGCCAGGCTGGATGAAACACAAGCTGGAATCAAGATTGCTGGGAGAAATATCAATAACTTCACATATGCAGATGACACCACCCTTATGGCAGAAAGTGAAGAGGAACTGAAGATCCTCTTGATGAAAGTGAAAGAGGAGAGTTGAAAAGCTGGCTTAAAACTCAACATTCAAAAATTAAGATCATGGCATCTGGTCCCATCACTTCATGGCAAATAGATGGGGAAACAATGGAAACAGTGAGAGACTTTATTTTCTTGGGCTCCAAAGTCACTGCAGGTGGTGATTGCAACCATGAAATTAAAAGGCACTTGCTCCTTGGAAGAAAAGCTATGACCAACCTAGACTGCATATTAAAAAGCAGAGACATTACTTTGCCAACAAAAGTTTGTCTAGTCAAGGCTGTGGTTTTTCCAGTGGTCATGTATGGATGTGAGAGTTGGACTATAAAGAAAGCTGAGCACTGAAGAATTGATGCTTTTGAACTGTGGTGTTGGAGAAGAGTCTTGAGAGTCCCTTGGGCTGCAAGGAGATGCAACCAGTCGATCCTAAAGGAAATCAGTCCTGAATAGTCATTGGAAGGACTGATGCTGAAGCTCCAATACTTTGCCCACCTGATGCAAAGAAGTGAGTCATTGGAAAAGACCCTGATGCTGGGAAGGACTGAAGGCAGGAGGAGAAGGGGACGACAGAGGATAAGATGGTTGGATGGTATCACTGACTCAATGGACATGAGTTTGAGCAAGCTCTGGGAAATAGTGAAGGGACAGGGAAGCCTGGCGTGCTGCAGTTCTTGGGGTTGCAAAGAGTCGGACACAACTGAGCGACTGAACAACAACAAGTGGGCACTTGATCTTTCTGGTGGCAGCTGTTCTGGGTGGATGTTTGGAGCTGTTCTGGTGGATGACAGGTGACAGGTTCCGTTTTCTCTCCTCTGACCACCAGGGATGCTGCTCCTGGGGGCCCTCCTCGGAGTGTCTTGTCACTGGCCTTGGCCAGCTGTCTCCACCCTGAGAAGCAGTAAGTCGGAAGGTTGATCAGGAAGAGGGGTGTCCTGCCTCCTCATCAAGGCTGGGATCATCCACCCCCTCCTGTCCCCAAACTTTTCGGGGGCTCTGCCTCTTCTGGAAATGGGACGACTACCTGGGTGGGGGCAGGGCAGAGCGCTCGTTTGCCTGAGCCGCACGTGGCCCGGGCTCCAGGCCTGTGTGATTGTCGTTGGCTTCACTGCGGAGTCTTGCCTCTTTGGTGCTGTTTCACCAAGTGGCCACCATCCTTCTGTCCCCGTGCCAGTGTTTTACCGTTGTTATCACAGACACCGGTGTTCCGGTGGACATGTGCTGTTACCTCCGGTCTCTGCCAGGATGCGAGGCCCAGGGTCGGAGCAGCCCCGTGTATGATCTTCTTCAGAGCTCACCCTGCCTCACTTTCCATCGAGTGCTGACTCGGACTGTGGCACGGATGGGCAGCCTGGGCTGTGTCCTGCTCGCGGCGCTGGGGTTGTGGCGATGGTGAGGAGAAGCGTCCTGGCCGCTTGTAGATTAGGACCTACTGGCTGAGGGCGTGGGGAGGGCGCCCACTGCCAACCCACTGTGCGCTCTCAATGGGATTCTGCAGGGAAGAGGACCCGTCTGTCTGTCCGTCCATCACGTGCCGCCAGCTCCGGGTCCAGGCCTGAGCCCATCGGCCCCTGGAGCCGTGAGGCCAGACCTCAGCTAGGCTGCTGCGTTGCTCCTGAGAACATGTCGGCCGTGTGCATGGAGAGGAGAGGAGGGAATGGCTGGGAGCCCGGCCACTTCCCTCTCCTGCCACAGGGCGCGAGGTCTGGGGTGGGCACAAGGAGCAGCGGAGGGTGCCACACCTGAGTGAGGCCCTTGAGCCCATCCACAGCCCCAGGAGGACAGTACCACTGCGCCCATCTTACAGCTTGGCAAGGCGAGGCCTCGGGGAGCAGCACGCGTCCAGGAGGCCGCCGAGCCCCAAACCGGGGCAGGGGGCTCCCTCACCCCGCCCCCACAGGGCTTCCCCACCGATGCAAACCCCGGTGGGGGGGCCTCAGTGGCCAGGCCTCCCTCACTCTGCCCCCACGGGGCTTCCCCACCGACGCACTTTCTTCAGCCTCTGTAAACACAGTTCCCGAAAGCTGGTGACAACTGAAGCCCTGGACACTTTAGTGAGAGTACGTTCACCTTTCTCCCTGAGCAGAAACACCAGGAGCCAAGGCTCAAGTCCAAGTCCCCACCCTCTGCGTGGCCGAGGGGAACTGAGCCCCGGGGACAGAGGGGGGACCGCCCCTCAACCAGCGGCCACGGATGTTGGCGTGTGATTGGTCCTGGGCCTCTCCAAGTGTTTTTTTCCAAAATTGTTAAAAATAACAGTCCTGATTCAATTTCACTCCCAAGTATCCACAGGCTGGCACTGCGGGAGGAATGTGCGTCATGGACTCCGGCTGGTCAGGAGGGGCCTGGGCTCAGAATAGGCCCAAGGCTACCAGCCCTGTGGACAGAAAGTAATAACCCCACGGCCCCGGGGCGCTGTGTCCGTCACCCCACCTCACGCACGTGTGCACACACGCAGGCATGCACGTGCACTCCATGGCACGCTCACACTTGCCCCCAAATACCACCCCTCCCCCTGCACACAGGCATGCTCAAGCTTGCATCCACATTCCCAGGGGCCCTATCTCCCCTGGTTCTCACACCCCACCCCAGGACCCCTCTCTCTGCCTTAGCACACCCTCCAGCATGCCCAACCCCACCCCAAGGTCAGGGTGCCTGACTCGACTCCCAGGGCCCTGCCGTCAGCTACACCAGCCCCCTGGGGTCTGCACCTGGCCCAGCCTCCCTGTCCCAGCAGCTCCCCATTCTTCTACCCTCTGTCCACGGCCCCTGGATGGGAGCCCCTGCAGTACCCACCTCTCCTCCAACCCTTGACCCTGTGTCTCTCAATCCTGTCCTTCCCTTCAGCTGCCACCCCCACCCCAGCCTGGACCTGAGCCTGGAACCAGTTGAATTTCCCTTCCCGTGTTTGTTAGCAGATCAGAATCAGGTTGGATGTCCAACCGTGGTGCATATGAGCATGTGTGTGTCGGTGTGTGCACACGTGTCTCTGTGTGCACATGTCTGTGTGTGCATGTGCACCAGTGTGCGTGTGTGTCAGTGTGTACATGCATGTATCCATGTGTGCATGTGTGTGCACACGTGTCTCTGTGTGCATGTGCATCAGTGTTTGTAGTGTGTGGACAGGTGTCTCTGTGTGCATGCGCATCAGTGTGCGTGTGTGCCTGTGTGCATGTGTCTGTGTGTGCACGTGCACCAGTGTGCGTGTGTGTCAGTGTGTACATGTATGTGTCAGTGCATGCATGTGTGTACGTGTGTGTCAGTGTTTGCACATGTGTCTATGTGTGCTTGTGCATCAGTGTGCATGCATGTCGGTGTGTACATGCATGTATCCATGCGTGCATGTGTGTGCACACGTGTCCCTGTGTGCGTGTGCACTCCTACCCACACGTAAACGCTGCGTGCCTGCACTGTGTGCACACGTATGGTTGCACGCGTGCAGGGCATTTTCTGGGAGGAACACCTTGCTCTTTCTCATCCGCTGCCCAGCCTGGTAACCAGAGCCCAGCATCAGCTTGTGACTAAGGCACACTCTTACCACTGTGGGCATTTCAGGTTTGGGAAACTTCCCGATGGTCATGTAGCATTCTCCCCGAATACGGTCTCCTTTTCCTGCATGTTCTCTTTCACTTTTTGCCGGCGTTCCAGCTCTGATTTCTTTCAGGCTCCAGTACCCAGGCATTGGGGTGTTTGCGCTCTTCTGGACTATGACTCACGTCAGTCCTGATGAGTCCCAGCCCGTCCTGGGCAGATCGGCCGATGAAGGAAAGCTGTGCGGCGGCCCGGACCCTCCCGTCGCTCTAGCCGACGAGGCCTGGGGGCCAGGGGGTGGTCCAGGGCTCCAGGCCAGCGGCAGGAGATGCTGAGGGTGGTCCAGCTCCGAGGTCGGGAGGGGTCCGAGCCCACGGCCCCCGCGGCCCTGCAGGCTGCGCTGCTCTCAGGAGCTGGTGTCTGCCTTCTCGTTCGGTTTGATCCCCCTGGAGTCTTCCCATTCTGTAAGGTCACAATGCCCTTTCAGAGAGGAGAAAAATGAGGTGTGGTGGTCCTTAGCCCGCCACATAATACAGAGCTCTGACCCGCAGCCTCCAGCACCCAGCAAGGCTGGTGGGCACAAGCCCCTGAGCCCACTGCCAGCAAACCCACCGCCAACATTCAATTGAGCAGAGAGGAGGTGCTGTCTCCAAGGGGCCCCACCAGACTCCAGGGCTCGAGGCTGGGTGGTGCCCTCCCAGTGGAGCCGACCTCCCCTTGGAATGCTGAGGACCCTCCTCCTGCAGCGAGTCCACCAGGGAAGGAAGGGGCCACGTAGTGACTGGATGGGCTCCAAGGTGGAGGGCAGAGCCCCCGCCCCATACTCCCCTGAAACAGGACCACAGAGGGGGAAAAGAAGGACATGACAGGCCCAAGGCCACAGGCCGAGAAGGTGCACCCACAGGACACAGCCCCGCGGAGAAGGGGCCAGCGAGGTGGATGTGGGGGTGAGGCAGCCAAGAGCCAAGACGCTGGGAGAGGCAGGAGGTTTCCTCCCCGGGAGCCTCCCCTCGGCGATGATCCCTGCCTTGCCGATACCTGGGGTGGGACTTCCGGCCTCCAGGACTGTGAGAGAATCAATGTCTGCTGTTCTAAACCTCCAGCTTGTGGTCATTTGCCCAGCAGCCCTCTGTCCTCTGAACTGTGCACCTTCCCCGTTCCTGTGCTGAAAGCCCTAATGATGTGTGACTGTGTCTGGAGATGGGACCTCTGGAGGTCATTAACATGAGGTGCGGTGATACATGTGGGGCCCCGATCTCACGGGATGGTGGTCTTTTTTAAAAAAAAGATTTATTTATCTCTGGCTGCACTGGGTCTTTGTTGCTGCATGCGGGCTTTCTCTCGTTGCGGAGAACGGGCTTCGTTGACCTGAGGCATGTGGAATCTTCCCCAAACAGGGATCGAAACTGTGTCCCTTGCATCGGCAGGCAGATTCCTAACCACTGAGCCACCAGGGAAGCCCAGGACTGTGGTCTTATGAGTAGAGAAAGAGGGAGAAAGATTTGCCCACTTCACACCCCTCTCTGCCCTGAAGACACGGCCAGGATGGGAGCCATTAACCAAGACCCCGGCTGTGGAGCTGACACGTGGGCTTCACCAGCTCCTTTGAGTTTCCTCCTAGGGTTCAGATGTCCAAAAGGAAGGGGATGGGTCAAAGGTCATGCACTCTCCTCTGGGTCCTGGTGCAGAACACTGCACTGTTTCCTGGAGACCCGCTGTGGGAGACTCTTCTGCACCCCGTTCTTGCCGCCTGGACCACCCCTCTGGGAGGCGGAGTCGAGGCTGGACACGGCCCGTCTCCCTCCAGGGGGTCATGACACCTGTGCTCCGGTGACTTGAGTCTGGACAGGACAGCAGGTGATAGATGGAGGTTTCCCTGCACTGGGGACCTGGGCTCGCGGTGAAGTCTCTAGGTCTGTCTCCGCCTCCTCCTGACAGTGGGCGCCGGGGCCCTGGCTGCCAGAGGGAGCCCCACCCCAGGGGGCTCTCTGGGCCCTCGGCCTGGGTAACTGCAGCTGACGATTCCATCCTTCCCCTCCCTCCCCCTGCCTCTCCCTTCCTCTGCCTCCCACCGCTTCCTTCCTCTCTTTTTCTCTCCGACTTGTCAATTCAGTTATTTTTTTGGCATACAAAAGGTTTAATTTTCTGTAGTCAAATCCATCAATCTTTTCATTTGTGCCTCGATTCACTTTAAGTGAGGAAAGGCCCCCCACCCCCAGGGATCTGTGAAAGCCGCCTACTTGAGCTCGGGGGCGCTCGGGGTCTGGTGCACATGTGCGGTTGCGCGGGGTGGGGAGCGCTCTGCTCTGAGCGCTCGGGGGTCCCAGGGGAGGCCCCTCAGTCCCCCTTTCTCTGGCAGGTGCAGGGGAGTGCGCTTCTCTCAGCCCTCCCACTCCAAGTTCTTGGCTCCCTGCTGGCTCCCATGGGGGCCTGCACCGAAGCCTGGCTGTCTGCTCCCCGTTTAAGACACGTTGTCCTCTGGAGAGACACCCCCCTGCCGCCCAGGCCGGCCTCTGCAGCTCCAGCCCCGAGCCCAGCACGGGCCGAGGACAGCCAGGCCAGTGATGAAAGGTGCTGCGTGCCCGGGGTCTCTGTGGGCTGGTGTGTGGAGTTAGTCTCACAGTTAGCTGAGGGTGTGCCGTGTGCCGACTCTGTCCCAGGCTCTGGGAACCCGGGGCGCGGGGTGCGGTGGGCGGAGGGCACACATGAACCTTGACCCCTGGGAGCAACTTGGGCGCAGGCTGTGCTTGCCGCGGAGGCCGGTGGGCGCTAGCTGGCCCCGCCCCTCCGGCCCCGCCCTCCGGCCCCGCCCCTCCCTTCCTTCCCTTCTGCGCACGCCTCTGTTGGTTTCTCTTTTTTTCCTCCCAGACGGCTGTTCATTTTTATTTTTACTTATTTTTATTTTTAAATTTAGTTTAATTTTATTTTGGCCGCACCTTGAAGTAGTCAGTTCCTCTCCGACCTGGGATCAAGCCTGAGCCCCCTGCAGTGGGAGTGTGGAGTCCTAACCACTGGACTGCCAGGGAGGCCTCCTCTGTTAGTTTCTACTTGCTGCTACAAAACCAGTTTCCACAATCTCAGTGGCTTAAAACAACTCAGACCAAGGATCAAACCCATGCCCCCTGCAGTGGAAGTGTGGGGTCCTAACCACTAGACCACGAGGGATTTCTCTACAGTGCGTATGATTTTTAAGTACACTGGACGGAATATTTAGAAGTATACTGAAATATTTGGGGGGAAGATCATGTTAATCAGATCAGTTCAGTCACTCAGTCATGTCTGACTCTTTGCAACCCCATGAACCACAGCACGCCAGGCCTCCTTGTCCATCACCAACTCTTGGAGTTCACCCAAACCCATGTCCACTGAGTCGGTGATGCCATCCAACCGTCTCATCCTCTGTCGTCCCCTTCTCCTCCTCCCTTCAATCTTGCCTAGCATCAGGGTCTTTTCAAATGAGTCAGCTCTTCCCATCAGGTGGCCAAAGTATTAGAGTTTCAGCTTCAACATCAGTCCTTCCAATGAATACCCAGGACTGATCTCCTTTAGGATGGACTGGTTGGATCTCCTTGCAGTCCAAGAGACTCTCAAGAGTCTTCTCCAACATCACAGTTCAAAAGTATCAATTCCTTGGTGCTCAGCTTTCTTTATAGTCCCAACTCTCACATCCATACATGACTACTGAAAAACCATACCCTTGATGAGACAGATCTTGGTAGTCTAGGAGATCTAATCAGTCCATCCTAAAGGAAATCAACCCTGAATAGTCATAGGCAGGAGGTGAAGGGGATGACAGAGGATGAGATGGTTGGATGGCATCACTGACTCAGTGGACATGAGTTTGAGTAAACTCCAGGAGTTGGTGATGGACAGGGAGGCCTGGCGTGCTGCAGTCCATGGGGTAGCAAAGAGTCGGACACAACTGAGCAACTGAACTGAACTGAGTCTCAGGCCAGGCGTTCAGAATCAGTGTCTCTGGGGAAGCCCGCATGGGGGAGGGGTGCTCCCTCCCAGAGGCCCCCGGGGGCCCACCCCCCACCTTCCAAGCCCAGCGCTCTGCTCTCTGCTGCCCTCATCAAGGCCTCTCTCTCACTCCCACCTCTAGCCTCCCTCTGATGACGATCCTGTGGTCATGTGCCCCCCCCACCCCTGTGAATCTAGGGAGACCTCCCTCCCAGGACCCTTCACCACATCACATCTGCAGGGTCCCCCTGGTCACGTGAGGTGACAGGTTCGAGGGATCTGGACACGGGGGACGGTGTCTTTGTTCAGCCCACTTCAGGCCCTTGTGACATGGTCCTGTTGGCTGTGGAGTCAGCCAGAGATGCTCAGGAGGGGTGGGTGCAGAGCAGATCCCCCAGGGAAATGCCCCTGCCTCCTGGAGCCTCGGGAACCCACGCTGGCGAGTTTCCCCACCTCTTTCCCTTGATCCCGAGCACATGGGGAGCTGCAAGGCGGGGAAGCAGGGGTCATACCAGGCTCCCCCCACCGGGTGCAGGCTCAGCTGCAGGACCCTTTGGCCCAAGTGTGCTTCACTGTGGGCAGGGGCAGCTGCTGGAGCCCCCTGAGGGTCTCAGATTAGGAGTGTGTGTGTGAGTGTCTGTGTGTGTGCAGCTATGTGTGCACCTGCGTGTGGCAGGGTGTGTGTGTGTGTGTGTGTGTGTGTGTGTGTGTGTGGCGTGTCTGTCTTTGGGGTGTGGATGTTGGGTCTTGACTCTCAGTCTCTGCATTGTGCTCCATGTACAGTGAGCCCCTACATACAAACGAGTTCCGAGCCGAGAGTGTGTTCGTAAGTCCAATTTGATTATAAGCCCAGCAAAGTGAGCCCAGGTACCCAAATAACACGATCGGTTATATAGGACTATCCTGTAATAGGTCTATAATACTTTCCACAAATAATACATGAAAGACAAACACCAAAAATAAACATTTTAAATCTTACAGCCCAGTACCTTGCAAAGTACAGTGAGTAGTCCAGAACAGCAGTGGGCACACAGGGGCTGGCATCCGGTGAGTGGACAAGAAGAGCCGCTGACTGGAGCGGGGAGAGGAGGCGGGAGGTGGCAGAGACGAGGGGGCGGCAGCAGCAGGAGGCGGGGCGAGCTGCAGTGCCACTCATGCTTGACGCTGAGGGCACAGCGTCTGGCTCCTTGCTGGATACAAGTCTGTCGACTCCTAAAAAAATGACCCAGTGACATCTGGGTGGTAGCTCTATTTTTCTCATCGTAGAGGACTCAGTAGCGCCGGATTGTGCACTGAACGGCTGCTGCGAACTTCGTGCACCATCTGCATTTGGGTCCAACGCCCCAAGAGCTCACAGTGCCTCCTCAAGTGAAGAAAATCCCCTGGCGCTTCCTGCACCGCGAATGCCTTGGCTTCTTCACTCACTTCTTCCTCTCGTCTCTCCTCGTCCTTTCTCCAGGCCTCCAACCCCATCGGGTCTTTACTATGAGCTCCTTGAGTTACGGGCTGACAGTACCACGCGGTGAGGTACACAGAAGCGCAGACCCCTGGACAGGACGCACGCGCGGGACAGCGTGCGCCAGACACGGGCACTAACACGCATGAGCGAACATGCGCACACGTGTTCCCCTCTTTGAAAGTTCACAGTTTGAAGGTTCGTATTAGGGGGACTTTCTGTATTAGATCCCACGGGGGCTTCCCTGGTGGCTCAACTGGTAAAGACTCTGACTACAATGTGGGAGACCTGGGTTCAATGCCTGGGTTGGGAAGATCCCCTGGAGAAGGGAACGGCTATTCACTCCAGTATTCATGCCTGGAGAATCCCCATGGACAGAGGAGCCTGGCGGGCTACAGCCCATGGGGTCCCAAAGAGTCGGACTCCACAGAGCGACTAAGCACAGCACACAGCGTCTGTCCCGTGGAGCCCCCAGCTGGCCAGCTGCGTACAAGCTTCAGGAGCTGTTGTCACCAAGCACATCCCAGGGAAGAGCGGCCTGCGGGCTGTTCAAGGTCCCACATGTGGGGTGACGGGTGAGCCGGGACCCTCCTGGCTCTGCTCACCACCTCTCGCAAGAGAGAGCCTGATCACGAATTGGACAGTTAGTGGAGAGGGGACGGGAGACCCCTGCCCAATGGGTGAGGGTGCTAGATTGTACCCTGAGGTGCGGCAGACCATGTGCCAAGGCACTGGCTGGCAGGTGGGGTCCCGTGGGCAAGGCCCGGGGATGGGCGGTGTTGGCTGAGGCAGGAGGCTCTCTGTCTGGGCAGGCGATGGCCCCATCCATTTTGTGTGGCCAGAGAGCCCCTGGACAAAGCACGGAGGGCGAAACGTCAGTGGGAGGAGTTCCTCCCACAGGCCATGTTACTTCCCCGGTGCCACCTCCTCCAGGAAGCCTGCCCTGGTCTCCCTGGCAGGGTGGGGCACGTCCCTTGCTCCTGGCGCAGCATCACCGTGTCGCCATCATCTCTCTCTGGGTGGCCTCTCTCCCTGGAGGTTGGGGACTGTGTGCGGGCCCTGGCTCTGTGTCCGGTGGGGGGCTCTGCACGGGTCTGGGAGTTGGTTGTCAGTGGAGCAGATGGTCAGGGAGCCCAAGGAAGTGGGGTGGTGGGGAAGGGAGAGGAGGCAGGGTCCTGCCTTGCCCTGGAGGACGTCCTCAGGGAGCCACAGCCGCAGGCGTTCTGGGTCAGGGGGCACGCGCCCAAGTGGGGAGGGAGGGGACAAGCAGGAAGTCACTTTCCCTCACCGACGAGATGGCCCTGATTCCTGGTGGAGAGAAGGGACCTGCTTCCTCCCCATTTTCTCAGCTCCAGTGCTAGCCGGCCGCCTCTCACTCCCTGTGATGGCTGCACGGGGGCCAGCGGGGACGGGGGACCATCCTTCCCTGTTTCCGTGGAAACTGGTGGGGTCCACCAGTGTTCCAGCCAGGCCGGGGGGCTCCCCCAGGAGAAGACCAGCAGGATGACCTCAGCCTGAAGCCCCCGGGGCCGGGCTGGGGCCTCCACGCGTGCCTCAGCCTCTTCCCGTAAGGACAGCGGTTGGAGGCGGGGAGGTGGTCCTGGGACATCATGGGGGGCCTGGGCCCAGAGAACAGGATCCCAGAATCAGGGAGTTTTGAAAGGATCTGGGGGGAAGGAAGAGATGGGGAGAAAGAACTTCCCTGGAGGCGTCAGAGCAGCCAGAGGAAACCCCCTGACACATGACCCCTCCACCCGGCTGTTCCCACAGCACGGGGCTCCCTGGGGGCAGTGGCGTGGCCAGCAGGCTGCCTGCCAATCAGAGCTCTGTCCCTGAGGACCAGGTAAAAGCAGGAAGGATTCACACGCTGGTGGAGGGGCAATCAGTGGGCATCCAAGGCCAGGGAAAGCCCCAAAGGCTCCGGGAACCCAGGCCAAGAGTCCCTCTGTGTAAACAGGATCTGTGAGGCTCGGGGTGGGGTGGGGCTGTCCCAAGTCAGGAGCAGAGTGAGGGTAACCCAGCGGCTCTGCCCAGCTGGGGGCTTCTATGAATTTACCTCCACAGGGACTGTGGAGAGGGCAGGAGGAGCAGGGCCCCGCCTCTGGGTGCTCATCGGCACTGAGCAGATCATCCAATGGAAATATTCACTGGATTTCCTGGCCACTCAGGGAACACCCCTCCCTGCCCACCTCCAGCCTCGTCCTCAAGCACCTGGATCCTTGTGGTGGTTCTGAGCATCCTGCTGTAAGGAAGAGTTAGTACAAGGTGAAACTCCAAGGAGGGGTTGCCAACGTTGTGAAAACCCGTCAGGTTTCTTGGATGAATGAGAGCGAAGTGGGAAACGGTCCCCACTCATGGCCAAGAGGGATTGGTGAGGGTGTGTGTATCGGTCAGCTGCTGCTGTGTAAGGACCATCATGCAGCCTCTGAGTGGTACGGTGGGAAGAGACCGAGGGAGCCCTGGCGGATGAGGGGAGACCCTTGGGCCACAGACAAAGCCCTTCTGATGTTTGCAGATGGCGCTGTTGATGATCGTGCCTGGAAAGTCAAATCAGAGAACGATGAGAAATCTATCGCCTTCCAGCCCCAGAGCTTCACCTGAATGCTCGCAAATATCCCCAAACCAACCAGTGACTCTTTTGTCCGTTTTAAGGAGTAGCATTTAATTGCCATGGTGACCGTGAGCTTGCTAAGTGCAAAAGAAAATAAGCTTGTTTCTCCAGCTTTGGTTTCCCGCTGAGGGTGTAACAGCCCCACCAAGCAGAGTGGCTGCGATGATCTGCTGCGATGTGGTCTCTGGTTTCCAGGGCGCTCTCTGAAGACGGAGTCGTCTCTCACGCACTCACCCTGGGCTGATGACCCTGGGAGGGGTGGCCGCGGGCCGGGCTCTGGAAGCTGCCCAAGAGGGGTGAAATATTCCAGCGGCGAGTCCAGGTGCCAACAAGAGTGAGTTTTATTCTCTCTGGTCAGATTGGACAGGTGCGTGGAGGCCGGGGGTGCTGTGCTCAGGCGTGTGAACAGAGGCAGCCTGGGAGCGTCTCCTCCGCTGCCTTCTCGTTAGACAGAAACCGGGTCCAGTTAAACAGCCCAAAAGGAGGGTGGCTGGAGGCGCAGCAGGGACTGGCTAGACCAACGGGAGCCAACGACTGACGCTAAATCAGGAGTAAAATGTGAAGGTGGTTACTGGAAGCAAGATGGTGAATATCAGCACTAATGATGAAGTTTAATTCACGGGAGGAGGGGGCTCTAAAACATGAGAGAAGTCAGCCAAGGCAGGGGCCCGGGCGATCGCAGCTGCGCCCTCTGACAGCGCAGCAGTAAGGGGCCCTGGGGAAGCCCCAGCACCACCAGGAGCCCCCGAGACCCAAACGCCGCTCGCTCCCTGTCAGCAGAGTCAGCGGAAGAAGGAGACGGTTTTGATAAAACTGAAGTAAACAAGTTCAGAAATAAAAGGTCCGCGGAGGTGATAATTAAACTTGAGCTGGCTCTTTGAAAACATTCTGTAAAATGAACAAGCCCTGGAAAACGTGATGGGGAAGAGTCAGCCCTCTTCCGCCCCGGAAAAAGCGGAGGCAGGTGGGGTCGAGGGCTCGCTGGGCTCAGGTGGTGGGGGGGGCCTCTCCCTGCACCAAGGTGCCCCCGGTCCGGGTCATTCTCATCTCTCCAGCTAGAGCTGGTGGCAGAGACACAGCTGAGCTTGGAGGAGATGTGGGTCAGAGCAGACACTAAAAGGGGACAGTGAACCAGAGGGGAGAGGATGGAGCCTCGGAACCACGAGGGACGTCCATCCTGGCAAAGCTCCACGTGTCCACAGCTTGCTGGGGACATGATCACGAAAACCAGCATCATGAGCAGTAGGCAGCCTGGGTCAGAGCCCCCACCCCAGGCCATGGGAGTGTGGGAACCTTTGCCAGCATGTCCCCAAAGCCCGGCCCACCCAGGAGAGGCTGGAGCGGGGGGCGGGGGTGGTCCCTGTCACCGCACGGCACGGGCCAGCTGCAGTGGATGCCCGAGAGGATCCTGTAGTCGAGACCCCAAGCGACAGGCCTTAATCACTGAGCACAGGGAGGTCAGGGACGTGAGAGCAGGTGACGGGTTCTGATGAGTTTTGTGAGGTGTGGCCCGGGCAGTCTCTAAGGCCCACCGGTGGGGTGCCACCGGCAGGGCTGGGGCTTCGGAGACCCTCGCTTAGGGGGTCCATGCTCGGGGGTGTCCGTCCTCTGAGGGTCCACTCTCAGGGGAGCTCAGGATGGATCTGACGCTCTGCCGTCCCCACCTCGATTGTTGGCGGGTTTCGGACAACAGCCCTGCATTTTCATTCATCGCAGGGTTCTTGTGACGTGAGGGTTTCCGCCTCACTCACAGATGGGGATGGAGCAGGGCTTCTCTGACGTGGGATGCTGAGTGGCTGGGGCATGAGTCCCAGGAGGGCAGGGAGGGGGCCCTGTGCAGGGCATCCTGGAGGGGGTGGCTGTCATGGGGGTGCCCCCAGCCCCAGCAGGTACCACCCTTTTTCTCCCCGAGAGTCTGCTCAATGGACAGCAGCTCCTGGGGCAGGGGCAGGCCTCCCCTCCCCAGACCACTCCCCCTCCCCAGACCACGCCCCCTCCCCAGACCACGCCCCCTCCCTAGACCCAGACCCTAATGGGTCTGGAGGGCATACTCAGAGACGCCTGATGGGGCATGGGTGAGGGTGGGGGCCGGAGGTCCTGGAGGGGGAGACACGCCCTGGGGTTTCCCCCTGGTGGAGGAAGGCTGGGAGGGAGCAGAGGCCCGGTCCCTGCCCAGGAGGACCCTTTCCGGGAGCCAGTTCTTCTTCAGACAGCGGACCCCTCCGAACCGCGGGCAGATGTGCCTCATTGGCATGCCAGGGCCCTCTCGGCTCACTGCACAGCCAGCGCCCAGAGATCTGATTTCAAGATCGTTACTGAGAAGTCCAGCTTTCCTGTAAGCATGAGTTATTACTCGGGAATCAAAGCCCAAGTGAAGGAAGATGACAAAAATCTGCTGTCTGCCAAACACGTCTGCTGGGGGGTGGAGGGCGATAAACACTGCCAAGGCTGTCTCCTGCGCACTGGCGCCGTGACCAGATGAAACCGGTTCAGCCGATCCCCGGCGGGCATGGGCTAGTTCTGGGCACTTGGTGCGGGGAGGGGGGAATACCAAAATTCGTGATTGGAGTCCATGGCATTGCTTGAGAGGCAGACTGGGTCAATGGAGGAGGTCATGGGGGCTCAGACCACCTTAGGTCTCAGGACAGCCAGGCGTCCAGCTGTGTGCTCGCTCCCCTCCCCCCACTTCATCCATCCATCATCCGCCCATCCGTGGAGCACAGGAGCTATCTGAGTGCACAGCCTGTGTGAGTGATTGGTCCGGAAAGAGCCTTGTGGGAGAGATGGGTGGGGGAATTTCTGAGAGGACGGGGCAGCCTGGGAGGCACAGGAGGGCAGAGGAGGCTCCCAGCACAGCGGGCAGTGAGGAGGGAAGAAGGCTTTTGTGGGAAGGGGTCCTACGCTGAGTCTCGCTGAACAGGGCAGGCGAGGGCCCAGGTGGGTGGGAACCACAGAGCAGACGGGGGTGGGGGGCCCGTGAGCAGGGTGTGGAGGCCAGACCCAGGCACCCAGAGCATCCTGCACTGCTAGGAAAGGAGGAGACAGGGACCCAGCTGGCAGAGGCCACAGTTCCTGAGACAGAGGGGTGCCGGGACATTGTCCTGTGGCCTGGGAGCCTCTGCAGAGTTCAAACGTGGAGTGGGAGATAAAGGTTTAGAAAGGCCCACGGGTGAAGTGCTAACACAGAACAGAGCTCAGCAAACCTTTCTGCACGGGCAGGACGCTGGGTCTTTTGGTTTTCTCATCTGCGCCCCGTGGGAAGGATGACGCAGGCTGGACGGGTGCCGGGGTGCCCGGGGTGGTCAGCTTAACTGAGAGACTCTGGCATCGGCCAGGTTTGCCCTCCAGCCCTCTTTCGCCTGAGTCTGAGGGGCCCCTCTCCGTGGGGCTATGCTGTGGACTGACCCCCACCCAGCGCAGCCGACCTTGCCGTCTCGAGGGCTTGTCTGGCCCTGCACTAGGTCTGCCCTGTCCCCCGGCACCTCCCCGTCCTCACCCCTGCCGTCGCCCTGCCAGCCCTGGAGGCCGCATGTGGGCAGTGATGAGCCCTGCCCTGTCTGAACTGTGGATTCATCACCGCCAGCTCCTCAGTTCAGTTCAGTTCAGTCGCTCAGTCGTGTCTGACTCTGTGACCCCATGGACTGCAGCATGCCAGCCTCCCTGTCCATCACCAGCTCCCAGAGCTTGCTCAAACTCATGTCCATTGGGTTGGTGATGCCATCCAACCATCTCATCTTCTGTCATCCCCTTCTCCTCTTGCCTTCAATCCTTCCCAGCATCAGGGTCTTTTCCTATGAGTCAGCTCTTCACATCAGGTGGCCAAAGTATTGGAGTTTCAGCTTCAGCGTCAGTCCTTCCAATGAATATTCAGGACTGATTTTCTTTAGTATTTATTTGGACTGAGGACTGAGTCATTTGAGAAGACCCTGATGCTGGGAAAGATTGAAGTCAGGAGGAGAAGAGGATGACGGAGGACGAGATGGTTGGATGGCATAACTGATGGGTGGACGTGAGTTTGAGTAGACTCCAGGAGTCGGTGATGGACAGACAGGGAGGGTTTCGTCCAGCGTGTCTGGGAGGCCCTGTCTGCGCTCCATCCATCTCGGGTGGGGGTGGGGGCACTTTACTGGCCGGCTTCCTGGCAGCTACTGCAGCTGCGGAGACCAAATTGGCTATTCATCTTGTGGTCAAAATCCCAGTTGAGCCACGCCGCTGCTGCCGCGGGCATCACACACCAAGCACGCCTCATCTTTGCATACCCCTAAGTCCAGCTCTGTGGACTGAATTCAAAAGCAAAGTGTATGAAGCCCAGCCCACTGTGAGGTCTTCTGTCTCTAAAGCGAAGCTGCTGGCCGTGCATGAGACGCCCGGGCCCGTGGGGGCTCTGGATCTAGAGGGTCCTCCCGTCGGGTCTCGGGGCCACCGGGGTGGAGCCTGGTTAGTTACGCCGAGGTGTTTCTGTCCCCAGTGAGACTCAGAGGGCCACCCTCTAGACTCCATCAGGCCGGTGGGGACAATCTTTAACCGGGTCATAGGTGCCTTGATTGATACTGTCCCTGTGATGACAAGGTTTTAGGGCTCCCAGCTGCTGGATCCTTACTGTTAATTTCCTTGGCATGAAAATGCATCTGAGCTCATTTCAGTCCTGTCCGTGAGCTAAAGAAATCCCCCATTTCAGACAAACAGTTTAAGCAAGAGAAAATGACTAAGCGAGCAATTTATATAACAACCATTAAGATAATTTGACGCTGCGTTTTGATTCAGGGCACAATATTCTCTTGAAAAGAGACATTCTCTGCTTTCTTGAGCATTTCCAAAAGACTGAGAATTAAATCTCATCCCCAATAAAAATAAAAAGCTTGGTTTTCCATCTCAATATTGAAGTTAAGCTGAGGCAGGAAACAGTCTTTCAAATTATGCAGGAGTCTCATTAACACTCAGATTTTATATAATGAAAGCTGCTGACATTTATGGGGTGTTTAATATTTACCGAGCCCCAGCTTTAGAACAGAGGCGACTGTGGCCCCACTTTATGGGGGAGGAAGCTGAGCAGAGATGGGTGAGGGCTTCGCCCCGGGCAGCCTTGGAGTTGGCCAGGCAGGGGACCCTCAGTGGAGCTGAGGCTGGGGGTGGTCAGAGCCCTGCGGGTGTGTTCTCTGCAGGTGAGGGCAGCACCGGGAAGACTTGGGGTGAGGAAGGGTTGCCAGCTCGCGTGAAGCTCACTCTCCTGCATCACAGTGTCCCAGGCCACCTCTGAAACATGCAACCCTGACCCTGTCCCCTCCTCCAGAGATCTCAGGATGCGGCAGAGGCCCACCGCCTTAGCAGACGTCCAGAGAACCCGAGACCGCCCAGCTCACCTCTCCTTCCTGTCTGCTCTGGAAGTGCCGGTGACCCCAGATCTCTGTGGCCCCACCTGCAGACTTGGTGGCCCGGCTTCACCCTTGCGTGTGGCCTGAGAGCCCTCCCGGGACCTCCTAGCTTGGAGGGCGCCCACCAGTCCTTAGTCACCCTGCACCGATGCCTGCCCGCTTCTCTTTCCTTGGGTGGGCTTTCACTCTCGCGGACAGCAGGTTCGGTGGCTGTTTCTGCCCCAGCTCTGCCGCCTGGGAGCAGAGCTTTTCCCGTTCTGGCCTGAAACCCAGAGGCCCCGCGAGGGTGTACAAGGAGGCTGTGGGGCACACCGTGGGCCTCTCACCCACCCCAGGGCACCCATCCCTGCCGGGCGACTCCCGGGGCAGGTGCTCCTTTCCCACTGGACAGCCTCGCAGCTGCCCAGAGGCGTTGGGCTGTCCCAGCCTCCTTGCCCTGAAGTCCTAAGGTCCTCCGGTCACCGTTGTTTTGGAGTAAGTCCCCAACTTTGTTCTTCTTTCTCAAGGTTGTCTTGGTTATTCTGGGCCCCTGGCACTTCTGTATGAATTTTAGAATTCCTAAAATTTGTTAAAACTTATCGGTTTCTTTAAAGAAGTCACCTGGGACCCCGGTCACGTACGCAGAGCCGTCCAGGATCATGGCTGCCTGGGAGCGGCGGGGTCTGCCTGTGGGATGTGGACAGCCTGCTCAGGACTGTCCACAGTCCTCCAGGTTCAGATTAAGTAGGTTTCTGAGAGCTCGATGGGCCGCGTGTGTGTGTCTATGCGTCTGTGCGTCTCTGCATCTGTGTGTGTGTTCGTCTGTGTGTGTTCATCTGGGTGTCTGTATGTCTCTGTGCGTGCATGTGTGTATCTGTGTGTGTGTTCATCTGTGTGCGTCTGTGTGTGTCTATGCATCTCTGTGTGTGTGTGTGTCTGTATGTGCATCTGTGTGTGTCTATATATCTGTGTGTGTCTGTGCATGTGTGTGTGTGTATCTATGCGTCTATGTGTGTGTGCATGTGTCTGTGTGTGTGCATCTGTGTGAGCGTGTGTGTGTGTGTATCTATCCGTCTGTGTGTGTGCATGTGTCTCTGTGTGTGTGTCTGTGTGTGTCTATATATCTGTGTGTGCATGTGTGTGCATGTGTGTGTGTGCATGTGTGTGTATCTATCCATCTGTGTGTGTGTGTTCATCTGTGTGCGTCTGTGTGTGTCTATGCATCTGTGTGTGTGTGTGTACGTGCATCTGTGTATGTCTATATATCTGTGTGAGTCTGTGTGTGCATGTGTGTGTGTATCTATCCGTCTGTGTGTGTATCTATCCGTCTGTGTGTGTGTGTTCATCTGTGTGCGTCTGTGTGTGTCTATGCATCTGTGTGTGTGCATGTGTCTCTGTGTGTGTGTCTGTGTGTTGCATGATTTTCCAGGAGGGGACCCAGAGGGCACAAACAAGGTCCTGAGCTCTGGCTCAGCCAGCCTGGGCTGGAATCTGGCTGTGAGACCAAGCCCAGGTTAGGTAACTGCTCTGAGCCTCAGTGTTCCTATCTATAAGATGGGAAGAATGAGGTTGTGGTAAGGATCAGATCCATTGCTCGGTGTCGAGTGCAGACGTAGAGACACACTCGGGACCTGTAGCCGCTAGTACTGTGAGATGTTCTTTGCTCGCTGCTGTGGGTGTGCGGTCTTCAGAGAAGAGCAGAGGGACTCCAGGGACCCCGCGTCCAGCAGCTGAGAGCTGACCTGGCGGGGGCAGGTCACTGACTTCGAGGCCCCCTCCCCGGGACAGTCCCAGCTCCCCTGGGGGGCAGGTGGAGAGATTGCTGCCAATGCCCTGAGCCCCTGGGGTGTGAGTGCCAGCAGAGGTAGCTGGGGCCCTGAGGAGGCGCCCGTGGGGTGCAGGGTCAGATGGGGTGAGACTGGCTGCCTCCAGGTTCCCTCCAGATCCGGAGCTCCTGGGGCTCTATGCTCTGGAGCATGACAACTGCTCGGTAGATTTTACTCTAGCAGCATGATTAAATTTTCATACTCCTGGTCGTTGGGGCATCTGCTCAGTGGCTCTTTGTACTTGGCCTGCTCCTTTCCCCTGCCAAGCGCATAACCCTTTGGTCCTGGAGAGCGGGTCCAGACTTTCTTCCAGGGACCCCCCTCCGCCCCTACCCAGAGCTCCCCATGCAGCCGCCCACCTGGGTCCCCTGCGTCAGGAAGGCCGCCTGGGGCCCTGTGTGGAGCCTGAGCTGTCGAGTCACAGGCCTGGGTGGGAATCGGGGCTTGGCATGGCCGGGGCTCTACTTGCCCACCTGTGAAATGGGCAGGACGTGGTGGGGGAGGGGAGGAACCCGAGGAGACGGGCAGCGAGCGCTGCTCCTGTGAGTGGCGCTGCTGCTACGTGGGGGCATGTGTGCTCGCTCCGCAGCCCTGGGCCCTGAGACCACCTGCACTCAGCATCTCGTCAGAGCCTAGGGGTGAGGAGGCCCGGCGGCTGTCTGCTCCTCTCCAGTGGCGCTGGCCTGGAACAGGAGCCCCACGGCCCACCCGATCTGACTTGCCTCACCCTAGGACACCCCAGTTGGCCTGGGGTTCCCCTGCTTGACCACAAAGGAGACAAGCCGTGTCCCATGAAGTGACGTCTGGTGGGTTCCCCAGGAAGCAGAGATTCAGGGTGTGGATGAGGAGGTGAAGAAGCGTGCCTCCCTGCCCCTTGTCTCACTAGACCTGGCCTTGGCATCTCGGGGTGGTTCTCCCAAGGTTCACCCCCAGGGCCCAGGGGAGTCCTGTGACATGGCCCTGCTGGGCTCGGGGCTGCAACCTCTGCAGACTTGCTCTGAGATCCTCAGGCCCCAGCCTCTCCCCTGGACTGAGGTCCGACACTGGGACCTGGATGACCTTCAAGTCCTTCCCTGGAAGGGGCCACAGAGACACATCTCTCATGGGTGCCTTGTCCCCTTTGCCAGCCAGACCTGAGGTCAGCTCTGGGAGTGAGGAGGCCCAGGGGGTCCCCGGAGGCGGTGGGGAGGGGCGAGTGGAAGGGGCTGGACATGTGGGCTCAGGGTGATCCCTCAGCCTCGAGGAGGATGGGGCTCTGCTCAGCAGCTCCCAACTCTCGCCCCGTCCATGAGGAGCCGTGGGGAGCATCAGGACTGTGTTCTGAGATTTCCGAAGGATCTGGGGTGGACAAGGGTGGGCAGAGGAGCCGCCTGAAGCCAGGGGCCTTGGGAATCTCCCCGCTCACTGCGTTTCTGGGTCATTTTGCCCTGTGTCAAAACTCCAGACAAAAATGACAACAATCACACAATCCCGCCTCGTGTTCCGAGTGCCTTCTCTAGGTTCACGGATGGGTGAATCCAGACCCACCCTGGCCCCCAGCTCTGCCGCCTGCTCCCTGCAGAGGGTGCAAGTTCCACTCCGGCCCAGCCAGCAGACCCCCGAGGGCCTCACCGCCCCTGCCCCCGCCACCCCGGCGGGCTGGGAAAGGCTGGAGCATGGTGGCCAAGGGCATCCACGTGGGATACTCTGCCCTCGGACCTGGGCAAGGCCACTCTTATCTGCAGCCACAGCCCCTGATGGAAATGAGACGCTGCAGAAAGTGTCATTGGCTCCTGCCCAGAGCCCACATCCCTCCCCTTAAATAATTTAGACAAATACACATCCCTGTCACAATGGCTGCCCAGTGCCCTTTTATCAAAACCAGAGAAGGGGAGGTGGCCACGAGCCATCAGATTCGGGGAAGATGCATAATGTATGAGCGGAGACTGTTCCCCTCCAGCCACCGCGAAATCAGAGTGACTCAGCCTCGACCTGGCAGAAATTAAAGTGATGCTTGGTCCTTTGCCTTATAAATAAGGATCTGACTGTGGTTCTGGCCGAGCTGTCTGCTCAGTAGGTGTATGTATAATTGGCTCGGTTCCGGGACCGCGGTTCCGTCCTGCGGTAGGAGCGCTGATCTGGGCCTGGGAGAGCTGGCCGGGCCTTGGTGGTCATTTTCTGGGCCCTGCTCTTGGAGACTGGGAACAGCAACGTCCTGTGCTTTCCTGGAAGAAATCCCGGGAGACGCTGAGGTGCCCGGGGGATGGCGGGTTCTCCTCCCAGTGGGGCCGGGGTCTCCTGGCCCCAGGCTGGGGGCTTCTCAACACGTGGGCGATGGAGCGGGGTGAGGGGTGTGGCACGCAGCTCGGGCTGCACCTTTGCTGAGTTCTGTGCGCAGGATGCTGGGCTCACCTGTCCTCCACATGGGGACCGCCTTCTCTCTCGTTCTCTGGCCTCTGATTGTTATAGACGGGATGGTGGCCTTTGGTTTGACCTTCACCAGCATCTCTGTTTGGGGGTTTCAAGATATTCTTTCATGACTTACCTGCTCCATCTGTCATAACGGCTTCTATTTTCAACCTGAGGACTCCTGTCTTTCACCCTTCTGGAAAACGCCATCATCCTCTGAGAACTGGTCCTTGGGTTCTCTCTTCTCACCAGAAGCACGGCTTCTGGTTCATACTGAGTTCCCCCCAAACTAGCCCAATGCTGCTTAGGGCCCGCCATCACCCCATCTCTCTAAGCTGCTCTGTGCTCCTGGGAAATCACTTCGGTTATGTTCTAATCATCGCCAGTCCCATTTTCCAGCTGTGACAAACCTGTACTGCCCGTCTGTGGAACTGTCTTCTTCAAAAGCTACATTTTTGAAATAAAAATAGAGTTGCCATATGATCCAGCAATTCCACTCCTGGGCATATATCTGGAAAATGTCACAGCTCTAATTAAAAAAGACACAGGCACCCAGTGTTCACAGCAGAATTATTTGCAGTAGCCAAGTCATGGAAGCAGCCATAGCGTCCATCAACGATAAACGGACAGAGGATGTGTGTAAAGTGCACAGTGAGGTGTTACTCAGCCATGAAAGAATACAACATTGCCATTTGCATCAGCATGGATGGACCTGGAGATGATCACGCTAAGTGAAGTAAGTCAGACAGAGAACGACAAGTACCATATGATGTCACTTACGTGTGGAACCTAAAATGTGACCTAAGTGAACCCATCTACACAACAGAAACAGACTCTGGGTGCCTCTAGTAAGGTTATGCTCGAAATCCAAGCTAGGCTTCAACAGTACGTGAGCCAAGAGCTTCCAGATGTACAAGCTGGATTTAGAAAAGGCAGAGGAACCAGAGATCGAGTTGCTAATATCCATTGGATGATGGAAAAAGCAAAAGAGTTCCAGAAAAACATCTACTTCTGCTTCATTGACTACACTAACGTCTTTGACTGTGTGGATCACAACACACTTAGGAAAATCCTCAGGGATGGAAATATCAGACCACCTTACCTGTCTCCTGAGAAACCTGTGTGCAGGATAAGAAGCGACAGTTAGAACCAGACATGGGACAGTGGACTGGTTCTAAACTGGGAAAGGAGTGCGTCGAGGTTGCGTATCGTCACCCTGCTTATTTAACTTCTGTGCAGAGTACATCATGTGAAATGCCAGGCTGGATGAGTCACAAGCTGGAATCAAGATTGCCAGGAGAAATATCAACAACTTCAGACATGCAGATGGTACCACTCTAATGGCAGGAAATGAAGAAGAACTAAAGAACCCTTGATGAGGGTGAAAGAGGAGAGTCAAAAAGCTGGCTTAAACTCAACACTGAAAAAACTAAGATCGTGGCATCCAGTCCCATCACTTCATGGCAAATATATGGGGGAAAAAATTGAAATAGTGACAGATTTTATTTTCTTGGGTTCTGAAATCACTGAAGATGGTGACTGCAGCCATGAAATTAAATGATGCTTGCTCCTTGGCAGGAAAGCTGTGACAAACCTAGACAGTGTACTGAAAAGCAGACACATCCCTTTGCTGACAAAGGTCCATATCGTCAAAGCTATGGTTTTTCCAGTAGTCATGTATGGATGTGAGAGTCGGACCACTAAGAAGGCTGAGCACCAAAGAACTGAAAGGTTCAAATTGTGGTGTCAGAGAAGACTCCTGAGAGTCCCTGGGGCGGCAAGGAGATCAAACCTGTCAATCCTAAAGGAAATCAACCCTGACTATTCACTGATGCTCAAGCTGAAGCTCCAGTACTTTGGCCACCTGATGTGAAGAGACTCATTGGAAAAGACTCCAATGCTGGGAAAGACTGAAGACAAAAGGAGAAGGGAGTGGCAGAGAATAAGATGGTTATGTAGCATCACTGATTCAATGGGCATGAGTTTGAGCAGACTCCGGGAGATACTGGAGGGCAGAGAAGTTTGTGCTGCAGTCCATGGGGTTGCACAGAGTCAGGCACAACTTAGCCACTGAACAACAGCATTGGGTGCTGAGTTTTCTTTTGTTCTTTATTGCTGAGCAAGAGTGCACTCTGAGACCTCCCCCGTCCTCCCGCCCGCCTCATTGAATCACCTGGGTTCCAGCCAGAGTGCCCCCACTGCACTCGTCTCCCCTTAGCATCTCCTTGATGACCGTGGTGATAGAGGAATGACTTCTCTGTCCGCTGGCCTCATGTTACAGCAGGAGAGCCAGAGGGAGACCCTAGCTTCCAGATTGAGGGAACACGCTGTGCTCCCTGCAAGAAGCATCCTTTCCTGAGAAACTGGAACTTTCAACTCCAGCAAATCCAAGGCCCCGGGCTAGGCAGCAGCACGCTTTAAGTGGGTTACCTGGAGTAACAGCAAGAGGGCGGCTCTCACCTCCAAACCCTGGCTTCCAAATGTGTATGAGGGATCGCAGGAAATAAGACTAGGTACTGGCCACTGGTTTAACACACGTCGCATCTTCAGGGCAGCGCCCTCATAGCTCCGGGAGTGTGTCTGCTCTTCTATCAGGCCAGCCATGTCCAGGTGACGTGGTGTGTGTGTTGGCCCAGGGAAATCCATGGACATAAGCCCGTAGCCACACGGCTTTCAGAGGAGACTGAGTTCCTGGGTGGAATGGGAGACCATGGCAGTGGCGAGGACTTTCTTCAGCACCATGCAGAGCGGTGCTGGGCCCTCCCTGCGTTTAGGAAGACCGTGGTAGTCCCGAACACCTGCCTGTCCCCAGGAGGGCGGTCACAGCCGAGGACAGGACCTCAGCTTCATGTGTGCAGGCTGCAGTGTTACAAGCGCAGCTTCACCACAATCTTTCTCCAACCCCTCCTTTTGGAAGGATCTCAAGGAATTATAGTCCCATGGACAGAGGAGCCTGGTGGGCTGCAGTCCATGGGGTCACTGGGAGTCAGACACGACTGAGTGACTTGACTTTCACTTTCACTTTCATGCATGGGAGAAGGAAATGGCAACCCACTCCAGTGTTCTCGCCTGGAGAATCCCAGGGACGGAGGAGCCTGGTGGGCTGCAATGCATGGGGTCGCTAAGAGTCAGACATGACTGAGCGACTTCACTTTCATGCATTGGAGAAGGAAATGGCAACCCACTCCAGTGTTCTTGCCTGGAGAATCCCAGGGACGGGGGAGCCTGATGGCCTGCCGTCTATGGGGTCGCACAGAGTTGGACACGACTGAAGCAACTTAGCAGCAAGGAATCACCCTTGTGGCTCAGCTGGTAAAGAATTCCCCTGCAATGCAGGAGACCTGGGTTTGATCCTTGGGTTGGGAAGATCCCCTGGAGAAGGGAAAGGCTACCTACTCCAGTATTCTGGCCTGGAGAAGCCCATGGACTATAAAGTCCATGGGGTCGCGAAGAGTCAGACATGACTGAGCACCTTTCACTTTGGTGGAATCATCCTACCCACCTGGGCCCCAGGGGTGGTGCCTCGTTTCAGGTCAGTGCTGGCCCCTGGCAGACGGTCAGCAGGCAGAACCTGCAGCAGTGCTCTGGCCAGGCTGGGCACTGGGCCCTGCACAGCCCCCAGCACCACTGCCATCCCTGCGCCCGCCCCCTGCCTTGGCCCCCGTGCTGTTTCCCGATCAACCTGCCCAGTGGAATGCAGGCCCGGTACAGGCCAAGCTCCAGACTTTTCAAGAGAAGGCTGAAGTTCGGATGGTTGGGAAAATGTCCTGGTTTTAAAATACTGATTACTAAATTAAATTTAGAACAAATAAACATACATGCCAATACAAAAAAGAAAAAAAAAAACATGAGGGGCTTAGACTGACGGGTGCTTGGGGCCCCCACCACTTGCCGATGGTTAGCTTAGCTCTCTCTGCTGGCTGATGGGGCTGACCGGCTGTGGCCACTGGGCTGAGTTTTCTGCTTGTGTCTTAAATTATGGAAACAGTCTGACATCCACACTGCGGGAGAGCAGCTGGGCTTGCACAGCTGACTTCCTGTGTCACCGCGGTTCTCTCACATGTGCTGTGGGCCCCACGCACCCCTGGAGACCGGAGGACCACCCCCACTGACCTCCCAAGCAGTTGGGGCAGGCCTGAGACAGGCTCAGAGGACACGGGGGCCCTGGAGCCCGGGTTTCGGGGGTCAGTGGCTGTGGAGGGGCAGGAGGACGAAAGGTGGGGGTGACCACCTCCACCCTGGTGCCCAGTGCACAGGTGACTCGGGGATACGTCTTGGGGGTGCCTCTGACCAGTCGTCCGCACCCAGGAAGGTCCCCAGGAGGAGCGGAAGCCAAGTTCATGCTGTTCTGAGGGTGGGGGTCAGGGAGTGGGCAGTGGTGGATGTAGGCCGTGGGCTCTCAGGCGGAAGGGCTTCGTGTACGAGACTCCCCTGGGCAGGTCCTGCCCCATGCTGCCTCCTTCTGCAGAGAACCAGGGACCCTTTACGGGACAGAATAAGAATGTATACAACCGTAGATTACAAGCTTCGTTTTAAGGAATATTGAATATGGTGAAAAAAGGATGCTGACATCCTGTGGTCCTAGTTATTAAAAATCGTACAATAGATACAATCATTAGAGCTTTAATAAGAATCTACACAACCGTAGATTACAAGCGTCATTTTAAGGAATATTGAATATGGTGAAAAATGGTGCTGACATCCTGAGGTCCTGGTTATTAAAAATTATACAATAGATACGGCCCTCAGAAAAAAATGAGAAACGACTTGCCTGTCTAACACCAAGGAATAATTCGGATAAATCCAGCACCATCCGTAGGTCGGAATTCCACGGAGCAATTCAGAACGGTGCTTCTAAGGGCCTCGAGGCCTCGGGGAAGGTGCTCTCTGGCTCCGTTTCACATGACTGTCTGTGTGACTGTGCTTCTTG
Source organism: Bos indicus x Bos taurus (assembly GCF_003369695.1). Taxonomy (NCBI): domain Eukaryota; kingdom Metazoa; phylum Chordata; class Mammalia; order Artiodactyla; family Bovidae; genus Bos; species Bos indicus x Bos taurus. The sequence continues at coordinate 114,665,688 of NC_040081.1, read as the reverse complement.
CATTTCATGTATTAATCATGTGAAATAATTAATTCTAAGATGTTCTTTTAAACCCCGAAACTTGACAAACCTCCAAGATGTGGTATGGAAATCAGCCGTGTTCGTCTGAGTGGAGAGAGCATGGCAAATTCACCAGGGACTGGGCTGCTTTAATTCCCTGAAACCATTTCATCGTCTGTCACGTGGGAAGTGAGGGGAGGGAAGAGCTGCTTCAGGGAAGTAGACTCTGGAAGTTTGGAAGCTGGGAAGACGGCTCCGCCGGGCAAGAAGCTGGGGAACATGGGGCAGGAGCTTCCCGGCGGCCTGTTTTCTGGGCTCCTGGGAAAGGCCCAGCATTTCAGATTTGGGTTCATGGTAGAGGTCATTGCCTGCCCACGGGTCCAGCTCGTCCCTGGAGTGCAGGGCAGCCGATACATGAAGAATGGGTGGGAACGCCAGCACCCCAGTCTCCATCAAACACCCAGGAGGCACCACTCTGCACTCTCCGCCCAGGTGCCTGGATGGCAGTGCTCAGCTCTGAGCCCAGGGAGGGCAGGGGGTGCGTGGGGGAGGGTCCCGGGTCCTTGGAATCACAGAGGATGCCGTCTCTGGGAAGTAACACAGAGGGATCCTGGAGCCCAGAGACAACTGCCATCCCCTGTCTCGTGCCCCTCCCCAGTGGCACCCCCCCAGTGACTCACCCTGGTCCTCATCGCCCCAAGGCTGGTGCAGGAGGGAGGTGCAGATGGGTGCTGGCGGGAGGACTGCCTGGAGGAGGGGGCATGGAACAGGTGCCAGGTGGGAAATTCTTCACTGATGTGGGAAAAGACCAGCTTGTGGAAGAGCTTCCAAAAGATGTGGGCTGCCTGCAGTCACCTGGTTGAGGCACATCGCTGGTGAGCCTGGCACAGCCTTCAGGACACAGCCTTCTGGGTGTCTCTCATTTTCCTCTCAAGCTCACAGGGTCACCTAGAGGGGTACGCACATCTGAGTTATGGGGGAAGCACTGCTCTTTATCTGACTCTTGTGCCATGTGACTCAGTTATGTAGCCCAGTGGTCAGGATCTGCCGCTGCAGAGGGTCCCCTGCAGGCTCTGGGGGCGTTAGTGGTAAAGAACCCATCTGCCGAGGCAGGAGATGTAAGAGACGTGGGTTTGATCCCTGAATGGGTCATGGCAACCCACTCCAGTAATCTTGCCTGGAGAATCCCATGGACAGAGGAGCCTGGTGGGCTATAGACCATAGGGTCGTAAAGGGTCGGACACGACTGAGGTGACTTAGCACGCGCGGTCAGGAATCTTTCAAAGGTGCGTCTCTCCCTGCATCCTTAGCGACCTCTTTGGGGTCAGTTCCTAGCAGTGCGCCTGCCAGGTGGAATCTTGCCAAGCCTGAGGTGCACTTGGCCCCAAGCTCTGCAGAGGTGTCTGTGGGGACCACTCTGTGTGTGAGGATGGGAATGTTGGGGCATTTTTAAGCAAGGCATGATCGGATCTGCACTTTCAAGGGTCTCCATGGCTGCTGAGTTAGGGGCTTCCCTGGTGGCTCAGACAGTTAAGAATCCGCTTTCAATGTAGGAGACCCAGGTTCGATCCTTGGGTCAGGAAGATCCGCAGAGATGGGCATGGCAACCCACTCCAGTATTCTTGCCTGGAGAATCCCATGGACAGAGGAGCCTGGCGGGCTACGGTCCACGGGGTGTCAAAGGGTTAGACTGGGTGACTAATGCTTTCACTCTCACAGGCTGCCGAGGTGGAGTGGTCTTTGGGGGCACGATGGAGGCAGCAGGACTAGCTCGGAAGAGGAGGCCGGCGCTCTGGCCAGAGAGGCTGTGCCTGGGGGCTCACCAGGGGAGGGCAGCAGGTGGTGGGGAGGGATGGGGTTCCCCTGTGCTGGGGGGCAGAGCCAATGGGACTGGCTGACAATGCAGTAGAGGTGGGCGTGAGAAAGGGGGGTCACGGGTGACTTTGGCCACAGTGCTGATGTCACAGATACGCATGGCATCTCCCCAAGGGAAGGTCAGGCTTCCCACTGTGGGAGCCAGACGTGGCTACGGGACCTGCGGCCAGGGATGTGGAGGGGGACCCCCATGTCCCTCTGGGCAGCTGCCCAAGAGCCAGTGTACGGTGAAGCCTGTCTGCCCGGGTCATCTCGCGATGCAATGAACAGGCGGGAACACAAGCCGAGCTCGCCCACCTGAAGCCCCTGGGACGTGCGTGGTTTGGGACGCGTGTGGTTTGTTGCATCATCTGGGCTGGCCTGGCTGCTTCAGGCTCCAGAGCTTCTGATCTGAGCCAGGGCAGGACGAGGTCATCAGTGGACTGAGAAAGGTAAGATGCGTGCTGGGGGGAGCAGTTTGGGGACTGCATGAAATCTGGAGCCCTGCTGATGTCGGGGGACAGTGGGGTTTCCCGAATGTCGATGCTGTTTCAAGCCATAGCAGTCACACTGGCTGACACAAGCTCTGGCTCGTATGTCCGACTCTTCCAAGGGCTTTACACGGACTAACTCTGGGTCTTCGGGGAGGAAGCGGAGACACAGCAAGCCTAAGTGAGAGGCCAAAGTCCCCCGCTCCTCAGTCACAGTACAGAATTGACCTCGGGGTCCTTGCACGGAACTGCTCCACGTTCCCCACCAGACCAGGGCAGAGGGCTGGTCCCCAGCCCCGCCTGCCTGTGTTGTCCAAGTGGGCGGCTGGGCTGGCCATGGCCCTCATGGCTCAGGGGTCCTGGCCCACCTGCTACCTGGCCTGTGTGGCCAGGCTCCAGGGGCCATGGCTGTGTCTCTTTCCCCTCTGGGCCTCCGGTTTCCACGGCAGGGGTCCTGGCTTCTACATCGACTGTTCAATAATTACAAGGGCTTTTCTGACTTCATTGTGGGGGAGAGAGAGCTCCCACAGGCAAGGAGTTTAAACAAGAGTCGCCAGATTGTTCAGGCATCAGCTTCAAGGCTTGCACTTAAGCCGATTACTCCTGGTGGTAACAAAGGAACAGGTGTTTCCAACTCTCTTGAAAAAAGTGTATTTGTGAAAGTGAAAGTCACTCAGCCCTGTCCGACTCTTTGCAACCCCAAGGACTATACAGTCCATGGAATTCTCCAGGCCAGAATACTCGAGTGGGTAGCCTTTCCCTTCTCCAGGGGATCTTCCAGACCCAGGAGTCGAAGCGGGGTCTCCTGCATTCCAGGCAGATTCTTTACCAACTGAGCAATGTGAGTATTTGCACGCTGACTCTGGTACAAGTAACATGCTCGCCTTTATCTCCGGGGCCCCGGTGCCCAGCACATGTCAGCGTCAACAGCGCTGACAGGCAGGGTGGTTCCCGAGCCCCTGCCTGGGCTTGTTCAGCTGCAAGCTTCCATCCTCCCTGGGTGAGCTGGGGCGGACCACTTTGCTTCTCTACGGCCTCGCCTCCAAAATGATGATCCCCTTATAATTTCTGGGATGGTTAAGTGCGGCAAACGTAGTCCGCTGGAGAAGGGAATGGCTAACCACTGCAGCATTCTTGCCTTGAGAACCCCGTGAATAGTATGAAAAGCTTAATTGAGAAGCTATGTTGAAAGCATCAGTGCAAAGTAGCTGCTAAGCAAAGGCTTTTGGGACGGTTAGACACCTGCCTGGGGTATGCGGGGTGCTGGGGCGGGCGCGGTCATCCCCGGGAGCTGTGTGTATTTCTTACACACCCTCCAGCTGCGTCTGCGGCCTCGGGCCGTGGCCTCAGCCCCCCTTTGTCTGTGTCTCGCTTCGTGCTACCTGGTGGGTTGCAGGTGGAGACGGCACCTCCCTGAGCTGTTTTGCGTGTCCTAGTTTGCATAGGGGATGGGCTCAAAATAGGCAAATATTTATCTGCATTTGTGTTTCCTCTTCTGTGTAATCCCTGTCCCTGCCTTCATCCACTTTTCCGTCACATCACTGTCATTTTCTTGTTGGTTTGTGAGAGCTCTATACATGTTCTGGCTCCAAATCCCGTACTGAGTTCTCTGGGCTGCAGTGAGGAGCTTACCTCGTCACTTTTTTTTTTTGGTGTCTTGTTTTGTTTTCACCGCAGTTGCTTGAATCCATTTTGCATCAAAGTGTCAATTCCTCTTCATTTACTTGTAAATATTTCAGTATGTGTTTTTTAAACATGGAGCATATGTGCAGGATTTTAATAAACAGAATTCATTACCTTAATGGAGCTAAATCGATGAAGCTTTTTGCTGTGTCTAGGGGTCTTTGTGGCTTATTATGAAATCTCTGCCCACGCCGAGGTTATGAAAGTGGTTTTCCTTTATTCTCATTAAGTTGTAGAGATTTGTCTTTCATGCTGAAATCTTTAAACTGTCGAAGTTTGCGTTCTTTTGGTGCCTGTTGTGAAGAAGGAAACCAGTTCACTCTTATGCACACAAATCGCCATTTTCCCATCACCGCGTATGAAGGGGGTCCCCCCTCCTCTCACAGATTGGCAACCCACTGCTGCCACAAACATCTCTCTTTTTTCAAAGTCATTTAAATTAGTTAGTTAATCTTTGTTCTTGCCATGTGGCATGCAGGATCTTAGCTTCCTGACCAGGGATTGAAGCTGTGTCCCCTGCAGCGGGAGTGCAGATCCAACTGTTGGGTTGCCGGGAAGTCCTCAGCCACAGGCTTTCTCTGTGCTGTAACTGGATTCCGGTGGAGGCTCCATCCACATTCACTGGCTACTTTGCCCATCTTTGCTCAAAACCACCTTCCTTTAAGATGTGACAACATTCCTTCACCATGAAGTGAGATATGATCTATACATTTTTCATTGCTCCTCTTGTCAGATTGAGGAAATTTCCCATCTAGTCTTGGTTTGATAAGAGTGTTTGTGATGAATAGGTGTTGAACTTCATGACATTCTCTTACTTTTCTGGGTGTATTGAGGTGATCTTATCAATTTTCTCTTTCAGGGGTGAATTACCTGGGATGGTTTTCAAATGTTGGACTCAGTTAACATTCTGGGAATAAATCCACTTAGTCATGAAGTTTTACCAGGCATGTTTCAGCATGTATCATGGGTTCCGTTTGCTAATACTCTGTTACGAACTTTCGTATCTATATTCATGAGAGATTCCAGCCTGTAGTTTTCTTTTCTCATAATATCTTTGTCTGGTTTTCATACGGAGTGTCACAAAACAAGGAGGGAAGCGTTATTCACATCAGGATGGGTCGGTGGATATGGGGTTACAAGCCAGGACTACTTTGCTTTTGCTGCACGTTTCCCAGGTGTGGCCACTGGGAAGCCTTTCGGTGGCTCCTGTGCCCCCGATCAGCCCCTGGTTGTGTGCTTGTGTGTACTCTTTCTCCGAGCATGCTCTTGCTTTCCGGCACTGCGAGAGCCAGAGCGGTGCTGGGATCAGCCATTTCGCCAAGGAGCCCTGGTTCCTTTTATTGGGAGAAGAAGTTAGAAACGAAGCATCGGGCACTAGGTGCTCACTCCTGCTGGGGAACCGTTCCTTTTGGGGCCTTCAGATCACAGAGCAAGGAGACACGTGTGTTCATAGTTACCCATGGATGCACACACACACATCTGTAAAGGTGTCTGCGTGTAACCGTGTGTACCTATGTTAAATCGTCACAGGGATCGTTCTAGTCGCCTCCTCTTGCTTATCCGTAGCTTTCCACACGCAGAGAAACCTGGTTTGCACTGTGCGTCATCCATTTATTAAATCGTTCGATTCCAGTAAACACGCTTTTGTTGCTTTTGGTTGATTTGTGTCTTTCGCTTTTCATCCATCCCATGGAAGCCGCTGAGCACACTGGTCTAAGTGCTTGCCAGGGCTGCAGTAAGCCTCCTCTTTGATTCCTAATGTTCGTGATTTGTGTCTTTTCTTTTTCCTTGATCAGGGTGAGAGCTGTATTTCGCCAGGGCTGGGGCTTTGCTGGTTGAGTGTCATAAACGCGGCAAGGGGTAAGAGGGCTGAAGGTGTGTGTGCGTGTGTGTGCACCTTAGAGACCAGCTGAGCGATGAGGGGAGTGAGGGCAGGAAGCGGGTGAGAGCCCCGAGGGTGCGCGGAGGATGACGCACTTCGATCCCTGGGTGTTCAGGGGCCGCTGGCCCGCGTGAGACGGGAAGACAGGACCCTGCAGGCCATGATGAGGAAGATGCTTGGATGGGAGGAGGCTATGAGTTAAAGGTCATGCCGAGTCCAGGGGACACCCACGGGGAGACGCTGCAGGAGTGGACGGCACGTCAGGAGAGGAGGTCAAGGAAGCGGGAGTCCGGCCGGGCTGAGCTGGTGTTCCTGCTCTGGGCTCCATCTGCAGAGACACACCGGTCAGCTCTGTTTCCCACGGGGACGAGGAAACAGCAGGGCCTGGCGCTGTTTGGACCTTCACTGGGCCACCTGCCTGCAGGGTGACCTTGTCCTGGTCGTTAACTAGTCTGAGCCTCGGCGTCCCCGTTTTTAAATTGGGATAATGGGCACTTGCCCAGTGGTCCCATGGGCAGGACTCTGAGGTTCCCCTGCACAGGCATAGGTTCAGTACCTTCAGGGAAATAAGATCCGCTAGGCCGTGTGGTGCGGCCAGATTTAAAAAAACGGGTGATGATCCCCACCTCATAGGGCTGTCGGTCACATTTAATGAGGTAAGAAGCCATGAGTGTTGCCTGGCACGGGGAAGAACGCAAGAAAGTTGAGTCCCCCGCTAGCTATGTTTAAAGATTGTTTTGGTGCACTTCCTCTCTTTACATCTACCAGGAAAATGATCCTAACAAACGTGGTCAAACCAGGCTGCGGGTCTGCTCCCATACCCATCTGACCGCCTCTGAACTGAACTCATTCCATCATGACTCTATTTCCAAGTAAGGTCACATCCACAGGGACCAGGGATTAGGACTCGGGTGTATTTTGGTGGGGAGGGGGACCATACGACCCATAACAGCATTCACCCAAAAATAACAATAAAATACAAGAAAGGTGGACGTAGATGACAAAATACTGGCAAAAATTGCCTGCTGTCGAAGCTGAGGCTGGTTAACTGGGGGCTTGTTACACGAGTCTCTCTGTTTCGTGTATGTTTGGAAAATTCCATAATCAGATTTTTGTAAAAAAAAAATCATGCTTTCAATGAATATTTAATAAACTAGAAAATGTTGAGTGCAGAAGATAATATACAAAGCTAGACATATAATAGAAGCCTGTACAGAAGAAATGACTCCAAAACGCTCAAGGCTGTTTTCTCTGGGGAGTATGAGGCTTGCTGTTTTCTTTCTGCTTCTCTTTTTTCCTTGGCATTTAATTTTTTTGTATTTTCCAGAATTCCCACCCTGAGTGTGGATTATTTGTATAACCACAAAATAATTTTATTTGAACAAATCAAGCCATCCCTCTACCCATCTATTCACATGTCCATTCAACAAGCAGGCCTTTCTGGAGCCCCTGGCGCCGCCAGTGGGAAGGTCTCTGCCTCCAGGGTGGAGACCCCGAGCCCTGGGGCAAATCTCAGGCATCGCTGTGGACTCAAACCACTGCCGTGGAGGCTGGAGAGGCAGACCCTGTAGAATGCTTGAAGTCATTAACGATCTGGGTAAAAACCAATCCGGAGGCTGTCAGTGTTTCAGGAGGACGATGAGTAAGCCAGGGGACCATGCTCCTTAATCAAGGCGGGCCAAACAAGGAGCTGGGAGCCCAGCAGGCACAACTGGGGAGCTGTCCCCCTGCAGGGAGGCAGGACGGGGCTGCTCGGCAGGGAGGGAGCAGCGAGGGAGAGGCCTCCGAGCCGCCCAGCAGGAGGCTTCAGAGAGCCCCGTGTGAGCAGCAGATGGCCCCGCCCAGGGCCTGGTGGGGGCGCTTGGTGGTTAGGGACAGGCCTGGAGTCGGCAGCGCAGCGTGGGCCTCACTCTTGGATGCGACGAAGGCCACCAGCTTGTGCGTCACCAGGGCGACCTGCCCCAGCCCCTGCTCCCCCCCCAGCAGCCCGGCTTTCCCTTCTGTGAAGCGGGGCTGATGGTGCCCAGCTCTGTTGTGAGATGAAAGACCCATGTTCGGATATTCCTCAAAACTCCGCTGCAGACACGCTGTCCCCCGGGCCTCCACAGGGATGAGACCCAGGACCGCCCCTCCCCCCAAGAGCAGAATCCCTGGATGCTTGTGTCCCTTATCAAAACGGCCTGGTATTTGCACACGTGCTAAGTCACTGCAGTCATGTCCAATTCTCTGCGATGCCACGGACTATAACCCGCCAGGCTCTGTCCGTGGGATTCTCTAGGCAAGAATGCTGGGGCGGGTTGCCATTTCCTTCTCCAGGGGATCTGCCAGACCCGAGGATCGGACCCGCATCTCTTATGTCTTCTGCACTGGCAGGTGGATTCTTTAGCCCTAGCACCACCTGGGAACCCAGCAACCCCTTCCACACACTTTAAGTCATCTCTAAACTCTTCGGTGTACCTAATACAATGTAAATGCTGTGTAAATAGTTGCCATTGTGTAGGGCAAATTCAAAGTTTTGCTCTTTGAGAACTTTCAAGGTTTTGTTTTTTTTTTAATATTTTTCATCGATGGTTGGTTGAATCCATGGATGTGGAATCTGTGGATATGGAGGGCCAACCACAAAGGCTCAGCAAAGACGAAGGTGGTGGTGACAAAGACCATGGCGGAGGGACAACGATGGGGAAGATGAAGCCACGACGAAGGAGGAGAGGGGAGGACGTAATGCAGGATTAAAAGAGGGTGAAGATGACGATGATGGTAGAGCACGACAAAGATGGCGACGAAGATGGCAGTGATGGCGATGAGAAGGAGGAAGAGGAGAAGGAGGGGGTGAGCCATGCCAGGGGCACTAATGAGCAAGACCCCAGCCTCAGCCTTGCCTTCACAGTTTGCATTCTGCCAGAGCAGACAGCTGGGCTGACCACCCAGGTGGGCAGACAGGTGGGTGGTCTGCACTAGGTTTGGGGGCAAGTATTGGAAGGCCCCTCACAGGAGATGCCGCTCCTTCAATCCTGGGTGATTGATTAGGGGTGAGCTGAATTTTGACCCGGTTGGGTTAAAATGAAATACATTTTGGATTTCTGTTGAGTTGGAGTTGGACTGAATTGAACCGAAATGTACTGCACTAAATTAAATGTGGGTTGAGTTGGCTGAAGTTGGGTTGGTGGAATTTGCTGAGATCTGAGAGCCTTCCAGTCTCAAGGGTCCCCCAGCAGCCCAGAGCTCTGCCCCATCTGGCTCGGTGGCCCTGGGAGTGTTTGCAGAGCTGGTGATGTCTGTGCACAGGGTCACACCCACCTCTCCCCCAGCACTCTCTGCCTCCCATCTTCAGGGTGCCCTGGTGGTCAGGGATCCCCCACTTTTGACGGCCTGGAAGTATATGTGGGGATGTGTGTGTGTGTGGGTTTGTGTGGGTGTCACGGGAGGAGGGGGTATATAAGCACCCATCCCAAACACGGGCTGGGACCCCCTTCTCCGCAGGAGGGTCTGCAGGTGGCAGGGACTCCACAGGAGCCTGTCTGTGGCCCCTGCTCACTTGCAGCTGGGGCTCCTTCAGCAAACCCTTGCAAGGGTTGGTCCCTAGGAGTACGGTCATGGCTCCTGGCCCTCCCTCGAGGAACCCTGAAGGGGCCCAACTGAGTCCACCACAGGGGGCTGTGGGCACTTTCCCACTTGGATGCCCCAGGGACAGGGGGCTCGCCGCTTCTCAGCCAAAAACTGATTCTGTCCCTCCTGGGAGCTGCACTGGTTCGAGTTCGGTTTCTAGGTGCCTGCAGAAGCCTCTGGCACTTTGCCAGCCCCGTGTGCTTGGGGCTCTGACCCCAGCATCGGGAGGTGGGGGCTCCGGAGCCACCAGCCTTACCAGCTCTCTCCAGGGCGGCTTCTTGGGCCTGGCAGCTGCCCAGGGCCGGACAGGACCTGGGTCTCACCTGGCTGCTCATCCAGCCCTGGGTAGGGGTGATAACGCCCTCCTCCCAGGAGGCTGGGGGCAGAGGCTGGGAAAGGGGGGGAGGCAGGGAAGCAGGCCAGGCAGGCAGGTCAGCCCGAATAGGTTGAGGCTCCTTGATGTTGAGGTGGGTACCCGCTTTCTGCCTCAGACTCCAGCCCTGGCCCCTCCCAGAGACAGCGAGAGACCCAGCCTGCAGACAGGGGCAGCTGCTCTGCACCCAAAGCCTGTCGTCCAGCGACCCAAGGCCCCGGGGAGCCCAGGGCTCAGCCAGCCCCGGGTCCTGGCTCCCTCCCCTCCTGCAGCCTGGCCCCCACCCCAGGACTGCCCAGAGCCCCTAGTCCTCTACAGAACCAGTGCTGAGTGCTGCTCCCCGTTGCCATAGAAATAGAAAGCCTCTGTGGTTTGCAGCCTAGGTGATGCTGGCTCCTCCCTTCTCTGCCAACTTCCAGGTCTCCACCCCCCACCCTCGGGGGGAGGGAGCAACACGGCTCTGGGCGATTCTACCTACTTTCAAGTCACATCACTAATAAGCCCCCGGCACTGCCAGGAAGTCCACTAACAGATGAAGAAGCAGGCCCAGAGAGGGAAAGCAGCTGGCCCGAGGCCACACAGCTCCCATGGGGCAGGGCAGGGTCTGGCTCCAGGGCTGACCTTCCAGGCTGGCCTGGGTTCCCCCAAGGTCATGAATCAGGAGCCTCCCAGGGAGTTGGGAGGCTCCCTCCCGCACAAAGCCCCAGGTTGCTTGGTGTCTGGGGTGGAGGAGATGTCTACACTGGTGAGAGTCCCCACCCCAGGCCTGAGTCCTGGGCAAGGTCCCCTCGGCCTGTGCTTGGCAGCGAGGGCCCCCAAAGAGGGAGGAAGCACTGTATCAGTGGACAAGGCATGCTGAGGGCGGTGGAGCCGTCCTTGGGAAGCTGCACCGGTGAATACAGGACGTTTGTCAAAACCACAGGGTTCGGATCACAGGGAGGCCATGTGCCGTAAACTCTGTACTTTGGCTAATGACGAGGTAGCTGAGGCAGCTTGTCCATGGTCCGGTCCAGGACACACGGCTCCCCTGACGGGGGGAACTGTCAGGGGAGCTGGAGGGGGGCAGGTATGGGGACTCTGGGCCCCCGCCCACTGTTTCTGTAAACCTAAAATTCCTCGAAACTGTAAAGTCCATTAAAAAAAAAAAGAAGAGAGTCGGGGACCAGCAAGGGGTGAGGGAGGCGGCAGTCCGGCGGGAAGGGGTGGTCCTGGAATCTGTCCCCACCCCCTGGGACTTGTGGCACCGGTCATCTGGGGGAGGCTCAAGGCTGTCCCCAGTGCTGTGATAGGTGGCCAGGGGGGCGCAGTGGCCTTCCAGAGCATTCTGGGCGGAGATGTGACCCCCAGGCCTCCAGAGGCCCCATCTGGCTCGACCGGCCAGGAGAGGGGGAGAGTGAGGAGCGTTCAGATCCACAGTGGGGGCTTGTGCAGTAGGAGGGGTGGGCACTCAGTAGACATCAAGGCCCCGGCCCAGTTTTTCGGGGAACCAATCACTTTGTCGTGTCCGTGTGATGTCAGCCGAGACCCAGGTGGGAGACCACCGTGCCAGCCTCCAGGGAGACTGGCCAGCATGAGCTCCTGGGAACCTGGGCTGCCCCGGGGGGCAGCGGGCCGGGCCCCCTGTGCCAGGTGGCAGGACCCCAGAGGGTGCTTCATCCACCCGCCTCCTGGGATCTTCCAGCCAGAGCTGCCTTGGGCCGTTACACAGAGCTGGAAACCCACTGACGCCCTCGGAAGCCAGGGACTGCATTTTGCTGTAATCTGCAGCTCTTTTGATTTTATTTTATTCGCTCTTCCCTGTAATTATCCCATCGGTGGGTGAAAATAAACCTCGACAAGGAGACAGCCTCCCAGAAGGAGGCATGATGTGGGAGCCACGGGAGGCGGGAGGAGGGGGTGGCTTCCTCTCCCCTCGGGGGGCTAGACGGCGGGGGCGGGGTGCCCCTGCAGGCTCTGGTCATTCTGGTTTGTCCGCGACTGTCCCTGTTTAGCACAGAAATCCCAAGTGCCAGGAACCCCGTCCTGGGTGAATGGGGTGGTTGGAGGACCTTTGCACAAGCTCCTGAGGGCCCCTGGGACCACCCACCGCGGTCAGCTCCTGCTGGGGCCCCACCCCACGTCCAGCCTTGGAGCTTCTCTCCTGACACCCTTTGTTCGCCCCGGACCTTGGGGCTCTTCTCCCTTTTCTCCCTCAGGAAGCCCACCTGGATCCATCCCCCAGTTCCACGCATGTCTCCCCCACAGAGCTCCAGACCCCAACTTTCAGCTGACGGCCAAGCAGTCAGGCTGCTGAAGAGCAGAGGGGTTACACTCTCGGCCTCGGTCTCCCGTTCTGTGAAATGGGAATGGCCGTGACTCTGCTTGTGGGGACTGCAAGGACTACAGCGACGAGTGAGGTCAGGGGCTTCGACCCAGTGCTCGTCCCATCAGTCAGCCACAGGCACCTCTGACAGAGGGTCTCGGAATTCCCGAAGCCAGGGCGGGGATCTGCATGTTACAGACGAGAGGCCCGAAGCTCAGAGAAACGAATCAACTTGGGAAGACCCGGCCAGTCAGGGCCCAAGGCCAGGTCCACACTGCCCGGCTGGGACCGCAAGGCCGCCCGTCCCCCTCTACCCAGCTTCCTCCTGCGGGGGGTGGTGTGAGGTCGTCCTGGACCAGCCTTTGGGGCAAACTCTGTGCTTCAGCTCTCAGAAACATCTCCTAACTGTGCCAGTGGCAGAAACAGGGAGAAGGCCGTGCATCCAGAGACAGCTTATTCACAGGAGAGCCGTCTCTGTTATTTAGCTCTGGAACAAGGAACTCCGCTTTGGGGGAAATAAGAATTATTTTCCCCTTTTCCCGCCTGGACTGAATCGCTGGGGGTGTGAGACTGGCTGTTGGTCATTACTTCCGCTCCCAGGAGAGGTGCCTCCCGGAGCGTTTAAACCTCTTGGCCTACTTTGTGGGTGCCCTGTGGGGACCCCCACCCACCGGCTGCTCCTCCTCCTTGGGGGCTGGCCTTTGGAATAAGAGCATTAAGCATTTTCACAGGGTTCTCAGCGGAGGCGGGGAGGTTTCCCTTCCCCTCCCTGTGGGGACGCTCGGCCATGTCTGCTGACACTTTTGGTTGTCACAGCTCTGGAGTGGGGAAGCCCGGTGTGAATGGTCATGTCCAGTGGGGGCCCGAGGCAGGGACCCCTCTGGGTCAGGGAGCGGGATGGGGAATGCTGGGCCAGGGAATGCTGGGCCGGGGAGTACCAACCCATCCCCCCTCACTCCAACTTCTCAAGAGTTGGAGAAGACTCTTGAGGGGCCCTTGAACTGGAAATCAGAACAAGGAAATCAGTCCTGAGTGTTCATTGGAAGGACTGATGCTGAAGCTGAAGCTCCAATACTTTGGCCACCTGATGTGAAGAACAGATTCATTGGAAAAGACCCTGATGCTGGGAAAGATTGAAGGTGGGAGGAGAAGGGGACGACAGGGGATGAGATGGTTGGATGGCATCAACGACTCAATGGACATGAGCTTGAGCAAGCCCCGGGAGTTGGTGATGGACAGGGAGGCCTGGCGTGCTGCAGTGCATGGTGTTGCAAAGAGTCAGATATGACTGAGCGACTGACCCGCAGACCCCAACTTTGCCCCCTGCCTCGGTGAGTATTCCTGCTCCCTGAACACAGGGACGCTGCTGTCCAGGGTGACCTGCCATGTCCGGGGGCTGGGGGAGGGTGGAGAGTCACTTTCTGGCCCACCCAGTTCAGCCAGACCCCTTTGGGCTGCCTCTGGCCAGGCCACTGGGTCCTGTGGAGGGACAGCAGGCCACCCCAGGCTGGGTCTGCTCCCCACGCGGGACCCCCCTGCCCAGGGGCTGAGTCGCGGGAGCCGCTGGCCCTGGGGCCCTGGGCTACAGCCAGGCCCTGTGGCAGCGATGGATTGCGAAGACCGATGACGCTTTGTAAAATGATTTTCTTTTCTTTCTTCTTTTTTTTCCCCCAAAGAAACTGAAGAAACCTGTGGTTTGCATATCTGCTGACCCAGCAGGAGGCTTCCACTGACCCACCCAGGGTCAGGAAGAGGCCTGAGCCAGCGTGTGGAAAACACTGCCAGGCAGACCCCAGCCTGTGTGGGGGGAGCGGGTCACAGGTCGGCCGCCGCAGGGGCCCTGGGCACGGGTGTGGGGTGGGGGCAGAGAGACGTGCCCCCTCCCCAGGAGGGTGTCATGGGTCTCCTCCTCGCGTCTGTCTGTCCATCTCCCGGTGCCGTGAGGTCAGGCTCTGCAGTCCTGCCTCCGGGGCCTCGGCCTCCTCACCGGATGCACGGAGGCTCCCGCTCGCCCGGGAAGGGGGTGACCACACCCAGGGGCCAGAGAGTCACTGGAGGGAGCGTGTGACAGATTTCAGCGCCACGTGGCCCCCCGTGGCTCTGCACGAGGACACGACACCCAGAGTTTGTGGTCACCTCGTGCTCTTCCTTCCCGCCCTGACTTCTGGAAGCGTCCCACTCTCCTCCCAAATGGGGCTGTCTGGTGATGAGAGGCGAGGGGGCTCCTGGTTGAGGTGGGGGCTTCCCTGGTGGCTCAGCTGGTAAAGAATCCGATTGCAATGTGGGAGACCTGGGTTTGATCCCTGGATCGGGAAGATCCCCTGGAGAAGGGAAGGGCTACCCACTCCAGTGTCCTGGCTGGAGAATTCCATGGACTGTACAGTCCGGTCCACTGGGAAAGAGAGTCGGACACGATGGAGCGCCTTTGGTTTCGCTTCCCCCGTCTCAGCCTCTCCTCGTTTCTCTTTTCCAGTCCCCCTCCTCCACCTACCCCTTCCCCGGGGCAGTCAACCACGCGTCCGCGGGGCTCCGGCTGTCCTGCACCACCTCCCCGGACACACCGAGGCTCTGCCTCTTGTCCCCAGCGCTGACCACAGACCCCGGTGTCCACCTGCCTCCCGGGTGTCCCTCAGAGCCTCAGCTGAGGCGCCAGACGGGCCCCATCCTCCTCCTCACTCATCGTGCGGGGAGTCCAAAGGCTTCAGGGCCCAGACTCTGGAACCTTCCACAGCGTGGTTTTGGAAGAGGCCAGGAGGGTGGGGGTGGGGGGCAGAGGCCAGGGCCGAGGATGAGGAGAAGAGCCCGGCAGGGCTGTGGGGCAGGCGACCAGGGCGTCCCGGGAGGTGGGCTGAGCGCCAGCCGAGGGAGGCGGCTCTGGGCCGGACGTGTGGCTCCCACGTGTGAGCTGTGTGGGTGCCGGGACCCGGAAAGCTGCGGTTTCAGGAGCCCCGGGGCGGCGTTGGGGGGGGGGCACGCAGAAAGGCACTCACCGCACAGATGTTGTCATTAACTGTCGATCTCCTATCGTCTCAGCTGGTAAAGAACCCGCCTGGAATGCAGGAGACCCTAGTTCTATCCCTGGGTCAGGAAGATCCCCTGGAGAAGGAAATGGCAACCCACTCCAGTATTCTTGCCTGGAGAATCCCATGGATGGAGGAACCTGATGTGTTACAGTCCATGGGGTAGCAAAGAGTTGGACGTGACTGAGAGACTTCACCTTATTTTCTGAGAGCTCCCGAAGCTGGGTGCTTTTGCACTAGGCCCCTGACTCGAGTCCGGGCCCTGCCCTCCAGACCCCCGCAATGCCTTGCTCTGTAGGGCCTGGCTGGCCATGTGTTCTGTCCAAGTGCTCCATGCTGCGCTGTGAGAAGGTTTCAAGCTCTTGGGAATCTGTAGCCACCCCACCTCTCCCTTCCCGCGGGGGCAGGGGGCTGGTGATGGGGAAAGGCTGTGGTCTGGCGGCCCGCCCAGAGCTCATCTCCGCCCCAGGTCGTGCCGTGGGGAGGGCAGGGGGTGGACGAGGAGACTGGGTGGGAGCGGCCTCTGATGGGGCTGGGCAGGCCTGTGGACCAGTCTTTCCCCCACCCCAGGCCTGGGTTTTCCCTCCTTCACGACAGGATCGACCATCTCTGGATATGGCCGAGGTGGGTGGTGGACCAATCAGGCTTAAAGGATTGAGGCCCACAGGGCTCCTCTCGGGAGGGACACCATGCCAGCCCCACTCACACACAGCCCCAGCCCCACTCCAAGCAGCTGAGGGTCCTGGAGATTGAAACCCCCCTACACACACACAGTTCTTCATCATCACATGCTCCCCGATCCTTCTGCGGACACTCAGCTCAGGAAGCTGCAGGTGCCGCCCTGGAGCCTCTCACCAGGGCCTCAAACCCAGAGCAGGATGGACGTTCTAGTGGCTTCTCTGTGCTGTGTCATGAGGAGGCCGGAGGTGGGGCTCGCGGCCTCGACACAGCTGGAGGGGCGGCACCACGCCGGGAAGCTGAGCGGGGCTGGTGGTCTCCCTCTGGCTGGCCTGGGGGCCTTTCAGCCCCTTTTGGGCCCAGTGGTAGCTTGGAAGGTAGTGTCTCCCAACTCCATTCTCGTTTATTCATGGTGCTCAGATTGTCCAGGCCTCCCCAGTGGTGAGGCTACAACCTTCCACCTCAGGCTTCTGCCTGTTTCCCCCTTGCCGCAAAGGTTATTTTTATATTTCTCCTATCCATCCACAATCTGCAACCCATACACCATTCCATCCGCATACCCACCCACCCACACATACATCCATTTATCCATCCATCCATCCATCCACCCACCCACCCCCCCCCACCCATCCATCCATCCACCCACCCACCCATCCACCTACCCACTCATCCATCCACCCACCCATTCATCCATCCATCCACCCACCCACTCATCCATCCACCCACCCATCCATCCACCCACCCACTCATCCATCCATCCACCCACCCACCCATCCACCCACCCACTTGTCCATCCATCCACAATCTACAACCCATATACCCCTGTATTCACTTACCCACCTATCCTTCCATCTACCCACCCATCCATCCACCCACCAATCCACCCACCCACCCATCCATCCATCTGTCCACTCATCCATCCACCCACACATTCATCCATCCACCCACCCATCCACCCACCCACTCGTCCATCCATCCACAATCTACAACCCATATACCCCTGTATTCACTTCCCCACCCATCCTTCCATCCATCCACCCGTCCATCCATCCGTCCATCCATCCATGTGTCGCGCCATCTGTCCGTCCACGGCACTCATTTGCGTGCGTGCATTCACTGGCCAGTCCCGCAGCTTTACTCTCTCCCATTCTTCCTCAGGTGCACACCCTCTCACCATCCAGCCCCTCACCATCTGCACTCACCTGTCTACCCGTCTGCCCATCCACCCACCCATTCATCCGTGTGGATCCACTGAACACCTACTTGCTCCATCCCAGGCCTCGTGGGTCCCAGGCACTCCGACATTCCCCAGACTGCCCATATTTAATATTAGATCAAAGCATCCGGCCTGCTTATCACGTCTTGTGCTTTGAGGATCCTGATCGATGTCCAGGTGTCTGGAGAGCAGCCTTATGGTGTCATGTGTGAAGTGGAATTTCCAGCGGGGCACAGGCTAGAAGGGTGTGTCCATTCCCCTGATGGAATCAGCTACTGTGGGGGGAGGGAAAGGTGCCACCCTAGAATTCTGGAATGGAAATGGAATTTGTCATGGAGAGAGCCCAAAGTGGACTGTTTCTTGGCACAGACGAGCTGTTGCCGCTCTGTCCTAGGGCTTCCCTCTGTGCCCCTGCAGCCCCTGGGGCGGGGCCGGGGGTGTCGATACGGTCATGGCCGCTCCATCGTGTGCCTTGAGGGGAGGGGTGCTGTCCTCCTGACCACTGACCTCAGTGCGCCTAGGAGGCAGGTTGTGCCCCGAGGGGCCCAGAGGAGTGTGTAAAGGAGGGTCCTCCCCCACCGTCTCCCCAGATTTGGAGGCAATTTGTGGGGAGCAGAAGGTGAGAGGGGCTTGCATTTAATGGGGAGGACTCACTGGTGGGGAGGGCAGCGCAGAGCTGCTGGCCTGGAGTGCGAACGGGGCTGGGGGAGGAGCAAGGGCTGCAGCCTCGTGCACTACCCCGGGGTGGGGCCCCTGCCCGTGTGTCACCCAGGAGCCGCCAGAGTCAAGTTCTGAGGACCCGGGGGAGGCGGGGGCAAGCCTCGCCCCAACATGCCACCGATGAGCTCCTTCAAGGGAAAGAGACCGGTGCGTCCTCCTCCTCGGCCGCCTTGACCTGAATCTCTGCTCAACCGAGGCCCCGCCCCAGGGTTTACATAATTAGTATCTCCTAACCTAATTACAGAACTTCCTGCTAATTCCCAGGGTGTACTTGAGTGCAATCTGCACTCAGGTGCATTCTGGAGAAGGAGGCAGAGAGTATTGCTTGGAAGTCAGACCCACCGTCTTAAATCTTTGTGCTGCTGCTTGCAAGTTGTGTGACCTTGGGTGTGCGGCTTAACCTCTCTGAGCCTCATTTCAGGGATTCTAAAATGGGGGTAGGGATGTTGTTGACCCTGTAGGGTGTAGCAGAGTGGTTGAGAGAACGTGCCTTTCCTTCCCCAGCCACACGTATTACTGGCCTGGAGGAGGGGCTCTGGGGGGTGCCTCTCCCCCTTCCCTCCCTCCCCTTCCCCTCCCCTCCCCACCCTCCCCCTCCCCCGCTGGTGGAAGCAGACAGCTCTCCCAGAACACTTGCCGGCTGGAAAGGGCTCAGCCTCTTGCATTCTTGTATGAGAGTCTTAAATATAGGCTAAGACAATTAGGACAATCCTGCAGATGAGTTTTGAGAAATTGGTCTGGCCGCAGAGTGGGTGAAGAGAGCCAGCCGCCCGCCCGCCTGCCGACCTGTTTTGCGGAGGAAACGGGATAACATCGCCCTGATTTATTGCCTTATTTACTGAGCAAACCCTGCGCCCAGGCCAGCCCTGTGGGGCAGCGGTCCAGGCTCACAAGGAGAGGGGGATGACTCAGGGCCTGCAAGGTTCCCCCCGGGTCTGGGCAGGGGGGCCGCGGACCTCAGGCTGCTTTGTCATCCTGCCGCCCACCTCTCCCAGGCCCCAGCTGGCCCATCGTGTCCTGGGGGCCGCCAGCCCCACCCATCCCTGTCCCCCGATGGCCCCCCTGTCCCCGTGTCTCAGGTGCTGGGACCCTGCGGGGGCCTCACCCTGCCGCCCCAGCCCTTCGGCCACGAGCTCACCCAGCCTCCCCGGCAGGAGCTTCTGCTGGCCCAGACAACCCTCCTGGGAGGAGGTCGCCCCTCCGCAACCCCGCATGAGCCGCACAGCTGTCCTGTGCTGTCTGTGTCTTCCCCAGGTTTTGGAGGTCTCTCGCCCCGCCCCTGGGCTCTGCCTGGGACAGGCTCAGGATCTAAACCCTTTACGACACGGACGTTCGGCTGACTCTCCTGCAGAACACAGCACGCGCCAGGTGCTGTTCCAGAAGTTTCTACGTGTGTTAGCTCACTCACTCCTGGGACAGCCACACTGGAGGCACCCTGATAACCCCCCTGCTTTGCAGACGGAGAGCCTGGAACATGGAGCGTGAGAGCCTCACAGTGACGGGAGGGACAGGAGCCGGGAGGACGCTCCCTGCGGCATCTCTGCCCAGCACGAGCCTGTGGGGAGGACGGGGCTGTCCCTGCTCGCCCCGGTCCCCACCACCTCCAGGGTCAGCTGCCCCATCCCTGCCGATCTGCCCCGTCCAGGGACGTGGCTCTCAGCCCCCTTCTGTCCACCGCTCCTGCCTTTTCGTCTACAGATGTGGCCTGGTTACTGCCCCCGTGGGGCCCGTGGCTCCTTCTGGCGTCCGAGCTCCTCCCTGTCTGTGGCTGCTCACCTGTCACAGTGGTTGAGAGGGGGTCCCCAGAGATGGGTGCCCGTCTTGAGCGCTGGAACCTCAGAATGCAATCGTATTTGAAAAAGGGATCCTTGCTGAGAGGTAAGCAGTTGCGGATCACTAGATGAGGTTGTCCTGAATCACCTGGGTGCCCCCCAAACCCAACAGCCACCGTCCTTGTGAGAGACACAAAAGACGGAGGGGCCCTGTGACGACAGAGCAGAGGCTGGGTGGATGTGACCACAAGCC
The DNA here is from genome assembly GCF_003369695.1 of Bos indicus x Bos taurus. Taxonomy (NCBI): domain Eukaryota; kingdom Metazoa; phylum Chordata; class Mammalia; order Artiodactyla; family Bovidae; genus Bos; species Bos indicus x Bos taurus. Next base: position 114,645,838 of record NC_040081.1, on the reverse strand, counting down.
CAGGAGCTCCTGGACCCCCAGGAGCTGGGAGAGGCGGGAGGGTCCTCCCCCAGAGCTTCTGGAAGGAGTCCTGCCACCTTGATCTGGATGTTTGGGGCCAGAAATGTAAGAAGATAAATTTCTGTTGCTACCAGTCACCCAGTTGGTGGTAATCTGTACGGCAGTGGGAAGACACTCGTGCCTCCCTGGGGCGGGGCGGGGGGTGATGCCCTATTGCCTCCACTTTGCAGATCCAAGACTGGATGTCGTTTTCCGAGGACGATGGGCTCCAATATGACTGAGCCTTCCTCTCGCCCTGGGGTACCTCGAGGCAGGGTTTGGGGAGCACATGGGGACACAGCCCTGGGCACCTTCTCAGCCCCTCAAGGGCCGCCTTCTCTCTCAGCTGGCACCCTGCCTGTGCCAGGCGGCCCCCCCAACCATCCATGTTGATGCAACCGCCACTTCAAACGCTGGGGGCTGGGTCCTGGGTGGCTAGGTGATGTGAATGCAGATAGCAGGGGTTGGCGCCCGGCGGGGAATGGTCAGGAGACAGAGGGCTTTGGGCAGCGCCCCCTCCACGGACCAGCCCGTGTGAGGTTCCTCTGTGTAAACCATCCTGAGACACCCCCTTGTGCCGACCAAGCACGACAGCTTGCCTCTTCCTGCTCACAGTCTGGTGGCAGCCAGCGTGGGGGCGTCTCACCCCAAGCCCCTTTCCTGGTCTGCTTCCCGTCCCCTGACAACCCCCTCCTGGCCTTGTCCCTCTCATGAGAAGCAGCGGCAGCTTCACCCTTGCCTCAGGCTCCACTCTCCGGAGGGCCTGGCTGAGACGGGCAGCCGCACATCCTGAGCCCCTCCGCCTGCCCATGGTCCCCCCTCCCGCCGTGTGCTCCTGACTCCTCACCAGCCTCATCCTTCTACCGAAATTTGCCCCTGGCACTCTGAAGGTGGCAGAAAAGCAGGCCGAGACAGCCCTCTCTCTGAGTCGGCCAGCAGCGGCCAAGATCCCCTTCAGGTGCTCACTCATCCCTTCCTCAATCTGGGCTGGCTTGGGAGTTCTGGGAAGTTAGAAGGGCCAGAGGTTTACTGGGTGATGCTTGTGAAAGACAATGGGGCAGGCAGGGCCTGTGGACGGCGGTGCTGGGCTGGCCCCTGCGAACGGGGAGGCAGAGGACGGACAAGGACCGAGGGCCTGGGGCTACGGGGAGGCTTGGGGAGGGTCCCAGCCGGCCCACAGCGGCTCCCGGGGCAAGGCTGCTGCAGAGCTGGCTGCGAGGGTCAGCGATGGCGAGCCCGGCCCCGCCGTGCCTGACCGCTGCCGGGCCGCCGGGGCTGTCACAGCCTCAACTCAGAAGCAGGTGCCGTGGCTGTGTTTCTGTGTGTGTGCGTGCGTGTCCGGTGGGGTGTCTTGAGGGAGATCCGAGTTCTCTTCCATCACTGTCCATAAATGTGGATCAACTGTGTGCCTGGCCCGAGGGACACCCACAAGCATCAGACCCCTCCGCAGTCCAGATGGGCACCAGAGGGGAGAAAGGCAATTCAGGGTCCAGTGATGTGGCTCCAGGAACCACCGGCCCAGGACTCCGGCACCTTCTGTGCTCCCAGGGGGGTCCCATGATCCCGACCCCCTCCCATGCCCCCGTCCTGCCCCCACCAATGCTCAGCTGGACCCTTTCCCTCGCCTCAGCGCCTGCAGCGTCCTCAGGGACTCTGAGCTCTCAGAGGCTCAGGTTGCCATGGTCACCAGACTCTCCTCTCCCCAGGACCTACTTATTTCTGATTCAGCACACAGCGGGGTGGGCTCGGGGGACCCTCGGTGTCCCTGCCACGCTGGGGGCCGTGGGGGAGGTCACGTGGACACGAGGTTCCCCTGCCGACTGAGCCCTCACCGGCCAAAGTGAGCCGGAGGCCGGGGGAAGGTTCTGGTCTTCCTTGTTGGTGGGACTTCAGGCTAGAGCTGGCAGCTGAGACGTCAATGAGGTTCTGTTAGCTGACTCGCTGTGGGGACAAGGATGAAGCCCCACGCCAAGTTCAAGCTGACCAGCCTGCCCCTCCCCCCATGCAGGCTCCTTGGCTGTAGACCCCTGGGATGGCCAGGGAGACCCCCGGATCTCCCTAACACCCCGATCTGTGGCTCTCCTCTGCATCCCCGGGGGTCCTGTCGGGATCCTGGGGACGGGGGATCCTGCTCAGCTTCTCAGCTCTCCCTAGAGGCTTCTCCCGAAGCCCCATCACATGTCCAGCGGGGATTTTACCACCAATGTGACAAAGTCCCCATCACAGTGCTCCGCTTCAGAGCAATCTGACATTTTGAGAGAATTAAGGAAATGAATGTCAGCAGAGCGCTTGGCCGTGGAAATCATCACTGTCTTCCCACAAGTGTGATTGTGCGGGGCTCGCTGGGTTTAACTGGCCTGCGGCATGCTGGTGCCCTGGGCAGGCTTCTCGGCCCTGCGGGGGGCCAGCCCCCAGCCCCTGGGGTCAGGCACAGCCATGAGCCCATCCAGTCTGGACACCGCTCGTGACAGGGAGGAAGAAGACAGGGACAGAGACGCGAGCCCGCTGTCCTCGCCACCAGTGGCTCTTCTTGGTGACACATGGATTTACCTTGCTAAATCCCTCCCTGCCTCCCCAGGGCAGCTCCAGGGGGCAGGGACTTGTCAGGTCAGCTCGCTCCCAGTTCCCCAGAACCTGGATGGGGCCTAGCCCACAGTGGAAGCTCGAGATTTGTTCAATAAATGGATGGATGGATGCATGAGCAGATGGATGGATGGATGAGTGGGTGGATGATGGGTGGATGATAGACGTTGGATGAGTGGGTGGATGAATGATGGCTGCTGGCTGCCTGGATGCCTGGGTGGGCAGGTTTGGGGAGGGTGGGTGGATGGATGGTTGAGAGAAGGGGGTGGATGATGGACGAGTGTGTAAGTGGATGAATGGGCAGATGGGTTAGTGGATACGGGCTTCCTAGGTGGTTCCGGGGTAAAGAATCCACCTGCCAATGCAGGAGACGCAGGAGACACGGGTTCCATCCCTGGGTCGGGAAGATCCCCTGGAGGAGGGCATGGCAACGCACTCCAGTATTCTTGCCTGGGAAATCCCACGGACAGAGGAGCCTGGTGGGCTCCAGTCCATGGGGTCTCAGAGTCCGACATGACCGAGAGACTAAGCCTGCATGCACACACGGGTCAGTGGGTGAGCAGGTGGACGGAGGGGTGGGTGGGTGATGGATGTTCCCCAAGTGCCAGGCCCTGCTCCCCCGTTCCTCACCAGCTGCTGGAGGAGGTGGCTTTGTCATCCACTCCCTGCCTGCGTGTGATGCGTATTTCACAGTTAGCCCCAGACTTGCTCTGAGGAGGTGGACCACTGCCGAAGGGCACATGCGGCAATGTGTCCACTTACTGTGGAGTCCTGAGGGCACCACGAGGGCTCAGAGCCAGGGCCAGGCCTCTGGCTAGTCCCTGTGGCCTCAGCCAAGCCTGACCCACTGGCACATCTTCCCTCCTTCCCGGGCGGGGTCCCTGTTCCCGGCCAGCTTTGGGCTGGGGCCTTCACAGTTCGGCCTTTGACATCAGCTGTGGGCTTTGGGCAGCCCCTGAGAGGAAAGTTCATGGTCAACTTTGTGGTTAAGAACGAGTCCTTTCCTACTCTCCCCTAAACCTGAGCCAGTGTGGGGGGCAGGGACAGGAGCCAGGCTACCCCCCTGAACAGAAAGAATGCTGATATGGGGGTGCCCCTCCCTCTCCCTGTGCTCCTTCCCCACCTGGCGCACTCTCCCCCAGCAGACTCCTACACATATGTCAAAACTCAGAAGGCCACTCAGATCCAGAGTGGGGACCGAGTCTTTTCTCCCTTCCTGTCCCCACACAGGTCAGACCCTTGGGGGTGACTCACCGAAGACAGTCTCCTGCTTACTGATGAGGAAACTGAGGCCACAACGAGACCCCGGGCCCAGGCCTCACGGGCCCTGACGGCCAGTCCTGACCCTGAGCCTGCTGTGGTCTCTGCTCCTGTGATGGCCAGGTTTCTGGGTCCCCTCGGCCAGCCCACAGTCCCTAGTGATTCAAACCCTCATCTAGGTGTTGCTGTGAAGGTATTTCATAAGGGCATTCACTTCTACCCCTTTCAAGTGATCGAGTGAGGCCCACCCACCCTGGGGCGGGCTGCCTGCTTTACGCCATCGACGGCTCCGAAAGCTAAGCTCATCCAGACACCCCCACAGACACACACACAGTCGTGTTGACCGAACAGCCAGCCTCCGATCAGATTGACACGTGAGGAACCACCACACTTATAAGCGCGAGTTTGGAGCCGTGGCCCCAGTTTGGTCCTCACGCTCCAGGCCTGGGCCCAGTTCCTTCACCTCGCTGCACAGGGAGGAACGGCCACGGGGCTGCAACACAGGCCCCAGCACCCCGGAGCTCTCTCTGGGAAGACGGCGGCAGCTGCTCTGATGGTGACGGGATGCTGAGGCCCAGAGAGGGCAGGCACTCCCCCGAGGTCACACAGCAGGCCCTGCAGCAGCGGCTCACGCAGTTAGCTCTCCGTCAGCTGGGCTGGGAGGGTCACCGGTCCCCAGTGCTTCCCTGGTCCCTGGGCCCCAGCGTAGGGTGGCTGTGTTATCATCACAGGGGCCTCTGTTTTTGACCTCAGCAGCACCACACCCGACACTTTCTTTCATCTTCTCAATTGCCTCTCCCAACAACCCGGGAGGCAGGGATGATCCCATTTCACAGATGGGGAGACTGAGGTACATAGGGTGGGAGGGATTCACCCAGGGTCCCAGCAACCCTTGAGTACAGACCCGGCCTCGATGGAGTCACAGGTCAGTCATATTTTCTGCCCCCTGGCCACCCCCGTCAGCCTCCTCCTTCCTGAGTCTTGTGGGGAGAAAGGGGGTCTGGGGGGTCTCTGTTTAAGGTGCCTCTGTGTCTGCAGGGTGTGTGTGCGTGCGAGTGCGTATGCATGTGTGCGTGTGCACATGTGTGCACGCCCGTGTGATCAGGGCAGCGACGGAATGACCCCTCTAAGCCCTGAGCCCACCGTGAATCCGTAGTTGGTTGTTTTGACCCAAACTTGAACTCCACACGCTTGAACGCCACGCCACGGTTCACTGGCGGCCTTGGTTTCAAAGAAGTTTCCCGACTGAACAAAAACGAAAAGCCAACAAACAAACTTGAAAGAGCGGAGAAAAGGCCACGGGCGGCCGTGGCGGGCGTAGGGCCAGATCAGAGCAGATGGTGCAGAGTCGCATGCGGGGCGCCGAGCGGGAGCTGTGGCAGGTCCGGGAGGTGAGCGCGGGGCGCCTGCCTCGGCCTGTGGACTCCCTCCGTCCAGGCAGATCCAGGGTCCTCCTGGGCCTGGCACAGAAGCCAGAGCCCGGCCCTCCCCATAAGCCGACTCACCCTCCCGACCCCCCAGCAGCCCTGTGGAGGGGTCCAGGCCCTCCTGCAGCGATGGGAGAGGGAGCAGCCCCCAGGGCTGAGCTGGGATCTGACCCAGCACTGACTCCAGGCTGGGCACTGCCCCTCACTGCCCACCCCGACCCCGGGCATGTCCTGGCTGCTCCTGCCCTCTCGCACGCGCCTTTGCTCAGCCTGCTCGCTCCGATTGAGAGACTGGGACTGTTTCCTCTGCCTCCCTTGTCTCCGTTGAGCCCCCACGGCAAGGGAGATGCTGACCGCCCCGGGGGGCCCTTGAGGGATCAGGACGAGAACGCAGGCCGGGCCGGAGTGAGGCCCACACGAGGGCGGCCGTTGGGCTCACACTGCCCACCTCGGTACCCCCATGCGGGGGGTGGGAAGCAAGGGGTTCAGCCCTGCACTTCCTTCCCTCAGCGCTGTCTCCTCTTTCTCTCAGGGCCCCGGGGCCGGACGGAGCATCTCCGCAGCCCTGAGGAGTGTATGCCTGGATTTTTAAGTCCAGACTGGGTTTAATTCCCTGCCCTTTGGGCCTGAGTGGGGGTGGGGGCAGTCAGCGGGTAGGTTCCCATAGGCTCCATCAGCCTGCTTATTGAGCCTCTCTCCCCCGGGACCCTCCTGGGCTCCTATTCGGGGGCAGGGGTTCTGGTCCCAGGAAGGGAGGGGTGGGCAGGAATGAGTGGCCCCCCCAGTCTCTGATCTCAGCCAAGCTTGACTGCTGCTGCTGGGCCAGGCTCCACGAGCTGTCGGGTCATGATCGGGGGGCTGGGGGGGGGGCACTGATGGGAGGGAACTTTCCAGAGGCTGGCCCCACCTCAGAGAAACCCCTGCTGGGGCCCCCACCCTGGGCCTCAGGGCTCTGCTCCTAGGGCGGCTGTGTGGCCATTACTGCCCCTGCCTCTAGAGCCTCTGGGGAAGGATTTGTTCAGCCAGGACCTTGCTGAGGGCCTCCTGTGTGCGGGGGGAGCCAGACCAGGTGACCACACTGTGGGGTCCCTGCTGGGCACAAGGGGCCCTGAGGCCGGATGCATGGGGAGACCCCTGGTCCCCCACCTCCCTCAAGGTTGTATTGAGACTGGGTCTTAAAGGCAAAGCTGACATTTCACATCGGGAGGGGAGGCAGGGGGAGGGGAGGAGTTGGGGGAGTGGAGGGGGAGGAGGAGGGGGAGAGGAGGAGGGGGGAAGGGAGGGGGAAGATGCTACAACAGAGGAACAGCATCCACAGCAGCTTCGTGGTTTTATCCACAAACAGATAAAATTTGGATCCCCAGCCACTGCAGGTCCCTGGACCGGCGCGGCCAGAGCTGCACTTTAGGAAACCCTGCAGGTTCTCATCCGAGTGACACCGATGGTTGAATGTCCCAGGCGGCCACCCCGCCTTGTCTTGGGCCCCACCTCCGTGTCCCCAACCCCGGGCTCCCAGCAGTGCCCACTGCGCACCGGCCCCCCCGGACTTGGTCAGCCCCTCTCCTGCTCTCTCAGAAGACTCGGGCAGGCGGCCCATGAAAGGAGGTGTCCGGCCGGGCGCTGGCCACCTTCTCGGAGACCCCACCACGCCCCTCCTTCTCTCAGACCTCAGACTCACTGTCCAGGGAGCCTGGACATCCAGGGACGCCTCATTGTCCAATGCTCCATGGTGGCTCCCGACTCGGGCTGGGGAATCTCTGGGGCCCGGGGAGGTCGTGAGAGCTCAGGCTGCCAGCCCCTCACCCCAGGAGGAGACCCCCACACCCTGTGCTGGGTGGCGGTCTTCCTGGCGGGGCTGGGCCCTCGGATTCCTATAGCCAGCTGGGCTGTTTGCTGACCCACAAGCAGGGCTCGAGGCAGAGCGGCGGTGACTGAGGCGGGGTGACCGCCTGGCCTGGGGCCCTGGGGGAGGGCAGACACTGGCGGACCCAGGCAGGGGACAGGGGCCGTGCTGGGGGGAGGCTGGCTGAGGACTGTCGGGAGAGCTCTTTCCATTTCTGCGCCTGGAGCAGGAGGTGGCCTCTGCCTTCGGAGCAGCAGACAGGCCTCCGAGGACCTGGCCTCAGATTTCTCCCTCCCTGGGGCACAGGGACGAGGAGGTGCTTTTGAAAATCTGTTTTCAGAGCCATTTACACAGGCTCTCTGGCCCTCATTTCCAGAAGGTTCCGCAGTTGAGTGAGGCTGTAATCTCTACGCGGAAGTCAGTTCAACAAAGTATGTGCACCCTGGGCCCTCTCATTCTCGTCAGGCGGCCTCGGGCGTCCCGCCGACACCTAGGCCTCCTTCCTGCCTGCAGGCCTTTCCTGGTCTGTGTCTCTCCACCGGCAAAGCATCTCTGATCTGTCTGTCTACACCCGCAAGGCCTCCCTCAGACCAGCCCCTGGTCCAGGCAGGGCCGGAGCCTCCTTCCTGGGGCTCTTGCTGGGGTGGTCTGGTCAGCACCACTGAAGTCGGGGTCTGGGCACTGGCCTCTGACCGTGAGCCGGGCCCGAGCTCGGGGTCCCAGGAGGACCCAGTGCTTGGATGCAGTTTTCAGACAGAAGCCTCACGACCGAGGACCAGACGCTCCTGATCACCCGCCAGGTCAGCACACGCCCCTTGAACGCTACCTTATCTTTCATTTCATTGAAACGACAGTTTTAAGTGCATCATTCAAAAAGCCAGATCATTCTTCGAAGTCTATCATAAAAGCCATCTGTCTCTGGGCCTCCCCCGCTTTGATTCCCCCTCCGAGAAAGCTTTTAACTTTTCATCTGTTTTGGTTTTGGTTTGGCTCTCTGGGTTGGGCACGTCCTCCCTTGTAAATGACGTGTTATCTTGTGTGTTGATTTTTCAGGGTAGACACCACCCTTTCACTTTGATGGTGACAGACACTCGCTGAATTCTCTCAGGCCAACTCCCCCCACCCCCCAACCACACACCTCACTCCCCGTAGAGGGGAACTGCATTGGGAATTAAGTCACTATGCAGTATTAATCAGTTCCTCAACCTATGGATAGGTTTCCCTGATGGCTCAGAGGGTAAAGCGTCTGCCTGCAATGAAGGAGACCTGGGTTTGATCCCTGGGTCAGAAAGATCCCTGCGTCAGAAAGATCCCCTGGAGAAGGAAATGGCAACACACTCCAGTACTCTTGCCTGGAAAATCCCATGGACAGAGAAGCCTGGTAGACTACAGTCCATGGGATTGCAAAGAGCTGGACATGGCTGAGCGACTTCACTTTCTTTCTTTCTTTCAACACATGGATTAGATGTTTTAAATGAGACTCATCAATCCATCTCCAATACTTTGGCCACCTGATGAGAAGAGCTGACTCATTGGAAAAGATCCTGATGCCAGGAAAGATTGAAGGCAGGAGAAGGGGACGACAGAAGATGAGATGGTTGGCTGGCATCACCGACTCGATGGACATGAGTTTGAGCAAGCTCCAGGAGTTAATGATGGACAGGGAGGTCTGGTGTGCTGCAGTCCATGGGGTCACAAAGAGTCGGACATGACTGAGGGGCTGAACAACAACAACATCAATCCATCAATCTCTAGTCCCACGCTGTGTCTCATCGGTACTTTTCCCGGTCTCCCTGAGGTGAGCTCTTTGGGGGCTACATTCTACATTTTCTTGTATTTCCAGCACAAATTCTTCCCCTGAACTTTTTACAAAAGCCTGTGAAAACTCATTCTCCTCTGTGTCCCCTGCAGCGGGTGGCTGGTCCAGCCCAGTCTCCTCCATGGAGATGCCAGCCTGAAGCCGTCTTTGCTCTCTGCTCAGTCTCTCTCCTGGATGTGTGCGTGGTAGGTTGCTTCGGTCATGTCCAACTCTTCTCGACCCCATGGACTGCAGCCCACCAGGCTCCTCTGTCCATGGCAATTCTCCAGGCGAGAATACTGGAGTGGGTTGCCGTGCCCTCCTCCAGGGGATCTTCCCGATTCAGGGATTAAACCTGTGTCTCTTGTGTCTCCTGCTCCGCAGGCGGGTTCTTCACCACTAGCTCCGCCCATGTCTTCCTGCAGCTGGTTTCACTCTCTCCTCCTGTGCAGCAGGTCCTCCAGGAGGTCCTGGCTGGGGACTCGGGGGCTGTGCGCTTCCTAAGCGATACAGGGCCCCGTCTGTCCCTGTCTCTGGGTGGCGGCCGGTCGGGCTGTGGAATCTGGGTGCAAGTGAACTTTCTTGGCCATGGATGCTCCACCCTCTCCCAGCCTCCAGGACGCAGCAGAGAAGGTTGAATACGTTCTGCGTCCTGATCTTCTGTGGCCTGTTTCTGCTCCCCTCCCCAAGGAAACCTTACTTCCCGCGCAGGGAAGCTGCACTGGGCTGCATTCAGTGGCTCCGCTCTGCGCCCGTGCAAGGTCCTTGGAGGCTCCGGGAGCTGGATGGAAGGTCTTCACTCTGGGACAGAAGTCTGCCTCCCTCCCTGGCTCACCCCGGCTTGTGCTCTGGGGCTGCTCCCCCAGCGCTCTTGTCTCACGTCCTGCCCATCTTCTCTCTGAATCCTTGCTCTCCCTCACCCCCGTGTCCTCATCATTAGCTTCTCCGTCCTCCACCGTCAGCTAATTAGTGTGCAGCAATTTTTCCTTTTTGCTGAATGCTCACTTTTATGGGGCCATGCTCTTATTTTTGTGAATGCATTATCTTTCCTCATCTCTTTGAGCCTCTCTCTCTATTTCTCCGGGAGTTTCCCCCCCGTCTCTGTTTATTCCCAGTTCTCTTTTCCCGTTTGAGTCTGCATTTCTGTCTTTTGTGTTGGATGCCTTCTCGATGTTGGTGACCCAGGGTGCGTCGCCGTCCATCGTATGTGGGTCAGGTTCTGTGAGCTGCACCCACACTCACTGCCACCCAGGGCGGAGCCTGGCGCAGCAGGCTGTCTGCTCCTGGTGCTGCCCTCCCCCCACTGGCAGAGTCCGAGCAGGGGGTGCTCGTGACGGCGTTGTCTGTGACTCTGAAAACCTGGACAAACCTACACGTGCTGATCCGGGACATCCACTGCACGTGGCTGGTCCAGCCTTCCGGGGAACACTGTGTGCTCTGCAGTGATGGGCAGGGCTGTGTCCACCGCTCCCGAGGTCCATCCAAGACACAGGGGCAGCTCACAGATCACCAGGTAGAGCTTGAGTCTTTATGCAGAGAGACCTGTGTGTGCGTTCAGAAGTCAATGTCTGGAACGACGTTTAACAAAAAGTCACCAGAGATTCTTATTTCTGGGTGATGAGATTTGGAGTGATTTCCTTTTTCTTGTGTTTTTCTACCTTGTCTGAATTTTAACTGCAAGTGTGGAGAAGGCAATGGCATCCCACTCCAGAACTCTTGCCTGGAGAATCCCAGGGACGGGGGAGCCTGGTGGGCTATGGGGTCGCACAGAGTCAGACACGACTGAAGTGACTTAGCAGCAGCAGCAGTGGATTGCCTTTATAGTCATCTTCATCTCGGAGAACGAAAATCACTCGCCAGAATAGTTCTCTAGCTGCTTAAAAGCAGGTGCCGGCTCCCCACGGCTCACAAGCAGCGTGGCCCAGCGTCTGGATGAGACGCCCCAGCTTTCCGGAGCTGCGTGGTGCTTCCTCCCCATCACGCCATGGTCAGGCCACCATGTCCTTGCCCTGCCCCCGCCCGGCCGCACGTTCCCAGGGCCCCGCCGTGGCTGTTCCTGCTGCTTTGTGGCCTTGCCAGGGCCGAGTGCCGGCCGTCAGCACTGCCCTGGGGCTCCCTCAGGTCAGCCCGCCTGTGTGGCCCAGTTTGGGGTCTTCACAGGCACCCATCCCTGCTTTCCTGCACTGTGAACGGGTTCTGGTGTATCTTAGATTTCTCAGATCTTTTCTATGGGCTGGAGGCAGGACAATGAGTGTAGAGAGATCACAGGTGACTTATCCACTGATGTTCCCCTCCCAGGGGCCCAGCATGGTGCCCAGGACATAGCGGACAGGGAGATCCTGAAGAATCAGTGAATGCGGACAGAGCGAATTTGAGGGCGGGGACAAGGAGAATGAACGTGTAAGCTAGAATTCTCGATTCTATTCTCTTGTAAGAGATAAAATGAGAAGGTACTGGAATAGCCGTGATCCAATTTAAGTAAATGTGAAAAATCACTTTACAGCCGAGTTAAGAATGGTTTATTTAACCCAGAAATTGGTGTTTTCCTTAACAAGTCAGTAAACAGTGGCTTTGCAAAGTGGGGCTCGTGGCTCAGCCCTCGGGTGTTAAAGCCTGTGTGTGTCTATAAATATCTGCTCAATTGTTAAAAGTCAGGTTTAAACCTAGGGATGAATCAATGTAGTGTTTACTTTTCTCTTTTTTGTGATAAGCTGGATAATTGGGGGCTTATTTGCTTTGGAATGACTCAGGCTATTCCGTTTGTGGCCTGGGAGTGAAAGGTCTCTCTTCTAAGGCATGCAATTTGCACTCTGCGCTGGGGACAGCAGGCTGGTTGAATGACAAATGCTATTAGGAATCGGAGTTCACTGATTTTTTTCTTCAGATTTAAGTGCCTGTGTCTGCTCCGGGAGGGCCCTCTCTGCAGCCGTAACACACGCCCTCTGAGCTCCCCACGGAGCAGCATTGAGGCTGTTGTGGCCGGAGGCGGGGTGGTCCCCGGGTCCCCGTCGCGATGGGTCACAGCCCAGCAGGGCCGGCAGGGGAACGGTGACAGCGGTGCCCAGGGTTCCTGAGGTTAGGTGGATTTGCACTCCAGGAGAAGAGTGTGCAGGGAAGGGGTGCATCCTGCGGGGAGGAGGAGGGCCGGAGGGGAAGCCAAGGCTGCTCTCAGCCCCTCTTTGCTGTGGGGAGTGGGAACTTGAGCAATCTCCCAGGAGGGCCAGGGGTGAGGGGCCTTTAGGCCTCAGAGGGCCCAGAAGGGCCTGTGGGCCTGTGGTCCCCGTCCTCCTGGGCCCCGGGAGGGCCTGAGGGCCTGTGGTGGGAGGGTCTGAGGGCCTGTGGTCCCCATCCTCCTGGGTCCCAGGCAGAGATCCAGGACACAGTGGAGCCAGTTAGCCAATAATGGAGCCAAAATGGAGTGTTTCTTCTCAAGGGCGAAGCAGCCCATTTTTCTCCATCTCCAAGGCTGACAGCGTGGAATGTGCTCTGGGCACCGAGCTCGGATGATGGAAGAGGCTGGCACCATTGGACAGACAGCCCGCCGCCTGGGAGCCTGCCGGCCGCAGGAGGGGCACAGGGTGGGGTGCACCGAGGCCCTTCCATCCGTCCGTCTGGGGCACTGCATCCCCAGGTGAGCGCAGGCAGGAATGCCCGCCCCAAGCCCGCCCGCAGCTGCTGGTTCTCCAGAGGTGGGACTGGGAACCTGCGTGTTGCTGGGGCCTGGCCGCCCAGGTGACACCCTGTCCGAGTACCTGGGCTGCAGAGTCACCCCCGGCCAAGGCCTGCTTCTGTCACCAGGCAGAGAGCGCTTGCGGCTTCCGGCAGAGGTGGAGGGCTACCGGCCAGAGGGCTGCGGTCCCTGCTGGCCAGTGGGAGACCCAGCAAACGGGGGTGCGGAGGGGCGAGGAGAGGACCACCCTGCTAGGCAGAGGCTCGGGGTCGGGGCTGGGTGCAGAGTCAGGTGAGCGGGGGCAGAGAATCAGGGTGCTGGCTGTGTAGAGGATTGAGGCACATCTGCTGGGCTTTGGCCCACACTCCTCGTGGGGTGAGTGAATGATCCAGGGCTTCTAGGAGGGGTCTTAGGCCGGAGATGGGCTCTGAGGCTCAGCAGAGCTCAGGGAGTGGAGGTTGGGAGAGAGGACTGTCCTTGGTGTATCTCCCACCCCGGTAGGCAGACCCTGAGGACGCACCGGCTCCTCCTGGTCACGGGCGTGGGGAGCAGCCTCCTGCACTGGGCGCTGGGCAGGGTGGGAGCTGTGTGCAGAGGCGGTGGAGCTGCGGGGTTGGGGTGGGGCTGGGCACACCCCGTCCCTCTGTGCATCCTTCCCTTTGCGGGGGGGGGGGGTGCCCTCCCTTGGGGGGTTGCCCTCCCTGACCCGGCCACCCCCTGCTGGACTCAAGGCTCCAGAATCAGCGTTGCCCTGTGTGGGTTAGCTCCGGTTGCAGTGATGCTGCGTAACGAACCATCCAAACTCTGCAGCTTACTGCAGACAGTGTGAGCCTCTCGCTTACCAGCCTGCGCTGGGCCAGGGCTTGGCGGCTCCCAGCTGAGCACGTGCAGGGCTCCGGGCCGTGGGCTCCACGTCCACTCTATGCTCTGCCTCCCTCCCCATCCAGCCTGGTCGTGCTCTCCCCTCTGTGGGATGCAGCTGGGGTCAGATGACGCTCCCGACAGATAAACCCCAGGGGGGGCCTCTTGAGGCTCAGGATCAGTATGCACACTCCCCTCTCCGCCGCCCTCCATCGGCCAGGCTAGGGCGGAAGGGTGCGTGCCACACGGTGGTGGCCGTCTATATTCACCTGCCTCCTCTAGGAAGGGCCTCCAGGGTCCCCAAGATCGCGACAGACCCTCCCTCTGATGGCGTGTCGCAGCCCTGCGTGGGGTGCTCACGGCCGTCTGTCTGTCCACAAGCCGGATGTCCCGAGGGCGGGGTCACCGTGTTCCACCGTGGACCCAAAATGTCCATGCACAGGAGGTGTTTCGCGAGGCGTGAGGGGGAGGGACAGAAGGGGACACGGACTGGGGACCAGCCCCTCTGTCCCGTCCCTGGGGGGCCCGGCTCTGGCAGCGCCTGCTCTGTGAAGCCCTTCTTCTCCGCTGGGACCGGCTCTTCCTCTGCGGCTCCTTGCACCTTGGGCGGGTGAGAGGAGAGGGGAGGGGGGTCCCCCAGAGCGCACCCCGGAGCCTGAGGACGCAGCACCTGTGGAAGGGGCAGCCCAGAGCGTCGAGCCGCCCCCAGCACAGCTCTGCAGCACAAAACAGCCGGCTTTCATCCCGAAAAAGGGGAACCTGGCTCAGAACACCTCCGAATGCCTTTATAAAGCGAGTAATTGCTTAACTGCAATTATTTTAGGAGGTTTAACGAGGCTGCATGGGTGCTCTTTAAGAATACCTCTTCAGCTTAAAAATTCCACCCACGGCCCCCTGAGGGTGGGGCCAAGAGGCCTGCCTCCTTCAAGGGGCTCAGCTGTGCCCCAAGGCAGGGTGGCGGGGGGCGAGGGGTCCTCTGGAGGGGCTTCTGGCAAGGCAGTCAGCCCTGCCCAGGGAGGCAGAAGGACCCTGTTGCCAAGGGAATGGCCTCCTCTGCACTCTGAGGAGGCTGGGCCCCTCCTGGAGAGGATCCGCTGGGCCAGAACTCAGTGGGTGGGGGGGGATGAGGAAGAAGACGGAGGGACGGAGCAAACAGCGATCGCCTTCACGTTGGGCGCTTTTCTGAGCCCCCGCTTCCTTACGGGAAAGAGCCGTCCTTCTGGGTCCTTGCAAGGGTGACGTAAGAGGCTGCACGTGAGACGGCTTCGTGGGGATGCTCGCCAGCCCTCACTGGCCCGGGCCGGTTCACCTTCCCGCTTGGCCGTGAGGCTGGCGACACCAGCTTCTGGAGCAGCTGCCCACACCAATCGAGCTGCAAGAGACCCAAGTGAGACCTGCTCAGCCACCGCGGGAGGTCTGTCACCCGACATGCGCGTGGGCAGAGGCCTGGAGAAGTCTTCTAGGGAACAATTTATGTTTGCAGAGTCAACCCCCAAACCATGAAAGGCAGCGTGTGAAACGACAGGGAGATGAGCAGCGAGCACAGTCTAGTGAGTTATTTAAAAACGTGTCACAACCACAGCGAGTGAGCGCAGGCTGGCGCGGCCTCACGATTGGACTGCTTGCTGGAGAAGGCATTTTGAGGAAAATAACGTCTTGGGTCCAGCTGTCTGACCGGGGCTTTTTGGGCCAGACTCCTTCTTCCACTGCCTTCCACCCTGCGCGGGGCTGTCTGTGCACATGCGCTCTGTCCCCAGCCTGCCCTCAAACAGTTTCTCCACGGTAGGACCGAACCAGCCTCCGCTCTGCGTGGACAGAGCTGGGATGCTCTTAACCACTGTTGCCCCCTGGGGTCCCTGGGCCAGGGTGGGAGACCTCACCATGTCTGGGGCCCCAGAGGAAATCCAGGCGGTCACGGGGGCTCCCTGGGAGAGTCTTGGCATCACTGGATCCTCAGTTCCCACCTGTGAGGCAGGCAAACCGAGCGTCATCACGCCGTAAGGGAGGTTAGCAGGCTTGTTTCTTACAGTTCAGTTCAGTTGCTCAGTCGTGTCCGACTCTTTGTGACCCCACGAATTGCAGCACACCAGGCCTCCCTGTCCATCACCAACTCCCAGAGTTTACTCAAACTCATGCCCATCGAGTCAGTGATGCCATCCAACCATCTCATCCTCTGTCGTCCCCTTCTCCTCCTCCCTTCAATCTTTCCCAGCATCAGGGTCTTTTCAAATGAGTCAGCTCTTCGCATCAGGTGGCCAAAGTATTGGAGTTTCAGCTTCAGCATCAGTCCTTCCAATGAACACCCAGGACTGGTCTCCTTTAGGATGGACTGGTTGGATCTCCTTGCAGTCCAAGGGACTCTCAAGAGTCTTCTCCAGCACCACAGTTCAAAAGCATCAATTCTTCGGCGCTCAACTTTCTTTATGGTCCACCTCTCACACACCCCCTCATGCATCCGCCCACTCAGGCATGCTCACAGTCATTCGCTAGCATTTCCACAGCCCCTGTGTCAGGGGTTGATGAGCAAAGTGCGGGTGCTGCTCTCGTGAGGTCACAGAACCATCCGTGGCTCCCAGCTCTTTGACGCCCCCTGTTCCCCTGCGGTCAGTCTCTGTTGTGTGCTGCTTGATCCCATCGCTAGCATCTCAGTAGCTCTTTAACCTTATCTGAAGCTTTGGCTTTGGTGAAACGGATTTCAAAGGACAGGGAAATAATGTTCCATTAAAGGCTCTGAAAAAATTGATCGTCTGGCTTCTGCACAATCTCCAAGGCGGAGGTGCCAACGACTGTTGGGACTGAATTTCCATCCTTCTTGCTCAAGGTTTATCATCAACCCCAAGCTAACAGCCACTAACAGCCGCCGGAGGACAGAAGTCAGGGCCCAGGAACATCTGAGGCTTTGGGATTCCCGCGCGGCTGGGCCAGCGTGCCTCTTGCTGATTTCCTCTTTGAAAAGCACAACGCTCAATCACTGATACCCCGAACACACAGCTCCCACTCACCCGGCCCCCAGGAGGCTGGGAGGGTCTGAAGGGTGCGGGGCAGAGGGGCACCTGGGGCCTCGTCTCAGCCCCTGAGGCCATGCCGTGCCCAGTGCTTGCCCTCCCACTGCCTCTCACAGCACCCTCTCCCTCAGGTTGGGGTTCTTTCTTTCCCACCTCCAAGTCAGATGCTGTGATCCCCACCTTCTTGTGCTGCTCGGGTCCTCAAAGACTGGCAGGCACACAGGCCCTCCTCCCACCGAGAAACAAGTGGGTGTGTCGGGGCCCTTCCCCTCTGCCCCCTGGCTCTGGGGTGCTCCTGGGCCCCAGGGACTGCTCCCCGCCGCACCCCTGCATCCCGCAGGGGTGGCAGTCTTGCAAGGCCTCCTCGGCCCAGACCATCCAGGGCGACTGGGGCTTGACAGCACCACCCAACACTTTCACCCCACACCACTGTCGGTCCTCTGTCTCGGCTTCCTGGGGTTCAGAATATTTCCATCTGCGTTGACACGGGAGACATGGACAGGCCAGGGCGTTTCCAAAGGGCACACCTGGGGTGGATGCTGGTGGGCGGGGGGCGGTCCACAGGGAGTCTCTGTGCTCATTTTGCCGTGAGCCTGACACTGCTCTGGAGAGCAAGCAACGTGTGCACACAGCTGCGGGCGGCCCCGCGGAGGCCGGGGGTCCCCCTCTCTCCGCCCCACAGGGCAGGCTCCTTCCACTGCCTTGCAGCACACAGGGTGTCTCAAACTTCGGGCCACAGGCCCCTTGCAGCAGAGCTCCCTGCAACCACCCTCGGCTCCCCCCAAAACCAGAGGGCTGAGGCCCCGGAGATGCAGTTTCAGAGGGCCTGTGGTCCCTTCCCCTTCAAGGGAGCGAGGCCTAGAGGCCAGTGACCAGCGCCTGTGGGCGCGTCAGAAGCAGGGTGGAGCCCCGGGCCCTGGGCCTCAGGGAGAAGGTGGGCTCCAGGTCAGGAGGTCGCCAGACACCCCCGACCCCATTTGGGGGCTCCCAGTGCCTCCTCTGCCCCCCAGGCCTTGGCAAGTCAACTGAACCAGCCGGTTCACTCAGCCGGGTTTCCGCCTTCCACTTTGGGGGAAAGAGGCAAGTACAGCCAAGGAACCAAATCCTCACGCGGAATTCCTTACACGGTGCCTGGATCCTGCCCCCGTGACCCCTGGCACCAATAAGGCCACGGACGGGGCTCTCGGAGAACCAGGGGTTCAAGGGGGTAGCTCCCGAGAGAAGCGCATTCTATATGCCCAGGTAGATGACCTAGCTGGGCGCCCCCGCCCTTGCGGGCACAGCCTGCCAGGGGCCCAGGCTTGACTGTCTCAGGAGTACAGGGGTGGGGCGGGCCGAGGTTCCCAGGCTGCCGGCCAACTCAGGGTCCTCAGGGAAGGTGGCCCGAGCCATGTGCAGGGCCTCGCATTCCCTCGTCCCCTCCGGTGATGCTCTGCTGGACGGTAAGCCCGTGAGAGAGGGACAAGCCCCCGATCCCACCCGACCCCTTCCCGGGATCCTGGGGATTTTCTGAGTGGTCAGTGCTCAGGACTTTTTTCTTGGTTTATCGAATGAGGGGAAGCCGCAGGCTCCTGCAGACAGCCCTGTATCCTGCTCCTTGCTGGGCTGGGACCAGCCTTAGGCGGGGGCCTAAGTCTAACGCCTGAGGCAGCCCCTTACCCAGGGATGAGGCTCGGGGGTCGGCAAGGTGGGCAGGGGCGGACATTGGGAGCTGATGGAGACACTCGGCCTCCAGGGTGAGAGAACAGCCCCCGTCGTTGCCAAGGACACTTGGCCGGCAGTCCCCCAAACAGCTCTGGGCGTTCACCATCCTGTTTCCTCCCTGCTCACTGCGGACAGAGGAGCCGCCAGACGGAACCCTGAGAAAGCGGTGTTTCCACATTGGCCCCCCAGCTCGGTGGGCCGGTCGTCACAGTCTCAGCGCTTGGTGGGCCTGCCTGCCAGGTGGGGCGGCCAAACCTGGTCCAAAGAGACGAGGGAGCCTCAGACCCTGTCGGAGCCTGGGTCCCCTCCGAAGGGCACATGGCCCCGGGCTGAGTGTGCAATTCTCAGTGTACCCAGCACGGGAGAGAGTGTGACCTGGGAAGCGGACTGTGGGTGAAGGTGTAAAGTTCAGCTCTGATGCTTCCTTGCTGTGTGTCTCCAGGAAAGTTTCTGAGCCTCTCTGGGCCTTTGTTCCTCGTCTGTGAAACCGGGATGATCGTGGTATCTACCCCAGTGCTAGTCTCTCAGTCGTGTCCCACTCTGGCGACCCCGTGGACTGTAGCCCTCCAGGCTCCTCTGTCCATGGGATATGGGATTCTCCAGGCAAGAATATTGGAGTGGGTTCCTATTTCTTTCTCCACTGAATCTTTCCGACCCAGGGATTGAACCATTGAACCTGGGTCTCCTGCATTGCAGGCAGATTCATTACTTTCTGGGCCTTTGAAGGCCTAATGCGTTAATGGATGTATGTGACAGCCACTGGTTTAGAATAAATTCTCAATAGAGATTAACCAGGAGGTAGATGAGTGTGGTGGAAGAGTTAAACGTGGGGGAGGGTTAAACGCGGGGGAGGGTTAAACATAGGGGAGGGTTAAACATGGGCAGGGTTAAACTTGTAGGGGAGCGTAAATGTCCGGGAGGGTTAAACGTGAGTCAGGGTTAAACTGGGGGGCAGGGTTAAACGTGGGCTGGGCGCTTACAGAAACCTTCCACCGTGCAGTGTGCAGTAGGTGCTGCCCTGCCCTCCTGGGAGATATCTGGGCAGAGATTGTGGTACATTCTGGGGATGGTAGGTTTGGCTCCCGGGAGCCGGCCCACACCTTGGGTGAGAACTGGTCCCCCAGGACTGGCCAGTGGGCTCCGTCCTGGCGAAGGTGAGGCCAAAGCGAGGGCCCGGGAAAGCCGACAGCGCGGGCCTCACCCACGTGCTGCGGGGCGGAGCTCTGGGTGTGTGCAGTACGTGTGCCAGACTGCCTGGCACAGAGGGGGCCACAGAGGTGCCTCGGAAACCGGAGCAGGGCCAGGCCTGCCCCGGGTTCGCAGTGGGAGCCGGCCAAAGGCCACCCTCCTGCCTCCCCTACACAGTCATGCTTCAGACTCAGCGCTGATGAGTGACCCCGGGCCTCTGGGCGCCTCTCCACACAGAAGCCCCCAGTTCCATCTGCAGACGGCTCTGTACCCCCAGCTCCTCCACTGAGGAAAATAAAGACAGTCCCAGTTTGCTCTTTCTGAAAGCTCCGCAAGTGTATCTTTGGAGAGGAAATTTGTCAGCTCAGATAATTCGTGTGCCTCTCGAGACATCTCAGCAGATCATGAAAAACCCTTAGGAGCCCACAGCAGAGGACCATGGTGGAGACACAGAAGGCGGAGCTGAGAGTGGCCGGCGTGTTTCGAAAGCCCTCGATCCAGGCGCAGCAACCCGCTCCAGCCAGAGCCAGTGGGGTCTTCGGGACCCTCACACGTCTCGTCACCCAACACCCAGATGAAAAGCAGCCCCGTTCCCAGCCCTGCAGGTGCATGTCTGAGACAAAGACCCTGGGAGAGACACAGGTAGGTCAGGGATCTGGGTTCAAGCCCAACTGCGCCTGCAAGCTGAGGTCCTCACCTGCCTGAGGCTGAAGGGGAGGGGCTTTAGGAATCAGACGAGGTGGGGTGTTTCAGGGGCAGCCACAGAACAGGTCCCCACGAGGTGACCGGGACCGCCATCCCGGCTTGTAGCCACAGCTGAGACCACCCGTGGGCTCTGGTTCCCACAGCACAGACCCTCAAATGGTCACGGGGGACTGTGATTGACCACACCTGTCATTTACTGGGTGCCAGCCTCTCTCATGGAGGAGGAAATGGCAAGCCACTCCACTATTCTTGCCTGGAGAATCCCATGGGCAGAGGAGCCTGGCAGGCTACCGTCCATGGCATTTCGAAGAGTCGGACATGGCTGAGCAACTGGCACACAGGCTTTCTTGGCGCCTGGCCACTGTAGATGGGGACTTGACGAACTGGATCATCAAAGCCAGAGGGTGGGGGTTCTCCGTGAAAGGTGGGGATGACTGTGGTCCCTGCAGAGGGGCGTCCCCCAGCACGGTGTCCCGAAGGCGTGCCTATCGGAGCCTCTTGGCTGTGAATGCCAAGGCCAAACGCAGCCTGAGATTACGGGCTCGTGTCATCCAGGATCTGGGAACGTCACAGACCCTCCCTGTCCCAAGGAAGGCTGATGTCCTCTTAGGATATGTGTGACGGTCCCCCACCACCCCAGCTCAGCAGCCCTGGGGAAGAAGATTCTGATGGATCCACGTGTGCTCATCACCTTAGGGGATGATGGGTAAGGTCTAGGCCATGCACCCACCCAGACACCACGGGGGCGTGGGGATCAGCCACCCCCAAAACCAGGGGAGCAGAGGTTGGTGACCAGTGAAGGCTACAGACAAGGTGTCTGTCCAAGGCCCCCTCCAGACAGGAACAGGGGCCACTCCTGGAGGTGGGAGGGATGCAGAATCTCACCCTGTTCTCAACCACAGGGCCGGGACTTTCACCGATCGCTTTCATACAACTTGGCTCAACAACCGGGCCCCAGCTTTCCCTTGACTGAAGCAAAGCATGAGGCTTCGCTGACTTCACCAGGTTCTTGGCGGACAAACCCAACTTCCTAGAGACTAACAAGTTGGCAGATGGCTTTTGAGCCCCACTTGTTTGCCAGGCACTGCCCTGAGCTCCTAGAAGCCCTGAGTCGGAGTTGGTGCCCTTGGGGAGCCCCCAGTCCCCCAGGAGGAGGAGGTCCAGCTCTGGGCAGATGGCAAAGAAGAGGCACTGGAGAGTGGATGGGGGCAGACTCACGGGGGAGACGTGGGTGCACCTGAAGCGGGGAGCCTGGCGGGACTTTGGCGCTGGGTTGGACTTGCGATCGCGGGATGTGGTGGTGACCAGCTTCCCCCAGGGGAGCCTGGTGGCCCCTGCGCTTGTGTGGCCCAGTCGGCCATGAATAGAGACCAAGCACCCACCTGTTCCCAGGCTCTGCGCAAGGGCCCAGGCGGGAGGGAACCAGAGCTCCTCGGTGGGGCTTGTGTCCTGGTGGAGACGGAGGAAAGCCACCGACAAACAAGTGGATGGAATGGACACGAATCTTTGTAAACTGGTGCGCCCGTTCTGCGTCCCCTTCTGCCAGCGACACGGTCTATTTTTACCTTGTCAGAGCAGGTGACGTTCATAGCAGAGCCTGTGACCACGCCCGACCCTGGGTCAGGTTAGAAATGAGAAAACCCGGGGAGAACATTTAGATTGTTCCAACAGTGTAAACGCTATTCAGAGCTGGCCTAGGCCTGGGCTGAGATGCTGTCCCCTTTCCACCGGTCCTTTGTCACAGCCCCTGGATTTTCAAGGACCCCTCCTGCAACCCCAAGGCAAATGCGTTTTGTCTACTCATCACCCACTAATTGCTCAATGTCGTGTCACTTGTCAATGTTCCCTGAAGATGTAGCACAGCTCTTTTCTTTTCCTGCAGTTTTCAGCGGCATTTGTTTCTAGATATGTGCTTTATTATATCATCATTTCCTCACTAAAAATGGTTGCTTTTGTGTTACAACCTCCATTCTGCAAGTTGCCTTTTCTGCAGATTCCCCCTCTGCTCCAGTGTAGACCAGCGGCTGACCAGGCCTCCTCCCAGTGCTGCCCTGGGCCTTCCCTCACCCCTGCACAGAGTCAGGCTCCCTGATTCTCATCTTCTACCCCTTTTTCTGTCTTGGTCTTACTCCCTACTTTTGCTGGAGTACACCCTCAATGAACTTTCTCGCACCAGATGCATGAGAAATACACGTTATGCTCCTGCGATTCTGAAAATGTTTAGGGCTCCTTCAATTGTCTCTGTTTCCTCTGGGGTCAGTTTTTCCTGTACCAGCACTTGGTCCACCTGCCTGGGGATCCTGGCGATGTTCTCTGTTCAGGAGGGAGCACCTGACTGGCTGGTGTGAGCTTCCTCTGCTGTCATGTCAGAGCTGTTTCTCCTCTGGGCAGAGGAGCCACGTCCCCCGGAAGCTTAGCTTTAGGGGAATGACAAGAAGCCGCTTTGGGGACTGGCCTTTCCAGGAGCTGGAGCGTGAAAGGATTTGTGGGGGACAACTGGTGTCCCCTGAAGGTTCAACTTTGTTGCTAGGACAACTCACCCAAGGAGTCCTTTATTCCCTGGGGGTCCAAGCAGCCTGCCTGCCCTCTAAGTGAGGAAATGGGTGGGACGGGGGGACAGGGGTCCCCTCCCGCTTCTCGCCTGCAGACTGTGAGCCCAGCGCCGCCGTGTGCTTCTGTCGGGCAGTGGGCTCACCCTCCTTTTGCAGGTCCTCCTACAGGGTGTATGCTCTGATCTCCCTTCTGTACCATCCATCAACCCACGGTCCTCTCTTCCACCGTCCGGACATGTGTCAGAAACTCCCCTTGGCTGGTGGCCTGTGCGCCTCCTCAGCGCTTTCCTCCTGAGGGCATGTCATTGTCGCTGTAGTTCTGTGGGTCTCGGGGAGATGGGAGGTGAGCACAGGTTCTGGTCCGCCATGCGGGGCTGGGTGTCTCCCGGGGTTTGACAAACACAGAAGAGAAGTAACAAGGCTCTCATTTCACAGGGGAGCAGAGTCCCTTGAAGGCCACTCGGAGATTGGCCTGGAGAAGGAGACAGCGGGTGGCAGGAGGGCAGGAGGGGCTACCCAGGTGTCCAGGGGCATGAGAGTGAGGCTGACTGCGGACACTCAACTGGTCGGACCAAGGATGGATTGAGGCTGGGCAGGGACAGGCAGAGAGGAGTGAAGGAAGGAGAAGAGGGGGAGGGGGTCCCAGGCCAAGGCTCCACGTGGGCCCCCAGCAGAGGGAACAGTGGGACCCAGGGTCAGGGCTGGGGGGCCCCACCAGCAGGCAATGGGGAGGATGGCGTCCGAGGGAACTAGCTGTGGACAGGGCTGGGCGCAGGGGAGCCAGGACCTCCCGGGCCCGAGGGTCCAGGAAGGGGTGTGGCCAGGCCCCAGAGGGAGGGTTGCCCCGGACACGCTGCGGCCTTGCTTCCCTGGCCTGGCAAGCAGCGAGCCCGGGAATCAGCCTGTCTCTCTCAACCCGCCCTGTTCTCTCCAGCGGCTTCCTATTGGCCAAACACGCAAGGAAGCTAGAGGTTTAAGGGGCCCCTTGAAATGGCCACACGGGTCCGAGGGCAGGGGCCAGAGGGCGATAGGAGGGCCAGGCGGTGGTGGGGGGTGCCAACTGGCCAGCAGCCCAGGCCCTGCTCTGCAGCCCCCAGGCAGGCAGCCTGACAAGACATGTGCAGAGTCCATGTGAAAGAAACCATAAAACGCTCCTGCGAGGCACGAAGAAGACCCAAAATAGAAAGGTTAGGACGTTCCAACATCATCAAGATGTCAGTGCTCTCTAATTTAGGGTATAAATTTAATGGGCTCCTAGTAAAAATTCCAATGAGCATTTTTTCATAGAGCTACATGGTTGATGTTAACATTCGTATGGAAAAATAAACGGGCAAGAATAGCTGAGGGCGCTGAGGAGGAGGGGCTCAGGGTGGGCATTACGACACGCTGCGCAGACCTCTCCTGGGGACAGCGGGCTGATGACACGGGAGAGCCGCGGAGCCAGACCGTGGCAGCGGAGTCCGGCGTGTGATGAATGACGCGTCTCAGTTCCCCGCGGCAGTCATGATCCGTCAAGTAACATGATGCCAGGCGAGTAGATCATTGTTTGGAAAAAGATAAAATTAGATCCATTTCTCACACCAGGCAGAAGAATAAACTCAGAGATCAGAACTCTGGAAGTACGAAGCTTCGCTATACAAATACCAGAAGCAAACACAGGCGAATCCTTCTGTAAGCAGCGTGCAGAGAAAGGCTTTCCAGCTGTGAGTAAAAACCCAGCTCCAATAAAGAAAACGGCAACACATTTGTCTGCAAAAATGGGGAGTCTTGCATGAAAAATAAGTAAAGTAGAAGACACACCAGGAGAAAACGTGTGGAGCTTACCTCGTAGATAGAAGGCTTGACATATGAAGAATTTTTAAAAGGTGAGAAACAAAAGTGCAGAAATCATGTAGAGAAAAGAGCAAACTACGTGAAAAATAGTCCCCAAAAGGGCTGTGAAACGGCCCTCGGAAATCATGTAGAGAAAAGAGCAAACTACGTGAAAAATAGTCCCCAAAAAGGGCTGTGAAACGGCCCTCGGAAATCATGTAGAGAAAAGAGCAAACTACGTGAAAAATAGTTCCCAAAAAGGGCTGTGAAACGGCCCTCGGACGAGTGAAAAGCCACTTTGCGTCTCCATGTAAGAGAGACAGACTGAAGCCAGGCAAGGTGCCATCTCTTATCCATCCAGCTGGCAAAGACACAGAGTCTGACAACACGCGCTGCTGGCGAAGCTGTGGGTTAACAGGCAGGCTCAGGCGCTGCCGGTGGCAACGAAGCGCTGTCCCCCTCGTGGGTGGACAGATCCACGCGTGCTTACTCTTTGACCCAGCAGCCTCACTTTGAAGAATTCACCCCAAAGATACACTTTCAACATCACAAAATACAGGGGCACAGGGTATTCCGTCCATCAGAATTCATCGCGGCAACTTAGGGAGAGTTACAGGTGCAAGAGGAGGTGGGGACCGAGTACCGCACACCCACAGCGGGGTGGGGCTGGGCCACTCGCCAAAGGGTCTCCGCCAAGCGCGTTGGAGTGATTTCTAGGATGTAATATTGAGTGAAAAATGTCAAGGGCAACAACAGCGCAACCACGACTACCTTGTATGTCATAGAGAAAGGGAACAGCAAAAATGCACCCAGACGGCCTGTCTTTACAAGAAGACACTCAGGGCAAGTCAGCAAGGGGTGGATGAGACCCCTCCCCTGCCAGGAGAGCGGGTGGGGGACTCTCTGTGAAGTTCGCCTTTGGAAGCAGGTTCTGGTTCTACACATTCAAGTCAATTCAGTCAGCGAGGAGAGGACAGGGGAAGACAAAATTGAAAGCAAACTGGTAGAAACCAAGCTCCATGGGTCCAGAGGCACCCGGAAAACTGAAACGGAAACAGAAGCAAACCCAGAGTGATGGTCTGGACACCCTGAGCCTTTGATGGGGCTGGAGACGGGGCAGGGAAAAGGGGAGCAAATTACAACAGCCTCTGGTCGGGCTCTTGTCCGTCTAGTCAAGGCTATGGATTTTCCACTAGTCATGTATGGATGTGAGAGTTGGACTATAAAGAAAGCTGAGCACTGAAGAATTGATGCTTTTGAACTGTGGTGTTGGAGAAGACTCTTGAGAGTCCCTTGGACTGTAAGGAGATCCAACCAGTCCATCCTAATGGAAATCAGTCCTGAATATTCATTGGAAGGACTGATGCTGAAGCTGAAACTCTAATACTTTGGCCACCTGATGAGAACTGACTCATTTGAAAAGACCCTGATGCTGGGAAAGATTGAGGGTGGGAGGAGAAGGGGACAACAGAGGATGAGATGGTTGGATGGCATCACTGACTCAACGGACATGAGTTTCAGTAAACTCTGGGAGTTGGTGATGGACAGGGAGGCCTGGCGTGTTGCAGTCCATAAGGTCGCAAAGAGTCAGACACGACTGAGTGACTGAACTGAATTGAACTGAACTTGTCTGGCTGCTGAGAAGCTAAGGGCCCACCCCGGGGGGAACTGCTGTGGGAAGAAGAGACAGAATTGTGGAGTGGGGCGGGCGCCAGCCCAGGTTACCAGTATGAACTCAACATCTCTACAGTGCCCAGGGCGCTTCACTGGGGGCTCAGATGGTGAAGAATGTGCCCGCAGTGCGGAAAACCCAGGTTGGACCCCTGGGTCGGGAAGATCCCCTGGAGAAGGGAACGGCTGCCCACTAACGGCACCCAGTGTTCTCGCCTGGAGAATCCCAGGGACAGAGGAGCCCAGGGCTACAGTCCATGGGGTCGCAGGGTCAGACACGACGAGTGGATAACCCTTCACTTTTACATTTTCACAGTGTCCTTGCAGCGCGTTTGCACGTGCGTATGTGTGCCTGTCTGCTGCGTGTTTACACGGGTACATATGTGTGCACAGTTCCTCCATATATCTGCCGACATGTCTGAAAGCCTGAGTCCGTGACCCCTGGCACCCAGACGCTCTGTTTCTAAAACACTTTCTACTAAAAGGAACCAGGCTTCCAGGGGAAATGGCTGATTTTAGGGCTGTGGCAGGGAAAGCCCGCCTTGAGCCTGGAACCTCCTGTCTGCCAGGAGTAAAGAGATGCTAACAAAGGTGGGATGTCACAGAGACCGGGAGCCAGCTCGGCAGGGCACTCAGGGCCCAGCGTTTGGGGTGGTCTGAGCATCAAACTAACGAAGGACCCTGATGGATTATAGATGTTCATGCTGATGAAAGACACCTACCTACATTCACGATCCATAGATGGATCGATGGACAGAGTAATAGATGGCGATATGGGTGCATCTGTCCACACAAACATACCTACACACCTGCACACCTACCTGCCTACCTGACAGATGATGCAGAGATGGGCAGACAGGTGGGTGGGTGGACGACGGACGGACGAGACAGAAGACTCATTGCTTTCCTAGCACACTGGATGCCAACGCCACACGTGCAGGAACTGCTGGGTTGGAAAATGGACATTTAGCAGCCGAAGACTGGATCAGCAAGTCACTAATGGATGGTAAATCTAGAGGGACGTTTTGATGAGAGGCAGACCATTTCCAGGGTCTTTAAAGAGCCTGCTTTCTAGACTGCTTATCAGTTGCACGGAAATACAGCAGGTGAATCAGACGGCTCCCTGAGCAGCTCACCAGAAACAACCTCCCGGCGAGAGGCGGATGCTTGTCGTGTGCTCTCGACGTGGAAGCGGGGAGGACACGTCATCCGTGCGCTACTGCAGCCAGAATCTAACAGAGAGGAGGGATCAGACAAACCCCAAGGAACACCGTTCTATTTAAAAAAACAAAACTGTAGTCTTCAAAAATGTCAGTGACATAAAAGACAAAGACTACGGAAATGTACCAGATGAAAAGGAACTAAAGAGAGAGGCAGATAAGTGCAATTCCTGATCCCCAAGTGATCCTGGACTGGAGAGAGAAGGCGAGAAAGGGCATCATCCGGTCAATTGGCAAAATGGGAATTTCAGCGGCAGCTTAGATAAGGATGTTGGAGCTGTGCTGATAATCGCACTGATGTTATGTAAGAGAAGAGCTCTGTCTTGAAGGGTGAAGGGCTGCCGTGCCTGCAGCTGGGTCTCCAACAGTTCAGAGAAAAATTGCACATTCCCATGGGGGTGTAGGGGGAGGGGGAAGGGAGGAAGGGGGAGGGCAGGGAGGGGGAGGGGCAGGGCAGAGGAGGGGGAGGGAGGGGGAGGGGCAGGGCAGAGGAGGAGAGGGAGGGGAGGGGCAGGGGGCAGAGGAGGAGAGGGAGGGGAGGGGCAGGGGGAGGGGCAGGGCAGAGGAGGGGGAGGGAGGGGGAGGGGCAGGGCAGAGGAGGGGAGGGAGGGGGAGGGGCAGGGCAGAGGAGGAGAGGGAGGGGAGGGGCAGGGGGAGGGGCAGGGCAGAGGATGGGGAGGGAGGGGAGGGGGAGGGAGGGGAGGGGGAGGGAGAGGGCAGAGGACGGGGAGTGAAGGGCAGGGGAGGGAGAGGGGCAGGGCAGATGAGGTGGAGGAGGAAATCAACGATGAAATAAATGGGGTAAAACATTAGCAGTAATGGAATTCAGGTAAATGGTACCTGGCATTCTTTGTTCTACTTTCATTCTCGTAACTTACCTGCAGTTTGAGATTATTTCCAAATGAAAAATTTAAAGACAGCAACCCCCTGCTCCCCACCTGGGTCTAAGTGAGGCACCCAGATCATACTCTGCTGTTGACAGCCAAACACACTCCCACCCAGCAGCCTCCCCCTCTCTAGGAACCCCTCAGAGAAGCAGTGTCAGAACGCCCGCCCTCCTCAGAGTACTTGTCCAGTAAAAACAGTAATAACCCACTGCAATAATAAACCCCTCTCCGTGTATAGAGCACTCAGCAGTTTACAAGGCACTTACCAGACCCGGTAGGATCTTGATAGCAATTCTGAGAGACCTGTAACAGCTAGAATTTGTGTTATATAAAATCATGGTTCAAAAACACTGCTTTAAAAGGGGGCTTCATAGTGTTTATTTTCCTGGGCCCTGATAAGGATGAAGTGGAATCAGACAACTGTAAGTGCTGGGAATTCTCAAGCAGTTTATCTAAAGCAGTCCCTCAGGCCTCTTGGGATCAGCTAGGGAGCTTATGAAATGCAGACTCCTAGGTGCCATGCCCGGATCTCAGGACTGGGGACTGGCGTCTCCACGGTAGCAGGCTGCCCAGAGGAAGTTGGTTCAGAGCAGAGTTGTGGGGCAGACACAGATATGGGGTGACCCCGCTTCCCCCCGATAGGAGCCCGGCCCCTGGGCTGGAGCTCAGGGCGGGACC
Source organism: Bos indicus x Bos taurus (assembly GCF_003369695.1). Taxonomy (NCBI): domain Eukaryota; kingdom Metazoa; phylum Chordata; class Mammalia; order Artiodactyla; family Bovidae; genus Bos; species Bos indicus x Bos taurus. Next base: position 114,616,935 of record NC_040081.1, on the reverse strand, counting down.
AACCTTGGGCAGGACCACACACCCTGAATCCCACTCCTGCGAGGGGCCAGCCAGGGCTCCCAGGTGTTATTACCCAATGTCTCCACTGAGAAGTTCCCGTCGGCCAGCTGGGGCCCTGCCCACCTGTCTGCCGGCTCAGCGGAGCTCAGCTGTGGGCTCCAAGGGCAGAGTCCGGGACCCCTGCCGCCCTGGTGGAGGCTGGCTTTTCAGAGAGGGGGTGTTCATATCACCTCTCACCTGAGACACAGGTGGAGGGCCTTTCCTTTGAATTTTATTTTTAATTTTTAATTGTGGTTGAATACACATGAGTTGAATACACAGGGCTTCCCTGGGGGCGCAGACGGTAAAGAATCTGCCTGCAATGTGGGAGACCTGGGTTCGATTCCTGGGTTGGAAGATCCCCTGGAGAAGGGAATGGCAGCCCACTCCAGTATCCTTGCCTGGTTAGAGAATCCCATGGACAGAGGAGCCTGGCGGGTTACAGTCCATGGGGTCGCAGAGAGTCGGACACGACTGAGCGACTTCCCTTCACACAAGAGATGGACCAGGTCTGCCCTTGTTAAATGTACAGCTCACCCGGTCAGCATCAGCTCCAGGACCGCGCCCTGCTTCCAGTCTCTGAGGTTTTATTTCAGCGGTGCCAGCAAGCTGACACAGTGGTACCGAGTTGGGGTCCTTCTGCACAGACAAGGGGGCAGGGGAGCGCCAAGCCGTAAGTGTGGCCGGGGAGTGAGCGTCTGATCACTCAGCCAGTGTGAGGTCATCGAGGAGGGGGCAAAGCAGCCGCCATGCCAGGGACATGTGTCTGTGAGTCCTGGGGGCTGGGACAGAGTGGGGGTCTCTCATTAGAGACCGGACCCAAGCTTTCGGAGAGAAAACGATTCCTTGGTCCTAAATTCTTCTGCGTTTTCCTCATGCCAAGGGCTGACCGCCATTAGCGGACGTGTCTGGTGTCGCCCTGTTCCAGTTCATCCCCTCGCTCTTCTGCTTTGCATTGACTGAGGTTTTTAAATTGAAGCACAGTTGACTTGGGCTTCCCTGGTGACTCAGTGGTAAAGAACCCGCCTGCCAATGCAGGAGACGCGGGCTCGATCCCTAGATGGGGAAGATCCCCTGGAGAAGGGAATAGCAGCCCACTCCAGTATTCTTGCCTGGAGAATCCCATGGAGGAGCCTGAGGGCTACAGTCCGTGGGGTCGCAGAGTCAGACTCAACTGAGCAGCTGAACAGCAGCAACATGTGTCTGATGATGTTGTGTTAGCTTCAGATTTTCCGCAGTGATTCAGTTACACTTGACCCTCTCGTGTGGGGTTTTCGGGCCTTCCCTCGCCTCCAACAGTGTCCGTCTTACCTGGAAGGCCTGCTCTGGCCGTTCCGTTAGCTCTGTTCACAGGGGAGCTGGTTAGTTCTAGTTCACGGCATTCCCTTTCCTCCTGGTTCCTCTCTGCCGCCTCCTGACTGCCCCTCTAACCCCCACGGTGACGGCTGGCTCTGTCTTCACCACCCGCTCCGGGGAGGGGTGACAACCGTTAAGATGGGCACACATCTCGGGGCTTCGGTGAGAGTGAGGCAGGAGCTGGGGATCCCAGTGTCCAGGGCTCCCGGGCAGGGGCCGCTCTTCCGAGAGCGCTTCCGTTTGTCCCCCTGCCAGCCCCTCTTGGCCACAGGCTCCCGACTGGGCCCCAGCACCTGGAGGCGAGACCCGCGCTCACCGCTGTGCGGGGAGGAGAGCCCGCTGGGCACCCGGCAGTTCCTGAGACGCCACCCTGCCCCCTCCCCGGGCGCCGTGGGGCGGCCTGAGCACCTGGCTCACGCTCTCCTCACCTGGCAGGGCCTTCCTCACCTTCCTTGGTCCTTAGGGCTGTGTGCTGGGCAGGGCTGCCTCTGCGACCCAGGGCCATCACCTTCCCCTCAGCCTGCATCTTGAATCAGAAGTCCCTGGATGCCAAAGGGAGGAGGTCAGAGCAGAAACACTTCTGTGTGGTCATTCTGCTCTGGACCTGGGCTTCTCAGCAAGAAAAAAAAAAATAAATAAAAGGGACTTCCCTGGCGGTCCAGGGATTAAGACTCCACGCTGCTCGTGCAGGAGGCGTGGGTTCCATCCCTGGTTGGGAAACTGAAGTCCCATATGCCGTGCAGCATGGCCAAAATGTAAGAAAATAAAAGTAATAATAATAATAATAATCAGGTGTCCACACAGTAATCCTAAGAGGTCAGCATTTTTATTCCTACTTGGCCCCCCAGTGACACCAAGGAGAGGAGAGCCTTTTGCTCTAAGGAGGAGTCAGGATTTGAACTTGGGTCTCATGGAGTGATGGAGGTGCCATGTGAGCCCAAAATACGTGGTCCAGTCTGCATGGCCTCCGGGGGTTCCTGGTCTGGGAAGCCCTGGTCTGTCCTGTCCGTCTCCCCAACCGCCCACCATGGACGTGATTTCATTTCACACAGTTCAGTTCAGGTCAGCTTTCTCCACTTCGATGAGCACGTCTCCTGGGCTGCCCTGGGCCTCACCGGGGCTGGGGCATTGACGGTTGAGTAGGAGGTCGGGCTCTGTGTCTTGGCGGGCTGAAGGCGAGTGGACGTGTGCCTGCTTCTGAGAAAGTTTGGAGAGCTTGTCTGCTTTCCCTTTGGGGTCACCTTGATTCTCCCCTTTTACGATCTGACTTGTTTTTCCTCAGGCTGGCGGTCATTGAGCCATCCCTCGAAAGGGCAGCACAGGGTGGGGGTTGGTGCCCAGAGCAGGGAGAGGAGCCCCTGCTGGACACACGGGAGCGTCCGCACCCACCTGTCCAACCACGCGTCTGTCCCAGTGATCTGTCCCAGAGCAACGATGCCGGTGATGAAAGAGCCAGAAGCGGGGGAATAATGAGACAGCTGATTTTGTTCTGGGGCAGAAAGCCGGCCCTTCACGGAGGCTCAGAGCAGCCCCTGCGGGCAGGGACCCAGCTGGGAAGGAGGTGGGGGTCTAACCTCGTCCACCTCCGGGGCTGTGGGCACAGCTCCTCGGGCACACAGCACTGGCCCCTGCTCAGGCCTTCACATGGTAATGAGGTGCCGTCTGCGCTGTGCTTGGGGGACCCCCACCCCGATACAGTGAGGAAACCACGGCTTTGGGCGGTGAAGCGGCAGAACCAGGCCCCAATCCTGCCCTGTGACCCCAATCTCTGCTTGGAGGGCCGCCAAGACCACCTTCTAATGCGTGAAGGGTACATGCCCGTGACCCTGACCCTTCCACCACCAGAGACCACTTTGCACCAGAGACCCCGGTTCTGGAATCTTTCATGTGCCAAACGCCACTTTCCAGGTGGCAAGCAACAACAGTTAAAATGAATGCATGTTTCTTTTACTAAATGTAACCTTGGACCAAGGTCCAGGACGGAGCGCCCCTGGTCCCTGGAAACGGGGTGCAGTCAGAAAGGGGGCACCCCTAACCCACCTCAAAAGGTGCCCCCCGGCAACCAGGAGCCACAGCCCTGGAGGATGACCTGCTTCCCGTGAAGGAGACTGAGCCAGCCCTTGGGAGGCGATGGACACACTGAGATGTACAAACCCACAGCCACGCACACAGCCACACGCGTCCCAACCGCATCTGAGCAGCGCCTGGGAAGCAGCGAGTTCCCCTGGGGGCACAGCCTGGCCCGGGCACCAGTCAGGCCTGAAGGGGCCTCGAACTCCATGCTGATAAGAGATGGAATTTTCCTGGGCGTTTCTGATGACCAGTCCCAGGCTGGGATCCCACAGGACATTCTGCTCAAAGCACAGCCACGGGTGCAGACTTGCACATGGCCGTCAAGTCTACAAAAGGTGGACGGGGTGACCCTCGCCCCTGGCCTCCGTGTGCCAGGCTCCCCGGGTCCTCCCCCTGAGTGCCAGGCTGTGCCAGGCCCCGGACGTGCTCCGGCCCATCGCCTCCCGACCCCAGCAGCCTGACGAGGTCCAGGTGTGGTCTGAGTGTCTGTTCCCTCACAACTCACACGTTGAACTCGTACCCTAAGCCTGAGGGTATGTGTGGATGGGACTCGGGAGGTGGTCTGATTCACCAGATGTGGGTGGGATCTGTGTCCTTGTAGAGGAGGCCGACAGAGCCCCTCGGCCCCTCTGTCTCACGAGGACGCGGGGAGAAGGGCCGGCCGCAACCTAGGAAGACAGTCCTCACCCAGACGTGACCGCACGCGCTGGTGCCTGGCTTCCAGTAGCCAGAACTGTAAGCAGTAAACATCTGTGGTTCACGGGGCCACCACTTCTGTGGGCTTTTGTTAAAAGTGCCCAGACAGACCAAGTCAGGGACGGTGAATGGGATGACCAGGGCGTCCCTGGTGGCTCAGAAAGTAAAGAATCCGCCTGCAGTGCAGGAGAACAGGGTTCGATCCCTGGGTCGGGAAGATCCCCTGGAGAAGGGAGTGGCAACCCACTCCAGTATGCTTGCCTGGAGGATCCCATGGACAGACCATGGGGTTGCAAAGAGTCGGCCACGACACGGCTGAGTGACCAACACTGTCCCACTTTCCTGGATGACCTGCGGGGCACGGGGCAGGTCACACCGCAGCTGAAGGCCCCTCAGCCGTCGTGTCAGGCTGTGGGGAGGAGCCCCAGGTCCAGCCAGACCCTGTGGGGTTCACGTTCATCTTCCGGACTTGTGCGGGCGGCCCCACTCCCCTGGGCCTTTATCTTCCACACAGTGGTGGCGACAGCGACCCGATCGCGTGGGTGAAAGCCCAGGCCTCAGTGTGTCCTCCGCAGAAGACTCAGTCCCCAGGACCCCCACGCTGGTCACTGCAGGAAGCCGTGGTCTCCCCGGCACCCCACGCCCTGATCCTTGAATACTCATCAGTGTCGAGTCCCCCAGTGCAGTGGTTTCCATGGAGACCCACTCTCAATGGCTTAAATAGACAAGGGCGGGGGTTTTCCAAGGCCTGCACGCAGGCCAGCGTGGACGCGAGCATCCCCATCCACGGGGGGCTCCTGCTGACCTCTCTGGAGACATCAGAGATGAGGGGCGTGGGGGGAGGGAGGAGAGGGCGGGAGGAGGGGGCCTGGGGGAGCCTGGGAGCCCGGGGTGGAGATGAGACACAGAGGAGTCGGTGCCCACTACTTGTCACCTTGGCGATGCTTGCGTCGAGTCGCTGGCAGGCAGCACATGTGCCGTCCTGGACGCCACCCATCTGCACGGGTTTCCACCGTGACCCCAGCAAGTCCCGTCCTGGGAGGGTGAGGCCCCAAGCCCAGGCCTCCCACCGCCACCGCCCCAGCCGCCCCAGGGCCACTGCGTTTGGGTGGGTCGGGGTGGGGGGACAAGACTTGCCCCATCCCAACCTTTGGACGCTGTCTGAAGGGTCATCGCCACTCACCGACCCGTCCTGTTCCGACCTGAGTCCTTGGCCCACCCTGGCTTCTCAGACCGGGCCGTCTTGGATGCTCTCTGCCTGGCTCCCAGCGGACAGTGGAACGTCTGGTGTGAGTTTGACGGTCAGCGTCAGGGGCCTCAGAATGGTCTGGGTGCTGGCCTGAATGCAGGAAGGTGGGACCTTGAGGTCCAGGAAGGCGTCCGGTCAAGGAGGCCTGAGGGCCTGCCCGCCGCTGCCTGGGGAGCAGATATGAGCCGCGCCTCTCCGCCCTCCAGCCCTCACCTGGAGGCTCGGCCTCAGCAGGACGCAATCAGAGGCCAGCTGGGAAGGGCGGGCGTCTGGGGAGTCGAGGGCAAGGTGCCCACAGACCCTCGCACCCGTGACCCAGTCTGCACTGCACCTCCGTTTGCCCCTCAGGAGATGACAGGCAGGAGGTTGAGGGTCCTGCTGGCATGGACAGCCCCGGGGCCGAGTCCGTCGCTCTGCCTGTCTGAAGCAGGGGCCGCACCGGCCAGGAGCTCAGCGTTGATGCCATGAGGCCTGTGTGCAGCTAGTGGGCTGGGCAGGCACCCTGAGCCATCAAGCGCAGATGTGGGGAGATGTCGCCCCGATTCCTCCCCGCCCCCAGTGGGCCGGCTGGCGCCCGGAAGAGCTGGCTTCCCGCACACTTTCGGGGCATTCACTGTCCACTCAGGCGTTCACTGTCCCGTTTAGATGACCGGAGCCTGTGCACGGTCAGCAGGCCGGCGTCCTCACTTACCCGCTCGCACACTCGTGTCCGTCCAACAGTCTTCTGAAGGATTCTACCTGGGATGGACCTGGGATGCTGCAAGAGAAGCATCTGGGTTCCTGCCCCAGGAGCCCTGAGCACATGGACAGACACCCAGGAAGACTGGGATGACGAGCCCCCACAGTGGGACCTTGGCAGCCCGCCACGTCCCGAGGAGCCCCAGGAGGGCTTCCTGAGAGAGCTGGCTGAACTAGTTCTGATGGATGAGGAAGAGAGAGCCGTGACGGGTCACGCTGGGAAGAGTGCTCTGGGCAGAGGGGTCCCAGTCACGCAGGTGGGGAGGTGGGGAGGCTCGGGGGGCCACCAGGGAGGAGCCGAGCAGAGCAGCTGGCGTGCCTGGAGCAAAGTGTGTGAGGCCGGGAGGGATGAGGGAGGCGCCAGGGCCCAGCCACACTGCCAGGTGGGTTCTTCGTACCGGCTCAGAAGCGCACCTGCCGGTGAGGTCACAGGGACGGCGGGCTCAGAGTTCGACCTGGAGGGGTCCCTCTGGGTGAGGGGAGGCTGGAGGGCCAGTCCCGTGGTGGACAGTGGAGGGCGGGGCGAGACTGGCCAGGCCGTCGCTGGGGGTGCCGCCGCCCCGTCTCCAGCTTTGTTGTTGCCGTACAGTCGCTGTCGTGCCCGACTCTGTGACCCCACGGACTGCAGCACGCCAGGCCGCCCTGTCCATCACCAACTCCCAGAGCTTGCTCAAACTCGTGTCCATTGAGTCGGTGATGCCATCCAACCATCTCATCCTCTGTCGTCCCCTTCTCCTCCTGCCTTCAGTCTTTCCCAGCATCAGGGTCTTTTCCAAAGAGTCGGCTCTTCGCATCAGGTGGCCAAAGTATTGGAGCTTCAGCTTCAGCATCAGTCCTTCCAGTGAATATTCAGGGTGGATTTCCTTTAATATTTGGACCCACTAATTCCCTTTCTGTCCCCCACAGAGCCTCAAGCACTGGGACCGGTCTGGAGGGGTGGGGCCTTGAATGTTGCCCCCTGCTGGACACCGGCTCACCTTGCAGCCATACCAAGTGATGATGCTTTAAAGTTCCAAAATGCGCCTGACGTCGCCTTGCCCTCCTCCAGGAGGGCTCTGGCTGTGAAAGTCGCTCAACCCTGTCCGACTCTTTGCAACCTCACGGACTATACAGTCCATGGACTCCTCCAGGCCAGGATACTGGAGTGGGTAGCCTTTGCCTTCTCCGGGGGAACTTCCCAAGCCAGGGATCGAACCCAAGTCTCGCGTATGGCAGGCAGATCCTTTACCAGCTGAGCCACCAGGCAAGTCCAGAAGGGCAGGGGCCGCCAAATCCCCGGGGCCTCCCGCCGGGCTTCCTGCTACTGTGGGGCTCTTCTGACATCAGGAAGGGGTGCCTTCTTGGGAATGAAAAGGAGGTATTTGCTTCCTCCTGGAATTCATGTATGTATTTTTTCTGCTGTAATTGAAACAATATCTGGAACGAAGCATCTAATTACTCTTCTTTCCCGAAATTGAACAATAACATGTCCTGTCGATACAAACCTTTGGTGGAAGTCACACACACGGTCTCCCTGAGCGATCCTGATGAACACACAGCAGAAAAAAGTATTTGGGTTTTAAATAGTTTCTCTAAGTATAATACCAGAGCCTGACGCTACCAACTTCATCTTTTGTTCTGCTCCATTTTTGAAAGTATCTTTGTACTCTTGGGTTCCTGCATGACAATAGCTCATAATTCGAGCCTGGAGAGGAGGCTGCCTAATTAGAATTTTTAGAGCTGGGAGAGCCTTGAGGAAATCAGGGAGGAGCCACGCATTCAGAAGAGTACACCAAGCCCTGGGCAGTGGCGAAGAGTCAAAGGTCACGGACCGTTGGATCAAGGTGAGGCTGGATGCTCAGTGGCCAGACCCGGAGAGCGGTGAAGAGACGCAAGCTGGTCTCTGCAGCCACAGCGAGGGGTGAGGGGTCAAATTCCAGCTCTGTCTTAACTCACCCCAGCCCAGCCCACTGCTGACCCTCTCCTGCAGGCATGCATGCTTAATCGCTTCAGTCACGTCCAACTCTTTGCGACCCTATGGACTGTAGCCAACTAGGCTCTTCTGTCCATGGGATTCTCCAGGCAAGAATATTGGAGTAAACTGCCATTCCCTTCTCTCAGAGCTTCCCTGATAGCTCAGTCGGTGAAGAATCTGCCTGCAATGCAGGAGAACGGAGTTTGATTCCTGGGTTGGGAAGATCTGCTGGAGAAGGGAAGAAACTACTCCCTCCAGTCTTCTGGCCTGGAGAACTCCATGGACTGCAGCCCAGGGGGTCGCAAAGATTCAGACAGGACTGAGCGACTCTCATTTAGCTCCGCTTGTGGTTCAGACGGTAAAGCGTCTGCCTGCGAGGCAGGAGACCTGGGTTCAATCCCTGGGTCAGGAAGATGCCCTGGAGAAGGAAATGGCAATCCACTTCAGTACTCTTGCCTGGAAAATCCCACGGATGGAGGAGCCTGGCAGGTACAGTCCATGCGGTCACAAGGAGTCAGATACGACTGAGTGACTTCACTTTCACTTTTCTCCAGGGGATCTTCCAGACCCAGGGATCGAACCCAAGTCTCCTGCACTTCCTGCTTGGTTTACCGCTGAGCCATCAGGGAAGCCAAACCCTCACCCCGCAAATCCTAATCCTGATCCAAACTGCATCTTAAGTACTGGATCTACCCTCAGGATTAACCCTAGCCCATCCCAATTCAAATCCTGTTTATAAACTTAACCCTGACCAAAGCCCAGCTAAATGCCTGTCTAAACTCTTTAGCACCTCTGTGGTATTGCTGACTAAACCTTAAGTCTAACTTTAATCCCAACCCCAACCCTAACCCTGAGCCCAGCTCGACCACCTTCACAGCAGAGAAGAGCACACATTTCTGCAGAGTTGGCACTTTCCCGCCTGCTCTCAGGCCCTCTGCGGTTGCTGTGTCCCTCGTCCCACATAGAGCCGACACCCTGTGGTCCCTGCATCTGTTCGCCCGAGTGACCCAGCGTGGCATCAACGGTCACGTGGTGCGCACAGGCTGGGCAGCACTCACGCAGGCAGACCCTGGCCCCGGGAGAACTTTCTCCCCGTTTGCTGGACGAGGAAACCAAGGGTCTGAGAGGACCCTGCGGCACCGCACGTAGGCTGCAGCAAGGCGGGAGGGACCTCTGACGGTGTGTTCCCGACACCGGTCCCGCTCCTGGCCAGGTTCTCGGGGGTGTCAGGCTCGGACTCTGGTGGTTTGCGGCTGGACTTGTCCGTCTGGCCTGTCTTGCTGTCTCAGTGACCCCAGAGGTGAGGGTCTGACAGATGTGTATCCACTTCGTGTAGCTGGTCTCAAGCGACAAGCTGAAGCCAGACCCACAGGCCAGCCTGTCAAGCTGGGGGTGTGGGCAGGGGCTGCAGGAAGCCCCTCGCCCAGAGGCGCAGACAAGCATCGGCCCACTGAGCTGGTTCCCCATGACTGCTGCGCAGAATACCATGAGCCGGGCAGCTTAAAGCAAGAGAAGCTTAATCTCACAGCTCTGGAGACCAGAGGTCAGATCAAGGTGCTGGGAGGGTGGCCCCCTCTGGAGGCTTTCAGGGAGGGTCCCTCCCGCCCCTCCAGCTTCTGGTGGCCCCAGGCATCACCCCGACCTCTGCCTCCATCTTCTGGTGGCCTCTCCTTCCTGTTTCTCTTCTTGTAAGGACACCAGCCCTGTTGAGTCAGGGCCCACCCCATTCCAGTATGACATCATTGGACGTGATTCCATCTGTAGAGACCCTGTTTCCAAATAAGGGCATCTTCACAGGTTCCAGACATTGGACTCGAACATACCTTTTTGAAAGTGAAAGTGAAGTCACTCAGTCATGTCCATCTCTTTGCGATCTCATGGACTGTACCTGCCAGGCTCCTCCGTCCATGGGATTTTCCAGGCAAGATTACTGGCATGGTTTGCCATTTCCTTATCCAGGGGATCTTTCCAACTCAGGGATCAAACCCGGGTCTCCTCTTTGCAGGCAGACTCTTTACCATCAGAGCCACAAGGGAAGCTGTTTTTGGGGGTCACAATTCAACTCATAATGACCATGCAGCTTCTTTCATTTTTTAATTAGGTGTCATCAGCTTCCCTGGTGGCTCATATGGTAAAGAATCCACCTGCAATGCAGGAGACTCAGGTTCGATCCCTGGGTTGGGAAGATCTCCTGGAGAAGGAAATGGCTGTCTGCTCCAGTATTCTTGCCTGGAGAATCCCAAGGACAGAGGAGCCTATAGTCCATGGAGTCATCAGTAAGCTCTGAGGATATTTCACATGAAAAACTGGGCCTGTGTCCTCTTCCTGCATGAGACCTGGCAAAGTGGAACCCAGAGGAAGCTGTTCTCTCTTGATGAGGCAGGCTTCATGCCCCCCCACTGAGCCCCCGAGCCCCACTCCTGCCTGGTGCTGTAGACATAGAGATTGGGACCCTTGATTTGGCCAGTGTTTCTCAACTAGGAGTGATTTTGCCTTGGAGACATTTGGCAATGTCCGAGGACATTCTTGGCTCTCACAACTGGAAGATGCTACTAGCTCCCGTGGGTAGAGGCCAGGGATGCTGCTAAACATCCTGCAATTCACAGGATGGCCCCTCTGACAAAGAAGTTCCCACCTCCGAATGTCAGCGATGCCCAGGTTGGGAAATCTTCAATACTTTCATCTTGGTTCATGGCTGCCCTGTTAAAGACTACATTTCCCAGCTTCCTTTGTGAAAGGTGTGGCCACGTGACAACATTCTAACCAATGGGGTGTCAGCATAAGGGCTCTAGGCATCCTCCAGTTGAGCATGCCCTGTGATTGGCAGATGAGGCCCTCACACCCCCACTGAGTGGACCAGGGATGTGATGGCAATGGCTGGCACTAGAGCAGCCAACTGAGACCTCGAGGTGGGAGCTGCTTGCTGGGAATGGCCAAGGAAAGGTGGAAGGCACCAGGATCCTTCACTCCCATCAGGCCACCGTGCTGGTCCTGCCCAGACTTCTGCGTGCGTCACCTGTACCCTGACTTAATCCCGGCCAGTCCCGTTCCCTCCTGTGACGAATTACTAGTTTAAATCAGAGCTTTTCTGGGAAGGAAAAACTCAAGAAGAAAACATAGCAGATCTTGCTGAATCCGAGCCTGCAGTGTCCAGGCTCCAACACAAACATTCCAGCGCTCTGGGCAGTGGCGAGGATAGCTGGGCCTGCCCCCCGCCTTCTAGAAATACTTGGGAATCAGGGTCAACACAGGGGGCTGGAGCGGCTTCACACGGTCAGGGTGGTGTGAGCATTTCTTAGCTTGTTTTCCCAAACATGTCAAGGGCTCTTCATTTTCCAATCTGAGAAAAATCAAAGCCAAACAAAACAGCAATCTCTCTGAACCCCCTCCAGCTGTGGAGCGAGTATCCGCTACGGTCAGATTCACAAATCGTGGGCATGACATTGCTTTCATTTGTTTAACTTTTCCCATCAGGCACGTTCCCCAGATTCTAGAAGGGGACAACGCCATAAGAGGTGTCAGGCCTCAGGATGGAAGGAGAGGACCCTCAGTGAACACGGAGATGCTGGCCCAGCAGGGTGCGTGGATGCCCCTGGGCGTGGCCTGCTCATTCCCCTCACCCACGAGAGCGGGCGGCATCCGAGGCGCCTGTCACATCTGGTCACCATTAGGGATGGGATTTGAGCCTTTCTCTCGCCCCCTATGAACCTCGCACATGTTTGGTGCTCAGAGAATGAGAGGCAGGAAAGCAGAGGGAAAGATGGGGCTTTAATAGAGAAGTCAGGCTCTCTGGGCTGGGACCATCTCAACTAGGAAGCAGGAACCAAAGGGCCTTCCTTGTGGAGGGGTCTGCAGACATCCCGTTCATTCCTTCATTCGTCCTTCATTCAGAACTAATTTTGTGTTGCAGGATGGGGGAGTCGAGGGGTACTGGGGAAATGAACACATTTTCAATAGGTTCCCATATTTTTCTACATTTGCTTCTTTGTGTCTCCCTTCTCTAAAAGGATGGTATTTTAAAAAATTAAAGCAAATTTAATCTCCCCCCCACTGCTTGGGGTGGGGGAGAGAAGGCCCCCACATGGATCCAGGGCCCCCGCAGTGGGGAGGGGGGTGTTTCTCTTGAAGCGGGTGGTGACCACAGAGGCGTCCACCGTGGGCAGTGAGGCCAGAGGGGGTAGGGGCCTGAGCCCGAGCCCCGGTCTGCCCCATACTCTGGGGGACTGAGGCTGCCACGTGTGCCCCCAGAAGCCTCCGTTTTCTCATCTGTCTGCAAAGCGGGGGTGTTGGTAGCACCCAACTCCCAGAGGTCCCGTGAGAGTGAAGGAAAATGAGAGGCTTCAAATCTGCTGATGGCCCTGACTCCCCGGAGGGCTCCAGAGAACCCTGGATGGAGGACCTGGGGCGGGGGGCATGCCTGGCCCCAGCGGGAGGCCCCGGGCCAAGTCCAGGGTCATGCTGCAGAGCCGGGAGCCTCCTGGCTGAGGTGGGGCAATGGCGGAGGCCTCCCCTCTGCTGTCAAGGCCAGGGACAGAAGCCCCTTCTCAGGGAGCCCCACGTCACTCGGCCCCGCCAGTAACCAGGGACCAGGCACCTCCCTACGAAGGCAGCCTGGAGCCCACAGGAGCAGGCAGGAAGGTGATCTCCCTGTGTCCCCTGGGGTCCAGCCTGGGGCCTGGCACAGAGGTACTCCATGTTGAAAACAGTCAGAGTCCCCCTAGGATGGACTGTATGTTCAGAAAAAGCAGTGAGCTTCCCGTTGCCCAGGGTGTGCAAGCAGAGGCTGGGGACAGGCCTGAAGGGCCACTGCAAAGTGGGCTCGTTCAGCTGGGATAAGAGTGATCATCATGATGATAATGTCAATTAAATGTACTCAGAGCTCGCTAAGCCCCAGCAACGGTAAAATCTTTGTTCTCTTTTGTTAGAAAAAATTTTTTTTAATTTGCTGCAGTAACTGAAGCTCTCGGAACGAGTTAAACAATACAGAGATATATAAAGAAAAATCCAACATCAGCCCTCCTCCGAGGCCTCTTTCCCGCCCACAAGCCAGGTACCTGGGCTGACAGCGAAGGTGTCATCCTTCCAGGCATCCGACAAAGAGGATCCCTCTCCATCCTTCAAATGCTCTGAGGAGGCTCAGGGAGGGGAAGCCGTTCGTCCAAAGGCTGCTAGCTGCTTAGAGGTTCCAGACCAAGCAGGTTTAAGTTGCCTCTTCAGCCCAGAGGCCCCCAGCTCAGCCTGGCTCTCCTCTCCTCTTCTCCTGGGAGCCCGGCCCGCGGGAGACACAGAGCCTCCCCTGGGATGGCCTGAGACTCCTGGGCCAGCTCATTCCAACCAGAACTGACCGGTCCTTGAGCCCACGGCCCAGCCCCCACCTTCCAACTTGAATTTGGCAGGACTGACTTTTTTTTTCTAAGTGATGAAAATATGATAACACATTTACAGGAGACTTCCCTGATAGCTCAGTTGGTAAAGAATCTGCCTGCAACGCAGGAGACCCTGGTTCTATTCCTAGGTTGGGAAGATCCCCTGGAGAAGGGATAGGCTGCCCAGTTCAGTATTCTTGGGCTTCCCTTGTGGCTCAGCTGGTAAAGAATCCACATGCAATGTGGGAGACCTGGATTCGATCCCTGGGTTGGGAAGATGCCCTGGAGAAGGGAAAGGCTACCCATTCCAGTATTCAGGCCTGGAGAAGTCCATGGGGTCGCAAAGAGTCAGACACGACTGAACAACTTGTTCACTTTCACTTGGAAAATACAGAACAAAGTTACATATAGTTCCACTATATATTACAATTAAATTCTTAGTTGGAGTTTCAATATCAAACTCTCAGAAATTAATAGAATAAATGTACAGAGAAGTAGAAGAATATAGTAGACCTGAAAAGCATCGTGAAACAATTTGACATAATTAAGATTTATACCATTTTCACACAACAGTAGGATACCAATTCATGTTCCCATAGACTAAACCAGGAGACACTAGAACATATCTGGAAACGTAAGACCAGGTGCAGAAATTTCATGGTCTAAAGGTATTGAAATCATAACGCAGCTTTTCTCTTATTACTGTGCAATTCCGAAATCAAAAGATATTTGAAAATAACCCACATATTTTCAAGCGCAGTGTGTTATTTACCAAGAGAGAACTCTGACTTAGCCATCAAGAAAGCCTCAATAAAGTTAGACTGGATAAAACACAGAGGGTAACTGTAGAGAAGGAAGCATTCAAATGAGAAATTAATATCAAAGATACTTTAAAAACTCCCATGCATCTGGAAATGAAATGTCTGCTTTTAAATGAGGGCTAAGAAGCCGTAACAAGGAAGGCATTCTGATCTCCTCCTGTCAGACTCTCCCAGCTCCGACAAGGCCCTCCTAGTGCCCAGGAAGCCCAGAGTCCCATCCCTCAACTCAGAGCTGGGGACACGAGGCTCAGGAAGGACAGGGGACTTGTCACACCACACGAGGACCACATTCCTTGTGTTTAATCCGATAATTTACAAAGTTCCATTGTGACTACTGCACGCGTCCATTCATTTCCAAACACCCACAGAGTGTGTATTCACTTCCCATTGCTGCTATAACAAATGACCGCAAACTTAGGAGCTTGTAACAGCAAACTGATTATTGCACAGCTCTGGCGTCCAGAAGAATGAAGTGCTGGTTACCTCTGGAGCCTCTGGGGAGAATCGTGTTTCCTCGTCTCCTCCTGCTTCTGCATCTCTGAGCTCGTGGCCCTCCTCCCATCCCTCTGCCTCCGTGATCACCTCTCTTTCACTTAGAAGGACCCTCGTGATGATGTGACAATGTGTAGGGATTGTTCAGATAATATAGGATAATCCCTCATCTCCCTAATTTAATTAAGTCCCTAACTTAATCTCATCAGCAAAATCCCTTTTGGTCACTTAGCCACAGGCTCTGGAGAGGAGGGTGTGGATGCTTTTGAGTGTTATTTTGCTTACTTGCACAGTAATTCTCAAAGGAGGCAGGACAGGGTTGTGTACAGCAAATCAGCTAGGATGCGTTCCGTGACACATTATGGAACCCTCCTCCCAAAGGGCCTTAGACAGTGAGGCTACTTAGCGTCTCCATTGGCAGGAAGCCTGACCAAAGGCTGGCTCCAGGGTGGGTTCATTTGGAGGCTCAAGAACAACAGCATTAGGGATACGGTGTCTTTCCCCCCGTGACTGTTGGCATCATCTCCTCCTGGCCCCAAGAGAGCGGCTGCAGCTCCAGGTGTCACGTCATCACACATCCATGACCAAACAGGAAGGAAGGCAGTGAGTCTTCTGGTACATTTCTTGCCTGTCATCAGGGAGGTCTCAGGGGCTGAGGCCGGGTCATGTGACCTCTCTGCAGCTATTGGGGAAGAGCGTCCGTCTTTCCTGGACACATCACTGCTCCTCCACCAAAACGAATCAGGTATGCAGGTGCCTTCATTATCTACGCTGCATGACAAAGCACCACGAATTTACCAGCTAAGGGCAACACACATTTACTATCTCAGGTTCCACGGGCCAAGAGTCAGGTGCAGGCCAGCAGACTCCTTGCTCATGGTGCGGAGGCTGAAATTACAGCGTCAGCTGAGACCAGGTTCTCACCCGAGGCCAGGGACGCCCCGCGTGCCAGGCTCCCCCAGCTGTCGAGAGTTCAGTTTCCAGAGGCTGAGCGGCCAAGGTGAGTTTTCTTGCGGTTTTCCAGGGACCACTCAGCCCCTGAAGGCCACACTCACCCAGGGACTGCCTCTGGCATCGCTGCTGCTTCTGTGTGGCCAGCAGGGGAGCCCCTCTGATGCGTCAAAGGCTTCACTTGATCGGGTCAGGCCCAGACAGGATAATCTCCCTTAAGAGGATGAGATGGCTGGATGGCGGCATCAGCGATTCAACGGACATAAACTTGGGCAAACTCAGGGAGATGGTGAGGGACAGGGCGGCCTGGTGTGCTTCCATGGCATGGAGAAGAGTCAGGCACGACTCGGGAGACTGAAAAACAGCAAGCTGAGAGCCAGCTGGTTAGGAGCCTGGATGAGGCAGCGATGCCCACCCCGTTCACACAGGAGGAGGCGCGCCCCCTGGCCTGGGCCACTGGGGCCACCGGAGCATCCTGCTGCCTCACCCTCCAGTCTGAGCTGGGCCCCTCCTCCTTCCAGAGTCCTCCCTGAGCCCCCGGCAGGTCCCTGGAGGTCGGGGGCCTGTGCCCCGAGCCCTCAGCTGGGCCTGGGGGGTGCTGTGGTCTCTCCGTGGGCGCTGTCCACACTCAGCAAAGAGCGGGTGCCCAGGAGACGCCCGCTGGATGAATGCAGAGCCCCCAGAGTACTGGGAAGACCTTGAAGCCCAGAAAAAGTGATGGGGGCTGGGCCTAGGATTCTGGCCCCGGTCTCAGGGGGGCTGGTTTGAGGATAGGATCGTGCCAGGCCCTCAGAGCTCCCCACTTTAGGCCTCTGCTTCAGAGAGCCCTTCCGAGGCCCCCCCAATAACCGAGGCCAGCAGCCAGGGAGGCACTGGTGAGCGGATAGCAGGCAGTGCAGAGACAGCAGGACAGGGGACCACAGGCCCTGGGCTCGCGCCCACACGTGATCTGGAGCAACCTGGCCTCCACCCTCCTCTGCAGGACGGGACACCACCCAGCACACACTGTGATGGGGACGCGAGGAGGGTGAGGGGGCCCATCACCCAGGGACTGTTCAGGACAGGACCTGGCTGAAGGATGGGGACTCACGAGCGCTCATGGGCAGAGGCCGAGGAACAGGAGGGGGCAGAGGGGAAGCTGCAGGGTGACGCACCCCCAGGAACTGACCCCCGGAGGTCCCAGGGGGCCCTGTGGCTGCCGTGGGCCATGGACCCCCGTGCGGGATTCCGAGGAGCCCCCTCTGGTGCTGAGGGGGCGTGGCGCTGTGCCTTGCTCAGGTGGGTGACAGGCAGGGGGGGGTGCTCCAGGCCCAGGGAATGGCAGCAGAGATGGGCGCTGCTGGGGCACCCAGGGCCAAGAACCTGCTCGGCTGCCGTGGAGGGTGGGGGGCTCCGTCGTCCCCATTCAGGGGTTCGGACAGGGACACTCACACGGCGATGCCTGGTCAGCTCGAGCCCAGAGTCCAGGTCAAGGCCAGGCTACGGAGGGTCCCAATCGCCAGGCTCAGGCATCTGGGCAGCGGCAAGGCCCAGGACGGAGGACGGGTCAGCCCAGAGCGGCCTGCAGAGGGGAGCCCCGGGAGGGCCCCCGTGTGATGGGTGAATGGGAGCTTGAGCCCCAGCAGGCCCCCGGGCTGAGCGAGGTGCACAGCAGGTGTGCCACGAGCATGCTGACTCGCAGCTTGAATCCATTACACTCCCTGCAAGTCCAAGACGGTCCCCAAAGCCGCTCTTCCCCCAGAGGGCCCCGCGCCAGCCCTGGAGGAGCTCAGCAGTGCCAAGTCCATCACTGTGATCGATATCGCAGTGAAGTTGGTGCACGCAGATCCGGCTGCATTCTGACAAGACAAAGCGGTTCTGGAATTCTTCGGGGAGGGGCGGGGAGAAGAAGCAAGCTGCATCTTTTCCCCTGTCTCAGCTTTAAAAATTAAATTACAAATAAAGTTGGGGACACAATATCTTCAGACCAGTCGAGGACACACCAAGTCTTGGGGTCTGAGACTGGAATGCCGGGCTGGCCCTCCCCCGGCCCCGCACCAGCCAGCTGAGTGCAAGGGCCCTTCCCCCTCCCTGCAGCCACCAGCTGAGGGCAAAGACCGCAGACACAGCAAAACTCCCAGGGGCTGGAGGCCCAGCTGGGCAGGAGCCGACACGGACCTTAGAACCGTCCAGTCAATAACCCTGCTTTACAGATGGGAAAACTGAGGCCATGGGAGGCAGGAGGTTCTCGGGCTGCCAGACAGAACGTGAGGAGATAAGCAGGAGCTTAAGTCCAGGACCTCCACAGAATGGAGACAAGAAGGGCCTACTGGTTGGGGAGGCCGGGTCTGGCTCTGGGTGAAGTGCTGCTGTGCTCGGCTGACTGCCACCCACACAGGC
This sequence comes from Bos indicus x Bos taurus, assembly GCF_003369695.1. Classification (NCBI taxonomy): domain Eukaryota; kingdom Metazoa; phylum Chordata; class Mammalia; order Artiodactyla; family Bovidae; genus Bos; species Bos indicus x Bos taurus. Next base: position 114,598,821 of record NC_040081.1, on the reverse strand, counting down.
GACCGCACCAGCATCTGGTGTGGCTGGGGAGGATGGAGGTCACCAGGCCCTTCGGACCACCCATCCCTCCCGCACGCTTCCACCGCAAGCTGTGAGGCAGGCCTCCCCACAGACAGAGGGACAGAGACGTGGCCTGTCCGCAAGAGCCCATGGCAGAGGTGAGGTCTGATGATGGTTCGTCCCTGAGGGGCACACAGGATCCCAGTGAAGGGGGCTCCCCGCCAGCTGGGGAGAGCGGGCAGGCCTCCTGGGGAGGAATCTCGAGCCTCATGTTTTGGAGGAAGAGGAGAGCACTCAGGATAGAGGGGGCAGAGCTGCCAGCCGGGAGAAGGGCCTGTGATGGAGCCCCAAGTCCACGGCAGGCAGGGACAAACGGGCTCCCGGAGAGGCGAGGCGGTGAGGTGGAAGCCAGCCCGACGCCTGGAAGAGCTGCCCGCGCTGGGGCACCAGAGATACAGCCTGCCTGCAGCTGGGAGGGTGAGCGAGGCCACAGGCACGCGCGCATGTGTGGGTGTGCACACGTGTGCCAGCGCAGGGGGGTGTGTAGGCACGTGTGTGCACATGTGGACAGGCACGCCTGTGTGCTGGATGCTTGTATGTACACAAATGAAGTGTGCACACAAATTCCTGCATGTGAGCACACAGTATGTGTGTGTGACTGCATGTGTGTGGATATGTGTGTGCACACATACATGTATGAGCATAGCGTGTGTGACCTGTGCATGCGCATGTGGGTAGGTGTGCACGCATGGTGCTTGCAGGTGTATGAACGTGCATGTGTGTGCATCGTGGGCACATGGATGCTTCTGTGAAAGCACGGTCGTGTACGTGGCTGTGTGTCTGCACATTCCTGGATGCACGTGAGTGTTTGTGAAGATACAAGCCTAGGTGTGCATGGATGTGTGCACATGGATATGTATGTGTGCATGTGTGCGCAGGCATACCTGCACATTCAGGGAGGCAGCTCAAGGAGACGCGCCCCCTTCACCTGAGCTGAGGCCGCCCTAGCACAGACCTTACACAGACATCGCCGGGCTGGTGCACACCCAGATCCCTCCTCCCAGGAGCGGGCCTGGGACCCAGCGTGCCGCAGGTCACAGGGGATGAAGGTGAGGAGTGGGCCCGGGACCCAGCGTGCCGCGGGTCACAGGGGATGAAGGTGAGGAGGGGGCCGGGGACCCAGCGTGCCGTGGGTCACAGGGGATGAAGGTGAGGAGCGGGCCCGGGACCCAGCGTGCCGTGGGTCACAGGGGATGAAGGTGAGGACAACCTCATAGCCCCAGCCTGCTCCACCTCCACAAAGTCGCCTCCCAAGATGCCCCCCAATGCCCCCTCCCCCACCAGCGCAGCCTGACTCCCCATAGCACCCTCCTGTCACCCGCCCGGTCCTGCCAAGCCCAGGCCCCGGGGGCAGCGACCCCCAGGACAGGCAGTCTTCCAGGGCGCAGGCGGTTTCATCTGCTCCAGGGCAGTGGGGAGCTACCTGTCAAGCCTCACGCTCAGTCTCGGGATAAGAGGCCTCTCCAGCTCCACGGTGCACAGCTGAGGCCCCGGGGCCTCCCTCCAGCGCACAGAGCAGGCCTGTATGCGGCGCCTTCCAGGCCAGGGCTCTCTACCCCGAGGACTACCTGGCCCGCTGCCGCCCCTCGCCTCTGGGCCCTGGACCCCAGGAGCGGCCCTTCCTCCTGCCTCCTCCCAGTTTGGCCAGCCGGGCGCTGTCTGCTGTCTGAATTCAGAAGGCCGGCCCAGCGTCCCCCGGGGGCCTGGGTCACTCGGCCGGCCAGACTCTCCAGAAGTTCCCAGCCTGGCCGGGCTGGAGAGCCACTGCCTGGGCGGTGGGATGTGCTGTCTGCTGTGGGGCCCCTGGAGCTCTGTGTGCTTTTCCTTCAAACCCCTCACGCTAGGCTGGCCTTGCCTGTGGACACGTGGGGTGTCGCATGGAGCAGGACTCTTGGACTCAGCCCCCAAGGTGCTTCTCGAAAGGTAAGACCCCCTCAAGGCCAGGAGGAGGCCCACATGGCGATCCAGCTGATGGCAGGGCAGACCTCTCCAAAACCTATACATGACCACCACTGTGTCCCTTCTGAGGACATGCCCACCAGGACAAAGCCCAACCCCACCCCAGGGGGCACAAGGAACAGGGGCCTCTCACTTCCTAATAACTCCCCTCACTCTCCAAACACAGCTCAGAGGTCACCTCCTCCAGGAAGCCTTCCCTGATAACCCCACCCCCAGGATGGAGGAGGAGCCCCAGGGCACTGATGGCATTCACTGCACCCATCTCAGTGCGTGGCACCATCGAGCCCAGACAGCCAGCATTCAAGACAGAAGGTCTGATCCAGACAGAGACAGGGCAAGCCAAAGATGGAGGCATAGGGGTCTTCCCTGCAGAGTGCGCTCCTCAGCACCCTGACTGGTGGCACCTTTCAGGCTCCAGGACCAGAGGACCTTTCACAAGGATGGGGCCTCTACCTTCCCTGGGTCACACACGATCATGGCTTTGCTCCCCAAACTGTATAAATGCCAAGGACTGGCCCAGGAGGATTAACCTTCCTCAGCAGGTCTGCCATCTGGAGTATTTGATTTCCTGTCTGGCCGTGGCCTGACCCTGCCCCGCCCCATCAGTGGAACCATGTTAACAAGGATGTCGGTGCTCCTTGTGCGCCTCTCTGCTGAGACAGCCTGCTCTCCCGGGAAGGACTTTGAGCTTTTCCAGAGCTCAGAGCACAGAGAAGCAGCCCTCCAGCCAGGGCACAGTTCTGGGCATCATGGGGTGGGTGTGTGTGTGTGTGTCTCCGACCCCTCCCTGAGTTACCCTCCTAGTACCCGCTCCCCAGACACAAGCCCCATCCCCTCCTCCCCCCACCTGAGAATTCCCCTCCTCCCCCACCTGAGAATTCGAAGAGAGCCGCAGGCCAGCCGGGGTGTTTCTGCTCTGCTGGGAGCAACGAAATGCCTGGCCTGGGACCACGGTCCTCCTCCCCAGCCTCTATTTCCCACAGACCTCAGGAGGTGGGGACCACCATGCAACAGTGTACAACTGCAGAACAGATGCACAGGGACGTGGGGGCAGGGGTCAGCGGGGGTCACCCCCAACACCTCGCCCCTAAGCAGGAATGTGACTCCCACGCCAAACAGCCCCTCACCTGGCAATTCAGTGTGGGGCGTTTGTCAGAGGCGAAGATACTGAACATCCCCCAGCCTTTAAAAAGCAGAGCTTATGGAGCATAAGAATTCAACTTCAGGAATTGCCAACAAGGGTGCAGAGCCTGGGAGCCTGCCCAGGGCTTCCACAGGCACCGCCGTCATGATTCACGCTCCAGCAGAGGCCGGGGGTGGGGAGGCCGCTTGGCCCCCGCATCCCCCAGAGACGAGAGTGGGCCCTCGCAGCGAGGGCGCACCCTCGCCGCGTCGCATCCTCCGCCGGGCTGCGAGCGGCTGGCTCTCCGGTCAGGCCGCGGACCCCCCGAGCCGGCCCCGCTGCGGGCGGGCGCGCGCGTGTGCCCGGGCAGGTGAGGAGGCGGCCGTCTTAGAAAGAGCAGGGTTCTGGAACTCACCGCCCAGGCCAGCCGGCACTCGGCCCCGGCGCACAGGCTGCGGACGGCCCTGGAGGAGGCGCCCTCGCCGGGCGCGCGCGCCCCGCGCCACCGCCCCGGGCTCCTCCCCGGCGCCGCGCGGGCAGGTTCGCTGAGGCGGCCGCGGGCTCGGGCTGCCGGGCCCGCTCCCCCCGGGCCGGCGGCGCTGGCCTGCCCGCCAGGCCGCCCCCGCCCGCCCGCGCCCCGCCCCGCTGCGCAACTCTACCCAAGTTGGAAGCCGAGCCGGAGCGGCGACAGTCGCGCCGAGCGCACGGCGGCGGAGGCGGCGGCGGCGCAGCTCCTGCGAGCCGAGGCAGGCGAGGCGGCGACCGCACGGCGGAGCGCGGACCGCGTGGGGCGCCCGCGCCGGGAGCGGCAGGAGGAGGAGCCGGGGAGGACGCTCGGCGGCGCCGGCGCCCTGCCCGGGAAAGTAAAGTTGGAGCCGGAGGCAGCGCGCGGGCGCTGGGGCCCCGAGGAGCGGGGGCCCGCGCCCCGGCGCGCCGAGCCCTAGCCGGCCGGATGGGAGGCGGAGCGCCCGGGCCGCCGCCGCCGCCTGCAGCCTGCGCCCCGGCCGGGCGCCGGGGCCGCGGGGCCGCCCGGGCACGCCCGTTCGGGCGCCGAGTCGCTGCGGGCTCGCGGCCCGGGCGCTCCCCGTGAGCCGGGCCGAGGGCGGGGCCGCGCGAGGACCCCGGGACCTGCCCCCTCCCCCTCGCCGCCGCGTCGCCACTCGCTCCGGGCGCCTCCTGCTCTGCACTTACGCGTGCGGCGGCGGCGGCGGCGGCTGGGAGCCGGGCAGCCACGCTCTCCGGCGCGCCGCTCGCCAGCCGGGCCGCCACGGCCGAGGGTCGGCTGCGGGGCGCCGCGGTCCCCAGCGGGCGCGCCCTAGGCGCAGGCGGCGATGCGGGCTCCGACCCGGGCTGGGGGGCGCCCGAGCTGCCGCGGCTGCGCCCCGGCTCCAGGCGGGACCGCGTAGCTTGCGGGAGGACCATGGCGTCCCCGGCGCTGGCGGCGGCGCTGGCGGCGGCGGCGGCAGCGGCGGGCCCCAACGCGAGCGGCGCCGGCGACGGGGGCAGCGGCAGGGTCGCCAACGGCTCGGGGGCCCCCTGGGGACCGCCGCCGGGCCAGTACTCGGCGGGCGCCGTGGCGGGGCTGGCGGCAGTGGTGGGCTTCCTCATCGTCTTCACCGTGGTGGGCAACGTGCTGGTGGTGATCGCCGTGCTGACCAGCCGCGCGCTGCGTGCGCCGCAGAACCTCTTCCTGGTGTCGCTGGCCTCCGCTGACATCCTGGTGGCCACACTGGTCATGCCCTTCTCGCTGGCCAACGAGCTCATGGCCTACTGGTACTTCGGGCAGGTGTGGTGCGGCGTGTACCTGGCGCTAGACGTCCTCTTCTGCACCTCGTCCATCGTGCACCTGTGCGCCATCAGCCTGGACCGCTACTGGTCCGTGACCCAGGCCGTCGAGTACAACCTGAAGCGCACGCCGCGCCGCGTCAAGGCCACCATCGTGGCCGTGTGGCTCATCTCGGCCGTCATCTCCTTCCCGCCGCTAGTCTCGCTCTACCGCCGGCCCGACGGCGCCGCCTACCCGCAGTGTGGCCTCAACGACGAGACCTGGTACATCCTGTCCTCCTGCATCGGCTCCTTCTTCGCTCCCTGCCTCATCATGGGCCTGGTCTACGCGCGCATCTACCGGGTGGCCAAGCTGCGTACGCGCACGCTCAGCGAGAAGCGCGAGCCCGCGGGCCCCGACGGCGCGTCCCCGACCACGGAGAACGGGCTGGGCGCCGGCGAGAACGGGCACTGTGTGCCCGCGCGCCGCCCGCGCGCCGACCTGGAGCCCGAGGACAGCAGCGCGGCGGCCGAGAGACGGCGGCGCCGGGGCGCGCTGCGGCGGGGCGGGCGGCGGCGTGGGGCTGGCGAGGGGGCCGCGGACGCCGAGGGCACAGGCCCCGGGACAGTGACGGCCGAGCCGGGCGCGCTGGCCGCCGCGAGGTCCCCGGGCCCCGGCGGGCGCCTGTCCCGCGCCAGCTCGCGCTCCGTCGAGTTCTTCCTGTCTCGCCGGCGCCGGGCGCGCAGCAGCGTGTGCCGCCGCAAGGTGGCCCAGGCGCGTGAGAAGCGCTTCACCTTCGTGCTGGCGGTGGTCATGGGCGTGTTCGTGCTCTGCTGGTTCCCCTTCTTCTTCACCTACAGCCTGTATGGCATCTGCCGCGAGGCCTGCCAGGTGCCCGGCCCGCTCTTCAAGTTCTTCTTCTGGATCGGCTACTGCAACAGCTCGCTCAACCCGGTCATCTACACCGTCTTCAACCAGGACTTCCGGCGCTCTTTCAAGCACATCCTCTTCCGACGGAGGAGAAGGGGCTTCAGGCAGTGACCCGCGCGCCCTGCCCCGGTGTGGACACCCTGGACAGCTCCTGGCGGAGGCAGGCAAAGCCGGCCTCCCTGGGACCCAAGGATGGATTGGCCTTCGGGGTGCAGGGGTGGGTACACAGCGTACAGCGAGAGCCCAGAGACTGCAGGGCCCCCGGGGAGGGGGGAAGGAGAGAGGGGAGACCCCTCTGCCTTCTTCTCTCAGCAAGGGGCTGCTTCTGGGGCTCTAGGCCTGGCTCCGGCTCCCCGGAGGGGCCCCCGCCCAGGTGTGGGAGTGGGGCCGGGTGGTAGACCCCAGTGGCGCTTGTTTATCCTCCCAAATTGACGAGAAAGGAGCCTGCCCCGCCCCCAACACATGCCACCCTACCCCCCTCTCCACCTCTGAGCAAGGGCTGACCTCCCAGGACCTCCGTGGGTGGCTTTCCAGGGGTGGGGGTGGGGGATGAAGCAAGGCCCCGGCAATCTTTGGTTACCCAAAGTATTTAAATGTTTGCCAAAAACGACTGACAGCCAAAACAACCAAACTCTTTTTCTAAATAAACCTTTGTAATCTAAGTGGTGGGTGCCATAGTCAGTCCTTCAGCCCTGGGGGTGGGGGGCCTTCCAGACCCTCACCCTACCCGATCCCCCCACCTCCCACCTTCTCTTGCATCAGGTGGTGGGGGGGGGTGTTTGTTTAAAGGTAACTTGTCTTACAGATGTCCAAAGCATATGCTCAAAATGGTTGTGTTGTTACTGGCCCAGAGACCAGGGAAATCAAGAGACCCCAGATTAACTGCAAATACAGATGCTGGAGGGCTGTTCTCCATCCATACCCATCCCTCTCTGAATCTAGGCTTCCCCCAGTGCAGCCAGCCTCAACCCCTTGCCCAGCCCTCACCAGCCCCCAGGGAGTCCGGGCCCACACACGCTAAGGCTTGAGGAGAGGTGGCTAGAAGAGAGGAAAGGATCAGAGAGGGTCTCCCCCTCCGGCTCCTCCAGCCCTCCGCACAGAGCCTGGGAGCGCCAGGGATAGCTGTGGGAGAGGGACACAAGCCCGACCTCTGAGACACACGGATGCCCGTGCACACACACACACACACACAAGCAAGCTCAGTGAGCAGGCAGGGCTCAGTGCCAGGGGTCCCTGCTCTGCCCACCCATCCCTCCCGCCCCACTCTGTGCCCCTCCTGGCCTTCCTGTATATCCCCTCCCCTGCCTGGCCCTTGCTTGCCAGCCCAGCCCTCCTGGATCACCGCCCACCTGCCTTTGGCCTGGGATGGCTGTCTCGGGGAGGGGTCAGCCCTGGGTCCTGCTTTTTCAAGTCCCCTTCCCCTGAATCTGGAGCCAGAGCAGGGCCCTTTCCTGGTCCCACATGCCAGGGCGGACCCTGTGGGGAAACTCTGCAGCTACCTGGACTCATCACCCCAATTCACAGGCCCTCAGAATACCCCACTAGGAAGAGCTTTCCTGGACTGGGGTCACAGTTGGCAGAGGGGCGCAGGAAATGGCTGGCCAAGGCTGGCGGCAACCTCCCTAACCTCCACATCACCCAGGCCTGGACAGGGGGTCCATGTTGTAGGCCCAGCTCTCACCAGGACTGCCGAGCGAGCTCTGCCCTCTCTGAGCCTCATCACCGCCAACCCCCCCCCCACCCCCGACCCGCCCACGTCAAGTGGGGCAGGGCTGAAAACTCAGGCCTGTTGTCTGGGGGCCAACTTACCGGCTGAATGGGGGCGCGGGCGGCTCGAGCAGGGACCTTCCCTTGGAGACAGCCTGACCGACCCAGGTATTGCCTCCCCAGTGCAATGGAGTGATACCACAACCTCCCTCCACTCCTGGAGGGTGAACCCCAAGACTCCAGCAGGAGCACGTAGCCAGGACACACCCCACGGAAGAGTGTCGGCAAATTCTTCCCCTCTCCCTTCCCTCATCCTGAGAATTGCACCTTCCAGGGCTGTGGCTAGGAACGCAGGCACCCAGTGCTTAATACCCCATTCAGCCAACAGATGTTCACCACTTGATCGTAATTGCTGCCTGGAGAGGCTTTCTTTTCAGCTGGATAAACAGAGACAGAACCTGGCTGCTCACCCCGCCTGCCGTAGGGAAACGGCCAGTTGCCCTGCTCCGGGTCTCCGGCTCCATCAATGAAGCTGGGGTGCTGACACCCCTCGAGGGTGCCCGAGGGTGCCCGCGTGGTCCAGGAGCCAGCCCGCAGGGAGGGAGGTTTCTCTGCGGTGCAGAGGCGAGCCCGTGCACTGCGCATGGTCATGAAAGCCAAGATGCCCTGAGGTGCTTGCCTCTCTCTGGGCACCTTGGTGTCTGCTCCATGGCACCATCAGTGTCCACCCCTGTCTGGGGCTGAGGAAACGCAGGCCCAGAGCTGACCATCTGGGCCAAGACCCACAGAGGAGGCGGAGGGCAGAGCCCGCCACGAGCCCGGAAACGTGCGGGTCAGGAGATCTCTGCCCTCAGCACCCCAGCTCCGGTCCCGTGAGCAGGGGCGACCCCTGGGCTTTGCTGCTGGAGAAGTATGGCCCTCAGCCACCTTCCTGCCCCCAGCTTCCTTCCCCTTGGCTCTCCCAAGGCTTCAGGCAAAATTAAAAGAAACACCCACCAGCAGGTTCAAGGAGAGCAGGATACGGGATGGGGGTCAGCTTCGGTGCTGTCCTCGGCAGAGCCCACCACTGATGTGGTTAGTTCTCAGAGACAAGCATAGACGTACATTCATTTAAATAATTCATTCCTGTATTTTAATTCAATTGCTGAGTTTGTAGAAGGCGGCGGGGGTGGGGCGGGGAGAAGAATCATCCAAATATTCCCTTACAGCTCAGTATGGAGTTAAAAAAAAAATCGCTTGGAGCAGGCAGGATTGTTCACACTTCAGAAGAGCAGCTCCAGTCTTTGAGTCCTGCCCCCAGCTCTGGGGGTGGGGGCTGAGGGCTGGGAGAAGACTCGTTGCCGGGGCGCTCGCTGGCGAGGAAGCGGTCCTTCCCGGGCGTGCTGGCAGCCGGCTGTATTTTTATATCACATCCGTCGGCAGGGCTCAAATATTCCAGTGCAGCCTGGGATCAAAACAGCCGGCGCCTGCAGGCCCGTCTTGAGTCTGCTTGGCCAGCTGCGGTGCTTTGCGGAGCAGAACCCGTGACTCCGGTCCCGGCAACCCCCCGCAGCCCCCCACCACATGTGCCGAGTGGGGCGGGGGCAGGAGGCACGCTGGCTGGAGATGCCTTGCGCTTGGGGGGCTGGAAGGGCATGATTCTGTGTTACTAGAAGCCCGGCTCATCGGAGCTGAGAAACAGGTGAGTTATAGGGGAGACTCAGGTGAGAGTGTCCCACCGTGAGGACCCCCAATTTTCCGTTCTGGGTTTCTGCCTTGAGCGCTGCCAGGAGACCTCAGCATGCCCCGCCACTCCGCTGCTCCCCCCCGCCCCCCCCCCCCACCCCGCTTCCACGTGACTGAAGGTCAGGCTCCCATTCAAACTGCTGGACTCTTGAGATCATCAAGGGCATCTGGGTAAGGGGACAAGGGGGTGGGCTTCCCTGGTGGCTCAGCTGGTAAAGAATCCACCTGCAGAGTGGGAGACCCGGGTTCGATCCCTGGGTTGGAAAGGTCCCCTGGAGAAGGGAGTGGCAACCCACTCTAGTATTCTTTCCTGGAGAATCCCATGGACAGAGGAGCCTGGCAGGCTGCAGTCCTTGGGGTTGCAAAGAGTCGGACACGACTGAGAGACTGAACATGCAAGGGACGAGGAGGCTGAGGGTAGAAGCATCTGGTTTGCCTGAGAGGGACCCCGGCAGGCACCCTAACTCCGCTCTCTGCGTGACCCCACCCCATCTCGCACCATCAGTAAACAGGGCATATCTTCTCTTGCGTCGGTGCAGGTGGGAACCGTGCATAGGAGAGGACTGGTGACCTCCAGGCGGGGCACAGCGCCCCTGAGATCTGCCCAGGGAGCAGCTGCCAACCATGGGCCAGGGAAAAGCCCTGGGGACCCGAGGCTTTTCTTCCCAACAGAAGGATTTACGGCCCCTCCCAGGAAAAGTCTCGGGCACAATGGGACATCCTATCAAGCTAAGGGATGGTCATGCGGGGCAGAGAGGGAGCGCTGGCCCAGAAAGCCCTGCTTAAGGGCATCTGCTATCCTGGCTGAGCACACAGTGTGCCCAAGTTGCCTGGCAGCAAAGGAGAGAAGGGAAACAGGACGCATACCTGCTGTCTGATGCTGAGGCCGCTGGGCCGGCCACCGCAAGCCCACCCGCCATCCCGCCATGCTGGTGCCGTGCCTCAGGCCTCAGGTGTCTGTCTCCAGGGGTAGGGGCCTCGGGGGCCACACAGGGAAGCCTGGAGGGGCATTCTTGCCATAGTCCCTGTGGGGATGGGTGGGAGGGAATGCCAACTCCCACCCCACTGGTGCATCAGACAAGGCCGTCTCCAGGTCATCCCAGCAGACCCCGAGCCTGAGCCTCCCTGGGCCCGGCCCTGGCTCTTGGGACCCCTGGTTTGGAGTGGTGAGGGCTGAGGAGCAGGGCAGTCATGGGGTTGGGGGGCGCCGCCTGCGTCCGAGACTGCCACCACCTCACTCCGGGGCCAGAGCGAGCCTTAGGGGTGGCAGAGCCAATGTGGTCCAAGCCGCTTCTCCTGGACCGCCGCCCCATCGGGGCCTGGCTCTGCTGCCTCTCACCCCGCCCTGCACCCCTGCCAGGAGTGCCTTTCCTGTCTTCCCTGAGCCCCTCTCATAGACTCCCTGCGAGACCCAGACCAGCCTTCGCTTCCAGAAAGTCTTCAGGAGCCTCCTACCACCCACTACCTCCCCAGCTGCAAGACCCCAAGGCTGGCCAGGCGCAGAGCCCAGCGGGGCCTGGGGGTGGGGCATGGACAGCCCGTCGTCCTGGCCAGGGGGCCGGCCAGCAGGCCTCCCGTGTGGAGGCAAGGCTGTCCTCCCTGTCCCCCGAAGACACCGCCGAGGAGCATCCCTGGACGCCAAACACGAGAGCCTCCTGGGGCACGTCCACCACGCTGCCGGGACACTGTCCCACGGGCGGTGCCGGCAGCCCCAAAGTGGGAGCCCCACACCTGCCCACCACGCTGCCGGGACACCGTCCCACGGGCGGTGCCGGCAGCCCCAAAGTGGGAGCCCCACACCTGCCCACCACGCTGCCGGGACACCGTCCCACGGGCGGTGCCGGCAGCCCCAAAGTGGGAGCCCCACACCTGCCCTCAGGCCTTTGGGGAGAGACTTCACACAGCAAAGGCAGGTGAGCTGGCTGCAGCTCGGGCAGGGCTGTGGGGCCGCGGGGCACCCACAGCTGCACGTGCAGGCCTGCTACTGAAGCCGTCCGTTCAAATACGGCTGGTCGTGTCCCCCTCCCCACTTTACAGAGGGGCCCAGAGAGGGACGTCATGACAGATAACCACGCAGAGCAGGCGTGACGGTGAGCCCCTGGCCAGCGTTTGCTGCCTGCGCTCTGCTTGACGGCTTTGGGCCGGCATTCTGTATGATTGATTCTGCCAGGAGGTGGGGTGCGTGATAAGCCGCTTCAGTCGTGTCCGACTCTCTGCAACCCCATGGACTGTGGCCTGCCAGGCTCCTCTGTCCATGGAGATTCTCTAGGCAAGAATACTGGAGTGGGTTTCCATGTCCTTCTCCAGGGGATCTTCCCGACCCAGGGATCAAACCCGTGTCTCCTATGGCTCCTGCATTCCAGATGGATTCTTTACTGCTGAGTCACCAGGGAAGCGTGGGGTGGATGGTCCCATTTTACAGACGAGAAAACTGACCTCCATAGAGGGAATGCCATGCAAGATGATGCCTTGAAGCCAGACACTGGGCTCTTCACATTAATCCTGCCGCCCTTGTTGAATCCCCCATAAGCCCTCTGCATAGATGTGAATTAGCCTCGTTTCATGGAAGAGAAACCCGAGTCTTGCATGTTCTGCACACAGAACCCACCTTTGAGCTGTTTCCCATCCATTTCCACTGGGAACAACTCTGAGATTAGACGTTAGGTCAAGAGGATCCAGCCGGGCCCCGGAATCACAGACCTTCCTTACCTGTGATGCGATCCGCCCTTTGAAACCTCGGTTGCCCCCAAAAACCTCCGCATCCCAGGCTCTTTGTGATGTGAATGAGGGGCCGGCTTTGTTTTTATTCCTTCGTCTCAGAAACGATTCTGAATAATGAAGCCACTTTTAGAGATCACCCCACCCAGGATATAAAAAATGCCAAAACGTTTGTGTTGAAAAATAATCCAGTTACCCGTTTCCTAGAGTGTGCTGCCATCGCAAATCGAATTGAAAGCAAAATCGGTCCTCTTTTAATTGGTTCAAATGAAGCTGTTATTCAAAATCCGATTGTTGCTGTTGCTGCTTCCTTGAGGATTCAAGTAGGAGGCAAAACAATGGAGCGGTTCTCTCGCGCTGGGCGTCACTCTGTAGTCAGCAGGGCCCAGCTGCCCCGAGCCCGGGGCCTCGCGGCTGGGGTGGGACTTGCCCGTCTCAGCCCTGGGTAGCTGCAGATGTGCCTGGAGCCCAGTCGTGGGACCCCTGGCATGGGGGAGGTGTCCCCTGGCCACTCAGGCTGGGCACACAGTGTGATGTCAGCTTCCCGAGGCCCCGACTGGGCTTGGAATCTGACTGAGCTGTGTGATCCCTGAGCCTCAGTTTCCTCCTCTGGAAAGTGGGTACAAGTCACAGGGTCCCCTCCTCTCACCTGCCATGGCTTCTGCAGGGAATCAGCAAGGACCCGGAGACCCCAGTGGCAACTGTACCACGCGGGAGTTGAGAGCCTGCCGGGCATTTCCCTTGGGCAGGCCTGGCCCCACTTTAGGCCCAGAGTCCTTCCCCACTGGGCTCTGGGGGCTGGCCATCGGGGGAGGCGAGGGGTTTCTGAAGCTCCAAGCACAGGGCTAGGGGGTGTCAGGTTCACGAGTACCCCCCTCCAGGGGCGGGACCAGCCCCTTGGTGGCACAGAGGGGTCCCAGGATGGCAGGGGCTCTGGCCCTGTTGCAGGACAGGAGGGGTTGCTCTGGCCGGGACACTGGCCTCCTCCAGGGCTTGTGGACATGCCGGGCACATGCAGGAGCATAGCAGGGCTTGTCTCTAAAAGTGGCAGAAAATCCAGGTCTGACACTAATCCCAGCAGGATTGACCCAGCCTGGATCAACCCAGATCTGTGAGGCACCTGAAGTCACCTCTGTCTCTGGTGCCCTGGGGGGAGGTTGCTGGGGGAGGGAGCATTCATTCATTCATTCATTCAGGAAGCATTTAGGGGACTTCCCTGGTGGTCCAGTGGCTAAGACTCCCCGTTCCCAATGCAGGGGGCCCGGGTTCCATGTCTGGTCAGGCAGCTAGATTCCATATGCCTGCAACGGAAAACAAGCCAATCCCCAACGAAGACGGAAGATCCTGCCTGCCACAATTAAGGCCCGGCGCAGCCAAAGAAAGAATAAATCTTTAAGTGAAAAAGTGAAAGTGTTCGTTGCTGTCCTGTCCAACTCCTTGCCACCCCATAAACCGTCCGCCAGGCTCCTGTCCATGGGATTCTCCAGGCAAGACTACTGGAGTGGGTTGTCATGCCCTCCTCCAGGGCACCTTCCTGTCCCAGGGATCGAGCCCACGTCTCCTGCGTTGCAGGCGGGTTCTTTGCCGTCTGAGCCACCATGAGAGAAGCATTTATGGACTCGAGCTGGACGTGGGTGTGCGCGGAAACGCCAACTAGATCCTACAAGTGCTTGATGCCCTCCTGTAATGAGGTCATTATGGCAAAAATGGGGCACACTGATGACCATTCTGTCAGATATCTACCGAGAGCCTACAGCCCACCAGGCACCAGCTTAGCCAAGTGAAGATCCCCCCCGCCCGCCCCCGTGGAGTTGGCAGTCCTCGGGAGGACGGGCAGCTGGCCACAGAAGCACTGATGCAAATACGACTTCACACAGTGTGGTGTACGGTGTGTGGGGACCTGACCGAGGTGAGAGGTGGGGCTGGGGGTGAGCCGGCTGCTCCTGGTGCGTCTGTCTGGGGCACGGCCCTGCCTGTGGATGCAGTGGCTGGAGCGTGCGCTCTGGGCTTAGGTCTGTATCAGTGTCCTGGAGCCTCCGTACCGCATAGACTTGAGATGGGCTTCCATGCAGAAATGTAATTCCCCGCGGTCCTGGAGGCGGGGAGCCTGAGATCAGGTGTCTGAGGGGTGGGCGCCTCCTGAGCCTCTCCCCTGCGTGCGCACAGGGCCACCTTTTCGCTGTGTCCTTGTGTGATGGTCCCTCGGTGTCCTTTCTTGTCAGGACACCGGTCAGATGGCACCAGGGCACGCCCCAAAGACCTCACGCTCCTTCCTCAGCTCTGTCAAGCCCTTCTCTCCAAATGCAGCCCCATTCCCAGGGGCCAGGGACTCAGGCCTCAACACGTGAATTTGGGGCGGGGGATGTAGCTCCATTTCCAGGCCGCACACACGCATGTGATGTGGACCAGTCCCCTCGCTCTCCTGCCTTGGTTTCCCCACTTGCAGCCCGGGCACTGTTAGTGCTTGTCCCACGGGGGCTCCAGAAAAGAAACCCTGGAGCTGTGCTCAGGGCTCGGTCAGCTGCCAGGGGAAGTCGGGCTCCGGGGTGGCTGCTCTCAGCCTGCCCACCAACCCCGAGGGGTGGGGGGTGTCTTTGGGGCGCTTCAGGCAGCCCCCAGGGACTTGCAGCTCCAGGGAGGCAGGGCGGGGAGGTCCCAGGCTAACATTCCTGGGCTGGCAGAAAGTCTTGGCGGGCCTCGCAAGTCGTCACCAAGCCAAAGAGACTTGCAGCGTGTGGAGCTGGGCCCTGCAGCCTGCCACCTCTGTGACCCCTGGGTGGTTAAAAAATAACAGTTTTATTTATAATAGCCAAAAAACTGGAAACCATTCAAAAATCCATCAGCTGATAAGTGAACAGATAAACGGCTGTATCCGCGCAGTGGAAAACTGTTCAGCGGTACAAAGGGTCCAGCTCCGGATGTGTGGGAAACACAGGGGCTCTCTAACGCCTTACGTGAGAGGAGGAAGCCAGGCTCAAAAGGCCACAGACGCGAGGGTTTCCATTTACACGCTTTTTAAAAATAGACTTTATGTTTTTAGGGCAGTTTTAGGTTCACTGACTCAATGGAGTTGAGTTTGAGTAAACTCCGGGAGTTAATGATGGACACGGAGGCCTGGCATGCTGTGGTCCATGGAGTAGCAAAGAGTCGGACAAAACCGAGCGACTGAACTGAACTGAACCAGGTTCATATCACGGCTGAGCAGGAAGCGCAGGGAGTTCTCACACAGCCCTGGGGCTTCAGCTGATTCCTCCAGGATCAAAGCGGGAGGCTGGAGGGCTCCGGCAGGGAGGCTGTAGAAGCGACCAGCTGCTCGTGCTCAGGCGTGTCTGGCTCTGCGACCCACGGGCTGCAGCCCACCAGGCTCCTCCGTCCATGGGATTTCCCAGGCAAGAACGTTGGAGTGGGTTGTCATTTCCTCCTCCAGGGGATCTTCCCGACCCAGGGATCGAAACTGCGTCTCCTCCATCTCCTGCATTGGCAGGCGGGTTCTTTACGCCACCAGGGAATCTCGTCAGGTGCCACGGCCCAGGGCCCAGGAAGTTCCTGGAGGCTTGATAAATGCGTGGTGGAGGAGGCTGGCTGGCTGGCCGGCCCCCAGAGCTTGCAGATGGTGGAAGAGGCAGGTTCCAGAGGGTTCTGGGAAGCTGCCCCCCAGCCAGGCTGCTCAGAGCCGGGAGGAGGGATCCTCCAGCCCTGCGTGGCCTCCTGCGAGGCTGATCACTTGCTCTAATGATGGAAAATTACCAGCTCGTCTTCAAGCCTCCAGCGGGAGCCAGCTCTTATCTTGTATCAGCAGCCCGCCGCGGCCCAGGGGGCTGAGGGGACGCGGGGCCCCTTCTGCTCCTGGAGAAGCAGGGCGGCGAGGCTGCACACGAGCCCAGCAGCATCTACACCCTTCGGGCTAGAGGCCTGCCAGGTCCCCACCCAGCTCAGCCGCAGTCAGATGCTGGGCCCTGCACCAGGGGATGATGGCCTGTCTGCGGGGACGCCGCTTAGGTCCCAGCTGTCACCGCCCTGCTGTGTGACCCCCAAGCCCCCCAACAGGGGTTCTCTCTCTTCAGCACCTGCCACCTGCCGATGGCACAGAGATGGCACGCTGCTGCTGGGGAGCCCGTGGCTTGGACAGAGCAGGGCCCGCCAGGGGCTCCAGGCGTCGAGGCTGGGCTTGAGCCCCCGTCCCAGGGCCCGGGCTCCTAGGAGGGGCACCAGGACCCCTGCTGCCGGGGATGCCCTGCTTGAGAAGCTGGAGGCGCGCCTGGCTCCCCCCTGCCCCCGCCCCCGGCCTCCTCCCCACCTCCCCCAGCCCCTGGCCTCCTCCCACCCCCCACCGTTTCCTCCTCTCCCCCTCCCACCTCCCGGTCTCCCTTCCCCCCTCCTCTCTCCTCCCCTCTCTCTTCTCCCCTCTCTAGTGAGTGAATGAGTGAGTTAATGAATGAGTGAGTAAGTGGGTGAGTGAGGGAATGAGTGAGTGAGTGTGTGAGTGAGTGACTGGATGACTGAGTGAGTGTGTGAGCGAGTGAGTGGGTCAGGCGTGCGTGAGTGAGCAGGCGAATGAGCGAGTGAACGAGCACGCAGCCGGTTGGGGGGTGAGGACGGCCCAGGGCCTGCTGGCAGAGTGCCACCCTCAGCCGGGCTCCTTGCCCTCCCCGCCCTCCTCCCTGGCATCCACTGTCCTCTTCCCAGGGGACCGGGGTGTACTGAGCCCCCTTAGTCCGTGGAGACGGGCCCTGCGCAGTGGGGGGCGGGGGGTGCGGGGCCCCTGGGAGCGGGGATGAGCGGGGGTCACAAGGCCTCTAGGTGCAGGGATGAGCGGGGGCCGCGGGGCCCCTAGATGCGGGGACAAGCTGGAGGGGCGGACCCTCGGGTGCGGGGACGAGCGGGGGGCGCGGACCCTCCGGCAGCACTGCCTATGTCTCCCCGTGGCCGCACACCCTCCCCCCTACCACTCAGACGTGAGCAACAAAAGCCTCGTCGTTGCCTTTCCAGCCCAGACGAGATCAATATATTCTGGAAATGCGAGAACAGCTGACCTTTGAGATTTCTAGCAAAACTTCAGAGTTTGCTTTGGGCTCTGGCTCAGGGCTGGGGGCAAATCTCAAGGTGCTGGGAAGACCCCCTCCTCTGCCCCTACACTGTCCTCCCACTCGGGGGTCCGGCAGAGGCCAAGGGGCAAGACCAGGCCCACCCAGGCCCCCGAGGGGCAGGCCCTGCGGAGGCACGGATCCGGCAGGTTGCGTAGACCAGCCGCTCCTCGGGGGCCGCGCTGTGGCTTTGCCACTTTGGTGGTGCCCTGGGGGCTGGCACCTGATGCCAGGTCCACTCTGCTTCCTGCCTCAGCTCCCCCTCCACTGACAGGGGGGCACTGGGGACCGTGGGTGCACCCCCCGAACACACACACGCCTCAGGCCACACGGTGGACCAGGAGCGTCCTGGCCTCTCTGCTCCTGGAGCCCACGGGGTCCGGGCGCGAGGAGGGCAGGCACGTCAACAGGGACGGAGCTGGTAGTGGGGCGCCCTACTGTAGGGGGCAGGGGTTCGGGGAGGGGGCAGCAGACCACCCAGCGGGTGTGACAGGGCCCAGCCCCTGGCTGGCCCAGCCACCGTGGGGTCCACGGAGCTGGACGCTGCTTGGAGGGGGTCTTCGGAACCTTCCTAGAAACAGCAGCATCTGGCCTGAGCTTTGGGAAATGCATAAACTGTCTCTGGGATGGACTTGCCCGCGGGCTGCTGGGTCACTCGGGCAGGACCCTTGGGGAGACCCCGAGAGCTCCCGGTCAGCACCTGCCACCTCCAGCCACGTGGAGCACGTCCGTGGTGGACACATTGGTAGTGGATGTGAGGTGCTGGCAGGCTGGGCCCATCCTGGGGGCAGCGGGGAGGAGGCGGGGGCCACCCCTCACCCCGCAGCCCTCTGTGGGCTCAGACCCTCGCTCCCCAACACGAGTGTCCTCCCCAGCCCCCTTGCCCCGCTTGCTGGCTCTCCCGCGATGGGTCCTGCTCCTCCGTGTGTGTTCACTTGCTTCAGTCGCGTCTGACTCTGCGAGACTCCAGGGACTGCAGCCTGCCAGGCTCCTCTGTCCGTGGGATTCTCCAGGCAAGAACACTGGAGCGGGTTGCCATGCCCTCCTCCAGGGGATCTTCCCGACCCGGGGATCACACCTATGTCTCTTACGTCTCCTGCGTCGGCAGGCGGGTCCTTTAGAGCCAACACCACCGGAAGGCCCACACCGAGGGCCCCACCCCCTGGGCTTTGGGTGCCCTGATGGGTTTGGCCCCAGGCGGAGCTTCCTGTGGCCCAAACAGCTGTGGCCCCGCAGGCGGCTCCTCCTGCTCAGAGGCTCACATCCCTGCCTCCTCTCCTCTTGCGGCTCCGCGTCCAGCTCCCAGTCTCACTCAAGGGGACAGCGCAGGGCTCTGCTGACGGGTAAGGTGTGGCTTCCAGAGCGGTGTGGACAGCTCCCCTGGAGGGAGGGCTGGCTGGTGGGATGAGGGCGGCCTCATCTTACACGTGGTGTAAGAGCCGGCCGTGAGGGGTGTGTGTGTGAATGTGAGGACGGGCAGGGCTGGACGCCCCTATGTGGGAGCTGAACGCTCAGCAGGGAGTGGGGGTCCTGGGAGCTGGGGTCTCTGCGGCAGATGGGGGTCAGCCTCACAGTGACCCAGAGGGTCCCCGGGAGCTCCACACCAGCCAGCGAGGCCGTCACTGCTGACCAGTGTGGACACTGAGGCCTGGAGATGGGACAGGCCTGCTCATTGCCACCAAGGGAGGGGGGCCCAGACTCCTCGGGCTTCCAACTACCCTTTGCAGGAGCTGCCCGTGCCAGCAGGGGACCCCAAACACATTGGCCAGTTACTAGGATGAAAAGAGAAGCCCCCCTGAAAAATAGGTGTGAGGTGGCAGCTGTCCCCTGTAGCTGAGCCGCTGGGCCCTTGGATTTCAAGGTCTCAGAACAAGCCTTTTTGAAGAGCACAGGTCCTGCCTGCGTCCAGGCCAAGTCAGTTTTCCCTGCTGGTTTTGGGAGGGATGGCTCTTTCTTGGAGCTTCCCAGCTGGTGCTAGTGGTAGAGAACCCACCAGCCAATGCAGGGGATGTAAGCCAATGCAGGAAGATCCCCTGGAGGAGGGCATGGCAACACGCTCCAGTATTCTTGCCTGGAGAATCCCACGGACGGAGGAGCCTGGCGGGCTGCAGTCCAGTGGGTCACGAAGAGTCGGACACGGCTGAAGGGACTTAGTAAGCAAGCACACGGCTCTTTCTCAGACATCCCATCTCTCCAGTTTCAACAGGAAAAGTGACTGTTGTTATTCAGTTGCTCAGTCATGTCTGACTCTTTGCCCCATGGACTGCAGCACACCAGGCCTCCCTGCCCATCACCAACTCCCAGAGCTTGCTCAAACTCATGTCCACTGAGTCAGTGGTGCCATCCAACCATCTCATCCTCTGTCATCCCCTTCTCCTCCCGCCTTCAATCTTCCCCAGCATCAGGGTCTTCTCCAGTGAGTCAGCTCTTCGCATCAGGTGGCCAAAGTATTGGAGCTTCAGCTTCAGACAGCTCGGATTTGAGCTCAGACGAGGCTTGGGTGCTCGTGCGTGTGTGGGGGTGTGAGGGGACAGCCCCTTGCACAGTGTGGGCCTATCTATGTGTGTGCACACGCGCGCACACGGTGTCCCCGGTGGGCACGCAGGTGCTGCAGGTATACATTTCGATACATTCTCGTTAAAAAAAAAAGCATCTCCTTAGGTTATACATACAGAGGCAAGCTGCAGGCAGCATTTTAGGTTTCTCTTTTCTTAAAAGGAACGAAACACCTCTCTCAGCGACCGCGGAGTGCTTGCGTCGGCAAAAACAGGGCTGGATTGCTTTGGGGATCTCATTAACTCCCCAGCACAGCACAGCTAACTTGCCCTCTGAGGCACAACATGGGCTCTTCCAATTTTCTTCTGATTTTTCCCGAGTGTCAGGCGTCGGGCGTCTGCCCGCAGCCTGGGTGGCAGCTGGGGGGGCTCTCCATTCTCAGGCCCCGCCCTCCTCGCCCCTCTCATGTCCCTGCATGTGGTTGAATTTAGTGTGCATGTCGGGTTTACAGAGACGCAGTGTCCGATCAGCCCCTCTCCTGGGCCAGCTGGGTCAGCGTCCCCTCTGGGAGGCGAGGTGATGGGGAGAGAACCGTCCCCTTTGTTCCTCACTTTGCTTGGCCGTACAGTCAGGTTTAAACCAAAGTCTGGGGGTGGCTGTGATGGGAGAGGAGTCGGGCCGGGGGTGGTCAGTAGGTTTCTGATTCCCTGCCAGGGAACCTGAGGCTGCAGCTGTGGTCTGTGGGGAGGAGGATGGTCATTGACTCGTGACGTCTGCCAAGGGTGGGCACAGAAAGTGGGGGCAGAGGTGCTGTGAGCTGAGCAAGGCTGAGTTGCCATCGTGGGTGTGGCTGTTAAGAATGAGGGCAGCCTTGGTTTCTGGTGGCAGCCAACTCCCCTGAGTGCCACTAGAGCCCGCCCAGCGTCGTGTGCCTCAGGGCCTTTGCACCTGCTGCCCTGTCCACCTGGAGCGCCGCCCTCACCTGTGACCTCACTCATCCTCTGTTTTCCAGTTTGAGTGGGTCCTTCCACATGCCACCACCTCATCCACATCGTCCCAGGCGGTACCCAGCCCCTGGGCCCCACTGCTCTGTCTCCACCGTGGCTGCCCCACACCTGTGCTGGATAGGGGTCCTACCAGTATGTCTTGGTGCCCAGTGCCCTCCCAGGAGTGTGGTGCCACCCGGGGTGCCTGCCTGTTGCAACAGATTCCAACTTCTAGCTCTGGCTCCAGGCAGGCAACCTCCCTTGGCTAGAGCCCCCGACTTGCCTCAGAGGTATAGGGTCTCACTCCAGGGTCTCCATTGCACTGGTCAATCATTTCTACATATTTGAGAGTCACTTCTTCAGCTAGATTGTAAGTGTTCCCATGGGCGCTCTGGGAGGCAGGGGCCCAGTGATGACTGATTTTGCAGTTCCCAAGGGGCGCCTTGAGCTCGTGGGTGAACTCTGGCCTTGAGAGACCACAGTCACGCCCCAGGGCTTTGAGATGCAGAAGCTGACAGCGGTGTGGAAGGGCTGCTGAGAACGGAACACCCGGGGACCCCCAGCGGCCAGCGTGCAGAGAGTTCGGGGTAGACTGTGCAGAATGCAGGGAGCAGGTCTCTTCCGTGCGGGGACTGAGCAGCCCTGCACGGAACAGACAATGCTGACACTGATGGCAAGAGGGCCTGCGATTCAGCAGGGTTGGGGTGGGGGGGTTCTAAGAAGAAGGAGGTGTGTCCGTGGAGCGGGGGAGCCAAGCCCCACGGAGGGAACGGCGTGGCTGAGGCCGGCCCCTATTGGAAGCAAAGCGGGGAGGGGTGCTCACCAGGGTCATCCAGCTATGGGGAAAAACAGTGTCCTTCACCGAAGCACCGCGCAGCATGGCAGAGCCAGGTGGCCACGCTCGTATCCCCACGCGGCTATTACTGTTCAAATACGCACTGTCTTCTCACACTGTTCATGGGGTTCTCAAGGCAAGAATACTGAAGTGGTTTGCCATCCCTTCTCCAGTGGGCCACAGTTTATCAGAACTCTCCACCGTGACCCGTGCGTCTTGAGTGGTCCTGCACGGCATGGCTCATAGTGTCATTGACGTATGGGTGTGAGATTTGGACTAGAAAGAAAGCTGAGCATTGAAGAATTGATGCTTTTGAACTGTGGTGCTGGAGAAGACTCTTGAGAGTCCCTTGGACTGGAAGGAGATCCAACCAGTCTGTCCTAAAGGAGATCAGTCCTGGGTATTCAATGGTAGGACTGATGCTGAAGCTGAAACTCCAATACTTTGGCCACCTGATGTGAAGAACTGACTCATCTGAAAAGACCCTGATGCTGGGGAAGATTGAAGGCAGGAGGAGAAGGGGACGACAGAGGATGAGATGGTTGGAGGGCATCACCGACTTGATGGAGAGGAGTCTGAGTGAACTCCGGGAGTTGGTGATGGGCAGGGAGGCCTGGCGTGCTGCAGTCCGTGGGGTCGTAAAGAGTCGGACATGACTGAGCGACTGAGCTGAACTGAACAGAACTCACTGTCTGGCTGCTGCCCCTGCTCAGGAGTGGTCCCTGTGGCCAATGAGATGAGGCTGGGAGTGACTTGACCCCTGGGAGCAGAAGCTTGGCTTCTTCTCTTTCCCGCAGCAGCATCCCCACCCCAGCAAACTGGGAGCTGGAACAGAGACACAGACAGACAGGCAACCTGAGGAAGAGGTAGGTTTATTTCTCCAGACCACCGGGTCCAGGGGGCTGTGTGTCACTGCAGCGTGACTCAGCCTTTGCTGCCTGAGACTCCCAGCTTCACAGTTACATGAGCAGACTGGCCTCAGCATTCCCAGCTGTAGAATGGGATAACAACAGGCCCCTCCGGGGCTGAGTGTGAGAATGAACAACTCCTTACATGTAAAGCACCCAGTAAAGGCGCTCAGTGCGACGTGAACGCTCTTAGCAAGAAGTAAGAGCAAGAAAATTTCTGTTTTCTATCGAGAGCCCGGCCTCGATGCCGGTCACCTCAGTTCAGAGACCCATCCACCCAGTAACTTCCCCACCTGGAGCCCCACGGAACACTTGTCCTTAGCATGCTGACAGACGGGCCATGAAAACCGTATCTGCATTCAGTAATTTGGAGAATTGAGAGATAAACCAAATTAAATTGTCGATTTTAATTGCCTGGCTTCTTGGAGCCTTGAATATGCTAACAAGCCTTTGACTTTCCACGAGTGTGCTTCCCAGTGTGTGATCATGAGACTGTGACTATATCCGTGTGTGCACACGCGTGCACCCTGGCCGGAGGGAGTGGGCCTCGGAGTCTGACCCAGGGGCAGAATCAGGGAGGAGCAGAGAGCAGTGGGGAGGGTGTGAGGAGGAGCGTGATTGAGGGGAGGGGATCCCAGGGCTGGGGGGCCTGAGATTTTGTCTTTAAATACGGAGGGGCGACTGAAGGCGACCAGGACTGCCTGACGGCTTGGGGGCACCTTAGTCTCCGGGCTGGTGTCTGGGAGACGGGAAGGGGAGGGCCCTGGGGTTCAGACCCCCTGGATGTTCTCAAGGCCAGGCGGCTGCCTGGGGCAGTGGGCGGCTGGTTCCCGCCTTGGGGTGCGGGTCCACCTCCAGCTGCCTGGAGCCTGAGGCTACTGGACTCTCGGAGTCTGGCTTGCTCCCTCGCTCTTGGCAAGTGGCTCAGGCAGTGGCTAATTGGATCTGCGAATTTGGTGTGGCTGTTTACAGAAAGCTTTTAGTCCCCAGGACAGGGTGGAAATTGGATTTCAGGCTCCTGGCTTAAAGATGCTCCCTGATTCCCAACACCCGTCCTCCGGTGTGTCGGGGGCTTGGGCAGCTGCTTCCGTCCAGGGGAGATGATAAATTATGCATCCATTTAATACCAGCTCAGGCCAGATGGATGCCAGGGGCTTGAGCCGTCCAGCGTCTCTCATCTCTAAACAAATCCATTTTGCTTACACGAGCACAGGGCTCCAGGCTGGCAGTCATTCGAGAAGTTTCCTCAATGTGAGCCCTAGGCTTGGGTTGTGTGTCTGGGTCTGTGGGACCCCGGCGGGGGCAGCCCTTTGTGCCCTGGGCTACCTGGGGGGACCCCTGGGAGGAGTGATGGATCTTTTCTTCACAGAAGCACTTAACGGTTCCTGGGCAGTTAGTCTTGGCAAAGAGGTTTTAAATGTGCCGGCCGGAGTGCTGGGGGCCATGTACACTCCCTGTGTGACTCTCAGACCGTGCTTGTGTGTCCGGCCTGTTCCCGTCCATCTCAAGCTGAGAAGCCCCCTCCTTCAGAAAGCCCTCGACCAGTTTCCTCGCTTCTCTGACCTGTCACTGTTGGAACCACTAACTGACCCAGATGCAGGGCGCCTGGGGTTGCCTTTCTCAAGAGTGAGTTTCCCGAGGCTTGCTGGAATCCTCTTCCCTGGTGGAGACCTCTCTATCTCTCTGGAAACCCTTCTTGAACCAAGAGAGGCAGAGAGAGGGGGTCTCCAGGGAGAACAGAGACTTCAGTAGATGGGAAAGAGAGGCAGGGCAGAGCTGCCCTCCGCTGTCTGCATGCAGGGCTGGGCCTGCCACGTGCTCCCTGTTTCCACGAGAAGCTTCCCGAAAGCTGTGTTCTATGCCTCTGTTTGGAAAAGGAGGAGACTGAGGCCCAGGAGGGTGGAGGCTTGACCAGGACAAGCTCTCTGCTCCAGGGGCCTCCCAGATGACCCCTGCCCCTGGCTCTGTCTCCCCTGGGGGCGGACCTCGCCTCCCAGGAGCAAACGCCGAGTGGACAGTGATGCGGCTCCGGGCACAGAGTCACGGTGGGGACCGGACCCCAGGCCCGCAGGGACTTGGCCCTCGGACATGCTCAGAGGCAGCCATGTCCACACACGTGTTCACAGCACACGGGCATCGCGTGCCAGCTGGAATTATGCAGATGTGCGATGACGCTATTCACATCATTGGCTTTACTTGGTGAGCAGAGCTCCAAATAATCGAAGCCGGGGGCAAGTTGCTTTACCTCCCTGACTGCAGTCTTCTCCACAGACCAAGCTTCGGAGCATCTCCCCGTGAGCTGGCAGCAGCAACAAGCATCTGAGAAAGGATGTCAGAAGCCAGACAGGCCAGGAATGTGGAGGGCGGGCCTTTGTGTGTCCCCATCAAGGTGGCCATCTGCTAAGCACCTGCTGCCCGCCCAGGGCTTGGCCGGGAGCCAGGAGCAGAGAGGGCGTCCCCGCAGCATCCAAGGGTCTCCTGATGCTACAGAGTTTGCAATCAGGGGTGTGGGGCAAGGGGGTGTCTGCTTAACCACCAGGCTCAGATTCAGCGTGAGGGAGAGAAATGCAGAAGGGCCAGGTCAGTGGGAACGGCCACCTCTTGGGGTGCCCGCAGGCCCTCTCCCAGCTGGCGTGTCAGCAAGACGGGCTCCATGGGGAAAGGGGCTTTAGGTTGCTCGCTGATTCCTTCGTCCCCGCCACACTGCCTCTGCTGAAAGCGGAGCCCAGCCCTCACCTGCAGGAGGTCCTGGTCCCCTCACTCCAGGGCAGCCAAGCAGAGGGATCAGGGTGTCAGCAACCCAACCGTGGAGAAGCGCCCAGGACAACCAATCCAGGAAAATGGGAACGTGGGTCAGTGAGAAGAGCTTACAGAAATGATATGTACCCGGCAGAGACCAGAGAGCCGTGTTTTTAAAAGCCAAGCTGGGGGCAGTGAGACCTCAGGCACCTGGCTTCTCACCCCCTCCCCGGCCTCTCCACCTTCTCCTGCAACAAGGGACACCCAGCCGTGGGGGATGTGTTTCCATAAGAGGGACGAGAAGCATCATTGCAGAGTGGTGGAGGTGAGCTGCAGGCTCGCCTGGGGTGGGAAGACCTGCCCCACTGGGGGCGTCAGGGGCGCTGGGTGTCCCGGGCTGGGGGAAACACCAGAGACAGGAGAGGAGGGAGCTTCTCTCTCAAGGAAAAACCAGAAATTAATCACCAAGAGAGGAGCCAATCCCCACCAACCCCCCCAAAAATTGTTAGGAATGGAAGATGCTCGCCACCTGGAACTGGGCGAGAATGATGAATATCAAATGCCACTCTTTTTCTGGAGGAGACAATGCAAAGCTGTGATTTAGTAATTACCCACATGGCTTTGTCGAATGCTTACAATGGTCCCCCAGAACTCTCACACTGTCGTGATGGGTTTTCAGAGGAAGGAGGAAAAGTGGAGGACGGGGTGGGAAGGGCCACCTGGGGGGCACTCAGACGGGTCCGGTGCCAGGTGCTGGGTCCCACCGACAATCCCTGCATCACTGCTCGCCGGGCAGTGCTCCTTCTTAGAGATGAGGACTTGGGGGCCCAGAGAGGCTGAGTCACCTGCCCAAAGACTCGCAGCAAAAATGCCAACCCAGGATTCAGTCCTAAGACCGTGTGAGCCCCCAAACCTGAGCTCAGCCCTTTACTTTAGTCCATGCAAGAGGAGGGGGTCCAGGACACCACCGCTGCCCTGCCGTCCACCAGACGGAGCCCCTGGTCAGCACGGGGTCCTGGGAACAGAGGCTGACCCTGCTGATGTCCTGACTTCCCAGCAGGACAGTGGGATGAGCCAGATTCACCAGAGGAAGAGACGGGACAGCCGTCAAATTTCAACCTCAGAAACACGATGACTAAATCTGAAGCATATCCCACGTGATATTAGGACATATGCTGCAAACACAGTCATTGCTTATCTGAAATGGAAATTTAACCGGGGGCCCCTTTTTATCTGGTGATGCCGTTAGGAGGGAGGCCAGAGTGGGCATCCACGCAGGACCACTTCTAGGGTGGCATGCAGTCCCTGGGGCAGCTGGAGGGCCGCGTGCCAGGCGCCCTCTGCCCCTGCGGCTCTGTGTCCGTCTGGTCCCGCCCTGTCCCTGGGCTGGGTGTGGGGATGGCCAGCCCCTCCTGGAGACCCTCACCGGCCAGGGTCTGAAGAATGTCCTGGTGTCCGTGTCACGGCTCTCAGCCCAGCGTGACCTGGGAAGCACCGTTTTTAGGCCACTGTTAGTCTCGCCTCTTTTTTTTTTTTTACAGACAGGACACCAGAACTCAGAAGTGGAGGGTACGACTCCCACAACATCCCACAGCAGGAAGCGGGTACCCAGCTACACCCCCAGAGCCGAGGCCTCTGCACGAGTGCCTGGCTGGGAGGGAGGCCGGGTGGGCCACTGTGCTGGGCTGCCAGAGTCCTGGGGTTGGGGGGAGTGTCCGTCCCCGCCTGCTGACTCTGGGGCGTGGGGGAGCTCCTGGGAGCGCACCTGGAGTGGATTTGTGTTTCCCAGTGAAACCCGGCTCTGATGGGAATGTTGCCGACTCCACGGCCAGAGAAACAGGAGGCAAACTGAGCAACAAGGGAAGCCCTTCATTCTACAAAACAGACGCCCACAGGCAGTGCTGGAATAAGAGCAGGCCCCCGGCAGGGGAGGCGTCCCGCCCCTGGCCCTCCAGGACAGCTGCAGCTGTTTTGTGACCTGTACTCCCCTCGCTTCCATGCCCTTTGGGGATAAGGAAGAACGGGTACGGGAGCCGACAGACCGAGGGCCCTGCAGGTCCTGCCCCGAAGCTCTGACGGCCCGACTCTCCTTTCCGTTCCTCCCCTTATTCATTCATTTGGCAGCAGGACCCGACCTGAGCTGACGCACACGGACCCGTCCCGGGCCGACACACGGACAGCTGGTCTGTCGTCTGCTTCTTGCGCTCTCATCTTGCTGAACGTCTGTGATGCGTTTGGTCAACGAGGGTCCCGGCCCCTGCAGCACCGTGAAATGTGCCCAGAGTGCGCGGCGGTCTCTGTAAAGTCCCGAAGCCCACCTGCCCAGGGCCTCCTGGGAGGGCTCCCACGCTCCGGCTGAGGGACTGAGCCCAGTCAGAGGCCCGCCACCCCACCCCGCTCCTCCTGTGAGAATCCTGCCCGTTCTGGTTCAGAAGCCCTCCAGACGGTGCTGGGCACACAGTAGCCGGTGCCTGGGCCACTAGGCCGCAGGCCTGGGAGGGACGGTGCGGCTCCCCAGCTCATAGCACCCGGCTTGGGGCCCCACGCTCTGCAGTCCTAACGGTTTTATCCTTGCCTGCGTGTTCTATGAGTGAAGGCCCTGGAATCTGGAGCATGTCGAGGGGCGGGTGGTAGTTCATAGGGTCCTGCCTCCCACCCGCTCCAGGCTGGGACTCACAGGGAGGGGCTCTGGGGGCCTGCCCTCTGCGCTGCCCAGCGATCCCTCCCTGTTGGTCAGAGCCTGGTCCACTTCAGTCTCCGGGTGGAGCTCTGGGGTCTGCACACACCCCTCAGAACCCCTCAGGCCAGCAGTGCACAGGGTACATCGGGATGGGTCAAGAGAGGCACAGAGAAAGGAGACGGGCATTCTTCCTGCCTGCTTCTTTTTGAATTGAGGTCACATTGATTGATAAGTAATCAGTCCCTGGTGGCTCAGACGGTAAAGAATCCGCCTGCAATGCAGAAGAACCAGGTTCGATCCCTGGGTCGGGAAGATCCCCTGGAGAAGGAAATGGCAACCCACTCCAGTATTCCTGCCTGGAGAATCCCATGGACTGAAGAGCCAGGTGGGCTACAGTCCATGGGGTCGCAGAGAGCGCTGCTCACCTGACATTGTGGGGCCCTTGCTCTCAGAACCCCGGCACCATCCCAGGAGAAACCCCAGCCACGTGGAGAGGTGACCACCTCGTGGTCATGACCGAGCAACTAATCCTTCAGTTGATAATGTCATATGTTCACCTGACAACACTGTGTTTCTGTTTCTGCATCCGTGACAGCCTTGTTGTTCGGTCACTCAGTCAGTCCAAGTCTTTGTGATTCCAGGGACGCAGCACGCCAGGCTTCCTTGTCCTTCACTGTCTCCAGGACTTTGCACAAACTCATGTCCATTGGTCCACTGAGTTGGTGATGCCATCCGACCATCACATCCTATGTCATCCCCTTCTCCTGCCGTCTGTCTTTCCCAGCATCAGGGTCTTCTCCAGTGAGTCAGCTCTTCCCAACAGGTGGCCAAAGGATTGGAGCTTTATCTTCAGCATCAGTCCTTCTAATGAACATTCAAGGTTGATTTCTTTTAGGACTGACTGGTTTGATCTCCTTGCAGTCCAAGGAACTCTCAAGAGTCTTCTCCAGCATCACAGTTCGAAAGCATCACCTCTTCAGTGCTCAACTTTCTTTATGGCCCAACTCTCACATCCATACATGACTACTGGAAAAACCGTAGCTTTGACTATACGACCTTTGTCAGCAAAGTGATGTCTCTGCTTTTTAATACACTGTCTAAGTTTGTCATAGCTTTTTTTCCAAGGAGCAAGTGTCTTTTAATTTCATGGCTGAAGTCACCATCCACAGTGATTTTGGAGTCCAAGAAAATAAAATGTGTCCATGTTTCCACTTTTCCCCCATCTATTTGCCATAAAGTGATGGGATCAGATGCCATGATCTTAGCTTTTTGAATGTTGAGTTTTAAGCCAGCTTTTCCACTCTCCTCTTTCATCTTCATCAAGAGGCTCTTTAGTTCCTCTTTGCTTTTTGCCCTTGAAGTGGTACCATCTGCATATCCAAGAATGTTGATATTTCTCCCGGCAATCTTGATTCCAGCTTCTGATTCATCCAGTCTGGCATTTTGCATCTTGTACTCTGCATATAAGTTGAATAAGCAGAGTGATTATATACAGCCTTGACCTACTTCTTTCTCGATTTTGAACCTATCTGTTGTTTCATGTCCAGTTCTAACTGTTACTTCTTGACCCACATACAGATTTTTTAGGAGGTAGGTAAGGACGTCTGGTATTCCCATCTCTTTAAGAATTTTCACAGTTTGTTGTGATGCACACAGTCGAAGGCTTTAGCGTCGTCAGTGAAGCAGAAGTAGATGTTTCTCTGGTTTTCCCTTGCTTTTTCTATAATCCAATGTTGCGAAGTCAAGTGGGCCTTAGGACACATCACTACGAACAAAGCTATTGAAAGTGATGGAATTCCAGCTGAGCTGTTTAAAGTCCTAAAAGATGATGCTGTTAAAGTGCTGTACTTGGTATGTCAGCAAATTTGGAAAACTCAGCAGTGGCCACAGGACTGGAAAAGGTCAGTTTTCATTCCAATCCCAAAGAAAGGCAATGCCAAAGAATGTCAAACTACCGCACAATTGCACTCATCTCACAGGCTAGCAAAGTAATGCTCAAAATTCTCCAAGCCGGGCTCCAGTGGTATGCAACCTGAGAGCTTCCAGATGCACAGGAGAGTCTCCCTACCACCAAGAATAGTTCCATCCGTCATCATGTGTGTAGCTGACCCCTGTACCCACTCTGCAGTCCCCGAGCCCTCCCCTCGGGCAACCACTGCTCTGCTCTCTATCTACGTGTTTGCTTTGATTTGTTCATTTATTTTGTTTTTGTTGGTTTGATTATTTTTTTTTATTCCAAATGTGACTGAAATTTATTTTGTTTTTGTTGGTTTGATTGTTTTATTTTTTTAGACTCCAAATGTGCTGCAGGATTTGTCTTTTTCCGTCTGACTTATTCCACTTAGCATAATGCCTTCAAGGCCCGCGTCTTCCTCAAGGCCTTTAGAGAGGAGGACCGGCACTTCCACTCATGCTGGGCCTGCCATCCGGAGCCTTGCTGCTCTGCAGAGCTGGAGGGGGGAGGACTTTCTCGTGCACCCCGCTTTCCGCTCGGCCAGCCAGCTGGGCTCACCTTCCACTCGGACCACACCTCCTTGGAGCCTCCTGGGACCTGTTCTGGTCCGCCCTCCACCTCGCACCTCCTGACGGATGTTTTCTTGGCCTCCGAGATGTGGCCTTTTTTTTTCCTGTCCCCCTGGTGTGTGGGCCGATTCGCATCCCCCCCAGACCCATAGATTGGAGCTCTGAGCCCCGGAATGAGACTGTACTTGCAGAGAGGGCCTTTAAAGGGGGAGGATGGTAAAAGGGCGTAGTTGGGGAGGCCCTAACCCAGCCTGACTGGTGTCCCGACAATCGGAGGTCAGGACAGGGACATGCAGGAAGTAGTCGGCCGTCTGCTGCGGAAGGGAGAGGCCTCAGGAGGAGCAAGCCCTCACCTCGAGCTTGGACATCTGCCCCCAGGACTGTGAGGAACACAAGTTCCTGCTGATGACGCCGCCGGTCTGGTGCTTTGCTGCATGGCCGACAGGCTGGTACAGATGGCAGGTTGGCCTTGGGCCTGGGTTGAGGACCCCTCCCCGGGTTCCCGCTTGGAGACTGTCGTCGTGAAAGCTGGTGTCGGCACATCCATGCCACTGTCCATTACCACGTTCTTCTCCCTTCCTTCCACGCTGCCCAGGTGCCCACTAGCCCAGAGGAATGGGGTGAGGGTGACTTCTTGGGGCCTCCAAGCTGGGTCCTACGGAGCCAGGCGCTGCCCACCTGACATTGTGGAGCCCTTGCTCTCAGAACCCCAGCGCCATCCCAGGAGAAACACCAGCCACGTGGAGAGGTGACCACCTTGTGGTCAGCAGCCCCAGCCAAACCCCCATCCTCTGCCAGCCGCATGAAGGGCCGGCCTGGCCATCCAGCCCAGCTGACGTGAGAGACCCAAGCGAGAGCCTCGTAGCTGACCCCAGTCAACCACAGAACCGTGGGAGATAAGCCAGTGGTTTGCGGGGGGTGGGGGCAGTTGCTACATAGCAGCGGATAAGCAAAGTACTCCCCAAGTGGCCCTGGCTCTGCCTTCAGGGCCGCAGGACGCCAATCTGAGTGCCCTGACAGCCCTTCAGAAGTCAGACGGTAGCAACCCCATAGCCCTCTCTCCTGGTGAACAGCCCTGACTCCTGCATGCCTTCCTCCAAAGATCCAGTCTCAGGCCCCCTTTCCAACCTGCTCACCACTGACAAGCCCGCTCTAACCTGCCAAGACCCAGATTACCCAAAGGGACCCACCACCAGCTGTAACACTGCCAAGGATGTGTGACCCACCCAGGATGGCACAGAACCATCACCTCCTTTATTCTGGATGTTCTGCTTCTGTTATTAAAACTGAAGGCCGAACTTTCCGTCTAATCACCCTCACCTTCAGTTCAGTTCAGTTCAGTCGCTCAGTCGTGTCCGACTCTTTGTGACCCCATGAATCGCAGCATGCCAGGCCTCCCTGTCCATTACCAACTCCCGGAATTTACCCAAACTCATGTCCATCGAGTCGGTGATGCCATCCAGCCATCTCATCCTCTGTCGTCCCCTTCTCCTCCTGCCCCCAATCCCTCCCAGCATCAGAGTCTTTTCCAATGAGTCATGAGGTGGCCAAAGTACTGGAGTTTCAGCTTCAGCATCAGTCCTTCCAAAGAAATCCCAGGACTGATCTCCTTCAGAATGGACCGGTTGGATCTCCTTGCAGTCCAAGGGACTCTCAAGAGTCTTCTCCAACACTACAGTTCAAAAGCATCAATTCTTCGGCGTTCAGCCTTCTTCATAGTCCAACTCTCACATCCATACATGACCACAGGAAAAACCATAGCCTTGACTAGACGGACCTTTGTTGGCAAAGTAATGTCTCTGCTTTTGAATATGCTATCTAGGTTGGTCATAACTTTCCTTCCAAGGAGTAAGCATCTTTTAATTTCATGGCTGCAGTCACCATCTGCAGTGATTTTGGAGCCCCCAAAAATAAAGTCAGCCACTGTTTCCACTGTTTCCCCATCTATTTCCCATGAAGTGATGGGACCAGATGCCACGATCTTAGTTTTCTGAATGTTGAGCTTTAGGCCAACTTTTTTGCTCTCCTCTTTCACTTTCATCACGAGGCTCTGCCAGCAGGGAGGCAGTAATGAGTGAGCAAGGAGACACAGGATTCATGCTTCCGAAAATTGCACTCCCCCCCCCCACCCAAATAAACCCCGACACAACCAGATGAAGCAATTTGTCACACAGAGTGATGTACATCTTTAAAAGAATTTCAGGTTTAAAAAATTCTGTGATTTTTCATCACCCCTCTCAAAAATACCAGAGGAAAAGAAAGAAAATACAGATCCCATCACTTAAAAAATCAGAATACTTTCTCTTCCAGGGTTTGAATCACCAGTCCCCAGCTCACACGTGGGTTTTCTGAGAATGTCTCTTTCATTTAACTACTTTCCAACCTGGAGGAAGAAATTGTCAGCCCCATGCTATTTCGAGAGCAGAAGCTTCTACGGAAGACGCTGAGGAAGCTCCGAGTGCTGTGGGCAGGGACCGAGCTCACCCTCCTGGATGCGTGGCTCAGCCACGGGCCCGTGGGAGGCCCCCGTGCACCCGGCAGAGGTTACCGACTGGTCGGACTGACCTCTGGGGACCCCGTGTCCCCACCCCGCAGAGCCCAAGCCGTCCAAGTTTCTGAGCAATGAAAGAAGAGTGTTTATCACCACCACCCCCTGTGACAGCCTTGTTTCATTTTGGAATCTCCAAAGCTCTAGCCGCTTAGCGAGGAGACAAAGAATGGACATGTTTCTACAGGGGAAAGCTTGTCGGTTTAACCTCAGATCCACAAGAGATGAGGTTCAGAGCGGGTTTAAGTGGTTTTCGCATATGCCGCTCTCCGCGTGAGAAATATGAACGTGACCACCCAGGCGGCTTTTCTGGGAGTTTTGGTGCGTTATATAAGCACGTTTGCATAAATGTTTTCCAGGGTTGGATAAACAGTGCCTTTCTATTTAAATTTTAATCTGGTCCTTGACAATTGTTGTAACCCTGGAGATTTATCCTTGATGCAGATTTCAAATGTGAAGTGAAATGTCACTGGGTTTGCAAGTCTCTAGCAAGACCCCTGGGAAGCAGTCAAGAGGGTGGACGGGAGGGTTCGTTCCACAGATGTGTTTTGAGCGTGTGCTGTGTCTGTGCGTCCGGTCCAGGAGGGAACGAAGGGCCAAACGCCTGCCTGTGCCCTGGAGCCTCCACAGCAGCTGGAGGGGCTGACCGTAAACCCGCAAAGGGCAGTGCTGGGAGGAGCCGTGTGCCAAGGGGAAAACAGTGCCTGGCTGTGGAGGGAGCAGAGGCTAAAGGAAGAGACAGTGAGCTATGGCGACATCTCAGGAGGTGCGCCAGGCAGACGGAAGGGCAGGGGAAAGGCTCTGGGGCGGAAACCGCAGCGGTCAGTCAGGGAGCAGCAGGTGTGAGCAAGGGAGGAGAGGGACGGCACGGTCAGGATCTGCATGTGGAGGCGGGGGGCTTGGGGCAGGGCCGACCCTCCAGGAGGCTCTGGGTGGGCCGGTCCTCCCATCATGCCCGCCCCAGGGGTGGGGTCGTCCCGCCCGTGCTGGCCCACCCGCCTTCCCAGTGCCCTCTGTCTTCATCATCTAGGTCTTGGCTCAGCCCCTCCCAGCTGTGGGACCTGGAGAAACCTCCCCTGAAAGATGGGGGTCATGGTGGCGTGTGCCCCACAGGGTTCCTGCGGGGGGTCGAGTGGGCATGGAGCGCGAGGCCCGCGGGGTGCCCAGAGGGCCTGTGAGCGCCGGTTCTGCTGTGAGAACAAGGCTCCGGGCCCTGAGTGCGCGCACTGCTGACTCCTCCTGGCGGCCCTCCCTGACTGCACGTCCCTCCCACCCTCCTCCAGCGCCTCCTCCAGCAGGCCACCCTGATTCCCCCGGTTGGACCCCAGCCTGTCTCGCTCTCTCTGGACCTTACTGGGAGGGATGCTCACCAACACCCTCTGTGTCCCTGGTACCCCAGAGGGGGCCAGGTGTCCAGGAGATGCTCACTCCAGGGACGACTGAGGAGTGGGCGGGGCTGACTCAGGGATGTTCTGAGCCAGGGGTTGGGCCCCAGGCAGTGGGGTCCTCCCCATGGATAGAGCCACCTCCCAGCTTGCTGTCTTCTCTGCGACCATCTGAAGACTGTGCCCAGCACCATCAGGACCCCATGAAGCCTGCTCAGCTGACACAGGGCTGGCACAGAGCTGTGAAGACGGTCAGGACCCAGGGGAGAGGCCTGCATCGCGTCGCTAGACGCGGGTCACCCCCTGGCTGGCGGCTTTGTTGCTGTGGTCCAGGTAAGGCTCCTCTTCCCTGATGGTAGGATCAGGGTGGGGATGTCGGTACCCTCTGCTTGAGAGGATAGAGCAAGCCATGGGTCTGATGCACAGAGCCCAGGCTGGGAACACAAGGTGGGGTGTCTCGGGAGTGTCCTTTATGGAGCATTGCCAGGACCCTGGCCGTGCATGGACGGGCCATCCAGGGCCCATGCCGAGGGACGTCTGAGAAGGTGGGCAGGTGGGTGACCTCATGCTCTTCACCCCCTCCTCGGGGTGCAGTCAGAGCTGGGGTAGCCCAGCAGGGCTTCTTACAGGGTTTCCCACTTTGGAGATGTCCATGGGAGGATGCGCTCGTCAGGAGAGGCCAGGGGACCAGGGCTGGTCGGTCCAGGCCAAAGGGGGAGCGTTTCCGGAAGTCGGTGGCCCAGCAGTGACTGTCGCCTGGGCAGGAGCTCAGGAAGTGGTGGGACAGGCCGTGAGGGACTGCTGGCTTTCCACCAAGGGCTCGGGGAACTCTTCTGAGAGTGAAGAGCAGCATTTGGAAGGTTATTGATTTCTTCTGGAGTAAAGATCTGATTAGGACTTCCCTATGCTGCTGCTGCTGCTAAGTCACTTCAGTCGTGTCCGACTCTGTGTGACCCCATAGACGGCAGCCAACCAGGCTCCCCCGTCCCTGGGATTCTCCAGGCAAGAACACTGGAGTGGGTTGCCATTTCCTACTCCAATGTATGAAAGTGAAAAGTGAAAAGTGAAAGTGAAGTCGCTCAGTCGTATCTGACTCTTAGCGATGCCATGGACTGCAGCCCACCAGGCTCCTCCATCCATGGGATTTTCCAGGCAAGAGTACTGGAGTGGGGTGCCGTTGCCTTCTCCGAGGACTTCCCTATAGCTCAGCTTATTACCAAATTCAGACTTAAATTGAAGAAAGTAGGGAAAACCACTAGACCATTCAGGTATGACCTAAATCAAATCCTTTATGATTATACAGTGGAAGTGAGAAATAGATTTAAGGGCCTAGATCTGATAGATAGAGTGCCTGATGAACTATGGAATGAGGTTCATGACATTGTACAGGAGACAGGGATCAAGACCATCCCCACGGAAAAGAAATGCAAAAATGCAAAATGGCGGTCTGGGGAGGCCTTACAAATAGCTGTGAAAAGAAGAGAAGCGAAAAGCAAAGGAGAAAAGGAAAGATATAAGCATCTGAATGCAGAGTTCCAAAGAATAGCAAGAAGAGATAAGAAAGCCTTCTTCAGCGATCAATGCAAAGAAATAGAGGAAAACAACAGAATGGGAAAGACTAGAGATCTCTTCAAGAAAATCAGAGATACCAAAGGAACATTTCATGCAAAGACGGGCTCGATAAAGGACAGAAATGGTATGGACCTAACAGAAGCAGAAGATATTAAGAAGAGGTGGCAAGAATACACAGAAGAACTGTACAGAAAAGATCTTCACGACCCAGGTAATCACGATGGTGTGATCACTGACCTAGAGCCAGACATCCTGGAATGTGAAGTCACGTGGGCCTTAGAAAGCATCACTACGAACAAAGCTAGTAGAGGTGATGGAATTCCAGTTGAGCTATTTCAAATCCTGAAAGATGATGCTGTGAAAGTGCTGCTCTCAATATGCCAGCAAATTTGGAAAACTCAGCAGTGGCCACAGGACTGTAAAAGGTCAGTTTTCATTCCAATCCCAAAGAAAGGCAATGCCAAAGAATGTTCAAACTACTGCACAATTGCACTCATCTCACATGCTAGTAAAATAATGCTCAAAATTCTCCAAGCCAGGCTTCATCAATATGTGAACCGTGAACTTCCAGATGTTCAAGCTGGTTTTAGAAAAGGCAGAGGAACCAGAGATCAAATTGCCAACATCCGCTGGATCATGGAAAAAGCAAGAGAGTTCCAGAAAAACATCTATTTCTGCTTTATTGACTATGCCAAAGCCTTTGACTGTGTGGATCACAATAAACTGTGGGAAATTCTGAAAGAGATGGGAATACCAGACCACCTGACCTGCCTCTTGAGAAATCTGTATGCAGGTGAGGAAGCAACAGTTAGAACTGGACATGGAACAACAGACTGGTTGCAAATAGGAAAAGGAGTTCGTCAAGGCTGTATATTGTCACCCTGCTTATTTAACTTCTATGCAGAGTACATCATGAGAAACACTGGGCTGGAAGAAGCACAAGCTGGAATCAAGATTGCCGGGAGAAATATCAATCACCTCAGATATGCAGATGACACCACCCTTATGGCAGAAAGTGAAGAGGAACTAAAAAGCCTCTTGATGAAAGTGAAGGTGGAGAGTGAAAAAGTTGGCTTAAAGCTCAACATTCAGAAAACGAAGATCATGGCATCTGGTCCCATCACTTCATGGGAAATAGATGGGGAAACAGTGGAAACAGTGTCAGACTTTATTTTTTTGGGCTCCAAAATCACTGCAGATGGTGACTGCAGCCATGAAATTAAAAGACGCTTACTCCTTGGAAGGAAAGTTATGACCAACCTAGATAGCATATTCAGAAGCAGAGACATTACTTTGCCAACAAAGGTCTGTCTAGTCAAGGCTATGGTTTTTCCTGTTGTCATGTGTGGATGTGAGAGTTGGACTGTGAAGAAGGCTGAGCACTGAAGAATTGATGCTTTTGAACTGTGGTGTTGGAGAAGACTCTTGAGAGTCCCTTGGACTGCAAGGAGATCCAACCAGTCCATTCTGAAGGAGATCAGCCCTGGGATTTCTTTGGAAGGAATGATGCTGAAGCTGAAACTCCAGTACTTTGGCCACCTCATGCGAAGAGTTGACTCATTGGAAAAGACTCTGATGCTGGGAGGGATTGGGGACAGGAGGAGAAGGGGATGACAGAGGATGAGATGGCTGAATGGCATCACTGACTCGATGGACGTGAGTCTGAGTGAACTCCGGGAGTTGGTGATGGACAAGGAGGCCTGGTGTGCTGCGATTCATAGGGTCGCAAAGAGTCGGACACAACTGAGTGACTGAACTGAACTGATAGCTCAGCTGGTAAAGAATCCACCTGCAATTCAGGAGACCCCAGTTTGATTCCTGGGTCAGAAAGATCCGCTAGAGAAAGGATAGGCTACCCACTCCAGTCTTCTTGGGCTTCCCTGGTGGCTCAGACAGTAAAGAATCAGCCTGCAGTGAGGGAGACTGGGGTTCGATCCCTGGATTGGGAAGATCCCCTGGAGAAGGAAAAGGCTATCCAACTCCAGTACTCTTGCCTGGAGAATCCCATGGACAGAGGAGCCTGGCGGGGCTATAGTCCATGGGGTCTCAAAGAGTCGGACATGACTGAGCAGCTAAGCCCAACACAGACCATCTGATTCGTTTTCTTTGAGTGTGAGCCCAAACCACCCCTGGCGAAAATACTGGTTTGGCCAAGCTGGCCATGCAGATGGGCCCCATAGCTGAGCCTGGGTCCCAGGAGGGGCTGGCCTGCCTGGATGGCTCCCCCCTCGAGGCAGGAGCCTGGAGTGCACAGAGGGTCAGGCGAGGAGGGCGACGTGGTGTCCTCAGGTGTCAGCTGGCCGAAAGCTACAAAGGGCTCTGTGATCGGGGCTGACGTCTGGGGTCTTCCTTGGGTTGGCTGTTTCAGAGGAAGGTATCTTCCCTGGCACGGAGCATCACTGACAAGCAGCAGCACCCCCGCAGGGCATCGGCCTCCCTGGTTCTGCTCAGTGGGCGCTCATCTGCTGGGTTCAGCGGGCACCCTCTGCCCACCCCTGCATGCCTTCCCCCGGAAACGCCTGCCCAGACCATGATGTCGTCTCACCTCCTGGCATCTATGAGTGGGACCCATGTTCCTCATTTTCACCTGAGCCCTCTGGTGACCCAAAGACACGCTGTTTTGATCAGTCCCTTTTGAAGGATGGGAAAACAGGCCAGGCAGCTGGCCCTCATGTTTTCAGTGGATCCAGAGCTTGCCTATGGGCGGCTGGCAGGAGAGTGGGCCTTCAGACATGTGGGGTCCTGGTCGAGGAGGGTGGGGTGAGACCAGGTCATAGTCCCTGAAAGCTGTGGCCGTGTCAGCTTACAGGGCAAGGGGCTGTGCAGGTCAGATGCAGGGCCTTGAGGCCGGGTTGCCCAGGCTGGGGAGCGGGAGGCCAGGGAGCCGCTGGGCAGCAGCCCGGGACCACAGGCAGCCCCAGGACCTGGAAACGGACCGGCACCCAGAGCCCCTGGACACCTGGACGTCAGGCTCTGACTCCCAGAACGGCTAGAGGCTAAACTCGTGCTGTCTCTGCCCACCGTGGTGGAGGCGACTTGTGAGCAGCTGCAGCAAGCTCGCACACGGAGGACGTGGGAAGCCGGGCTGGGGAGCTTGGTGTATCGATGCATCCTGGCCCAGAACCTGCGGGGCACCGGCACTTCTAATGGGAATGAGACGGTTTTCTTAAAGCCCCGGCGATGTTGGAATTCAAAACCCGGCGCCCTGTCCGCCTCTGGACCACCTGCTCTCCCCATGACGGTCCTGCCCGCCCTGGGCTCCGCCTGGATGGGGTGCAGGGGCTGGGACCTGCCCTGAACGCTCAGTGAGCCGGGGGCTGTGCACCAGCAGCTTCCCCGAGCCCCACCCAGGCTCAGTACTCCACTCAAGGCACGTGGCCGGGCCAGAGCGTGAAGCGCCATGTGGGGTTCCTGGCCATTGCTGAGAGCTCACGTGCAGCTCGGGAAGGTTCTCCATGCTCAGTTCAGTTCAATCGCTCAGTCATGTCCGACTCTTTTTGACCCCATGGACTGCAGCCCACCAGACCTCCCCGTCCATCACCAACTCCCTGAGTCCACCCAAACCCATGTCCATTGAGTCGGTGATGCCATCCAACCATCTCATCCTCTGTCGTCCCCTTCTCCTCCTGCCCTCAATCCCTCCCAGCATCAGGGTCTTTTCCAATGGGTCACCTCTTCGCATCGGGTGGCCAAAGTATTGGAGTTTCAGCTTTAGCATCAGTCCTTCCAATGAACACCCAGGACTGATGTCCATTAGGATGGACTGGTTGGATCTCCTTGCAGTCCAAGGGACTCTCAAGAGTCTTCTCCAACACCACAGCGACAAGAAACTCAACCCACGGAGGCGTTGGAGCCCCGTGAGGGGTGCCGGGCGAGTGTTCACTCGTGTTTTGATAATAGTTATTGTCAGTATGTGAGGCGATGCTGAGGCCAAAAGGACAGGCTTGTTGAGAGAACACACGGAGACCTGCGGGGCCGGGGCGCCCAGGTCTCTGCACTCCTCCCAAACCCCTCGGGAGCCAGCACCCCTGCCGCTGCGGCTGCTGAAGCCGGCGGTCAGCTCTGTGTCCACCGAGCTGCGGACCTTTCACCATCTGAGGACTCAGCTCATCACTCCGAAGCCCTTTTTCTCTTGGCCTCCCAGGACCCCCAGCCGTGGGCTTCCGCCTGCTGCCCCTTTGGTGCTCCCCTCTGATCATCACACCTCTCCTTGGGGCTGCCTGCACTTCCGGCCTTGGGGTTTAATACCTCCTGTGGTCAGGGACTTCTCAGCATGCATGTCCACGTGAGACGCTGCCCCAGCTCCAGATGCACACCCACCACCGCCCCACTGACTCCCCTGGACCCCTGGGACGCCTCAGACTCCAGCCGGCCGCAAGCCTGGTGGTCCCACCCAGTTGATGGCTGTCCTTGGATTTGCCCTAGCTACACGAGTTTTATAAGAGTTGAAGGGTCTGTGGGTGGTGGACAGAGCCCCCTGCCTGGCTGAGAGATGGAAGGCGGACCTCGCTCTGTGCAGCTCCGGCCAGAGGTTATAAACAGCACGGGTTTATCTCCCACCATCTGGAGGCTGGATGGGGAGGTGCACCCAGTCCAGCCCGGTCCAGTCACAGGAGAGGAAACGAGACCCAGAGAGACTGGCAGGGCCAGGGTCCGACCTCCTCCTGGCCCGTAGGCAGCTGCCACTGTGCTGCCTGCTCACATGACGCCTTTGTGCGTCTGAGGAAGGGGGGCGGTGTGAGCGAGGGAAAAGGCTGGCACTTCTTGGCACTTCTTCCTTCCAGGGCACAGAGCCCATCGTGGGGCAGGCGGGCACAGCCGAGGTCTGGGGACCTGACCTCAGCAAGGCTGCTGGCAGACTAAGGCAGCGCCCTGGGCTCTTTGGGGAGGATGGTGGTAGGGCTGGAGTTTGGGGTGCTGGTCTTGCCCCATGTCATCTGCTGCCCCCCCAAATCCACACCCAGAAACCACTCTGCTTTCTCTGACCCCTTCGAGCCTGGCTCTGTGTCAGGCAAGTGGGATGCAGCAAAGCAGGCTTTCCCGGCTGCCCTGTGGACCCCTGGTCTCTCGGGAGCCCCAGGACTAAGCAGAGTGAAGCAAGTAAATAGGCAGGCAAGCTGGGTTTGCCCTGAAGCCCGCTGCGCTCGGCCGGGACGGGGCCCCTCGGGGCCTGGCCCTCCCCTGTGCCCTTGGCCTTCGGTCTTGAAGAGGCCACTGCAGTCTCCCTGGCCTCGTCCTTGCCGCCCCCCTCGCGGCCCATCCAGTCTTCTCGTCGCTGCAGGTCCTGGGCCTGCGAAGGGCTGCCCCTGGCCGTCCCCGCCAGCTCCCTGCCCTCCAGACAGCAAGGCTTGCTCAGTGTCCACCCCGGCTTCCCTCCCCACCCCTCGGGCCCCCTGGAGTCGGGCTCCGCGGACACAGCATGACCAACGACAGAGTAAATCCCGGTGTGCCCTGGCCGGTAACCCCGCTTTCCTGCTTCCGGTCAGCACAGCGTGGGCCCCGTGTGGCCGGCACGCACCGCACAAGCGGCATCTGAGCTTCCTGGGGCTGTCGTGACAAGTCACCGCACGCCTGGGGGCTGAAGCAACACGCGCCTGACCTCTCACGGCCTGGAGGCCCGGAGGCCCGGAGTCGGGGTAAGCTGGGCTGGTGCCCCTGGATCCTCCTCTCTCTCCTCCAGGGAAGAGTCGTCCCTGCCTTGCCCAGCTTCTAGAGGGTTGTGTTTTTTGGCTTGTGGTCCCTCCTCCCTCTTCAAAGCCAGCAGGGAAGATTTAGCGTCTTGAAACCCCTCTGTCTGTCCCCACGTCTCCTCCCCCTCTGACCCTCCTCCCACCCTCTTACGAGAGCCCTGAGACGACCCTGGACTCACCTGGAGAATCTAGGGCCTTACCTCCATCGCGTCCACACAGTCCTTCTGCCCCACGCGCAGTGACTTGTTCACAGAGTCCCGGGACTGGGGCCTGGGCGTTGTTGGGGACCGTTGTTCGTCTGCCCGCAGACACTGGAAGTTGTTTCCTGGTCCGTGCTGCTGGACACGCAGCGGGTTCTGACCTGTCGCTCTCACCACAGCTTTAGTGAGAAAGCAGGCCCTGCAGCCGCCGTGACGTCTGCCCAGGGTCGCTTCCTCTGTGAAGCCCTATGTGTGCAAGTTCTGGGTTGAAAGGAATTGAAAATTCTCAGCTTTTAAAACATACTCTGCCAGTTTCTCTCCTCAAAGGCCGTGGCGCTTACACTTCCTGTGCTGTCACTGCCCTTGGGATCCTTGTGTGTCCAAGTCCATCCAGGCTGCGGGGACAGCAAATGCCGCTGGGCACGGGGACCAGACGCCGCTGGGCGTGGGGACCAGACGCCGCTGGGCACAGGGAAGAGGTGCCACTGGGCCCGGGTACCAGACGCCGCTGGGCGCGGGGACAGGACACGACGCTGCTGGGCGCAGGGCCTGTCAACAACACACAGTCATTCTTCGCGGCTCGGGAAGCTGGATGCCCACACTGAGGGTGCGGGCATGGCAGTGGCAGAGAGCAGGCGGCTGCCTGAGTCCTCGCAGGTGGAAGGGGCCGGGGAGCATCCTGGGGTCTATTTTATTTTGATTGAAACATAGTTGATTTATGATGTTGTGTTCGTTTCAGGTATACATCAAAGTGATTCAGATTCTTTCCCATGTGAGGTTAGTACTAGATATTAGGGCTTCCCTGGGGGCTCAGACAGTAAAGAATCTGCCTGCAATGCAGGAGACCCGGGTTTGATCTCTGGGTCAGGAAGATCCTCTGCGGGAAAAAATGGCAACCCACTCCAGTATTTTTGCCTGGAGAATTCCACAGACAGAGGAGCCTGTCGGGCTACACTCCACGGGGTCACAAAGAGTTAGACACGACTGAGTGACTAGCATAAGCGCACGCATGCACACACACACACACACACACACACACTAGGTATTGAATGTGGTTCGCTGTGCTATATACTGCTGCTAAGTCACTTCAGTCGTGTCCGACTCTGTGCGATCCCATAGACGGCAGCCCACCAGGTTCCCCCGTCCCTGGGATTCTCCAGGCAAGAACCCTGGAGTGGGTTGCCATTTCCTTCTCCAATGCAGGAAAGTGAAAAGTGCTATATAGTAGGTCCTTGTTTATTTATTTTGTGTAGACTGGCATGCATCCTTTTCTACCTTGGATGGTATTATTTGATTCATTTTTAAAGTATGCGTCTTCAGGGCTCAGAGTCAGTTTTGAACTATCTGTTGCATCCTTCTCTGCTTTCTGATTATAAGAACATTATTTGAGAATGGCAGACAGACTGCATTGTGTGTATCTTTTAATCCCAAACACCTTATTTATTCCCCACCCTTTCCCTTTGTCTTCTGTTTCTGTGAATCTATTTCTGTTCTGTAAATAAGTCATTTGCACACTTTTTTTGTATTTCCCATATTAACATCATATGACGTTTGTTTTTCTCTGACGTATTTACTTAGTATGATGATTTCTACATCCATTCATGTTGCTGTAAACGGCTTTGTTTCATTCCTCTCAGTGGCTGAGGAGCATTCCACTGTGCAGACACGCGCATCTCCCTTGTCCGCGCCTCCGTCGATGGACGCCCAGGTTGCCTCCGTGTCTCGGCTAACGTGAACAGAGCTGCTGTGAATATAGGGGTGCATGTCTGTTTTTCAATATAGTTTTCTCTGGATACACGCCCAGGAGTGGGATCGCTGGATCGTATGGTAGCTCTATTTTTAGTTTTTTCAGGAACCTCCGTACTGTTTTCCCATCATGACTGCACCAATTTACATTCTCATCAACACTGTAGGAGGGTTTCCCTTTCTCCACACCCTCCCCAGCATTTACTATTAGGAGACTTTTTAACGATGGCCTTTCTGACCTGTGTGAGGTAGTATCTCATTTTAGTTTTGATTTGCATTTCTTATCCGTTGGATCATCGAAAAAGCAAAAGAGTTTCAGAAAAACATCTACTTCTGCTTTATTGACCATGCCAAAGTCTTTGACTGTGTGAATCACAACAAACTGGAAAATTCTTCAAGAGATGGGAATACCAGACCACCTGACCTGCCTCCTGAGAAATCTGTATGCAGGTCAGGAGGCAACAGTTAGAACTGGACATGGAACAACAGACTGGTTCCAAATCGGGAAAGGAGTATGTCAAGGCTGTATATTGTCACCCTGCTTATTTAACGTATATGCAGAGTACATCATGAGAAACGCTGGGCTGGAAGAAGCACAAGCTGGAATCAAGATTACCAGGAGAAATATCAATAACCTCAGATATGCAGATGACACCACCCTTATGGCAGAAAGCAAAGAAGAACTAAAGAGCCTCTTGATGAAAGTGAAAGAGGAGAGTGATAAAGTTGGCTTAAAACTCAGCGTTCAGAAAACTAAGATCATGGCATCTGGTCCCATCACTTCATGGCAAATAGATGGGGAAACAGTGGAAACAGTGACAGACTTTATTTTTTTGGTCTCCAAAACCACTGTAGATGGTGACTGCAGCCATGAAATTAAAAGACACTTGCTCTGTGGAAGAAAAGTTATGACCAACCTAGACAGCTTATTAAAAAGCAGAGACATTACTTTGCCAACAAAGGTCCATCTAATCAAAGCTATGGTTTCTCTAGTGGTCATGTATGGATGTGAGAGTTGGACCATAAAGAAGGCTGAGTGCCGAAGAATTGATGCTTTTGAACCGTGGTGTTGGAGAAGACTCTTGAGAGTCCCTTGGACTGCAAGGAGATCCAACCAGTCCATCCTAAAGGAAATCAGTCCTGAATATTCTTTGGAAGGACTGATGCTGAAGCTGAAACTCCAATACTTTGGTCACCTGATGCGAAGAGCTGATTCATTTGAAAAGACCCTGATGCTGGGAAAGAGTGAAGTCAGGAGGAGAAGGGGGTGACAGAGGATGAGATGGTTGGATGGCATCACCGACTCAATGGACATGAG
The DNA here is from genome assembly GCF_003369695.1 of Bos indicus x Bos taurus. Lineage (NCBI taxonomy): Eukaryota > Metazoa > Chordata > Mammalia > Artiodactyla > Bovidae > Bos > Bos indicus x Bos taurus. The sequence continues at coordinate 114,554,124 of NC_040081.1, read as the reverse complement.
TTTGGGTAAACTCCAGGAGTTGGTGATGGACAGGGAGGCCTGGCGTGCTGCGATTCATGGAGTCGCAAAGAGTCGAACACGACTGAGTGACTGAGTGAACTGAACTGAATAATTAGTGATGTTGAGCATCTTTTCATGTGTGTATTGGCCATTGGTACGTCTTCTTTGGAGAAATGTCAACTTAAGTCCTCTGCCCATTTTTGACCGGGTTGTTTGTTTATTTGTTTGGGTTGTCTTTTTAAAATACTGAACTGTGAGCTATTTATATAACTCAGAAATTAAACCTTTATTGGGCACATCATTTCTAAGTGCTTTCTCCCATTCTGTAGACTGTCTTTTTTTTGTCTATGGTTTCCTCTGCTGTGCAAAAGTTTTAAAGTTTGAGTATTTAAAGTTCGTTTTTTGCTTTTGTTTCTTTTGCCTTGGGAGACAGACATGAGAAAACATTGGTACAATTTATGTCAAAGAGTGCTTTTCTTTTGTTGTCTTCCAGGAGTTTTATGGTGTCATGTCTTACATTTAAGTGTTTAGGGCACTCTGAGTTTATTTTTACTTGTGGTGAAGGGAGAGTTCCAGGCTCACTGATTTACGGGCCTGGGGTCTCTTTTCTAAGAGCCCTGATCCCTTTCTTGGGGCTCCATCTTCATGATCCAATCACCTCCCAAAGGCCCCCCCTCCTAACATCATGACAGGAGGGTGGGAATTCAGCAGATGAATTTCAGGGGGACGCAGACAGATCCTAGCACGGGGCGTTCGTTGGGTCACTCTGAAGTCGCGTGGGTGGGGAGGGGTGCCTTGTGTCCGTCATGTGTACTCTGTCCAGCCCACCTGCTGACTTTGTCACCAAGGATCCTGCTCTGGAATAGACTTGAGTCCCCCACGCCTGGTTCTGAATCACGTGTTAACTTCATCTGCTAAATGGAGACCGCGACATCATGAATGGCTGCGGAATGAAACCCGGGATACCGTGGCTCGGCGGACGGTGGAAGGTGTCCTGTGTGGGCCACGGGGGCCTCTCGCGCCCCTCTCTGGTGCTGGGAGAAGGGCAGGGTGTGGACAGCAGCAGGGTCCTGGAGCCGGCAGCAGGCGGCAGCGAGCTCTGCTCATGGAGACCCCACCCCCTCGGGTCCAGGGATGCAGTCAGACCAGCCGGCGTCTCAGCCATGGAGATCAGGTGACTCACTCTGTTCAAGTTATTTTTAAGTGACTGGAAGGCTGGCGAGGAAGCTGCCTGACAGCAGTGCTAATTACCGCCCCCCACACAGAGGGAGCAGGCCTGCGGGCTTCAGGCAGGCGCTGAGCCCCCACCCCTGGCAGCTCTGCAGAGGGGTAGACCCTCGGGCCTGGGTGCAGCCGACAGCCGGGGAAGGCAGCCCATTTTCCTGGACAGCCCTCCTCACCCCCAGTCACCCCAGGAGACTGTCTACAAGTCCCCCCATCCCGGCCAGCACCCCGGATCTCACTCCACCTGACCACTCAGCCTTGTGGGCCCGTGGCTAAGAGTGGGGCCCCAGCCTGCACCCCCAGCCTCGGGCCAGCACCCCCACCCAGCCCGGTGCTGCACCCTGACCCCAGGTCCCTGCAGGCCCAGTGCTCTCTTAGCTCGCCGTCCTACCTCGTCTAAGTCTGGTCTTTAATGCCCGTTTGCAAACAGACCCCTCCCCCGCCAGTGCTCAGAGTCCAACGGCCTCCTCAGAGGACATTACTGCTTACGGAAAAGCGGGACGAGTGGGAGACTGGAGGACATCACCTTTATTCTCCGATCATCCCTACACTCGTGGGAGCATGCACACACATGCACACACATACACGCACAAGCACATGTGTGAAAGCACACGCCTGTGCACACACACACGCATGGCTGCACACTTGTGGTACATGTGTTCATGCATACACATGAGTGCACAATGCACACATGTGTGCTTGTGTACATGCACCATGCACACGTGTGTTCACACATGCACGAGCAGACATATGCAGGAGCATGTGTGCGTGAATATATGCACGAACTCACACCTGCATGCATATGCACACGTGCAGGCACACACGTGTGTACGCATATATGCACTGCACACACGTGTGCGTGCAAGCATAAGTGCATGCGTGCATTGTGTGCATACATGCATGAGCACGTGTGTGCAGAACACATGTGTATATACACACACGTGCATGTGTGCAGGTACACACGTGTGTGCATCCATGCGCGGACACACATGCAGGACACACACGTGTGCACGTACGTGCACCAGTGCACACATACAGGCACACGTGTGTGTGCGTATCTATGTGTGAGTGCACACGTGCAGGCACACACATGCACAGCCACTCCCTGGAATGCCTTCCTCCCAGCTGATGTGCTCCTTGGCAAGTTTCAGGTGATGCTGGCTCTTCCCATGGTGCTCAGGGCTCAAGTCCAGGCGGGACTGAGGTGGAAACTGCAGACCTAGCTCTGTTCCAAGGTCTCCCTCTCCCCAGGCGTCAGGGTCCCCCAGACGTACCAGGGATGGGTAGGTCTGCAACTCTGTCCTTCGCTCAGCCCTGGCATGACCGTAGGGAGTTTAGTCCAGGCAGGAGAGGGGGAGGGCCCGTCCTGGGGGGGAGGTCCTGAGGTGACACTCAGAGCTGGCTCCTCCCCAGCACGCCTGTGGGGCCCTGGTTCCCCTTAGCACCCATTCCTGGTGGTCTGGCCTCAGCAGGCTACGCCTTGCCCTCCCACGCATCCCCTCAGAGGGGACTCCTTTAGAGGACCCTGTCTGGCCCATTCTACGGGGTCCCTGAACGCAGGTTCTGCCTAATTGGTTCTGTCAGCTCGTCTCTGGGTTGACTGACGTCTCCCTCCTTCTTGGGGGGCTTTCCCACCTGGCTCCCATGGGGGCGCCCTGGGCCCCTCCCTACCCCCGCTTCCCCAGACCCTGTTCTGGGTGCCTTGCCCCTCCTCTCCTGTCCTCTCCACATTGGGGGTCCTGGGCTCTCACCCTGGTGCCCTCTGTCCCACGTACCCTCTCTCAGGCCCAGGGCCTTGCAGTCCATCGTGAACCATATGTCCAGCCTGGGTCCCCCTCCTGGACCCCTAAAGCCTGTAACCAACCCTCTCAGCAGCATCTCCCCCCGGGGGCTCCAGCACATGGGCCCCCATCTCTCCTCCCCACTGCTGCTCCGCCCCTTCCTGTCACATGCGGGGGCTGCATTCTGCTAGCCCTGGGTGGACGTTGGCTCTGTCCTCTGCCCCGAGTCTGGACACAGCCGGCTGACAGCTGCCCCTTCCCCACCGCAGTCCCCCTGCGTCGCCCGCCGTCGTCCAGCCTGGATGGCTGGATCGGGCCCTTGCTGCTCTCGGCCCCGCAGTCCCTTCCGACAGAGTGTCCAGAATGATCCTGGCAAATTCTCACCAGATCCTGTCACATCTGCACCCAGGCCCCCCAGCGTACCCACCCCGCAGTGAATCCCTCCTGTGCCCTCCAAGGCTGGCCCACAGTGCCCCACCGCCTCTGAGTGCCTCTTCCCGGGGCCTCCCCCTTTTAAGCTGCCCCTGCACGCAGCACTTAGCAACTCTTTCCCCTGCCAGGCCCACGCGGCCTCAGGACCTTTGCACGCTCCGTGTCCTCTGCCTGTGATGCTCCTCCCCGAGATCCCACCTGGTTCCCTCACTTGCCCCAGGTTTACCCACACACCACCTTTAAGATGTGGCGTCTACAATTTTGACAGTCACCCTGCAACACTTTACTTTCTCTTATTCACCTTTCCTGCAGCACTTACCGGTGTGTAATTCACCATCTGCATCATCAGTCTTGTGTCTGCTTCACTCCTGCCACTCGGGCGGGAATTTGCACTGATGGCTGGTGGATCCCAGCCTCCTCCACCCCGCCCAGGACAGGGCTGGCCCTGGGCAGATGCACACACAGGATTTACTGAACGACTGAATGAGCAAATGAATTAGTGGATGTGTCCTTGCCCTCCCAGTGGAAGGCCAGCTTCCTGGCCCGGCCATGCAGAGAGGTTCAGGCCACCACCCCAGCGAGCCCAGCCTTCCAGTCATCCCAGCCAACGAGCCAGACCCGAGTGCCACCATCTTGGACCTTCCAGCCCAGACCACCCCACAGGCGAGGGCCACCGAGTGACCTCAGAAAGGCCACTGGCAGAGCCTCGTCGGCATTCCTGACCCACAGAGCCGTGAGCTAGAATTACATGACTCTTGCTTTGCACAAGCAAATCTCAGCAGTGGGATCTGGGACACGGGCGCTGGGCTGATGCAGCAGAACCAGCTTCACCCCACGCACCCCAGGACGGCACAGGTGGCCCCTACCTGTCTCAAGGGCAGAATCTGGAATCTGATGTTTGGCTGCCAGCTTTTGGGTTCCTGGCTGGAGCGGTGAGAAGACAGGGAAGCTGCCTTCAGCACCCAGTTACTGAGCACGCATCCCAAGCCATGACGACCACAGTGCCGTTCATCACTCGGTGACTGCTGGCCAGGTGCTGGCTCAAGGGCTTTATAAACACTTCCTTGTTCAAAACCAGCAACAACAAGGGCGAGTGTTTCCGGAGTGGCGGCCTTGTGCGGGACGCTACTGTCGGCCTCTGTCACAACAGCTCCGTTTTACGGCCGGGGGACCAGAGGCGGGAGAGGCCGAGCCCGCTGCCCCCTCCAGGCCGTCTCCCCCTCCCCTGCCCCAGCCCGCCGCCCCCTCGGAAGCTGTCTGCAGCTACACCAACATCTGAAGGTGGAGACCACGGTCCTCCCGCCTTCCTGGCTGACCCATGGGTCCGGGGAAAACCCAACTCAGTCACAAAGGGTTTGGTTTGACGGAACATAAAAGCCGTGGGACTCCTGACTGGCCGCCCTGGATGAATCACAGTCCCGCTGTATCGTTTCCTGGACTGTTGTGACAAAGTGCCACAAACTAGGGCTTCAAACAGCAGACGTGGGTCCTCTTGCAGCTCTGGGGGCCAGACGTCCGAAACCCAGCCGTCCTCGGGGCCCTCAGGAAGACCACGCCCGTGCGTGTCCCGGCTTCCATCAGCTGCAGAAATGCTCGCATTCCTTGGCTCGTGGCTGCCTCACTTGGTCTCTGCCCCCGTCTTCACACGGCTTCTCCTCTGTGTGTCTCTTCTCTTCCTATAGGTACGTCAGTCGTGTGAGATTAGTGGTGTTGTCGTGTCTGACTCTTTGTGACCCCATGGACTGCAGCACACCAGGCTTCCGTGTCCTTCACTATCTCCCAGAGTTTGCTCTAACTCACGCCTGTCGAGTCAGTGATGCCAATCAACCATCTCACACTCCATCACATCCTTCTCCTCCTGCCCTCAATCTTTCCCAGCATCAGGGTCTTTTCCAATGAGTTGGCCAAAGGATTGGAGCTTCCGCTTCATCAGTCCTTTCAGTGAATATTCAGGGTTGATTGGCATTAATGGGATTAGGACCACCTTCAGCATAACTAACTACGTCTGCAAAGACCCTATTTCCAGGTGGGGTTTCATTCAGAGGTTCCAAGTGGACGTGAATTTGGGGGACATGTTCACCCCAGTACACCCTTCTGGAGCCCCCAGACCCTTACCTGTCCAAGCCCCTTTTTCTGATCTGAAAGTTCTTGGGGGGAGGGTCCATAGGGCCTGTGCACAACCCCGTCCCAGCCCTGCCCTGCCCACCTGCCTCCCATCCACACGAGAGCTAACGGGAGGCGGCATGTTCACGTCAGGGGCTGGGGTGGTGGGCCCCTCGCCGCACTGTTGCCATCTGCCTGCGCGCAGTAAATGAGCCCCCGGGGGTGGGGTCCAGGAAAGCCTGGTTGGGCTGAGCCCCCGGGGGTGGGGGGGGGGGAGTGGGGGGTGGGGTCCAGGAAAGCCTGGTTGGGCTGAGCCCCACGCTGTGCGGTCTGACCTTGGCTTCACTGTACCCCTGCACTCGGGGGAAAGTTCGGCTGGGACACCGGAGGCCTGGGGCAGGCTCAGTGACGTGTCCCCCTGGCAGCCGGAGGCCCTGAGCAGGGCCGGAACCTGGCTCAGCTGCAGGGCCGAGGTCGAGATGGCAGTGCCCCAGGCAACCCAGGCCCAAGGGCAGGCTGGCGTCTGCATGGTGTCCGTCTTCAGCTCTAGGAAGACGGTGTGCGCTGGGCCTCTGGGCAGAGGGCCACCAGCGGGGGGACTGGCCGCGGGCCCAGCGTCACTCCACAGGAAGGCTGCCCTGCTGACCCCAGCGGGCTGCTCGGGAAGGCGGTCAGGCCGGGTGCCAGGCGCTGCTGCCTGGGATTCAGGGAGCAGAGCGCCTGGTCTTGCAGCCAATGGCCCTGGGATTTCTGTGGGAGGACGGACCCCTCTCCTGGGCTGGGCACTGTGGACTACCCAAGGGCAGCTTGGGGAAGAGGCCAGGGGAGGGGGCTCAGGGTCACTCACTGCCCGCCCCCCCATCAGGCCTTCCCCGCGGCCCTGGAGCCCCTCCACGCCTGGCAGGCAGACACACATTCCACCCAATGTGAGGGGGGCTAAAGGGGGCGGTGAGAGGGTGCACTTGGAAGACCCCAGGGAAGGCCACCCAGGGCCTGCTCCCCCCACCCCCGTGTATCCCGTGGACCTGTGACACAGGTGTCCCCTGGGGGTGAGCTGGAAACACAGACACTCAGGCACCCAGACCCCTGAAGGGGACGCTGCCGTCAACAGGAGACCCCGGGGGACTCTAGCTTCCAGTGCGGGTCTGAGCCACCCAGCTCCCCAAGGACCCAACTCACCTCGACTCGGAGAGCGTGTCCAAGCTCGGCAATCCAGCCACTGCTGTCCGTTTGGGGCCAGGAGCCTGGCTTTGGAAGGCCCTTCACATCCACTGTCAAATGTGCCCCAAGGACACCTGGACAGGTGGCTGTCCAGGCCCTTCTTGAACGCAGTGACGGAGAGCTCACTGCCACGTGAGGAGCCAGGTCAGCCGTGCCAGGGGCTCGGAGGTGATCCCCACGGGGCTGCACTCGGAGTTTGGGCCGCCTCACCTCCCCCGGACTCAGTTTCGGCATCGGTGCCAGGCACGAAACAGGTTCCCTCTCTCCCCTCATCGTGAGAACGTTTGTGCTTTGGGGACATCGATGGACTGATCAGTCAAAGCACGCTGTGGGGCAGCTCTCTGATGTCGCAGAGATGACCTGTTGCTCCCTTCCAGTGTGGTCAATGGGGACACTGTGGGAATGACCAAGATCGGAGGGCAGCCTCTACGAGGCTCAGAGGTGCTCAGGGCCACTTGCTGCTGCTGCTAAGTCGCTTCAGTCATGTCCGACTCTGTGCAACCCCATCGACGGCAGCCTACCAGGCTCCCCTGTCCCTGGGATTCTCCAGGCAAGAACACTGGAGTGGGGTGCCATTGCCTTCTCCAATGCATGAAAGTGAAAAGTGAAAGTGAAGTCGCTCAGTAAGTGTCCGACTCTTTGTGACCCTATGGACTGCAGCCTACCAGGCTCCTCCACCCATGGGATTTTCCAGGCAAGAGTACTGGAGTGGGGTGCCATTGCCTTCTCTGCAGGGCCATTTAGTAAATTGCAAACTCTAGGACCCTGCTCCCCAAGCCCTGAGCCAGGAGATCCAGGCAACCTGGATGCAGGAGCTCAAAGGACCACACTCTGAGGAGTCGGGGCTCCCAGGATCTTCTGGGGGTGGCGTGTCAGCCCCAGTGGGCCCTGAGGCCAACGGGCCTCTGGCCGGGGAGGGCAGTGTGGGGGCCGAGCTGTGCCTGCGTGTGCCTCTGTGAGACCCGCATGTCCACATACACGTGTGTAGTGTGCCTGCAGCCCACAGGGCATGCACATGTACACACATGTGGTCCGCACGCACATCACAGCACACCCATGTACCCAGGGCACTGGTGCATGCATGGCACTTGCCCACGGGACACACACACACACACACAGCGTGTCCTGTCGACCACCAGCCTGCTTTGTGCTGATACGAGACCCTCCACCACATCTTCTCTTAGCACCTGGGCTGTGTCTGCAAAGACAGGCTGAATTCCTCATCGCAGCTGACCCGGCAGGTGGGCGCCGCCTGCTAGCTCCGTGCCAGGCCCTGCACTGGGCCCTGTGGAGGAGCCGCCTGGAGACCAGAGAGCTCACGTCTACGAGGCAATCAGACAGGTGAGCACATAGGGGTCACCCGGGGCCATGTGAATTGGTCTAGGGCAGCCCGGGTGAACAGACCGGGTGTGGGTGCCTGAGGGTGCAGGGGGAGGCTGGGGGGAAGCTGGAGGGAAGCCGGAGGAGCTGAGGCCCCTGCCCCGCACAGGTAGGGTGGAGGGGTGGGTACCAGGTGAGTCCAGCCCGGGGTGTGGGAGGAGCAAGCGCTCATAGAGGATGGGTAGGTGATTATTCCAGGAGCCCGGGGCGAGGAGCATGGCCAGGCGGGTGCCTGGGGTGGGAGCCCTGCTCCCCCCGCCCACTGGCTGCACACTGGCACCTCCTTCTTTTTGCAGACGCCCCACCTTGCCTCCTTTGTCCCTTTAATCCCACATGTGGAGCCTCAGAAGAGACAGGCTAATTAGGCTTTCTGCTTAGTCAAGGTCAGAGGCATCTCCCCCTCTCTTCTCCCCTCGGGCTCTGCCCCCAGGGCGTCCTCCTCTCCTCCGCAGAGACAGGGAGGCCCCTCCGGTCCCTATCCTCTCAGAGAGATGACAGGTCACCTGGCGGACACCCCGTCACCACAGCGGCCTGCCGCTTGGGGAGGAGACAGAGTGTGTGGCCATGGGTCAGCAGAGCGCGGACCACCTGCCCCCTCCCGACTCCCGCCCGTTGGTTAACGGCAGGCACCCGGCGTCCATCCTGACCGTGAGAGCCTGGTCCCACGGCGCTCACGAGGACTCTGAGCTGGCCCTGCCCTTGGGTACCGAGAAACCAGCCAGCAGGCTGGCGGGGACGTGTCCCTGCCCTGACTGGAGGCCCCGGTGCCTGCGGGAGCCCCGGGGAGGACTGTGGCTTCTGTGGGATTCCCCAGAAACAGGTGATGCTCCCCCCGGTCTGACAAAGGAACAGGTGTTCCCCAGGAAGTGGAGGAGGGATGGGAAACAAACGATGGTCCGGGGGAAGGGACTAGGCGGGGAGGCTTCTGGGGAAGCTCGGATTGTAGACGCACAAACCTCGGCCCTTGGAAAGAAAGGCAGGAACAGGCGGCTGGCTGGAAGAGCGTCACATGGGGACAGTACAAGCCGGGCAGGCTTCCCGGAGGCAGCAGCATGGGAGCCCTGGGGCGGTAGGAGTGCAGCCAGGAGAGCTCACGCGGCAGGTGGGCCCGGAAGCCCTTTGGGAGCCAGGTCAAGCCCTGGGGACAGAGCCCCTGAGAGTCCGGAGGGCTCCCCGGCTCTCCAGGGCTCCCAGCCTCCGTGCCAGCGGCCTGCCCCCTACGTGGCACACCCGTTGCCTGCCAGGAGGGGCTCTTGGGCTGGGATCCCCAGAAGCAGATCCCGAGACAAGGGTCCCGCATAAGCAGCTTGTCTGGGGTGTCATCCCAGTAGGAAAGTGGGGACTGAGGTGAGGAGGGGGCCGGCCTCTGCAGGCATGTGCTCTGAGCAGGCAGCCGCTGCCTGCCATTGGGTCCCTTCCCTTCCGGGGGCCCTGAGCCCAGACCGTGTACCTCAGGGGTGCTGGGAGCTGTCCTGGGGGGGCGGCCTCAGGCACTGCAGGATAGGTGGGCAGGGAGGGCCGGGCCGGGCACGGGGGTACCTCCTGATGCAAAGGCAGAGGGGCGGCAGGAGGCAGATCCCAGAGCCACCCAGCGCCCCAGGAAGGCTGGCGGGTGGCACCTCTGCTGCAAAGCCCTAACCCATCGGCCACAGTCCTGGGGAGGTGGGTGGTGGGGGGCCCGTGTCCACCACAGCGCCTTGGACGGCTTTCGTGGCCCCCGAGATCCTGACTCTGCCGGGCAGGCTGTCTCCCACCGGGGCCTTTCCAGACAGACGTCTCTGCCCCCACTTCCCACCCCACCAGCTTCAGCTGTACCGGAGCGCAGGCGCTTTCCCACCGCGGGGCCTCTCCACGGCCTGTGCCCTCTGCCTGCACACGCTTTCCCGCCTCCCGGCCCCAGAACCTCTGTTTTAGCATCACAATCTGGTCACCCTCTTGGCTGAGGAGCCCTCTCCCACCCTCAGTGTGTTGAAAGCGCAGCTGTCGGTGAATGTGTGTGAGCAGGTGTGGGCCACAGGTGTGCCCGCTCCTCCCACCCCCACGGGGCTCGGAGCCACCTGCCGTGGTGGCCGAGGGCCTGAGCGCAGCCAGAGCTCCAGGAGACAGGCGTTTTGCTCCTCTTCAACTCCATGCAAATGCCACCTCCTCCAGGAGGCCTTCCCAGATCCCCCTCCATCTTGGCCGTCTGCATTATCCCATACCGTGGGGTCCTGAGGGTGGCCCCTGAGCATCCCCAGGGCAGCCCAGGTCTGCAGGGGTAGGTGCTCAGGGGACTGGGCCTGATACCGGAGCCTGTCTGTGAGGTGGGGAAGGTGTGCCGTGCACAGATGAGGGGTGCAGGTGCCTGGCCTGCTGACAGGCAGTAGCACTGGTCCCAGACATGAGAGCTAGTTGCTGAGTGCCAGAGGGGCCCCGGGGCCCGGGCAGGTCCTCCTGGTGGACCGATGGAGCCCCGGGAACCCTGGGATGAAGGGCTCTGTAGAGGAGCGGCTGGGACTGCTCCTGGGTCGCTCTCCCCAAGAGTAGCTTCTGGGGACGCTCCGCATGGGGACCTCTCCCCACCCACCCACCGCGTCTCTGAGTTCCTGCAATCCACTCTCCCCTCATGGATCTATTAGCAAAACTCCTTCCTCGCTGCCTCCGCAGCACGCGCCCCTCGCCGCCCACGGTCTCATCAGCCCCGCTGAGCCCAGGTGGGCACTGACTCTGTCCCCTCCCCAGCCTGACTGGGTTCCCCTGCCCACCCCTCCCCCGGGCCTTCTCCAGTCAAGAATGCTCCTGGTCAAGAAATGCTCCTGCCTGGCCACCCTGCTCAGCCGTCTCCACGGGCTCCCACTGCCCACTGTGGCCGCCCAGTTCCCGGAAGGGAGGCTGGGCCTCTGACTCCAGAGCCCAGGAACTGCTCAGTGCGTGTCTCTGAGCCAAAGCCAGGAAGCCGACGGTCACTCGGGGGCCCCTGGCTCCTGCCATCCAAACCCAGCCTGACGTCCTCCCGGGCAGGCTCAGGGAAGTTCAGAGATGGCATGCTGCCCCTCCATGGGAGAAGGGGAGAGTGGGGGAGGAGAGGGGAGAGGAGAGTGGGGGAGGGGAGAGGCAGGGGAGAGTGGGGGAGGAGGAGGGAGAGCGGGAGGGGAGGAAGCCAGGTCAAGCGCTGGTGGCAGCTGGGCCCAGGGCCTCAGACCTGCCAGCAGCGTCTGTGCTGCCCCCGCGCCCCTGGGAACCGCCCCCCCGGACTCCTCAGTACCTGGACCATGGCACACGAGGCAGATGGCGGGGATGACACGGCATTTCAGCTTCCAAACCCTTACATGAAATCACGGCGCGTCATTAGGGAAACTCAGGGGCCAGGGACGTGTGTTGCAGCTCTAGCAACACGGGACACCCTTGAAGCCCCCCACAGAGAGGGCGAGGGCCGACACCCAGAGCTCGAGACCTGGAGAGGTGTCGGCAGGAGCAGAGGGCTGGTGGACGGAGGCCTGGCTGGACCGCCAGGGCCCTGGGGGGACGCGGCTGGGCATGGGTGAGCGCCAGCGTCCACGTGGGGACAGAAGGGACTATCTCCCAGGCTCCCCTCGGGGACACTCCCCTGCTCCTCCACCCACGGGACCGCTCCAGTCAAGCCCTCCATGTCCAGAAAAGTCAGAAAAGTGCTCAGAAAAGTCAGAACTCAGCCCATGGACGCAGAGGCACAAGGTGCCCACCCTCAGGAAAGAACTGGAAATAGAGTTTAAAACACACCCCAGGACCAGACTCACCTGGAGGAAGCACAGCCAACGGTGCTTCATACCAACAGCCGGGGAAAGGAAGAGGGGCTTAAAAATCACAGAGAAATAACAGAGAGAGAAAGCCGAGCTTCCGCGTAGGAAACAGGATTCCCCGAGGCCACCCTCCAGAGCGCAGCTGCCGGAGCCTGGGCAGGAGGGGCCTGGCCCACTGGGCGCCGCCCGGCACGGTCCCCGACTCTGCGGATCTTCAGTTGGGGTGGGAGTGCGATGTCCTCTTCTCACGCCCAGCAGCTGGCGAGTGAGGCTCCTGGCTGGGCACCCGGAGAACACGTGCTGGCCCCACCACTCCCAGGACCCAGGCCCGCGGAGGAAGGGAGCGGGAGGACCCCCGCCCCGCTGCCTGTCACCCACACTCCGCCACGTGTCACTTCTCAGCCTGCATCAGTGTGGTGGTGGCGGGGACACGAGCCCTGGAGCGGCCTCCAGGCCAAACCCGGCTCCCTGCTTGCTGGCTGTGTACCTCGGGCGGGTAGCTCAACCTCTCCGAGCCTCGTTTCTTGAGGCACAAACAGGGATGATACACCCTGAGGACAGCATCTCGTATCTGCCCAGCCTTGACTCTGAATGCCCTAGGACTCTGAGCCCCGTGGGCATGCTGCCCATTTAATCCCCTCCAGGACCCAACGGAGCCAACCCTGGGGTGACCTTAAGAGGACAGTCCCCAGGAAGCTGTCCCTCCAGCCCACAGCGTGCGAGGGGAGCTCTTCAGGATTTGCAAGGAGACGCACGGGAGGAATGATCCTTCTCCACCACACGCAGCCACCTGGGCACCAGACCCCAGCCTGGGGCACCCCCACGAAGGCCTCTCGGGGAGGTGGCGGAGCAGAGAGGGGACAACCCCCTTCTCAATGGGCTCCCTGAAGCCCCCACCCGGGGTTTCTGTTACCCGACTTCACGAATGACTTATTTATGTTTATGGAGGTATAGGTGGCTTTCCAGGGGACTCAGTGGTTAAGAATCTGCCTGATAAGGCAGAACCCACAAGAGAAGCAGGTTCGATCCCTGGGTAGATCCCCTGGAAGAGAAAATGGCAAGCCACTCCAGTATTCTTGCCGGGATAACCCCATGGACAGAGGAGCCTGGCGGGCTGCAGTCCCTGGGGCTGCAGAGTCGGACCTAACTGAGCACATGACCATCAGGGGTGCTGTCTGTGGGTGGAAGTCCTCTTGATGGACGGCTGGACCTGGAAACTAGCTATTTTACAAACACTGAGGTGGTCTTTCAGATCATTTTAATACAAGCTGAATTTTCCCAGAAAGCAGCTATCATGTAAATTGGAGAAGGATAGAACTAGCTTATTTTAGCACTTTATAAGGAATTGCGCCCCATTCACCAAAAATGGAAACCTCACCAGCGTCCCCCTGCTGCTGACCACAGCGAGTCCCAGATGCACTGTGGCCCCACGAGCGTCCACACACCGGCACACAGGCTGTTAAAGTGATAACTCTCTTCTCTTCTCTGTCTTATATTTAGGGCATTGTGTTGCCTTTCAAAATCTGTGCTGTGCTCAGATGTGTCTGACTCTTTGCGATCCCACGGACTATAGACTACGAGGCTCCTCTGTGCATGGGATTTCCCAGACAAGAATACTGGAGTGGGATTCCATTTCCTCCCCCAGGGGATCTGCCCGACCCAGGGATCGAACCCAGGTCTCATGCGTCTCCTGCATTGGCAGGCGGGTTCTTTACCACCAGGGCCATCTGGGAAGACATTTGTGTGTGAGGTTAAACTGCTTCTTTCATTCCAGGATCGTAACTAGTATGGAAGCAAGGCGTGTATGAAATAGTTTTTAAATCAATAATTATAGCATGCAATCCAGTACCACTTGCTGAGTATCTATTGTGTGCGGAGGAATGCGGCAGACGTAGGCGCCCGCACTGCCTCCGTCCTTGTAAATTCCTGCAAACAGGAGGTGCACGATCTCTGTCTGCAAAAGAGAAAATGGAGCGAGATCTGCAGAGAGAAAGCGTGGAAAGTGGTGAAGCAGGGAGTCCCGTGGGACTGACCCTCCAGAAACATGTGCGACGTAACCGCTGAAGACACATCTGTCCAGGGCAGAAACCAGACCAAGGACAATTTGATTAGGACGGCCCTGAGCAGGCAGCCCCCTTCCCTGCCCACCTGCGTGCTTCGTGGGGTGAGAACACCTGACGGTCAGGTTACTATGAAGCAGAAGGAACCACACGTGTCCCTGCGGAAAGTCCCGTCGCGGAGACTCACCTGTGCCCTGAGACCACGGCGGCCCTGGAGATCGAGTTCCCTGGCTGGGTCTCCTCTCCTCTAACGGCTCCTCCGCCCTTCCAGCCAGATGGAATGATCTCCAACTCTCTCCCGTAGACTTCCCCAGCACCTCTGGGTAGTCAGTCCACCAGCCTCACTGACCCCTTTTACAGACTGACCAGTGGCCACAAGAGGCCTTCCCGGCCCCTGGTGACCAGGCCAGCTCTTTGAGACAAACGTTTCCCCGAGTCCTTGTATCTCTTTTTTCTTAGTTTCTTTTTTTTTGATGATATAGTTATTATGCCGTCTAACAAAATCACTCGGGAACAGCTGACAATAGAAGCCAACAGAGAAAATTCAGGAAGAATGAATCATCTTGAAATGAATTGTGGCAACACTTTGCTATTTTTCCTCAAACAATATTTGCCTTGTAAAAACACATTATCTTAGTTTGCAAGGAAAGGACACACGCAAAACTCCCTCTGTGATGGAGACTTGTCAGGAGGACCCTTGGAGGCGTTCCTGCGCCGGAATGCAGCCCAGCCGGCACCCCTTTCCTTCAGTGAGTTTGTGATTGCGTCACACACGTCTGTGGTCGGGTGTGCGCACACTGAAGACTGTGTGTCTCCCTGACACAGTGATCTTTTAAAAAATGTCCTTGTTTATTTGCTCATTCATGTATGATTGCATTTCTTGGCCAGGCCACATGGTGTATGGGATCCTACCTCCCTGACCAGGGATGGAGCCTCTGCCCCCCTGCAGTGGAAGCCCAGTCTTAACCAGAGGACCATCGGGAATCCCGCAGGCTGATGTGTTTGTCACAACATCATTTTGCACGCACCTCGCTGTTGCCGGTACTTGGCTTGTTCTGAGGTCCACTTCCGTGCTATTAATACTCTCTACGCAGTGCTGAGTGATAGTAACGTGACCACTCACGCGTTCTTCTGATTAATGTTCGCATGACTTATATTCCTCCATTCGTTGGTTGTCAACATGTTTTCATTATATCTGAAGTACCTTTCTTATTCACAGTATATGTTGAGGTTACGTTTTCTTTCTCACTCTGCCAATCTGTCATTTAACTGGTGTATTCGGACCGTCTGCCTTTGATGTGGTTGTTAATAGGTAAGGGCTTACGTTATTTTCTTGTGTTTTGCTTTTGCAGTTTTCCCTTTCTCTGCTCTTCCTCCCTACTTTCCTTTGGGTTACCGGAACATTTTTTGAGAATTCCACGTCAATTTATCCATTGCTGTGGACTGTGCTTCTCGGAACAGGTCTGTGTAGGGTTGCTCCAGTTATAACATCGTACACATAACTTATCACAGGCCGGCACGGAACAGGTCTGTGTAGGGTTGCTCCAGTTATAACATCGTACACATAACTTATCACAGGCCGGCACTGCCGCTATTTTCAGTTTTAAAGACATATAAAAACAGTATCTCCCTGAGGTCCTTTGGCTGCCCCGCATTTATCATATAAATGCCTTAAATAACTCCCACACATACACTGAGAATCACAACAGACAGTATTATAATTTTTGCTTCAGCTGTCAAATATAATTTAGAAAATTCCAGAGAAGGGAGGCTTGCTTTATTTACACGTATTTTTTGCGTGTTGTGTTCTTCCTTCCTTCCTGACATTCCAAGGCCCCCCCGCTTTTTTATCATTTTCTTTATGTTTAGAGACTTTCCTTCGACCACTCTGTAAGAATAGGTCTGCTGATGACAAACACCGATAGTTCTTTTTCACCTCAGGATGTCTTGATTGCGCCTTAATTCCTGAAGAACGTTTCAGCGCTCCTTCTGGGCTGGCGGCTCTTCTCTTCCGGCCTGTGATGACAAGTCCGCCTTTCACTCACGCTGTCTCCCCTAGCAGGCGTCGTTTTCCTCGGGCTGCTCTCAAGACTGTTTTCTTTCTCTTTCCTTCTAAAGCTTAATTATGATGAGTCTTGGCGTGGACTTTTTCGGTTGACCCTGTTCGGGGTTCACACATCTTGAATCTGCAGGTTTCTGCTGTGTCTGCCCTTGGACCCAGGTCTGTCCCGGCTCTGTGCCACCTGCTTCCTCCCTGTCCTCGGGTCACTCATGACGGGCAGGACTATCCAGGACTCTGACTGTCCATTCCAGAGGCCAAGAGATATGTGGCACTGGGCGTGAGGCAGGGGACGGTCCTGCAGCGGGACACCCTCTGGTCCAGCCAGGGCTCCAAGTTCAGCTGTGGGGTGGGACAGGCAGGCAGGCAGGAGTGCCCCAGGGCAGGCAGCCGGCGGGGGGAGGGCTCCCCACTACCTGGGGTCCCCGTCACGGCACGTCTGCCTGTTTTATTCTGCTCTGCCTGTGTCGTGCCAGCCTCAGAACAGGGAGAGGAGAGCAGAGGCCACCTCTGTCTTTCTCAGCAGACAGAGCTGAATCTGGTCCCCAGCATACAGGAGGCACTCAGCAAGTGCTCAGAGCAGGACTGGGTGCCTGGGTACATGATGCGTGGATGGGGTTCAGTTCAGTTCAGTAGCTCAGTCGTGTCCGACTCTTTGCGACCCCACAAACTGCAGCAAGCCAGGCCTCCCTGTCCATCACCAATTCCCGGAGTTCACTCAAACCCATGTCCATCAAGTCAGTGATGCCATCCAGCCATCTCATCCTCTGTCGTCCCCTTCTCCTCCTGCCCCCAATCCCTCCCAGCATCAGGGTCTTTTCCAATGAGTCAGCTCTTCACATCAGGTGGCCAAAGTATTGGAGTTTCAGCTTTAGCATCAGCCCTTCCAATGAACACCCAGGACTGATGTCCATTAGGATGGACTAGTTGGATCTCCTTGCAGTCCAAGGGACTCTCAAGAGTCTTCTCCAACACCACAGTTCAAAAGCATCAATTCTTCGGCGCTCAGCCTTCTTCACAGTCCAACTCTCACATCCATACATGACCACTGGAAAAACCGTAGCCTTGACTAGACGGACCTTTGTTGGCAGAAGCCCGCAAAACTAGAACCCAGGAAACAGGAGCCTTGGGGAGCGTGGCTCAGTCTGGGGGGAAGGGCGAGGCTTGGACAGCTCAGCGCTGTTCCCCGGCAGTGCCTGGCATGGGGCAGGCGTCCAGTGTCTAGTCTCCGAGCAAAGGTCATGAGCACCAACCTAGGAATTCTCACCCCAAGGATAGCATGTGGCTTCATGGAGGGCAGGGGTTCCACTCACACCTACATCCTGGACCATACCGACCAAGTCGCTGCCCTTCCCCATGCCTTCCGGGGAGCAGGGGATGATACTGGCTCATTCTCTGGGAGCATCATGAGGTGGGGTGTTACAGCTGAGGTGTTCAGGAGGACGCTAGGCAGCTGCTGGGCGCTTAGCAACAGGAGCTGATATCAGCTGCCTCCCATGTGAGACAGAGCATGCTGGCAGGTGGACCATCAACCTCGTTCTACAAAAAAGGGAACAGGCTCAGAGAGGCTCAGCTACCCGTCTGCAGTCACTCAGGAATCCACACTTACCGAGCACTTGCTGTGTGCCCGGCCCTACGCTGTGGGCCGGTTCTGATGCTGTGAAAGCGAATCGGGTCCTCTCCCTTCACTCCCAGGGGTGACCTTTCTTCCCCCGTTCAGTCCCTCCAGCAGGCAGGCAAGGGGATGAGCACCCAAGGATGCTCATATGTGCCCAGCGGTGGGCTGGGGGCATTGAAAACGGTGGCTCGTGTGGCCTCTGCAACCGCTCTGTGGCTCGAACGTGCCAAAATCTGCTCACCTTTCTGCCTGTGTGTGGCTGCCTGCTACTCAGACCTGCCAGCCGTTGGGGTGCTCACAGGGGTAGGAAGAGACCCCGAGTGGGACCCACTCTCACCTCCGAACCAGAAGCAAGCTTGGAAGGGAGGGAGCTGTCATCAGAAGCTCCAGTCTTGCTGCCGCATGGGGCCTGGCTTCCAGCTCCTCTGCTCTGACTGTCTCTCCTAGGGATGCTCAGAAAGTGGCCCGATCAGCAGAGACTGTGCTCAGCAAACTGCATCAAACTTCTGAATCAATCTGAAGTCTGCCAAGAGCATCCAGTGGGATGCCCGTAACTCAGTTGACTGAGGAAGAAAAGATCCTTCAGAGCCCCATTGGCCCTGTGAGAACCCACACAGACTTCCTCAAACGAGTTATCTTGGAAAGAAATTATGGTGCAGGAAAGTGCTTTCTCCACTTCGGAGGGGGGGCGGGGGGCGGAGAGCCAGGCACGAAGGCGGCTGGGATAAGGCTTGCATAAATCAGGAGGGGGGGACTCCCTTTGTGGTCCTAAATGCAGATCAGATTTTCTGACAACCAGCGGGAGAATTCCCAGAGCAGCGGGCACTCCCAGGGCTCTCTCTGAAGTGAAGTGAAAGTCGCTCAGTCGTGTCCGACTCTCTGCGACCCCGTGGACGATACAGTCCACGGAATCTCCAGCCCAGAATACTGGAGTGGGTAGCCTGTCCCTTCTCCTGGGCATCTTCCCAACCCAGGGATCGAACCCAGGTCTCCACATTGCAGGAGGATTCTTTACCAGCTGAGCCACCGGGGAAGCCCAAGAACACTGCAGTGGGTAGTCTATCCCTTCACCAGTGTATCGTCCCGACCTAGGCATCGAACTGGGGTCTCCTGCCTTGCAGCCGGACTCGTTACCAACTGAGCTATCAGGGAAGCCCCAAGACTCTCTATAGGGTCCTGCAAAAGGCAGTTTCTTTGAATTCAAAGGAAGAAGCTTTTAGGCAGATGGGAGGACCCCTGGCTGTGGGACAGGAGCAGAAACGCACGATGCCGTGTGAGCCTCCATGTAGCTGGTGTGTCACGGCCTGCAGCTTGGCGGGAAGTCAGCGCTCACCGGTGTGTGGGGCTTTCCGAGGGGCGGGAAGGCCATGGTGGGTGGTGGAGTGGCAGGAAGGGTCAGCTGCTCAGCAACCCACCAGCAGACACCGGAAGTCTCGTGCACACTGAGCCCTGCGGCCATCAGTGGAGACGGTGACGTGCCCCCGGGGACAGCAGGTAGAGGGACGCGTCATTGCCTTGGCTGTCTTCTATGGACCAGATGTGTCCCCAAATCCACGCGTGGAATCCCTAACCCCCGGGAGGTGGCGTTCGGCGGTGGCACCGTCGGGAGCTGGCGGACGAATGAGCCAGCAAGTGCACACAGGCGTGAGTGAGGGACATGGTGTGCCCCATGGCGGTGGTGGGTTAGTCGCCCAGTCGTGTTCAACTCTTAGGACCCCGTGGACTGCAGCCTGCCAGGCTCCTCTGTCCGTGGAATTCTCCAGGCCAGAATACTGGAGTAGGCAGCCATTCCCTTCTCCAGGGGATCTTCCCAGCCCAGGGATGGAACGCAGGTCTCCTGCACTGCAGGCGGACTCTTTACCAACCGAGCCATCAGTGGGCCCGTGGTCCATGGAGCACCGCCGTACTCCCTGCCCCACCCCAGCGGCCTCTTTGGGGGTGGGTGCCGGGAGAGGAGGAGCCCCATGCCCCCGTGGCCTCCAGGGCACCCGCCAGGCATCGGCTCACAGCCGCTGTCAGACCAGGTCCCTCTTGGTGCCGGGACCAAGGAGGACAGGAGGCCCTGCTGACCGTCCCACCCATGGCCTGGAGGGCCAGGATGGGTGTGGGAGCGGGGAGACCCCCAGGCAGCTCTCCTAGCGGCTGGGGGCCACAGGCACCTAAAGGAGGCAGCAGCCGCCGAGCCCAGGGCTGCCTAGTCACTTCTTTCCAATCCCCACCGAGAGTCCCGGATGACAGGCTCAGTGTCACCTTGTCCCCGGCACGTCCCAGGAGCAGGCTCTCTAGCCTTATGACCTGGGTGCCCTTGGGAACCCCTAGCTGCCTCAACACACAAACCAGGCAGGGGGCTAAAGAGGGGCATGCGGACCCCCCCCACCTCTGCCCACCAGCCCCGGTTTCCCTTCTGAGTGCCCTCTGAACAGAGCTGGGGCTGTGGTCCCTTGGGAGAGCCTGGGCTGGGCTCTTGCCTAACTGGGCCCAGATCCACGGCTGATCCTAGACACACAGACGGGGCACAGCCATCTCTGGGGACCTGTGGGCCCCATCCTGTCCACTCCCAGCTGCTCTAGGGGGTCATTTTCCCCCTCTGTGGGGGGCAGAGCCTCGTGTTGATAAGAAAACATGCAAAGGAGGCTTGCTCTGTGTTGACCTTCATGGGAGGAATCACAGTGGGGAATCCACAAGGGACGGGGAGCCAGGCTGAGCCTGGGATCCCGCCACCTTCATGGCCCAGACGAACCTCAGCCCCAGGGGTCCCCAGGACAGCCCACCTTCCCTGCATGTCACAGACTGGAGACAAGTACCCCAGAGGAGGTGACTGAACCTGCTCCTGGGCCCATCTGTGCACTTTCTGCTAGAATCCACTCTCCGCAAGGACCCTGCGAGGTCAGCTTCACCAGAAGCCCCTGCCTGGATATTGGATCAAAGTCCTCATCCCACTGGCCCAGCTGCTGCCCGACGCCTGTCTGCTTCCAGTGAGGATGCCACTGGGAGTTTAGCCAGAACCCCCTCAGCCCTGACCTTCTGCCTCACTGAGCTTCCATCCACTGACCCCACCTGCTCCTGAGTCAGACCCGCTCCTATCCGCCCTGTATCCGGAGTTAAGCCTGGTTCCACACGGATGTCTCATTTCCTCTGTTGCAATAAAGTGAAAGTGAAGTCGCTCAGTCAGGTCCGACTCTTTGCGACCCCATGGACTGTAGCCCACCAGCCTCCTCCATCCATGGAATTTTCTAGGCAAGAGTACTGGAGTGGGTTGCCATTTCCTTCTCCATTTTCCTTCTCTATTGCAATAGCCCTGAGTGAAATCTGCCCTCACTGATTTAACCGCTGTTTCTCTCTGACATATTACCCCGCCCTGTGCCAGCCCGTGGGAGGGCCCAGGACAGCAGTTACCACTGTGACCCCATCCATCCCTCTCCATGGGGTCCCCAGGGTGTGGGGATGAGGCACTTGCCCCTGAAGGCTCTCTGTCCCCCCAGATGAGGAGGAAATCTTCTTGGCCAGGTGGGAAATGTCACCATTGGCCATGGTTCCAGCAGAGCTACCCGGGCACAGAAGACTGATTTAGCCTGTTTCTTATAACCCAGCAGGGCTTAGTCTGATCCCGTCCACCCCTGGGGCCCCAGCCCCGTGGTGTCTGGCCCCATGGGGCATTCCTCCTCCCAAGGTGCCCCTCTGAAGCCCTGGCCACTCCCTTCTCCCCGGGAGAGAATATTCCCTCCAGACATGCTCTCCCCCTGAGGTCTCCCCTCCCCTAGGGCATCACCCACCCCCTCGGCTAAGTCTGTCCCTCCCTCATGAAGCCCTAACCCTGAGGTCCGGCAGCTCGGCCGCTGAACACACGGAGCATCTACTGGCCGGTGGCCTTGTGCAGGTCATGGCCCCTCCCTGGGGCTCAGTCTTCTCATCTGCAAAATGGGGGCACAGACAAATTCCCTTCAGTTCACAAAGGGGTGAGGAAAGCTGTTTCTGTGGCGTAGTGGTTATCATGTTCACCTCTAGGACTAAAGCACGTTGGTGACCCCGAACTGTCACTGGGCATCCCTGAGGGGTGAGGGCAGCAAAGGCGCATTGCATAACGAGGCTCGAAGGCGATGAAGGTCCATCCCAGGTGCCTGGAGGCCAGCACCCCTGCTCCCCACTCTCAGCCCTGCCCGTCTGGGTGTCTGGGGTCACCAGGAGCCCCAGAGGAGCAGGCAGTGACATCGCCCCAGGTACGCTTTACAGAAGCGAGACGGCGTTCGCCTGCTCTTCCCCTGACTGCCAGGAGCCCCAGAGGAGCAGGCAGTGACGTCGCCCCAGGTACGCTTTACAGAAGCGAGACGGCGTTCGCCTGCTCTTCCCCTGACTGACTGCCGTTTCTCTTCCTTCCTGTCTCAGGAGCCAGCGGGCCGGCCCTGGGCTCTGTGCTACCCACATGGTCCTTCCAGCATCTGGGCCATGGTCGGGGAGGGCGTGGGGAGGGGAGGGCAGCCCCTGGCTCCCTCTGCTTTGTCTTTAGAAGCAGGGCTGCCCCCCATCCCTGACACTGGCCTGGAGGCTTCAAAAGTGGAACAGCTCCTAGAAGACCAGAAACTGGTGGCGAATGTTCTAGAATAAGCGTGCCTCAGGGGACGACACCCTCCCCGAGGGACAGTGGACAGAGGGGCTCTCCTCCCTGGAGCCTGGCAGTGTGAGGGGTCTGCTGGGCTTGAGGGATGCACTGGCTAGGAAGGTGACGTCTGAGCCAAGACTTGCAGGGGGTGAGAGATGCTAATGGGGCGGGGACTCCGGAGGAGGATAGGGCCGGGTCTGGGGGTGCTGGCGGGCTGGAGAGAAGGGCCCGGGCTGGGGCGGCGAGGAGCAGGCGACGGGGTCTGGGGCTTGGCAGCTGACCCGAGCGGGCCCGGCCCCGCAGGGCCTCTGCTCACCCGAGGCTTCCCCGGGTCTCTTGCAGACAGGGCCCTTGTGTGACTTGCTTCCCAAGGTCTGGGGGCCTGAGAACAGATGCGTGGGGGGCGGGGGCGGGCAGCAGGCCCCTGCCACCGTCCAGGTGAGCGCCGAGGGGGCAGGGGACCAGGTGGACACAGCGGAGGGTGGGCCCAGAGACCGGCTGAGTTCTGAGATGAGGCGACAGCCTGGCTTTGGGGGGGCGAGAAAACGTGGGTGAGCGGGAGGGGCCGTGGAGAGAGGTCCAAGATGGGCCTCCAGACGTCAAAGGTGAGAGGTCAGAGAACGGAAGGACAGTGAGAGAGAGCAAGCAGGGCGGCAGAGAGCAAACCAGGACCTGGAAGCTGACGGGACGGAGGAGCCTGGGGCTGATGGGCAGGCTGGAGGCTGTGTGGAGTGGGGGTCGCGGGGGTCACCACCTCGTGGTGTTCAGGAGCTGGGGCCAACGTGCCCGGGGTGGACTCAGAAAGGAGTGAACCCAGAGGGCTCCCATGCTGAGTTCTGCTACAAAGAGGAGCAGAGACCTGCAGGGTGGCAGGGCGGAGTTGGGAGGAGGAGACTGAGGATAGGAAGGACCCGGGGGTGGCGCTGGCCCCTGGAAGATTCTCCTGGGAAGGAGAGGCTGGGGAAGCCTGAGTATGTGGCCAGGGAGCAGCAGTAAGCGGGGGCGCCGGTCTCAGCGGATCAGAGGGCTAGGGAGGGAGCAGGGGTCCCTCGGGGCTGCCCCTCGGGCTCTGCCCCTCCAGGTCCAGCCTCCCCGGTCCCTCCCGAGGGTGCCGTCCGCTCCGACGTGCCGTCCACAGCCACGGCCGGCGATGGGACCCGGGCCCCTCCTGGCCTGGTCAGCTCTGCTGGACTCAGGAGGAGCATGCCTGGCGAGGAGGCCCCGACTCAGGTCGACTGGAGCCGCATGTACAGGACCTGGGCTGTTGAAGTTAGGGGGCCAGGACACCCCCACTTCCTTCTCTGGAGAGGGGCACCTGCTGGGGGATCAAACACGGATCCAGGACCTGGAGCGTAATTTCTGACCAGGTCGGTCAGCTCCTCCGGCTCAGGATGGACCGGCTGGACGGCTGGCCCTTGTCTCATGCTGGAGCCAGCCCACTTCCCCAAATGGCCATCTGTGCCCTTTCAGGCAGAAACAGAAAGAAAATAGACCCAACCCCCACCCCCACTCGGGACGTGACGCTTTAAACTCAAAATCTCAGCTGGTAAAGAGGTGTGAGCCCGCATGCCCAGTGTGGACTCTGAAAGAAGCAAACGCAGAGGGTGCTCGTGACGAGTTGTGCTACGAGGAGAGGCAGAGACTTGAAACCCAAAATCTCCCAGGACAGGGACCCGCCCCAGCTACAGCCCTCCCCCACCTACAGGGGCTGAGCCGGGGGTGACAGGAGAGAGGCCAGGCCCTGTGCCAAGAGAAGCCCCCTCACTCCCTGGCCTGGGAAGTGGGTCGTCCCACCACCTTCGTGCCCTTTGCGCTTAGTCACTCAGTCGTGTCTGACTCTGCGACCCCGCAGACTGCAGCCCGCCAGGCTCCTCCGTCCATGGGATTCTCCAGGCCAGAATACTGGACTGGGTTGCCATGCCCTTCTCCAGGGGATCCTCCCGACCCAGGGATCGAACCCGGGCCTCCTGTTTTGCGGGCGGATTCTTTATCATCTGAGGTACCAGGGACGCCCTTGCGGTCTTTACGGGTTTGTGCTCACACCCGGACACTGACGGGCATCACTGCCCTGCCACTGTCCCCATTTCACAGACAAGGAGACTGAGGCTGGGGGCCGTCTGCCCACGCAAGGGAGTGACCGCCGTCCCAGCCACCGGTGCCCTGCTCCCCGCCTCCTCGCCCACGTCGTCACCCAGGGGCACCACTGCCCTGATCTGACGGCCGATCCACATTGTTCAGGGGAGGAAAACCCCCTCGGGTTTCATTTCCTCTCCATTGTCGGAGACGAACGCCCTTGGCCAGCCCGCAGGAACGGGCGCCGTCCCCCTCGCTGTGGTTCTCGATATTAAAACCGCCACCGTCTGGACTGGAAACACACCGGTGAGAACATTTCCTTTAATGAGTCCAGCATCAGAGGGCAGCCCGGGCCGTGGTTCTCGGGGAGCTCCAGGTGGCAGGGGCAGGGTGGGAGACCAGGACTCCCAGGCCCCGGGGCCAGTGCCGTCTCCCCTCGCCCCCACCCCACCCACTTGGCGAGCCAGGCACCAGGGTGCCCCGGCCCACACTGCGGAGTGCAGTTGGCCCACTGGGTCTGAATGTCAGCTTCTCCACCGACGCTGGCAAGTTCTGGGCGCAGGACACAGCCTCCTTGGCATCCGCGTCCCCACAGCCCTCCACCCTTCTTGCTTGCTGGCAAGGCCAGGTTTTGTTGGGTGTTCCCATTTCCCTGCCAATGACTTTGGGAAGGGTAGCTGACTCCTCCCCAGCTACGGGGCGAAATACTGCAGAGTGGACACACTGTTCTAACCACAGATGGGGGTGGAGGCTACTGGGGGCTTCAGGGGAATGTTTTCTTCCCCTCCAAAAGGCTCAGGAAAAGATGGTCTCCTCTAAAGAAAAAAAAAAAGAAGAAGATGATGATCTCTTCTTCCACGAAACATGGCTGCATCTCCTGTACTTCTGGAGCAGCAGCAGCCACCCTGCAGCCACAAGGAGGATGTGTCTGAGGCCAGAGCACAGAGTGGGAAGACCCTGTGGTTCTGCACTTCCTTCTGTGCCTCTGAATTGTCCAGCTCTGGGGCCAGCCCCGTCCTCCCCAGAACTTCCCGTTCAGTGAGTTAAGACTTAGTCCTTATAGTTAATGCCATTCTGAGATGAGCTTCCTTCTGTTTGCAGACAGGAATATTTTGATGTTCTCAGAACCCTCATCTCAGAATCCTCACCCCATTATAAAAGGGGATACCTACAATGTCCCCTTCTCAAATCAAATAAAGCCCAGAACTTCCAAATTGGCAGTGGCAGGACACCCATCTGTCTATCATGCACCCATCATTTATGTATCTATGTATTTCTGTCTATCATCTACCTGTCTGTCTTCTGTTCACCATCCCTTTATCATCTATTTCCCTACCGTCTATCTATACATCGATTACTCATCTATTTCCCTATCACCTATCCATATCGATCACTCGTCTATTTCCCTACCGCCTGGCTATATATCGATCTCTCATGTTATCTGTGTGTCTATCTCACTATCACCCCCCTGCATCTCTCAGCTCCTTTCTGGCTTCGCTGTTTTTACCTCTTCCATCTCTGTGTCTCTGTGTCTCTCGCTGGGCTCTCATGCTCACTCTCTGCCCCAGGCAGCAGCCCCCAGACCCTGCGTCTCCTGGAAAGGCAGCCGGGACGACTGCTCTTGGCCAGGGGTCCATGAGGACCTCCCCCTGCACCCGCCTCATGGCTGGCGGCTTGGCTTGGCTGGAGGCATCCGAGTCGTGCCGGCCTCTCCCCACAGTGGCCAGGAGCCTGGGCTCTGGGGCAGGTGGGTCCCCTTGCTTTCTGGAGCCTCAGGTTGTCACCGGGGGGACCCCTGGAGGGCAGAATCTGGGGTGGAGTCTGGGGAGCGGGACGTTTATTCGGGGATGAGCTTGGGGTCTGGACTGAGGAGGGGAGCGCAGTAGCAGGGTGAGGACCCCTGTGAGGTGTGTGCAGGCCCATGTGCAGAGCCCATGGACGCGACCGTGTGTGCAGCCAGGGACTCTGCGGCCGTGATGGAGGGGAGCGCCCTGAGTGTCCTGCTAAGAGACGAGGAGGCAGAGAGGAGGCTGTGTGAGGGGAGGCACACAGCCACGGGGCGCCGGGAGCCTGGAAGCGGCAGGGCCCTGCCCACCCTTGACCTTGGGCTGCCGGCCCCGAGGACGGATTCCTGTCTGGTGGGGGCCCTGGTTCAGGGTCCTTTATTTCGGCAGCCCCGGAACTCAGATCCAAGAAAAGCAGGACCACTCAAGGGGAGACCTTACAGCCGCCAGCCCCGTCCGGGCCCCGAGCCCGGAGCTCCCCGGGCCTGAGCAACTGAGCTGGGCTGGCTGAGCCGGGGGGCGACACCCTCGACCCTGAAGGGGGTCCCCGCGGCTCACTGTGGAGGTCAGGCAGCTCCGCAGATGGCCCGGCCCTGTTCTACCCCTAGAGCAGCCCTGTCTCTTGAGAACTTAGGGGGCCTTCCAGCTGATCTTTTCAAATGAAAATGCCCCTGGGAGGGTCCACACTTGATGCTCACGCCCAGCAGCCTGGAGCTGCAAGCAGGCTGCTTGGTGGAGGAGGGGTAGGTGTGCGTGTGGGGAAGGGGCGGGGGGCCCGGGCTATGCCTGCTTTGTCCCGAGCACCTGGGCAGACAGCTGGGTCCTCCTGCAGCCCTCAGCTCTCTGGACGCGATGCGGGCCCATGGGTGGAGCACTCACCTGGAGGATTGCCAAGGCAAGGCCGTGGCTGGGAGGAGCCCGGCAGCTTCCCAGGGCTGGGCCCGTGTCCAGCTCGCCTCCT
The DNA here is from genome assembly GCF_003369695.1 of Bos indicus x Bos taurus. NCBI lineage: Eukaryota > Metazoa > Chordata > Mammalia > Artiodactyla > Bovidae > Bos > Bos indicus x Bos taurus. The sequence goes on along the minus strand of NC_040081.1, from coordinate 114,527,073 downwards.
CAGGGTCACGGCGGGTCAGCCCCGCCCTCCCAGCACCCCCCACCACCCTGCACTTCCAGTGACGCCCATCTGACCACAGGCTGTGGAGGGTGGTCAGGTCCAGGAAGAGGCTGCATCAATCGGCCCTGAATTGGACAAGACAGAGAATTTGCTCGGCCTGCTGACCTTTTCAGAGGGCCAGTAATCCAATGACCCCGCCTCCCAGCCCCGCCGAGAGCCGCAGTTAACATGATTATCGAGCATCGGGGGCCCTGTGCAGCGGGCCCAGGGCAGCGGGAGCCTTGCTAGGCCCTCGCTTGGCCTGCGTCGGTGGGAGGCCAAGGAGAGCCTTTATCGAGCCTCCCTGCCTCCACCAGCCCTGGAACTTTCTCTGTTTGGAGTGGAACCTATCATCCCCACCTCAGCTTCCTCCGAAGTCCTGACCCCTTGTCATGACCATGGCCCTCGGGTCCCCCTGCTGATGGAAGGCGACCCAGAGCCACCAAAGCTTCAGAGAGAGTTCTGGGTCCCCTTGGCTGTGCCATGGTGGGAGGGGCACCCAGGTGCCTGGGGGACTCCGTCCGGCCTCCTCCTTGTTTCTACTGTCCAACCCGTCTCCCCAGCCTCCTGAGGCCACGTCTTGGCACCCTGGAAGCCCATCTACTTCCTTATGACCACCGCCCTGGCTGGGCCCCCACGGCTTTCCCGCAGCCCATGCAGGGGCCCCTTGCTGGCCTCCAGCCTCCCCCACCTCCCTGTCCCCTGTCACTCCAGACAAAGCAGTCTTCAGGAAACACGCCTGGCAATACTACGGCCGTGCATAGACACGTCCAGGGGCTCCACGCCTGCCGGACTTCTGTTCAACTTTGAGTTCACTTCAGTCTCTCAGTCGCGTCCGACTCTGCACCCCGTGGACTGCAGCACGCCAGGCCTCCCTGTCCATCAGCAACTCTGAGAGCTTGCTCAGACCCATGTCCATGGAGTGGGTGATGCCATCAACCATCTCATCCTCTGTCGTCCCCTTCTCCTCCAGCCTTCAATCTTTCCCAGCATCAGGGTCTTTTCCAATGAGTCAGCCCTTCACATCATGTGGCCAAAGTGTTGGAGCTTCAGCTTCAGCATCAGTCCTTCTAATAAAATTCAGGACTGAGTTCCTTTAGGATAGACTGGTTGGATGTCCTTGCAGTCCGAGGGAATCTCAAGAGTCTTCTCCAAACCACAGTTCAGAAGCATCAATTCATCTTTCAATGCCCACCCCGATCGTCCTGGGAGACCTGGTGGCCATTATCATACCCCCACTACAGGCGTGTGAAGCTGTTCACAAGCCCAGCCAGGTGTCTGAAATCCAGCGCCCCAGGGCCCCTCGGAGGTCCCTCTGCGCCGACATGCAGCTTCCCGGTGGTGGACTCGCAGCCCCCCGTGCCGGTCCTGGTGAGGAGGGGGCACCGTGCAGGCCGAGGCCGTCAGAGCTCCAGGGGGCCCGGAAGCCGTTCCTCTTTGGTCCAGCATGAGTAATGAGGCCGCAGCAGGTCGGGGATCGATTTCTCATTTCCGTGATTAATCCACAGCCTGGAACGCCCGGTCCCTGCTTCCCCGGAGGGTCAGGCCCTGCCTGCCAAGTCCACACCAGCCCTGCGAAGGTCACACTCGCCCCCAGGTGCAAATCGGATGCCTCTCCCACTGAGGGGGTGGGGCCAGGGCGCCATCCTGACAAGGACGGCTGGAGCCCCTCCATGCTGTGACCCCGGGGACAGGCCTCTCAGCCCCTCCAGGTCCCCACGGTGTCTCCTAGAGGGATGCCCAAGCCTGCCCTGCCTCCCAGAGCAGGCAGCAAGCCTCGGGGGTGGCCAGGCGGCTTCCGCCGGGAGGTCTCCCCCACCTTGCTTCTGAGCACCACCTGGCTGGGGTCCCCCCCTCACCCTGCCCGCCCAAGGACCCTCGCCTGGCGTCCCAGCCTCTCTGAGTCTCTCCGATGGGGACAGACAGGCGCCCTCTGTGTTCTCACCTGAGGACCGGAAGCAGCCTGGGTTTTACGGCCAGAGGCCCAGTGCACAGGGCTGGTGGGGGAGGTGCCCCGGGGCAATAGGGGTCTGGCCCCCTTTCCTTGGGCCCACGTTTGGGGGTCATCTGACCTCACGCCGGCTGGCAGTGGGGATGTGGCCAGGTGTCACACTCCCTGGGTGATCTGTGGTCACCACATGGATGCTGGGGAGGACCCTCAAGTCTCTCATCTCTGTGCCCCCGTCATGGCCTAGAGCCCCCACCCCCACCGGGCCTGGATTGCTCATGGCCCCCTCCCTCCCTGCAGCCTATCTCAGCTCTGGGAGCCCCTCACCCAGAGGGCCCACTGCACCAGGCCTCACATATCCCCGAGCCTGCCTGCCCCTGGGGTGGGAGTCCGTGCTGGGCGCTGTCCCCCGGGGCCATCTGGGCGGCCCTGGACTAGCACTGCGCCCAGAGCTGGCGGCCTGCTTGGACGCCCTCCTTAAAGGACCCCTGACCCTGAAGGAGGCAGACAGCCCTGGCTTCTGCTGTGCCTCAGGTGATGCTGGCTGTACCCTCAGCCCAACAGACCACCCCAGCCACAATCTGCCCTGTGCCCACAGTGACCTGAGCCACGCTCACTGCCCGGTGCCCACTGGTGACATGCTGGCTTTAAAGAGAGGGCGTCCAGGGCACCTGCAACCCACTCTGGGACGTTCTGCCTTGAAGAGCATCAAGTCTCCAGCTCCGCCTGTTTCCTGTGGAGAAAGGGCGGCACTTGTGTGGCTACAGAGCTGGGAAGGGAAGACTTTACCAGCATGTCATCTTACCTTCCGATTTCCTGGGCTCCCGTCAGATCATGTCAGGGCCTTAAGATCATTTCAGCATTTTCATATTTAACTTGCGGGTCTGCAGCTGCTCGGCAGGACGAGGGAGGTGCAGCCCCATCGTGTATCCCTGCCGGCTCTGCGGCCCTCTCCTGCCAAGGCAGAGGCCCCATGTTTTGCCCTCGAGGAATCTGGGTCCCACCCAGGGGGATTCAAATGGAGAAAGGGCACCCCATAGCCCAGCTGGCAGGGGGTAGCAAGATCAGCGTCAGAAACTTCCACCGACCCCTGCCAGCCAGACCCCTGCAGACCAAGGCGATGTCTCACCCTCACCGTGCCCTCCTCTCCCAGGGGGCCTGCTGTCTTCTGATTGCCCAGGTCTGGCCACTTCTTCTGGAACCAACACATGCCCCCATCTCTGGATGCTGGGTCATCCTTTAATCCATTCCTTGATTTGTCCTTTCATTTATCCCGTCATCCACATATTCATCCATCCATCCATCCATCCACCATCCATCCGTCATCAATCCATCTGCCCAACCATCCATTCACTCACTCATCCATCTACCCATTCATTCATCCGCCCACCCACTCATCTACACATCATCCATGTATCCATCCATCCAATAAATGCTTCTTTTATTCAACATTCATCTTTAAACTTTGGAGGAGAGTTGATTTACAATATTAGTTTCAGATGTACAGCAAAGTGATCCAGTTATCCATATAGTTTTTCAGATTCTTTTCTGTTATAGATTGTTGTAAGATACTGAATATAGTTCCCTGTGCTATATGGTAAATCCTTATTGTTTTGTCTACTTTATATATATATCAGCATTCATCCAGAATGCTGTTAAAGTGCTGCACTCCATATGTCAGCAAATCTGGAGAACTCAGCAGTGGCCACAGGACTGGAAAAGGTCAGTTTTCATCCCAATCCCAAAGAAAGGCAATGCCAAAGAGTGCTCAAACTACCGCACAATTGCGCTCATCTCACACACTAGCAAATGCTGAAAATTCTCCAAGCCAGGCTTCAGCAATACGTGAACCATGAACTTCCAGATGTTCAAGCTGGTTTTAGGAAAGGCAGAGGAACCAGAGATCAAATTGCCAACATCCGCTGGATCATGGAAAAAGCAAGAGAGTTCCAGAAAAACGTCTACTTCTGCTTTATTGACTACGCCAAAGCCTTTGACTGTGTGGATCACAATAAACTGTGGAAAATTCTGAGAGATGGGAATACCAGACCACCTGACCTGCCTCCTGAGAAATCTGTATGCACGTCAAGAAGCAACAGTTGGAACCAGAGGTAGAACAACAGACTGCTTCCAAATAGGGAAAGGAGTACGTCAAGGCTGTATATTGTCACCCTGCTTATTTAATTTCTATGCAGAGTATATCATGAGAAATGCTGGGCTGGATGAAGCACAAGCTGGAATCAAGATTGCTGGAAGAAATATCAATAACCTCAGATATGCAGATGACACCACCCTTGTGGCAGAAAGTGAAGAGGAACTGAAGAGCCTCCTGATGAAAGTGAAAGAGGAGAGTGAAAAAGTTGGCTTAAAGCTCAACATTCAGAAAACTAAGATCATGGCATCTGGTCCCATCACTTCATGGCAAATAGATGGGGAAACAGTGGAAACAGTGGCTGACTTTATTTTTCTGGGCTCCAAAATCACTGCAGATGGTGACTGCAGCCATGAAATTAAAAGACGCTTGCTCCTTGGAAGAAAAGCTGTGACCAACCTAGATAGCATATTAAAAAGCAGAGACATTACTTTGCCAATAAAGGTCCATCTAGTCAAAGCTATGGTTTTTCCAGTGGTCATGTATGGATGTGAGAGTTGGATTATAAAGAAAGCTGAGCGCTGAAGAATTGATGCTTTTGAACTGTGGTGTTGGAGAAGACTCTTGAAAGTCCCTTGACTGCAAGGAGTTCCAACCAGTCCATCCTAAAGGAAATCAGTCCTGAATATTCATTGGAAGGACTGATGTTGAAGCTGAAACTCCAGTACTTTGGCCACCTCATGCGAAGAGTTGACTCATTGGAAAAGACCCTGATGCTGGGAGGGATTGAGGGCAGGAGAAGGGGACGACAGAGGATGAGATGGCTGGATGGCATCACTGACTCAATGGACATGAGTTTGAGTGAACTCCGGGAGTTGGTGATGGACAGGGAGGCCTGGCGTGCTGCAGTCCATGGGGTCACAAAGAGTCAGACATGACTGAGCAACTGAACTGAAGTGAAGTGATTCATGAAGAAAGAAATGATTAGTAAGATCCCTGCAGCAGTACTGATCAGTGGTACAGATCTCAGCACTGATCTCACACTATAAGCACCTAATGTACTTTATTTCTCTTATTTTATTAATCTTCAAGCACATGGCAGAGATGGTGAGCTGCCTGTCAAAGTCCTCCTGGAACACAGCTCTGTGACATTTCCCAGGCTCCCTTGCAGTAGCTGCAGCAGCGTGGCTGAGTTCTGGCCCGAGAGGTGAGGGGAAGTGCAGGGCGCCATTTCCGGGCCAAGGCCCTGGGGAGGCAGGCGCAGCTGCCCCTCGCTCTCCGTCCCCCTCCCCCAGCTGGATGCAGGTGATGGTGGGACCTGAGGAAGGCAGAGCCCCAAGGGGACAGAGTGAGGGCCCATGAAGCAATAGAGGAGAGCACTGCCCGCCCTCCAGCTGCCCGGGACAGTTTCATGAGCAAGAAATGAACTTGTGTCCTGGTTGAGTGCTCATCCGTTTTGAGGTCTTCCTATTACCACAACCAAGCCTAATTTAACAGATCAGGCATTTCCCCCTCCATGTACAAAAGAGGAAACTGAGGCCCCCAGGAAAAAGGAATTGACTTGGCAATGATTTCTCAGATCTGATACCAAAAGCACCAGCAATAAAGGCAAAACCAGAGAAATGGGATTACGCCAAACTAAAAGAATTCTTCACAGCAAAGGTATCATCAACAGAATAAAAAAAAACGACAACAAAAAACTATGGATGGAAGAAAACTTTTGCAAACCACACATCTGATAAGGAGTCAATATACAAAATATATAAGGAACGCGTACAATTCCATAGTTAAAACACCACCACCATCAAAGCTGATAACCCGACTGAAATGCAAAGGACCTGAACAGATGTTTCTCCAAAGAAGACAGACAGATGGCCAGCAGCTATATAAAAAGATGCTCGACTCTACAACAGGGAAATGCGAGTCAAAACCACGGTGAGACACCACCCCCCGCTCACAGCTGTCAGAATGGGTATTATCGCCAGGGGTAAGGGGAGAGAGGAAAATACATTGGTGAGGAGTTAGAAAACTTGGAAAGCTCGGGCACTTTCGGTGGAATGTAAATGGGCACAACCATTGTGGAAAACAGAAGGGCAATTCTTCAAAAAGTAAGCTATCAATCCCACTTCTGGGTCTTTCTCCAAAGGAAATGAAATCAGCATCTCAGAGAGACAGCCACACTCCTATATTCACTGCAGCAGTTTCACAACAGCCAAGATACAGGCAGAACCAGAGTGTCCATCAACAGGTGAGTAGCTAAAGAAAACCGGTCTCTAGATAGAGTGGAACAGTAGTCAGCCTTGAAAAAGAAGAAAACCCTGCTCTTGCAGCACCATGGATGGACGTTGAAGAGGTTATGTTGAGTGGAACGAGCCAGACCCAGGAAGACAGCCTTCGAGATCTCACACTTACGGGGAATATAAAGGCAGTCAGACGCAGGGTGGCTCAGGGGTACAGGATCTGTCTGCCGGGGCAGGATCCCTGGGTTGGGAAGATCCCCTGGAGGAGGAAGTGGCAATTCACTCCAGTACTCTTCCTGGGAAATGCCACGGACAGAGGCTGGCAGGCTACAGTGCATGATGCAGAGCTGGACGTGACTGAGCGACTGCACACGTAGGAGCAGAGTGTAGGATGGAGGTTGTTGGGTGGAGAGGTGGAGATGGGAGGGGCCGGTCACAGTGCCATGGGGGAGAACCTTCGCTCCATTACAAGTTAATCACAAGCGGGATGTGAGCTGGGGGTCCGGTGGGGACTCGGGCTGCCGGGGCGGAGGCTTCTCTATTACAAGTTAATCACAAGAAGAATGTGAACGGGGGTCGGGTGGGGACTCAGGCTTCCGGGGCGGAGGCTTCCTTCCAGGCAGAGGGCACAGTGAGTGTGAAGGCTCTGAGCCCTGTGGGTCCCTGGCTCCTACCTACTCCCCAGGTGGCTGGGGTTTATGTGAAGTGACAGGCATGGGTCACAAGAGTCCCTGGGGATGGGGCCCTGGGGTCTTTGACTGCTGGCCAGTATGGCAGGGACCTTCACAGAGCTAGCAGGTGGAAGGACATGAGGAACCCCCAGGGTAGGGGGCGGGGGTCAGGCCAGGACTTCCCTGGAGAACAGTGGCCTTGACCCCTGCACTCTGGGGACATGGAAGATGACAAGACCACGACCCCAGCATGAATTAGAACACCGCGGTACAACCGTCAACATTTTGAAAGGTCTTGAAACATCAAAGCTATTGACGGAGGGAAAATATCGCTGATTTCGTCAGCCGTTTCTTGGCCTATTTTCGCGACATTAACTTTTTAATTAAAATTGACTGCCCGAGACTTTCCAGTGGAACCAGAACCTGCTAAGGTGAGGATGACGCGTGTGCACCAGGGAATCCTGACCCAGGAAGCTCTCTGGCGCCCCAGGGGTGGGTGTGCCCCCCTCCAAGAGCCGTCAGTGTCTCCCCTCTTCTCAGGACGAGCCCCCAGCTCCCTGCACAGCTCTGCCCTTGTGAGCTGTGTGTGCACCTTACCCAACCGCCCTGAGCCTCAATTTCTTCTGTGAACTGGGGAGCCAGGGGACAGCCAGTGAGGTTGGTCCACGAACACGCCCCGCCTGGGGTCTCGCAGGGGAGCGTCGTCATCAGCATCAGCACCATGCTGACTGAGCCTGGGTTCCCACCCACCCCCAAGGCACCGATGGGCCCCCAGATGCCCCTGCTGCCCGGCGTCCATGCCTTCAAGCCTGCCTGCTGTCCCTCTCCCGGAATTCTCCCCGGTGGTCCAACCTTGAGCCCACACTCAGCAGCTCCACCTCTTGGAAGCCTGCCCTAAACCCCTGCTGAATCAGAGGGCTCACTCTGGTCTCTGGACCCCTCCGCCGGCTCCCGTGACCCCTCCCCTGACACCCCACCACCCTAAGGTTTCTCTTGTGACCCAGCTCAGGCCTGGCACGCCGTGCACCCAGGCTCCCACCGAAGGGAGGGAGGGGGAGAGAGAGAAAGGAAAGACCCAGAAGTAAAGAGACCCAGAGATGCAAGAGACAGAATGAAAGAATCACAGAGGGAGACCGGAGATAGCAAGAACTCCAGGGACCGAGAGAGACACACCAAGAGACGGAGAGACAGAGAGACGGAGAAAGGGGACCGGGATGAGGACACTGAGCAGCTGATGAGAGAGACTCGGATCCGACGAGACGGCGGAGTCAGGCGGTCCCAGACAGGAGATGCACTGGGCCATGGAGGCGTCAGCCTGCCCATCCACGCCTGCCCAGGGCCCGGCACCCCTGGGGAGGTCAGCTGGGGTGGAAGAGACCAGCCTCACCTCCAGGGAAGCGACCGTCTGTCCCCTGGGGTTGGAGAAAGAGGCTCGGGGGAGGAGAGTGGACTGCTGGGCCCATACCTGCCCTCCAGGGTAGTTGAGGGGCGGGGGTAACGGGTTGGGCTCCACGGGGTAGCTGTCAGCCGTTTTCAGGGGGCCTGGGCATGGGGTCGCCCATTCACCTGCAGCCAAGCCCTCTGTGGAGAAGGCTGGGAGCCTGTGGCCTGAGTGGGCTGGGGTTACCCTGCGAGAGGGTGGGCCCTTGGGCTGCCGTGGAGACCAAGAGCCCAGCCTCCGGCTTGCCCAGGAAGCACCCATTGAGGGCCCTGCCCCTACAGAGCCTAGGGGGTTCCTTGCCTTGGGGTGGGGACGGGGTGGGGGCTTTTGGGGGGGGTCTGGGGAGGAGGGAAGCCGGCTTCCACAGCTGGACGAAAGGACGATGCCCATGTGCCAACGAGGAAACAGATACAGCCTCCCTTGTCCAAGCTGCCCAGGCCTCTAAGCACAGGCCCTGAGCTTGGTCACCTTCCAAGCCAAGGCTGTTCCTTCTCCGTGGGGCAGTAGGCTGGCCCCTCAGACTGAGGACATAGGCTGGTCGTAGGGCAGCGGAGAGGGCTCCCCAGTGGAGAGCATGGAAATGTTCAGAGGAAAGGGCACATTTCCCTAATGTGCACAACGGCCCCAAAGGCCGTAGAAGCTTCAAAGAGGCAATGGCCCAACCCAGGGCTATCAGGGAGGGCTTCCTGCAGGAGGAGGCAGCACGGACCCCCGAGTCTGAGGGGAATTAGGAGTCTGCCGGGCAGCCGATCGGGGGAAGAGCGCTCGGGGTGTCCCTCGTTCCTCACCCCCGCAGCTGCCCCCAGGACTCAGAGCAGCCCTGCTGAGCGGTGTGGGGGAGGGTCCACCCCGGACAGTGCCCAATCTGCCCAGGCCCCACCCTTTCTGTAAATGACACCCCCTTCTAAGAGCCAGGCGGGGCGTCCCTGACCCGCTGCCAGGTGGGGCGTCCCTGACCCGCTGCTCTGCCTCCCTGCCCGCCCCTTCACGCTCTGAGCCAGGCCAGGCAGAGGCGGAACTAACCGCTCCACCCGCCCCCGACTTCACCCTGTTCCTCCTGCTCAGTTACCGTGCTTGATTGAAGCGGTTCAGTGGCGGCCAGGCCTGCACCCACGCGGGTCCTGAGGGGAGAGAGTCAGTTCCTAGGCAGGTTGATAGGGAGTCTAGGGGTCCCCAAGGAGAGAGGGGTCTGGAATTCTCAAGGAGGAAGAAAGGACAAACTTTTTTTTCTCCACATTCCTTAGGATTATATAACAATAATGTATCCTGCCTAAGGACAGTCTTTGGATTCAGCCTTCTGTTATCTTAAAATGTAAATTATGGGAGTAAACCTGGTCTTTACAAGGATGTATCTTGCCTGAGGACAGTGTTATCTTAAAATGTAAATTATGGGAGTAGGTCTGATGAGGTCTTTACAACCTCCAGACACTCTTTGGATTATATAACCTCATTGTTAACACTAGCAAGCGGGTACTCTTTCTGCCCCCTCCTGATGCCTATGTCAGAAGCTTTCTCTATCTCCTTTGTACTTTAATAAAACTTTATTACACAAAAGCTCTGAGCGATCAAGCCTCGTCTCTGGCCCCGGATTGAATTCTTCTCCTCCGGGGGCCGAGAATCCCGGTGTATTCGCGTGATTCAACAACAACCTTTCAGGAGGAACGCTGTTTTAATCACTGACCGGTAACTGAAGCTCACAGAGGAAACACAGATGGGGACCGCGGCCAGAGGGCGATGGGGCTGAGGGCTTAAAGGAGGAAGATTCTGGCATCTGGTAGGAAGGTATTCATCAGGGCTGGCCACGGAGGAGGGCATCTGGCCCACTGCAATTTCAACAAGGTTGCGGTGGGGTGGGGTCGGGTGGGGGGCAGATGGAAATACCCAGAGGACATGTCTAGGGAACCCTTCCAGGTCAAGGCCCAGTCAGGTCCAGGCTCCTGGGGGCCTGGCTGAAGTTTGGTCTGGGAGGGCAGGTCCTCGCCAGGGGTGGAAATCGCCTCAAAGGCATCCGTGGAAGCTGCAGGGTGGGCGTGTGATGTGGAAGTGAGGATGAGCGCTGAGGATCCAGCACCCCGATGGGGTCCGAGGCCCCAGGAGCAGAGCAGGGACCCTTCTGGTTCTGAGGCTGCAGTCAGTCTTGCTGCCAGCTAGCGGTCGGCTGTGTCCAAGACTCGCCTTGCCGCCCACCCAGCTAAGAACCAGGCTGAGGCCGCCGACCACCGGCAGACCCTCCGTCCCTCAGGCTGGTCCCAGTGCCCTGGGTAGGGGACAAGGCTCCTCTGGGCCTTGCTTGGTTCCCTCTCTCCTGCCCTCCTCCAAGAAGACACACCCAGGTGAGACGACCCCAGGACAGTCAGGAAGGTCAGTCCACGCACACACGCATGGGCAGGAGCCCCAACTTGGGCTCCCCAGACCCTGCCCCAGCAGAGCAGGGGTAGCCACGGTCCCATTTCACAGATGGGGTGCCTGAAGCATCCAGGGCCCTGGTGTGCTGAGACCCCAGGCTCCAAGGCGGCCAGGGCCGCTATGATGGTGGAGCCCAAGGGTGGACTGGATCCCAGGAGCTCCCTACCCCGCTGGGGCACGCAGCAGGTACTTTGCAAACAGAAAGATAAGGTGCTGCCTGAACCTGCCCGGATCCAGAAACTCCAACCGTGTGGTGGGAAGAGCAGGTGGGGCTGAGGTTCCACAGGGGACCGAGCTGGGGCCCCTCCCCTCCAGGGCCTGCAGGAGACCCCTGCCCCCCGGCCTGGGCACAGGCAGGGCTCAGCTGCCACACCCCTGGAACCCCCACCCCAGGGCACACAGGTGCTCCCTCCCACGGATCTGCAGACTCATGCCGTCCCCGCCGGATCCTGGATCCTCCTCACTTAATCCACTTTAGTAAGTCGGTGGGGCAGGCTCCCTGCTCGGGAAGGAAGGGCTTTGCTGCCATCTGCGGGTGGTTTGCCTCTCTGGTGGCTCAGCTGGTAAAGAATTCGCCTGCAAGGCAAGAGACCCCGGTTCGATTCCTGGGTTCGGAAGATCTGCTGGAGAAGGGATAGGCTACCCATTCCTGTATTCTTGGGCTTCCCTGGTGGCTCAGACATTAAAGACTCTGCCCAAATGTGGGAGACCTGGGTTTGATCCCTGGGTTGGTAAGATCCCCTGGAGGAGGGCATGGCAACCCACTCCAATATGCTTGCCTGAAGAATCCCATGGACAGAAGAGCCTGGGGGGCTGCAGTGCTATGGGGTCTCAGAGTCAGACGTGACTGAGCGACTAAGCACAGCACAGCTGGGGGTTTGCCAAAGAGATGGAAAGTGAAAGTGAAAGTCGCTCAGTCGTGCCCGACTCTTTGCGACCCCATGGACTGTACCAGGCCAGAACACTGGAGTGGGTAGCCTGTCCCTCCTCCAGGGGATCTTCCCAACCCAGGGATCAAACCCAGGTCTTCCGCATTGCGGGCGGATTCTTTACCAGCTGAGCCACCAGGAAAGCCCAAGAACACTGGAGTGGGTAGCCTAGCCCTTCTCCAGGGGATCTTCCCGACCCAGGGAACTGATTCCAACTAGGAGCTTGCGAGGGTAGGCAGGAAGGGGAGGAGGGTGAAGGGAAGGGGAAGTGGGGAGGGGGTTTTTGAAGGAAAGAGGGGTCACGGTTTGGACCAGACCTGGGTGCTGATTCTGGCTGTGTGACCTCAGGCAGCTGACTTACACCTCTGGGCCTCATCTCCTTTGTCTATGAAATGGGGGTGACCAAGCTCACCCGGAAGGGTAGCAACCACAGAGAGTCACTAAGCTCCCTGCGGCCCCTCCTGCCCCGAGGGGCTGCCAGCCCACCCAGGCTTTCCTTAGAGGCTAAAAGTCTTTCGTTTCTCACTGCCCGCCTCACAGTGAAAAAGCGAAAGTGTCAGTCGCTGAGTTCTGTCTGACTCTTGCGACCCCATGGACTATAGCCCTCCAGGCTCCTCTGACCGTGGGATTCTCCAGGCAAGAATACTGAAGTGGCTTGCCATGCTCTCCTCCAGGGGACCTTCCCCACCCAGAGATCAAACCCGGGTCTCCCACATTGCAGGCAGATTCTTTACCATCTGAGCTACCAGGGAAGCCCCGCCTTAAAGTGGATGAAGCAGTTCACCCAGGCCCTGTGGGTCAGATGGAGACGCTGCCCGCACGCAGGCCAGGCCTTGGGTCTACGGGGCTCAGGGTTGGGGGAGGCAGGCAGTGAGAAACCGTGAGATCCGCGAGATGCAGTGACCAGCGCTCGCCAGCTCCTCTGCCTGAGGTACAACCCTGCAGGACAGGGTGGTCCCTTAGTGGAGGCAGAGTGTCACTCTGCCCTCCAGAACTCCAAGAGCATCGCAGAAGACCAAGTCCATTTCACAGAGGGGAAAACTGAGGTCTCCAAGAGCCCTGAGTAGCTGAGACCGTGCGGGGTGGGGCGGTGGCCGAGCTGTGCACCTGCTGCATTGGCAGGGTCAGAGCCCCAGGCCCGAGACCCCCTGGGCAGGGCAGGAGAAAGCCCTGGGTGTGGACACGCCAAGCCTGCAGTATGTCCCCCTCTGACCCCCTGGGCAGGGCAGGAGAAAGCCCTGGGTGTGGACACGCCGAGCCTGCAGTGTGTCCCCCTCCGACCCCCTGGGCAGGGCAGGAGAAAGCCCTGGGTGTGGACACGCCGAACCTGCAGTATGTCCCCCTCTGACCCCCTGGGCAGAGCAGGAGAAAGCCTTGGGTGTGGACATGCCGAGCCTGCTCTGTGTCCCCCTCCATGCAGCAAGAGTCGCTTACACCTCCAGGAGGCCCTTTGAATGTACCACAGCGTAAAGCCCTCCTGCCTGAGGGTCTCCACGTTGGATATAAACGGCCAGGGACAGGCGCCCCTTGGACCTTCTCTGAGTCCAGTTCACGTTGCTCTGACGGTGCCCGCAGGTTTGGGAGGCCAGCTCCCTGGGGTGGGGCTCCTCCAGGCATGGCTGGGTTCGGGGACCCCCAGCACCCACCCACCTCTCTCGGATCTGGAGTCTGAGCCTCCGCTGCCAGCCCCATCCCTCCCTGCGCCCCCCAAGGAGGGCCGGCCTGTCCTTACCAGGGGCTCCCCGGGAAATCACATCCAGTCGCATCTTGGCGTCAGCTTCCAGGAGCCCATGGTCCAGGGAGCTGATGGGGCATTTTCTTCCTTTTGGGACAGATCTCGGGCCTGGGACTCGGCACATGGCAGGAGCACAGCACGCTTTATTTGAGGGGGTGGGGGCAGGGAGGGGCCTGTTCCTCTGCGCACCCCCAGTGCCGGGGACTCCCAGAAGGTCTGGGAGGGAGGGAGAGAGGCTCTCAGAGCAGAGAGGGATCAGGTGGGGCTTTGGAGGGTGCAGGGAGCCCCCCAGAATTTATGTCCCTGTTCTAACCCCAGGACCGTGACCTTACCTGGAGAAGGGTCTCTGCAGGTGTGGGTTAAGGATCTTGGGCTGAGGAGGTGCTCTGGGCTTATCTGGGGTCAGCGGGGGACACAATCCAGTGACTGGTGTCCTTAAAAGAGAGGAGAGGAAACAGACATACAGAACAAAGTGGGCCCTGTGAGGACGGCCACCCCCGAAATACCTGGGTCCCCAGAGCTGGAGGAGGCAGCAAGCACCCTTCCTTAGAGCCCCTGGAGGGAGACAGCCCCGCCCACCTTGTGTTTTGAGCCCCTGGTCTGTGTCAGTGGCGAGGTCACGGCGGACAGCGGCCCGGGGCTGCTCAAGAGCCACACGGCCGCTCTTCACCCTGGACCACCGTCCCTGCGCCTGGTCAGTTGCAGGCCTCATGGGGGTGGGGCCGTCTGGAGACGTTGCCCCATCCCTGTGTTACCCGGGGCTGTCCTGTGCAGTGATGGGTGGGCCAGGAGGGGGGAAGCCGCCCAGGAAAGGTGGGTCCCGGGACACAGCTGAGAATGTCAGGGAACTGTGTCTCGGGGTCGGAGTGTCGGTCGGGGGCTCCGTGAAGTGGGGGAGTCCACTCTGATGGCCAGTGTCCGCCCGCCCCTGCCGCCCGTTCCCTTCCCTTGGGGTCACTCCTGTGCCCCGGGAAGTTTTGCTCAGTGGCTCCGGGCTGTTCCCAGCAGAGCTTCAGGGACCAGGGACCCGCGGCGTGAGAAGAGGCAGTGGCTCCCGGGGCCAGTGGGGAGGGGACGGTGCAGTTGGCCAGAGCACCCAGGGTCAGTAGGCCTGGGGAGGCCCGGGGGTGAGTTGGGGGTGTGTCCAGCTGGCCCTGCCCGGGGGCACCCACCTCGGGACAGGGCTGCCTGCAGGCGGGGGGCCCACAGTGGCCTGGCCTGCCCTGTTCTGCAGGTGAGCCTGGTGCTGAGCCCCAGGTGCCCGGCCGTGACCTGCTGTCCTTCCGGGGACCCCAACAGAACCCTGACGCTGGAAAGCAGGAGATCCAGCTGGGCCCGGCATCTCTGGAAGCCACCAGGAAAGGGGACACTCACCCCAGGAGGGCTGCAGCCCCGGACTTGCCCTGCCCGCTTCAGGGGCAGGCTTACCACTCACTAAGCAGTGTGTGTCCCTGATTCCTCAGCTCCTGGTGGGGGTGGGAGTCCTGGCCGGCTCCTCCCCTCGCACCCCACGTTCGGCAGAGACCCCCACTTCCCCGTATAGTGATCAAGCAGCTATACTGTGGAGACAGACAGAGTGCAGTGCAAGTCGCTCAGTCGTGTCCGACTCTGCGACCCCATGGACTATACAGTCCATGGAGTTCTCCAGGCCAGAACACTGGAGTGGGTAGCCTGTCCCTTCTCCAGGGGATCTTCCCAGCCCAGGGATCAAACCCAGCTCTCCCGCATTGCAGGTGGATTCTTTACCAGCTGAGCCACAGTTCTTTCCCAGTATTCTTGGGAAGCCCAAAAACACAGGAGTGGGTAGCCTGTCCCTTCTCCAGGGGATCTTCCCTGCCCAAGAATTGAACTGGGGTCTCCTGCACTGCAGGCGGATTCTTTACCAACTGAGCTATCAGAGAAGCCCAGACAGAGGGACATCTCAAAACCCAAATGTCCAAGCAGGTGGGGATACACACGTTCGAGAACAAAGGATGTAATCAAACCGAGACCCAGAGACGTGTGACGACTTGCCATCGGTCATCCTGCGAGCCCGCTGGAGCCGGGCCTCACACCCAGGCCAGGCTCAAGTAGTAGGGGAGGTCGGGAGGACCCCCACCGCGCTCCACACGCTCCCTGGGGCTCCCTGTCCACCTCCCAGGAGGCTTCCTGCTGCTCCGTCCACTGAGGACTTGGACAGGTGGGGACAGGTCACCTCACCACCCAGGCCGGGTTCCCTGGCCACACGGCCCTCGGGGCCTGTCCGCCTTCTCCGTGGGTCTGAGGACATAGCCTCGCCTGGGCACTCCTTCCCCAGGGCCGCGGTGGCTGCTCAGCATGGAGTGCGGAGGCCCGGCCTCCCTTGGTTATCTTGGAGGACCGGCAGCTTGAGCTCCCGTGGGGTCCGTGGGACTTAGTCCCACCTGGCAGCTCTGGCTCTGCCCACACTTCCCCGAATGTGGATCCCAAGCACCCCTCGACCCCAGGCTGCCTCTGCCCAGGTCTGCACCTTGATTCCACCTCCCCGCTTCATACAGGGACGTCGTCAGGGGCAAGAGCACACGTCTGTCCGAGATGGAGAACTTGCTTCTCTTGTGTGAGAACCACATCTTCTCACCAGTACCCACCCATCCGTCCACTGAGTCACTCCAAGCACCAGGCTCCATTCGGGACGCCTGACAGATAGCAGCACGCAAAAGACAATCCCCATCTTTGTGGTGCCTGTGCTGGGTGGAGGCCAGCAGGAAAGAAATCCAATGGGACCTCTAAGCTTTATATATGATTGCAGGTTGTAATGGGTGTGGGGAGGAAAGGGAGGCAGGTAAGAAGACGGAGGAGGTGCAGACATTTAAGCAGAGGCCTTGAGAAAGGTGACGTGAGCAGAGAAACTTGCACCATGAGGGAAATTTTGGTGACTGTCAGGGGAGCAGCATGCCCTGCTAAGGGTACAGCTGGTGCTGAGCCCCTGAAGCAGGATGCAGCTTGGTGGCCCCGTCAGGCAGCCCTGGATGCCTGCCCAGAACTGTAATACCTTGGCAGCTCCTTGGCGGAGGTCAGGGAGTTTTGCAGATGCAACAGGTGTGGCTGGACAGTTGTTTTAAAAACAGGGAAATTGCCTTGAATTAGCAGGTGGGCCAGTGTCAGCGTAAGCGGAAGTGTTGGTTGCTCAGTGCTAGTCTTTGCGACCCCACGGACTGTAGCCCACCAGGATCCTCTGTCCACAGACTTTCAAAGGCAAGAACACTGGAGTGGGTTGCCATCCCCTTCTCCCAGGGATCTTCCTGACCCAGGGATAGAACCCACATCTCCTGCATTGCAGGCGGATTCTTTACCATCTGAGCCACCATCAGATGGTTGATGTCACGATGAGGCCCTTTAGAAGTGGAATCGGGAGGCGGAAGGGAAGGCCAGAGTGGTGTGACAGGGTGGCCAGACCCTGCTGGCTCTGGGGGTGGAGGGCTGTGATCCAGGAACTGTGGGCGCCTCTCGATGCTGAGGTGAGGGAACCTGGCTTCTCCCCGGGAGCCTCCAGAAGGAGCAGGGGCCTGCCCACGCCGTGAGTTTAGCCAGGGGAGGACCCTGCCAGACTTCTGATCTCCTGAACAGCAAGATAATACGCTTATGTTGCTTTAAGGCAGCCGGTCTGGGGTGGCTGGTTTCAGCAGCCTCAGGAAACTAGCTCTGTGTTCTAGAGAACCAGAAACATTGCCAGTGGACGAAGGCAGCTCTCTCCACTCCCTGGGGTCTCAGTTTTCCTCTCTATAGAGAGAATTGTGTACCCATTTAGAGGCTGATTTCCCCATCCAGTTAGCATAAGGATGCTGTGGGGGAGAGCAGACGTCTCTGGGCTCAGGGGCCTGCCTGGGTTGCCATGACAACCGTCTCCAGGCCTGGTGGGGCTGGGATGGGGCGGGTAACACTGGCAAGAATCTGTGACAACTGTGCTGCCCTCGCCAAGGGCTGGTGGTCAGGGAAGGGGGACCAGCCTTTATGTGGGTGCACATCTCTCTCTCCTGCCTGGTCCAAGCGGGCCTCACCCCCGTACTCTGCCCCGGCGTACCCAGCTGACACCTGATGCCTTCACACTGGTGGGGGGGTGGGGGGGAGGTGTCGGTCCACGGAGTTTCTCGATGTTGCCAAAGATGTTGCCAACTTGATGTTGACAAAGACGCCACCTGCCAGGGCAATGCCAGCCCTCCCGTCATCCTTGGCTCCTCGCTTTCCCGACCTGTGAAAAACACTTGGCAGCGATCAAGACAGACCCCGGACCTGCTCATCTGTCCACCTCCGCCTTCTCGCCACCCACGGACTCTTCCAGCCGCTTTTTCACAAGCTTTCCCAGCGTCTGCCCAGAAATAAGCGGATTGGCTCCCTGCTCACCGCACCAGGGTTGGGTGGGGGGCTCTGGGATGACCTCTGGGTCCCTCTGACGCGGTTCAGCCCCCACCCCCATCGTGCCTCTGCTCAAGCCCCGCCCCCCGGCCACCCTGGGCGATGCCCCAGGCTCTCCTACCTCCGGCCCTTTCTGCCCACTGTGCCTACTGCTTGGAGCTTTTCTTCCTCCGGGAGTCACGCCACCTGTGTCTTCTGTGACCCCCTGCTTTACTGTGCACCCCTGCCCGCACACCCCTCCTCCTCAGAGGCCCTGGAACCCGCTCCCCGTGAGGACAGATGCTGCTGGCCAGTCACACTCACCAAAGGCGGGCTCACAGCTGCCTGGCGCCCCTTAGGCCCGTCCCTAGAAGAGCAGGTGTCCCCGGCCCATCGGCAGATGGAAGGCAGAGCGAAAGGCCCTGCCCCACCACCGGGAGGAGGAGCAAGGGGGCTAAGGCCCCGGACCCCCTCGCCCCACGTGCTGGGGCCCTGCCCTGGGCAGCGGGCCTGCTGCACCCCGGAGAGGTCCAGCTTGCCCGAAGGGGTCTGCCTGCCCACCGCCGCCCCCGGGAGCTCCAGGCCTGACTTCCGGGGTGCTGTGGGAGGGGATGCGGGGGCTCTCGCAGGGCGCCCGGCTGAGGCCCAGTCCTGGACGGTGCCTCATCCGTGAGCTGTGTGACCGCAGCAAGGGCCCACCTCTGACGGTTCTCTTTGGAAGACACGTGTGTCCCCCTGCTCCTGGGAAGGGCCCCCCCTCCATGTTCCGTCCTGGGCTCGGCTCGGAAGCTGCGTGTGACTCACTGCTCGTCTGCTGACCCTGTCCCCCTGCTCCTGGGAAGGGCCCCCCCTCCATGCTCCGTCCTGGGCTCGGCTCGGAAGCTGTGTGTGACTCACTGCTCGTCTGCTGACCCCTCTGGGCCCAAGACGGTGGTCTCCCACTCACTTCCCTGTGCACTCACCATCGCGACTATCTACTCACTGCCTACTTGCCATCGTGACAGTCTCACACTCACCCTCACCATCGCTACAATGTACTCACCATCACTCTCTGCTCACCATCCACACTCTCCCGTCCGCTGTCCCTGTGCTGGGGAGGGGGCAGGAGCCCTGGAGCCCTTCCCAGCTGAGACCATGTCTCTGTGCCTGTCCCAGCCTCAGTCTCCCCATCCTTCAGGTGACCACAGTGAGGATGTGAGGATTAAATGAAAGAACACGTGAGTGCCTGGCACGCTCTGGCAGCTCCCAGAGCTGGGAGACACACTGCCGTTCTCCGGGACTGCTCTGATGCCTGAGGGGTGACAGGCAGGAGACTCGGACCCCCCAACCCCTAAGCCCCTGCTGTGTTGATCCCAAAGCCCCCGCTGTGTTAACCCAAAGCCCCTGCTGTATTGACCCCAAAGCCCCCTCTGTGTTAACCCAAAGCCCCCTCTGTGTTAACCCAAAGTCTGTTCTGTGTTACCCCAAAGCCCCCTCTGTGTTAACCCAAAGCCCCCTCTGTGTTAACCCAAAGTCTGTTCTGTGTTACCCCAAAGCCCCCGCTGTGTTACCCCAAAGCCCCTCTGTTTTACCCCCAAAGCCCCCACTGTGTTACCTCAAAGCCCCCGCTGTGTTAACCCAAAGCCCCCACTGTGTTACCTCAAAGCCCCCACTGTGTTACCCCAAAGCCCCCACTGTGTTACCACAAAGCCCCCACTGTGTTACCCCAAAGCCCCTCTGTTTTACCCCCAAAGCCCCCACTGTGTTACCCCAAAGCCCCCGCTGTGTTACCCCAAAGCCCCTCTGTTTTACCCCCAAAGCCCCCACTGTGTTACCTCAAAGCCCCCGCTGTGTTAACCCAAAGCCCCCACTGTGTTACCTCAAAGCCCCCACTGTGTTACCCAAAGCCCCCACTGTGTTACCACAAAGCCCCCACTGTGTTACCCCCAAAGCCCCCACTGTGTTACCCCAAAGCCCCCACTGTGTTACCCCAAAGCCCCCGCTGTGTTACCCCAAAGCCCCTCTGTTTTACCCCCAAAGCCCCCACTGTGTTACCCCAAAGCCCCCGCTGTGTTACCCCAAAGCCCCTCTGTTTTACCCCCAAAGCCCCCACTGTGTTACCTCAAAGCCCCCGCTGTGTTAACCCAAAGCCCCCACTGTGTTACCTCAAAGCCCCCACTGTGTTACCCCAAAGCCCCCACTGTGTTACCACAAAGCCCCCACTGTGTTACCCCAAAGCCCCTCTGTTTTACCCCCAAAGCCCCCACTGTGTTACCCCAAAGCCCCCGCTGTGTTACCCCAAAGCCCCCGCTGTGTTACCCCAAAGCCCCTCTGTGTTACCCCAAAGCCCCACTGTGTTACCCCAAAGCCCCCGCTGTGTTACCACAAAGCCCCCGCTGTGTTACCCCAAAGCCCCCGCTGTGTTACCCCAAAGCCCCTCTGTGTTACCACAAAGCCCCCACTGTGTTACCTCAAAGCCCCTCTGTTTTACCCCCAAAGCCCCCACTGTGTTACCCCAAAGCCCCCGCTGTGTTACCCCCAAAGCCCCCACTGTGTTACCCCAAAGCCCCCACTGTGTTACCCCAAAGCCCCCGCTGTGTTACCCCCAAAGCCCCCACTGTGTTACCACAAAGCCCCCACTGTGTTACCCAAAGCCCCCACTGTGTTACCCCAAAGCCCCCGCTGTGTTACCCCCAAAGCCCCCGCTGTGTTACCTCAAAGACCCCACTGTGTTACCCCAAAGCCCCCACTGTGTTACCTCAAAGCCCCCACTGTGTTACCCCAAAGCCCCTCTGTGTTACCACAAAGCCCCCACTGTGTTACCACAAAGCCCCCTCTGTGTTACCACAAAGCCCCCACTGTGTTACCACAAAGCCCCCGCTGTGTTACCCCAAAGCCCCCGCTGTGTTACCCCAAAGCCCCCTCTGTGTTACCTCAAAGCCCCCACTGTGTTACCCCAAAGCCCCCGCTGTGTTACCCCAAAGCCCCCACTGTGTTACCTCAAAGCCCCCACTGTGTTACCCCAAAGCCCCCACTGTGTTACCCCAAAGCCCCTCTGTGTTACCACAAAGCCCCCTCTGTGTTACCACAAAGCCCCCGCTGTGTTACCACAAAGCCCCCTCTGTGTTACCCCAAAGCCCCCGCTGTGTTACCCCAAAGCCCCCGCTGTGTTACCCCAAAGCCCCCTCTGTGTTACCTCAAAGCCCCCACTGTGTTACCCCAAAGCCCCCGCTGTGTTACCCCAAAGCCCCCACTGTGTTACCTCAAAGCCCCCACTGTGTTACCCCAAAGCCCCCACTGTGTTACCCCAAAGCCCCTCTGTGTTACCACAAAGCCCCCTCTGTGTTACCACAAAGCCCCCGCTGTGTTACCACAAAGCCCCCTCTGTGTTACCTCAAAGCCCCCACTGTGTTACCCCCAAAGCCCCTCTGTGTTACCACAAAGCCCCCTCTGTGTTACCACAAAGCCCCCGCTGTGTTACCACAAAGCCCCCGCTGTGTTACCACAAAGCCCCCACTGTGTTACCTCAAAGCCCCCACTGTGTTACCCCAAAGCCCCCACTGTGTTACCCCAAAGCCCCTCTGTGTTACCCCAAAGCCCCCACTGTGTTACCCCAAAGCCCCCGCTGTGTTACCACAAAGCCCCCGCTGTGTTACCCCAAAGCCCCCGCTGTGTTACCCCAAAGCCCCTCTGTGTTACCACAAAGCCCCCACTGTGTTACCCCAAAGCCCCTCTGTGTTACCACAAAGCCCCCACTGTGTTACCACAAAGCCCCCTCTGTGTTACCCCAAAGCCCCCGCTGTGTTACCCCAAAGCCCCCGCTGTGTTACCCCAAAGCCCCCTCTGTGTTACCTCAAAGCCCCCACTGTGTTACCCCAAAGCCCCCGCTGTGTTACCCCAAAGCCCCCACTGTGTTACCTCAAAGCCCCCACTGTGTTACCCCAAAGCCCCCACTGTGTTACCCCAAAGCCCCTCTGTGTTACCACAAAGCCCCCTCTGTGTTACCACAAAGCCCCCGCTGTGTTACCACAAAGCCCCTCTGTGTTACCTCAAAGCCCCCACTGTGTTACCCCAAAGCCCCTCTGTGTTACCCCAAAGCCCCCACTGTGTTACCACAAAGCCCCCGCTGTGTTACCTCAAAGCCCCCACTGTGTTACCCCAAAGCCCCCGCTGTGTTACCCCAAAGCCCCTCTGTGTTACCCCCAAAGCCCCCACTGTGTTACCCCAAAGCCCCCGCTGTGTTACCCCCAAAGCCCCTCTGTGTTACCCCAAAGCCCCCACTGTGTTACCCCAAAGCCCCCGCTGTGTTACCTCAAAGCCCCCGCTGTGTTACCACAAAGCCCCGCTGTGTTACCTCAAAGCCCCCTCTGTGTTACCTCAAAGCCCCCACTGTGTTACCCCAAAGTCCCCACTGTGTTACCCCCAAAGCCCCCGCTGTGTTACCCCAAAGCCCCCGCTGTGTTACCCCCAAAGCCCCCACTGTGTTACCCCAAAGCCCCCGCTGTGTTACCCCAAAGCCCCCGCTGTGTTACCTCAAAGCCCCCACTGTGTTACCACAAAGCCCCCACTGTGTTACCTCAAAGCCCCCGCTGTGTTACCCCCAAAGCCCCCACTGTGTTACCCCAAAGCCCCCACTGTGTTACCCCAAAGCCCCCACTGTGTTACCACAAAGCCCCCACTGTGTTACCACAAAGCCCCCACTGTGTTACCCCAAAGCCCCCACTGTGTTACCACAAAGCCCCGCTGTGTTACCCCAAAGCCCCCTCTGTGTTACCTCAAAGCCCCCACTGTGTTACCACAAAGCCCCCTCTGTGTTACCCCAAAGCCCCCACTGTGTTACCCCAAAGCCCCGCTGTGTTACCCCAAAGCCCCCACTGTGTTACCTCAAAGCCCCCACTGTGTTACCACAAAGCCCCCTCTGTGTTACCCCAAAGCCCCCACTGTGTTACCCCAAAGCCCCGCTGTGTTACCCCAAAGCCCCCACTGTGTTACCTCAAAGCCCCCACTGTGTTACCCCAAAGCCCCCGCTGTGTTACCCCAAAGCCCCCACTGTGTTACCCCAAAGCCCCCGCTGTGTTACCCCAAAGCCCCCACTGTGTTACCTCAAAGCCCCCACTGTGTTACCCCAAAGCCCCCGCTGTGTTACCACAAAGCCCCCACTGTGTTACCACAAAGCCCCCTCTGTGTTACCACAAAGCCCCCACTGTGTTACCCCAAAGCCCCCACTGTGTTACCTCAAAGCCCCCACTGTGTTACCCCAAAGCCCCCTCTGTGTTACCCCAAAGCCCCCGCTGTGTTACCCCAAAGCCCCCACTGTGTTACCTCAAAGCCCCCACTGTGTTACCTCAAAGCCCCCACTGTGTTACCCCAAAGCCCCCACTGTGTTACCCCAAAGCCCCTCTGTGTTACCACAAAGCCCCCACTGTGTTACCACAAAGCCCCCACTGTGTTACCCCAAAGCCCCCGCTGTGTTACCCCCAAAGCCCCCACTGTGTTACCCCAAAGCCCCCACTGTGTTACCCCAAAGCCCCCACTGTGTTACCTCAAAGCCCCCGCTGTGTTACCACAAAGCCCCCGCTGTGTTACCACAAAGCCCCCGCTGTGTTACCCCCAAAGCCCCCACTGTGTTACCTCAAAGCCCCCTCTGTGTTACCCCCAAAGCCCCCACTGTGTTACCTCAAAGCCCCTGCTGTGTTACCACAAAGCCCCCACTGTGTTACCCCCAAAGCCCCTCTGTGTTACCCCAAAGCCCCCACTGTGTTACCTCAAAGCCCCCGCTGTGTTACCACAAAGCCCCCACTGTGTTACCACAAAGCCCCCGCTGTGTTACCCCCAAAGCCCCCACTGTGTTACCTCAAAGCCCCCTCTGTGTTACCCCCAAAGCCCCCACTGTGTTACCTCAAAGCCCCCGCTGTGTTACCACAAAGCCCCCACTGTGTTACCCCCAAAGCCCCTCTGTGTTACCCCAAAGCCCTCACTGTGTTACCTCAAAGCCCCCGCTGTGTTACCACAAAGCCCCCACTGTGTTACCACAAAGCCCCCTCTGTGTTACCCCCAAAGCCCCTCTGTGTTACCCCCAAAGCCCCCACTGTGTTACCACAAAGCCCCCGCTGTGTTACCCCAAAGCCCCCTCTGTGTTACCTCAAAGCCCCCGCTGTGTTACCTCAAGCCCCCACTGTGTTACCACAAAGCCCCTCTGTGTTACCCCTAACCCCCGCTGTGTTGACCGAGGGCAGGAAACCTTGGTTGTTGTTAGGAGTTAGGGCTGACGTTGAAGGAGAAACTACAGGAAGCCCAAAGTGCATTTTAGACAAAGGGAGATCATTTTTAGCATAAGTATGCCCCTAATAAGCCATGGCACCCTACTCCAGTACTCTTGCCTGGAAATTCCCATGGACGGAGGAGCCTGGTAGGCTGTAGGCCATGGGGTCGCGAAGAGTCGGACACGACTGAGCGACTTCACTTTCACTTTTCCCTTTCATGCATTGGAGAAGGAAATGGCAACCCACTCCAGTGTTCTTGCCTGGAGAATCCCAGGGACGGGGGAGCCTGGTGGGCCACCATCTATGGGGTCGCACAGACCCCATATTGCTGCTGCTGAAGCGACTTAGCAGCAGCAGCAGCAATAAGCCTTTGACTGTGTGGATCCCAATAAACTGTGGAAAATTCTGAAAGAGATGGGAATACCAGACCACCTGACCTGCCTCTTGAGAAACCTATATGCAGGTCAGGAAGCAACAGTTACAACTGGACATGGAACAACAGACTGGTTCCAAATAGGAAAAGGAGTACATCAAGGCTGTATATTGTCACCCTGCTTATTTAATTTCTATGCAGAGTACATCATGAGAAACGCTGGGCTGGAAGAAGCACAAGCTGGAATCAAGATTACCGGGAGAAATATCAATAACCTCAGCTATGCAGATGACACCACCCTTATGGCAGAAAGTGAAGAAGAACTAAAGAGCCTCTTGATGAAAGTGAAAGAGGAGAGTGAAAAAGTTGGCTTAAAATTCAATATTCAGAAAACGAAGATCATGGCATCTGGTCCCATCACTTCATGGCAAATAGATGGGGAAACAGTGGAAACAGTGGCAGACTTTATTTTGGGGGGCTCCAAAATCACTGCAGATGGTGACTGCAGCCATGAAATTAAAAGACGCTTACTCCTTGGAAGGAAAGTTATGACCAACCTAGATAGCATATTCAAAAGCAGAGACATTACTTTGCCAACAAAGGTCCATCTAGTCAAGGCTATGGTTTTTCCAGTGGTCATGTATGGATGTGAGAGTTGGACTGTGAAGAAGGCTGAGCGCCGAAGAATTGATGCTTTTGAACTGTGGTGTTGGAGAAGACTCTTGAGAGTCCCTTGGACTGCAAGGAGATCCAACCAGTCCATTCTAAAGGAGATCAGTCCTGGGTGTTCTTTGGAAGGAACGATGCTAAAGCTGAGACTCCAGTACTTTGGGCACCTCATGCGAAGAGTTGACTCATTGGACAAGACTCTGATACTGGGAGGGATTGGGGGGCAGGAGGAGATGGGGACGGCAGAGGATGAGATGGCTGGATGGCATCACTGACTCGATGGACATGAGTCTGAGTGAACTCCAGGAGTTGGTGATGGACAGGGAGGCCTGGCGTGCTGCAATTCATGGGGTCACAAAGAGTCGGACACGACTGAGCGACTGATCTGAACTGAACTGAATGTTTTGGAGGAGGAGATGGCAACCCTCTCTAGTACTCTTGCCTGGGAAATCCCATGGACGGAGGAGTCTGGTGGGCTAAAGTCCATGGGGTCGCAAAGAGTCAGACACAGGCCCCTAATGCCCCTAATGTTTAGGAGGGAATTCCACTAAGGAAGCATCCTTGTTCATCTGAAATTCACCCTTAGAGGATGTCCTGTGTTTTCATTGCCCTTCAGCCCTGTGTGGTGGTCTCACAGGTGCAGACCCCACCAGCTGAGAAAGCGCCCTGGGGAGTGAGGCCAGGAAGTGGGGTCCCAGCGTGGGCCCCTCCCTGGCAGGGACGCGTCCACCATCCGGGCTTGCTTCGAGGCTGAAGTTCGTGGGAAGCCCACAAGGTGGCGCCATCGGGCCACAGGTGCGGGTGTTCTGTGTCTCCTGCCGGAGGCGCCCCAGGAACCCCTGCAAAGCCACTGACTTGGGGGCAGGGGGGCCTCCTGGGACAGATCTTGTCCCTTCGACCCCCCAGTCAGGAGGAGGCACTCAGGAGCTGAGGGGCTGAAGGAGGGGGCAGGCCTCCTCACCCCACCCCCGGGAGAATTTCACTCCCTCCTCACTCCCGTCTTCGCTCAACTTCTATCCCACAATTTGCCCGTCTGTCTGTCTCCGGGTCTTTCTGTGGGTCTCTCCCTCCATCCAGCCCTGGGACCACTAATACGGGTCCCCAGCCCTCTGACCTGGGCGGACACAGGGCCTCTCATATGCCCTGTCCCTCCCTGTCCCCTGGAGGGTGAGCAAGCCCCAGCTCAGAGCCCCGGCCACACACAGCAATCGCCCCGTGACGGTTCGCTGGGAGGACTGGGTCCCTGGCCGGGCAGGGGCCGGGGCCCAGAGGGCTGGGGGCTGGCGAGGAGACCCTGTAGGACTCCGGCCTTCCCTCCCTGACCACGAGCCGTGTCCCAGGGAGGCTGCATGTCCTTTAGGCACTGACCCAGCTGATCTCTGCAGCAAACGTGAAGCTTGGAACCATGCTGTGTCTCAGGACGGAGCCCGAGACGCGGGGAAGCTGAGTCAGTGACCTGACCTGGGGGCCAGTGAATTCAGGCATGAGTGAACAGACTCCTCAGCAGGGCCGGCGGGACCCCAGGTGGTGGTGCCGCCCCCGGGGGCCAGCTCTGAGCCTGCAGGTCATGGGGGAAGGGCCGGCTTGATCGAACCACCTGGACGAATGAGCCCGGGGCCCAGCCCCCAGTGGCAGGCAGGCGAGCCCGTCTCCCGGCTCTGCGCACGGTGAAGTGCTGGGCACAGGACATGCGCGCGGCACGTCCCAGCAAGTCCTGGAGGACGTCCTCGGCTCTCTCTCTGCTGTGACCCTGCACCCCGAGGCTCTGCCCAGGCCCAGACGGCAGGGGCCTGGGGGCTCAGAGGACACCCTCAGGCCCCTCAAGGCCACTTCCCACCACAGTGGCCAAATGCACAGGTTCTGCCAGCCTGTGGCCTCCGCGCCTGCAGGAACCTCCAGGAGGCCCACGTGTGTCCAGGGGCCCGGAGGCCTCCAGCCCATCCACCGGGCCCCCTCCACCCCTGTGTCCGAAGGTACCTCGCACGTGGCCACACACAACGCCCACTTCCTTAATGGAGTGTCAGACCCGGAGACTTGGTGGTGGCCTGATTAATGCAGGCTGAGCCACCTGTCACCCAGCCAGGAAATGCCGGTGTGACCCGTTCATCCTCCGCTGAAAGTCCCCAGAAGCAGAGGCAGGCGGTGGGCTGGTGCAGGGGTGGGCGCAGGGGGGACCCGCACGGACTTGAGAAGGGCGCTGGCCCCCGGAGCTGGAGCTGGCGCCTTCCAGGAGCAGGGTGCTCACCCTTTTCAGGAAGACGGGGCGGGCCGTGGAGGAGACAGGAGAGCACCGAGGCCAGGCTCTGGGCTGGGGGACAGTGGGCTGGGTGGGTCACGTGCAGCCAGCCCCTAACAGCGGTCCCCAGTTTCAGGGAAGACAATTTTGCACCGACCGGAGAGGGGATGGCTCAGGATGGGTCCAGCACGTCACCTCTATCGTGCACTTTCTCTCTATTACATCAGCATCACCTCATCGTCAGGCGTCAGATCCTGGAGTTTGGGGACTGCTGCTCTAGCAGACCAGAACCCGACATGGAAAGTTCTGGCACCAGGTCAGCACTCCCCAGCCCGCCCCACCCTCCCAGTCCCCCTCCCTCCCCCCATCAGAAGGCCAGAAGCCCCCCATCCCCAGCGGCCCTTCTCGGGAGCCCTGTCCTGTCCTAGGGTGGCCCTGGGCTGTGGGCTCACACTGACTTTCTCGGCTGGAAGGTCTGGGTCCACACGGTCGCGTCCTCGTCACCCCTGTGGGTCCCCAGGGCAACATCCCCGTGCGTCCAGGCAGGGCCCAGCACACAGTAGGACCGGAGGATGGAGAGTGTGTTCCCATGGTTGCAGCAGCAGTTCTGAGGCCCCCTGGACACGGAGGGTCCCCTGGACACGGGGGAGGCCCCCTGGATGCGGAGGTGGGCCTTCTGGACATGGAGGCAGCCCCCTGGACACGGAGGAGGGCCCCTGGACACGGAGGAGGGTCCCCTGGACACAGAGGAGAGCCCCGGCCGTGGGCACGTGTCCAGCTACAGCCCTGCCCCTCGGTCACCCTCCTTCCTCTCGCCCTGACGCCCTGGGACGCTGCGCGTGGGCACCGCTCCCCTGGGGCAGGTTCTGGCCACGGGGTCCTGCCCTGAGCACCGCCCTTGCTCGGTCCTCTCACCCTGAGTGCTGGTCTTTTACAGAGGCAGGAACTGAAGCCCAGATGGGCACTGTGGGTCTGCTGGCTCACGCAGTCCGGAAGCAGCAGAGCTGGGATGGAAACCCTGGTCTGGCTCCAGATGCAGGGCACTGACCACAGGACCGCCCTGCCTCCCGTGTCCCAGCTGCCCTGGGCCTCTGAGCGGTCCCCTCCTGGACGGTCCTCAGTGGGTGTCACTGAGGGGAGGCCTGGTCTCCATTCAACTCCAGGTGAAAATGATTCACCTCAGAGACACACACATGGAGGCGGTTTTGTTACAAACCACGGCTTCTCTGGGCCGACCCGGGGCACCACACCCGACTCCCACAGCCGGGACCCCTGAGGCCCCAACCTGAGAACGTCAAGGGCCCAGGAAAGGGGCGAGGGCAGAGAAGGAGGCTGCGTGGCCCGGAATCCCACTGCGGGGTGGGGACCACAGCTGAGGTGCGCAGGGCAGGGCTGGCCTCTGAGGGCTTGGGGCAGGAGGGGCGTGTGGTCAGAGCCCCCTTAGGCGGGCTCGGGGACCCCAGCCGGGGAAGCCGGGAGGCAGACCACTAGGGCCGTAGAGACTGTGGGAGGGGAAATCGGGGCAGCTCGAGGGCTCTGGGTGGGCTGGGGACTGGAGAGACCCCCCCTCACCTTGCCACTGGCACTGTTTGGGAACTTGACTGCAGGCACCTAAATTCCAAAAGAAGCCCCTGGAGCCGCTCCACTCACTGCTGAAAAGCAGGCGGTGTCTTGGGGTCCCTTTCTCCTGAAGAATTTGTGGTCGATTCGTCTCCATGGTCAGATTATTCTAACCACGAGCTGGATTCCTCATAGTGACCTCGCTCACGCTGCACACACGCCTTCAGCGTCTCTGGCCGAGCCGGACGGCAGCTGCATTCCGCATGCTCACATGTGCTCTGAGAAGTGGGTGAGGCGCCCACAGCATCTGCCCAGCACCCCCCCGCCCCGGGCCCTCAGTAACTCCAGACATCTGCAGCAACCCCACTTCCAAGTAAGGTCACCGTCTGGGGTCCTGGGGTTAGGATCTGGGGGACACGGCCCAGCCCATCACAGACAGGTCCACACGCCTGACCTCCTGGCACGAGCTACTCTCCTTGGGATGGCGTGTGAGTGAAATGTGGATTTTCCATGATGACCACCATCAGTGGCAGGAAAAGGAGCCTCCCCCCACCACCACAGATACCCCCCAGCGTGTTAAGAGCAAAGGTCTTGGCAAGAAACTTTGGTAAATTCTGCGTAGTAGGTGATGGATTTCTTTGTGGGTAAATGGGAGAATCGAAGCAGCGTGCTGGCTTTTTCAGCTCTGCTCTCCTCTGCATGGTGACCAGCCACAAGCCACTTACCACCCCCATTTAAGCTGGCAAGTATGCTCAGGAATAGAAAGATGATTCTTTTTTTTTTTTTTTATGGCATTAACTGCTCAGACCTATCCACTCAGCTAAGGAGACAGTGCCCCACGAAGAATGCAGTTAGCTTTGGGCTCCCCCAAGCGTTTGGTCGTGTCTGGAATTACACTCACAGCAGGTAACTTGCTGAGCAGCAGTGCATGAACGAATGAACGAATGAACGAATGCTTGAAGATACGCAATCCAGGTCCAGACCCCATGGGGACAGCACCAGCCACCTCGTCACCCGTTCCTGGGGTTCTAGAATATTCTAACGCACTGGACAACTCCATCGGAAAGGGCGGCGTGGTGTCTTTGTGCTAACTTGCTATGGGAAATATTCGATTTTGTTCTGCTTTTTCCCTGCGGCATCTTCTGTGGAACCAGAGCACAGCCAGGGGAGGTGAGGGTGTAGAGGCCAACGTGCCCCGTCACCGGGGGCAGGGGGGGCCAAGGGGACAGAAGGTCCTGGGGAGGGGTCACGGCTATCGCTCTTCCAAAGAGCTGCCAGGCGGACGAGGGGGCTCAAGCCTGTCTGTGGGCTCTGTCATGGGGACACAGCTAGAGTTGGTACATGGAGCTTCTAGGGAGGCAGATAATGGCCCACACACACCATTGTGTGAAAAGGGCAAACTTGAAAGGTACTAAGCTCACCATCCTCGGAGGCATGCAAGCTGAATCTGGTCAGCCATCCACTGGGAAGTTAGGGAAAAGCACCAGTGGACACAAAGTTGGTGTGGGGGACACGTAAAGTGAGAGCTGGGTGGTGAGAGGCCAGGAAGGGAGCTCCGGCAGGGACACAGCTCTGATGACCATCTTGACTCAGTGCGAGGCTTCCAGGGCAGCTGGTGGCACATTTCCTGCTTTATTGAAGGGAAAGCTGAGTTCCCGCGAGAGCACGGGGTGAAGCCCCTCTCTCTCCAGGCTTGTCTCCAGGACAGAGGCTCCCAGGTAGGAACCCCCAGCTGCCCTCCCAACCCCGCTCCCCACCAGGCCTGGGGGCCGCCCACCAGCAGGGAGAGCTGGGCGGGAAGGAGAAGACAGGGACCGAGGGAGAGGGTAGGGGCAGGCGGGTCTCGGCAAGGTGTTACAGAAGTGCCAGGAATGATGATTGCTTCAGCCTGTGGGCGGGGTGGGGAGCCCCTCTCACCGCCCCTCCAGGCGGAGCGGCAGGCCTGGGCTCCTGATGAGCCGCCAGCCTCCACCCTCCAGTGGTGAGATCACGGGCTGCGTCCACAGTCCTGCCAGCCCCCCACCCCCCGTAATGGGGAACAGATGCTCCCAGAGGGGCCTGAGCGGGGAGGGCTGGCTTTGGGGCGCAGGCTCCCAGGACCCAGCCAGAGGGCACAGAGCTCCGAGCATCTGTCACTAACTAGATGCTTCCCTGTGCTGCCGGTCCTGGGGGCCCCTCACTGCAGACCCCACCGCGGCGGAGTGAGGGGATGCCGCATCCACTTGGTAGAGGAGAATCGGGAGATGTGGGGACATTGGTGCTGGGCGGACCCCGAACTCGGGTCCTGGGGTCCACGATGCGTCCACTCCAGGTCCACTCCATGTCCACGCCGTGTCCACCCAGCGTCCACTCTGTGTCCACACAGCGTCCACTCCACGCCCAGTCTGTGTCCACTCCATGTCCAGTCTGTGTCCACCCCATGTCCACTCCACGTCCACCCAGCATCCACTCCATGTCCAGTCCATGTCCACTCCGTGTCCACACAGCATCCATTCCATGTCCACTCCGTGTCCACTGTGTCCACTCCACGCCCAGTCAATGTCCACTCCGTGTCCACACAGCATCCACTCCATGTCCAGTCGGTGTCCACTCCGTGTCCACCCAGCGTCCACTCAGTGTCCACCCCGTGTCCACCCTGTGTCCACTCCACGTCCACTCTGCATTCACTCAGCGTCCACTCAGTGTCCCCCGCTGGCCACTCACCACGTCCTTCCCCAGGACCACCCTCCCTCCTGCGAGGCGGCCTCACCTGGGTGGGCCCCACATGGCTGATGGGCTGGAGGGACTGGGGCGGTCTGGAAGCGGCCACTTCCTGCTTCCTTCTCTCCCTGGGGCGGCAACACCCTGTCTTGGATCCGATTGGAGCACAGAGGCCGCAGACACTCGGTGAGACCCTCTCACCTTCCTCCCGGGAGGGCCAGGGAACCTCCTTTCAAGCCCAGTTCACTGAGCAGTTGACCGAGCACCTGCTTTGCGGGACCAGGCTGCGTCCTGCCCTGGTGCAGGGGGCTGGGCGGGGTGAGCAGGCAGCGAGCGAGCAGGGCACACGACGCATGGGCGAAGGGTCTGGCGCTACGGAGGAGAATGAAACGGGAGGCAGCCTGGGGGGTGTGGGCGGGGTGCTTGGGGGACTGGGACCTTTACACGAAGACCTGGGAGCACCAGGGTCAAGCAGGCAGCCCCAGCTCCAGGCATGGCCGGGAGCTAAGGCCCGGAGGCGGGAGCCCCTATGCATTTGAGGACCCCGGGCATCGCGCTGTCTCCCGCAGCTCAGACCTTTAGATGGTGTCAGTGACCACAAACTGGGGCTTAAAACAATCCTGTTTTATTCTCTCTGGGTCCTGGAGGCCAGAAGTCAAAGCCAAGGTGTTTCAGGGGCAGGCGGGGCAGGGCTCACTCCCTCTGGCGGCTCCGGGGGGTTCTCTTATAAGGACCTTCTAAGCACTCTGAGCCCATGGGCTGATCACCCCATGCCAAGGTCCTTAAAGGCCCTTAAAGGCGGCATTTGCAGGGTCCAGGGAGAGAAGGTGATGCCTCCGAACAGGCCGTTTTCAGAGGATGGGCCAGGGCCAGGGCCAGGGCCGAGTCCACCCCCTCCCCCGCCCCCAACACTGCCTGCCGAGTGAAGGTGCTTGGTGAGTGACGGTGAGGCCCGAGGCCCCCTCCTGCTCTGCGCCCCTCTCCCCCGTAAGGCGGCTCGAGGATGGAGCGGGGCCGGGGCAGGACCGGGCAGCGGCACTGGGGGTCTCTGCCCCTGTCTGGGTCCCCTGGGGCTGTGCGCTGAAGGAGCGTGGCTCCTCACATGTGGGGGAAGGCAGCGCGCAGGGCGTGATGCCACCGCACGCTGACGGCCAGGGGACCTCTGGTGCCCAGCGCAGGGGACTGAGGGGTGGTGCTGGCTTGTCACCTGAAAAAAAAAAAAAAGAAATTGATGGTGAATGCAGTGAGTGCCTGAGTCCTGCTTCCCAGTGAGCATCCGGACTCTGCCGCTAACAGCTGTGGGGACGCGGTGGGACCAAGGATCACAGGCCTGGCCAGACGCAATCTAGGGGCCCTCTTCAAGGAAAAAGACACAAAATTATGAATGCAAAAATCAGAGCAAAGGTGAATATTAAGTTACAAGTAGGAAGAATCACAAAACATTATCCTTTTTCTCAAATTGACAAATACCTTAGATACTAAGAAATCTGGCGGCCGGGGGCGGGGCGGGGGGGGAGGGGCGGAACAAACATGATCTTTATCACCCTTAACAGCGAGAGCGACATTTTCTCCTCCATTCCTGTGTCTGCTCTGCTACAACTGCTTCATACGACGGTCCTGTAATCCCACTGTCTACACGAAACACCGGAAAGATAACTGTAGCTTCCCGATATCAAGCCCGATTTGTTTTTCATCATTGCTGGTTGAGAACCTTGTCTTGTTTCGTTGTTCCGTTTGGGGCCTCACCACTCATTACTGGGAACTGCAGAAAGTCGACTCCTCGGAGCTAATTGGATTATTCAACAGTCTGTTCCCGGCTTCTATTCGAAATGCGGAAACGCGTCTCTGCTTCAGAACCTCTGCAGCGGGCCTGGTCCGAGCTTGGGCCTGGACCTAACTCGCTTCCCTGCATTGAAACAGCTTCTCTGGGGTTCACCGCCAGCCTTTGCGGCCCTGATTTCACATTCTGGCCATTTTAGCTGAGTTTTTTTTCCCCTCAGTTGCTTAAGAAATAAATTCAGAGTTGACAATAAGGCAGCTTTGATGTCAATCCAAACGGGAATCTGCGATTTCTCACTTGTTTCGGTGAATCACTCCAAACTGTCTCGGCAAATTACAGTTTAAACAACACTCTGGGGCAAGCTTTTCTGTCTCGTTGGTGTTCACCTCTCTTCCAGGTGTCGGAGTATTTCCCTTCACGTCCTGCGGGGGCTCTGACCCCCAGGACCACCCCTGCCCTGTGCCCAGCCCCCCACCGGTGTCCCTGGGCGGCCTGGGCGTCAGCCACTGACTGCAGGCCTGGCCAGGACGTGCTTCACTCAGTGAACCGGCCACATCGATTGGCAGGGCGTCGACACTCTCGGGACCTTCCCCTATGATGCACGTCACGGTCACTGCCCATCCATGCGCCCCTAGGCGGACCGACCTGCCAGGGGTGAGAAAGGTCCCCCGTCCACCCTTCTGCTGCCCAGGGGACCAGGCACACCAGAGAGCCCGGGGCCGTCCTCCCCGGGCAGAGGGACCAGTGTGCTCGCAGCCAGGTTGCGTCTCTGCCTCGGTGGGGACCGGGGCAGGGGCCTCCCTGCATCCTGGCAGAAGCCCCCAGGGCATGACTGGGCTGGGAGGCGTCAGCAGGGAGCCGACTTCTCTAAGCAGCAGGGGGCAGTCCTGGCAGGATACCGGAGCACAGCCTTGAGAACAAACAGCTGTGGGTTCTAATCCCCCCTGACCCCCCAATGGCTGACCCCAGGCAGGTTGCCACACCTGTCCCTCCTTGGTCGCCCTGCAGCATAGAAGGCAGAGCAGGGCGCGTGTCCGGCAAGGTAGCATCCTGGGGAGAAAACAGGCCAGGCGGCTGGCCTGGGGGCTGCCCACCCGAGGCCACTGCTTTCCCTCCAAACCCCTGTGCAGAGAGCAGGGACCCAAGCAGCCCTGCTTCACGTTCCGCCAGGTGGTGTGGCCACCTCCACCAGAGTCTGGGCTGCGGGCAGCTGCTGGCCTCCTGGCGGCCAGCGGGGCCGGGACAGCTGCTCACCAGCCCCAGGCCCGTAATTGCTTGAGGATGCTGCAGTCTGGAGCTCTGCTCAGCCTCCCAGGAGCAGCTTGGAGCTCCTCGCCAGCACCCTGCAGACGGCCCCGCAGCCCACACTCTGCCTGGGCTCAGCAAGCCCCTGGACCCAGCCAGCCCCTGGACCAAGGAGGCAGGCAGGCGCTGGGCGAGAATAGCCCCACCGTGTCCTGTCGCATCTTGGCCGGAGGACCGAACCCACCAGGCCCACCGCCCTGGGCCCCGGGAGAACCCAGCAGTGAGTGCAGCAGTCTGCGTGCAGATCAGCTCAGTTGTCAGCCCCGCAAGCTGGGAATGGGGGTTGAGGGGGCTGCAGCCAGAGAGAGAGGACCTCTGCTGCCTCCTCCTCCCCCGTGGAGGTCCCCTCTGCCCCCCGCCCAGTGCCAGGCTCCCAGCACCTGAAGGAAGGGAAGGAAGAGAAAGCAGGCCCTGCGTCCGCATCCATCAGTCAGTCCTGCAGGCACGTGTGTCCGTCCAGCCATGGAGGCTGGACAATGCTGCCCGTGCTGTCCACGCCCTGGAATATGTGATGTGCCATCTGCCAGGGCAATGGTGACCTCTCAGGTGTGACCAAGGGAAGGGTCTGATGACGGGGTTAGGGGGTATCCCGGATGGTCGGTGGGCCCCACATCATCACAGGGTCCCTGTAGGAAGGAGGCAGGAGGGTCAGCGTGAGAGGAGGAGGTGGAACAGAGGTAAGCGAGAGGGGAAGCCACGCTGCTGGCTCTGAAGACCAAGGCGGGGCCACGAGCCAAGGACTGCGGGCGCCTGTAGAGAAGACAAGAGACAGCTCCTCCCTGGAGCATCCGTAGGAACCAGCCCTGTGACCCCTGGAGTTCAGGACTCCTGCCTCCAGGTTGTACGAGAGGATGCTCGTGTTACTGTTGTGGTGACATGTCCCAGCGGCCGCAGGAAACAAAGGTACCAGCCCACACGCCCAGCCTTCCTCCCTGCCTTCAGCCCACACGCCCACCCTGCCTCCCTGCCTTCAGCCCACACGCCCACCCTGCCTCCCTGCCTTCAGCCCACACGCCCACCCTTCCTCCCTGCCTTCAGCCTGGTCCCAGCCTGGCCCTGGAGCTTGTGGCCTGGTCAGGTGGGCAAGGCCTGTCCTGCTGAAAAGTCAACGGACCCCAGAGAGGGTCCTTTAAAAGGGGAAGCGCTAGTGCTGGGCGCCACCGGGCACACAGCTCCTCAACCCACCGGGCAGGGGCTCCAACGCCGGGGGTGTTAGAGAGACGCAGACCAGGGGGGCAGGGGGCCTGAGGGTGGAGCGCGGCTGCCAGGCCTTTCTGATGCAGGAAGTGAGCCGGGTCCAGCGCCAGGAAGGCCTTCAAGGGGGCAGGGCTGAGGGCACAGACCCAGAGACCCTGGGGAGGGCGGAAGGCCAGGCCCAGGTCCTCCCCGGCCTCCACCCCTTCTCCCCACGTCCTGCCGTCTATCTGTCCATCTTTCATTCCGTCCAGCAGGGCTCTCCCTCTGCAGGCTCCATGGATGTCTCCCCACTCCAGATTCTGGTTCATCTGGCTCGTCCTGCTGTCCCTGGGGGACCTGGTCAGGCCGTCTCCCCACAGTCAAGGACCCAAGAGGCCCGGCACCCAGAGGCAGGGTCCAGGCCCAAGTGGGGCAGGTGGAGAAATCTCACATGAGGGTCCTAGAAAAGCCCCAGATCGGGGAAATGGTGATGCCATCCGTGCCTGTTTGCAAATGTGCTCAGGGAGGGGGTGCCCGCTCACGTCCTGCTCAGGGCAAAAGGCAGGGCCAAGGGCGGACACCTGCTCTGATCCCTTTGAGCTTGGCCCAGGGCACAGAGGGGTTTGAACATGGCCTCTAGGCCTGAGGGAGTGTTGATGAATTTGATGTAGAGAAATTACCTGTAATAAACTCCCCGAGCCAAGGAGGCAGCAGTGATGGTGAGGGGAGCTGGGGGCCAGCAAAGAAGCTGCCCCGTCCATGGGCATTGATCACAGAAGTTTTCCACGTTTTCTTGGGCCCCTCCCATGTGCCAGGCTGGCCGCTGAGGGTTCAAGGGTACCACGTGGGCACCCCTTCCCCGTCCCTGAGGCTTAGCATCCAGGACAGGAGTGGGACATGGACCAGATAATCCCCCAAATGCGCGTGGAAATGCAGCAGGAAGTGGTGCTCCCAGGACACAAGAAGGGCCAGGAGGGCTTCCGGAGGCAGTAGGCACCGAGGAGAGACTGGAAGGAAGGATGCAGAGGACAGGAGTGGGGAAAACGCTGAACCCTGAAGGGCATCCCAGAAGGGCAGTGAGTGGGCGGGTGGGGCCGTGGGTGGATGCCCTGTTTTCCCTTCTGAGCCTTTAGCGCGGATGTCTAACCTCTCGCAGGCACCACTGTGATAAGCAGCATATATCTGAAGCAAAACAAGGAAGGAACACAGGGGGAAGGAGGACGGGAGACAGGGTCTCGGGGGCTGGTGGCTTTGGGAGGGAGGAACAGCTCAGCGGCGCAGGAGCCACGGGTGTCTCGGAAGCATCTCCCTGGGCAAGGGGGGCGAGAGGAGGCGGGGTCTCTGCAGGGAGGCGTAGACCTGCCCAGTGCCTGCAGCTTCCTTTCAACCTCGTGGGCTGGCCTTGACGAGTCTCGGGTGTGAAACAGGGATGTGGAGATTGTTAGCTGCCAGCCTCCCAGCTGCCCAGAGAGAGGCAGGTGGCCCCGGCTCTTCACCCCGAGCGCCTTTCAGCATCAGACAGAGAACAAACGCGGCCCGGCGGAGACACGCTGCAGACGCCCGCATGCTTCAGCCTGGGCCGTGACCCTGCAGCGGAGGGACGCCCGGAACATCTGGGGTAGTGTCCGCGGGCCCGCAGGCGCATGTGGACGCAAGATGGGCCCTCCTGCCCAGAGAGCCTCGGCTGGGGCAGGGCCGTCTTGCTGTTTGGGGGGCTCCCCCCGCACCCCCACAGGAGCAGCGCCAGCCCACCTAGTACCGTGGGGAGGGAGCAGGTGGAGATTTAAGACAGCAAGATCCAGAGCAAAACAGGGAAGGCGTGGGGTCCCAGCTCCGAGAAGGGGCCTGACCCAGGACTGGTCAGAGCCTGGCTTCCTGGGCTGCTGCGGCTCCCAGAACCACGGCCCAGGGCACCTGCCCAGAGACGCACCCCCACAACACAGGCTCTCCTGGAGATGCCCCGAGTGAAAACAGCCAGCAGCCCTCGTACCGCTGAGGCGTCCGTGCTCTTCCCAGCAAGAGCCGGTGTCCTCTGCGAGCCACGCGGAGGAACAAAAGCCGCTTCACCGGCAGGGCTCAGTAGGCCAGGCCAGCAGCTGCCGCGCAGACCTTCACGTCTGCGTCTTCCCGCCGCAAACTGCGGTGACCAGCTCGGTGGGCATGGCGTGGGCACGCGGCCTCCGTTGAGTCCTGCTGCGGCCCCTCCCTGGCTGAGTGGTCTTGAGCGAGCTGCTCGCCCTCTCTGAGCCTCCGTTTCCTCGTCTGTAAAATGTGAGTTTTGACAGCATCCACCCCCATGAGGCTGCCATAAAGATGGAAGGAACAAACGCAGAATACCGAGCACATTTTAAGTGTCCGATTTACGTTAGTGGGAAATACCATCAGGTGTGACTAGCGACTTTCACCAACTGCTTCCTCTCGGCCAAGCACTCTGCACTTGATTTCATCGTCCCAGTTGCCCTGTGACAACTTCTGTTTTACTTGTGCAGAAACTAGAGCTCAAAAGTTCGTGTGGCAGGGACTCACACACCGGTGTTAGGGTTAGGGTTAGGGTTAGTGTGTGAGTCCTACGTTAAATCAGAAATGAAAGAGGAGAAATTACAGCTGATGCCACTGCAATACCAAGGATCCTAAGAAACCACTAAACAAACACCAACTAGTGAAACAAGCCGGAACAAATGGATGCCCCTAGAAACACACAACTAATAAGACCGAACTGGAAAAAAATCTGAGTAGACCTTTAACTAGTGAGAAGATGGGATCAGGAATCAAAAATCCCCCTGGAAAGAAGAGCCCAAGACCAGATGGCTGCACTAGTGAATTCTACCACATATTAATCAAGAGTGGATATCAGCCAACATGTTCTTAAAAAAAAAAAAAGAGAGAAGGAAACACTTCCAAAGTCATTCTATGAGGCCAGCAGTACCTTGATACCAGGTCCAGACAAGGTCAGCACAAGGAAAGAAAATTACAGGCTGGCATTCCCGATGGTTATAGATGCAACATTCCTCAACAAAGCATTAGCAAACCGAACTCAGCAGCACATTAGAAGGATCAAACACATGGTTAAGTGGAATTTATCCTTGGGCTGCAAGGATGGTTCAACATACACAAATCAGTTTATGGGATATATACCATATTCATAGGATGAAGCATAAAAATCATATGATCAGCTAAACAGCAGCAGAAAAAGCATTTGACAAAATTCAACATCCTTTCATGATTTGAAAAAAAAACCTTGACACAGTAGGTATAGAAAGAACGTACCTAAGCGTAATAAGGGCTACGTGTGACATGCCTACAGCTAACACCGTGCCCAGTGGTGAAGAGCCGAAAGCTTTTCCTCTAAAATCAGAAACAAAACAAGGATGCTCACTCTCACCACCCAGCCAACATAATGTTGGAAGTACTAGACAGAGCAGTCAGCCAAGAAAAAAAAAATGAAAATAAAAAGCATCCAAATTGGAAAGGAAGAAGTAAAACTGTCTTTGCAGATGTCACGACTTTGCATTTAGAAAACCCTAGAGTCCACCAAAAAAAAAAAAAAAATTGTTAAAACTAATAAATGAATTTAGCACAGTTGCAGGAGACAAAATAAACATACAAAATCAGGTACATTTTGATATACGACCAGCAAATTGCCTGAAAGAGAAATTAAAGACGAAATCCCACTTACAAAAATATCAAAAAGGATAAAATATCCAGGAATACATTTAACCAAGGAAGTGAGAGACCTGCTCATTGAAAACTATAGCAGTGAAGAAAGAAGCAGGTGATGACGCAAATAAACGGAAAGACATCCTGGATTCATTGAAAACTGCAGCAGTGAAGGAACAAGCAGGTGATCACGCAAATAAACGGAAAGACATTCTGGATTCTTGGAGTGGAAGAATTAACATTGTTAAGAGGTCCATACTATGTAAGGCTCTCTGTGGGTTCAACACAATTCCTATCAAAATTCTGATGGCATTTTTCACAGAAATAGAAAAAAATCCTAAAATTTGTATGGCATCACATAAGACCCCAAATAGCTGAAGCAATCTTGAGAAAGAAGAATAAAGCCGGAGGTATCATACTTGCTGATCTTAAAGCATATCACCAAGTTACAGCAAAAAACACATTACACGACAGCAGAATATATTACAAAACAGTATGCTGTGGGCATAAAAAACAGACACAGCGTAGAGAGCCCAGAAATAAACTCACATTAAATGACATGTATATGGTCAGTTAATTTACAATGAGTATTCCAAGAACACCCATGTGGAAAGATTGTCAATAAATGATGTTGGGAAAACTGTATATCCACTTGCAAAAAAAATTGGAGCCCTATTTTATACCGCTTACAAAAATGAACTCAAACTGGATTAAAGATTTAAACGTAAGACCTAAAACTGTCAACCTCCCAGAAGAAAAATAGAGAAGCAGCTCCTTTCCGTTGGTTTTGGCGGTGATGATTTTGCATGCGTCTGATACCAAAAAACAGGAGCAACAAAGGCAAAAACAAAAAGTGGGACTGTACGAAACTAAAGATCTTCTGCACGGCTAAAGGGACTATCAGCAAACTGCAAAGGCAGCCTACAGAAGGGAGAAGCCATTCCCAAACGATATATAAGCTAAGGAGCTAATATACTAAATACATAAGGAAGCCCGACAGCTCGATAACAAAACCCCCAAACAACCCAGTTTTTAAATGGCTCGAGGGCCTGAACAAACATTTTTCCAAAGGACATAGAAAACAGGGCCAACGAAAAGGTGCTCAGCATCACTGATCATCAGAGAAATGCCAGTCAAAGGTATAAGGAAGCATCACCTCACCCTGTGAGGATGGCTGTTTATTGAAAAGACGAGAGGCGGCATTGGTGCGGACGTGGAGAAAAGGGACCCCTCGTGCAGTGTTAGTGGGAACGCAGATCGGTGCAGCCGCTACGGAACATTGGGTGCAGGTGCCTCAAAAACTCAAAACGAGAGCTGCCGGATGAGCCAGCAACCCCACTTCTGGGTGTATATCCAAAGGAAACAAAACCAGTGTCTCAAAGAGATAGCCACATCCTTGCATTTGCTGCAGCATTCGTGTGTCAGCAGAGTTGAGACGTGGAAGCAAGCTGTCAAAGGATGATTGGATAAAGAAATACAGGATGTATGCATACACACAATTAAATATTACTCAACCATAAAAGAGAAGGAACTCTTACCATTTGCGACATGAACACACTTGGAGGACGTTATGCCGAGTGATATAACGCAGAACAAGACTATCGTTTTCCGTGTACGGTGTCACTTACAAGTGAATTATAAAAAATACAGTCAAACTCGTAGGAGCCGAGAAGAGGACGGCGGTTGCTCGGGGCTGGGGGCAGGGGAAAGGGGAGGCGCAGGTCCAAGCGCCTGAACTCTCGGTTCTGAGATAAGTAAGTTCTGGGATCTAATTTGTGACTACAATTATTAATTATTATTAATACTGTTATTCATACAAAAATGTAAACTGCATCGTACATTTCGAATTTGCCAAGAGGGGGGATCTTGAACGTTCTCACCCCAAAGTAGATTTTTGTTCAAAGGTAACTGGGTGAGGTGGCCTTTTGTGATAAGTAACTGGACCGTGGGAATCCTTTCACAACATAGTCACGTATCAGAGCAGCACGTTGTACGCTTGAAACCTAGGCCGTCTTCTCTGTGAATGATAGCTCAGCACGTTTGCGGGAAAGCAGATGAACGCGTGAATAAACTTATCCAGAGATTTATCTGGTGTATCCAGAGACCATGCCTGTGGAACGTTTTTTCAGCCGTAGGAAGGAATGAAGTATTGATTTGCACTACCGTGTGGATGGAATTTGAAAACGTCCTGCCGAGTAAAAGAAGCTGATTATGAATGGCCCCGTGGTGTCGGACTCCATCTACGTGAAATGTCCACAGTGGACAAGTCTGAGCGGTTCCAGGGGCCGGGGGTGGGGGTGGAGGCTGCCTGATAATGGGCGCGGGTTTCTTTCAGATGATGGAAATGTTCTGGAAGAGACAGAAGGTGGAGGTGTCGAAACATTGTGAATGTCCTAAATGCCCCTGAATCGCACCCCCTGGCCTGGTCAGCTTTATGTATGTGAATTTCACCTCCATAAACACAGCAGCTGCAGCAGCTCCCAGCATCTCA
Source organism: Bos indicus x Bos taurus (assembly GCF_003369695.1). Classification (NCBI taxonomy): domain Eukaryota; kingdom Metazoa; phylum Chordata; class Mammalia; order Artiodactyla; family Bovidae; genus Bos; species Bos indicus x Bos taurus. The sequence goes on along the minus strand of NC_040081.1, from coordinate 114,485,033 downwards.
GCCCAGCCCCAGGGGCACCGCTTCGTTTCCACTGCATCCTTCTGAAGTCCCCTGGGTGGGAGTGGGGGGTGCTGGTGATGGTGCTATTCCTGAACTCAGCTGCTATTTTCTCTGTTGCTATTTGCCTAGAAGTGTTCAATTCCACCCCCGCCCCACCCGCCACTCTTTAGCTCTGCTGCCACAGGGTGGGCTTCATGGTCACAGGACCTTGCAAGCTTCGGCCACAGAGGGGTGGTTCATGCCCACTCTCCACCCGGAAGCTTTGCTGGTCGGGGCTGGCTGTGACGGGTGGAAGTCTACAGGACAGGGCTGTGAAACCTGCCAGTTCTTCCCTTTCACTCTAAACGATTCAGCTCTGAAGTGGGAGCAGAGATGAGGCCTGGCGTGGGGAGTCACAGCCCAGGAAGAAAAGGACCCCAATATGCGATGAGCTGAGCAGCCCAGTGAGTCATGTCAGTGATGGATGAAAACCTGCGGAATCATGTAGGAATCCACGGCCCACGCTTTCAGAGTGAGGTGGTGGTGGTTTATTCGCTAGGTCATGTCCGACTTGTGACCCCGTGGACTGTAGCCCACCAGGCTCCTCTGTCCACGGGATTCTCCAGGCAGGAACGCCAGAGCAGGTTGCCATTTCCTTCTCCAGGGGGATCTTGATTCTGATTCCGGCATCGAACCTGCATCTTCTGCACTGCAGGCAGATTCCTCACCGCAGAGCCACCAGAGAAGCCCTTTCCATAGCGTAATGAATGGTTAATCGTAAACAAGACGAAGGAATGGGGTATTTACAAAGTCTCCGTGTACCGCCTACACGGCATTTCCTGACTTCCAAAGGAAAAGGAGTCACTCTGCAGTGGAGACCGCTGGCAGACCCCGGGGCGGGGGCGGGGGGGTCGCTTTAATCAAGTGAGCAAAGTCGATGTCGCCAGTGCCGAGCGCAGTCAGATTCGATGGGAGTCCGGAAGCACCACGTCTGTGATTTTCCAGCCAGAGACGTAACGACTCACGAGAAACACTGACCAGTGCTCTGCGGGGCCACCAAGACACATCTTGCAAAGAGCCGTGCGCACAAATCTTTCTGTAACTCCACCCGTGCGTCTCTGGAGCAGACCCCGAGCAGCAGCCTTGCAGAGTGAAAGCGTGAACACGTTGCTAAATAAGTCAGCGATGTGCTGAAGAGCATCTCTGCTCCGATCCACCTAGTATCGGGTCGGTTGGCTGTGAGAGTGTCTCAGAGAGGGGAGCCCCTCCTGGCTCTTTCTTAAAGACGCAGGGAACTCCCCAGACGGCACACTGGGAAGCCGGGGCCTGAAAACGTCCCCCATCGCTTTCGTTTTCCAGCAGCATTTTTTTTCTAGCACTGCTGTAACAACGAGATCCAGTGAGGTGGCCTCAACAGCAGAGACCTGATTCTGGGTCGGAAGTCAGAGGTCAAGGGCTGGCAGGGCTGGCTCCTTCTGAGGGGGTAAGGGACACTCCTCTAGGCCTCCTCCCGGGGGTCTGCGGGTTCCCTGGCTGCGTCACACTGGGCCTCCACCTCCGTCTGCACGTGGCCTCCTCCCAGCGTGCACGTCTGTGTCCCCATTTTGCCTTTTTATAAGGCTACCCGGGGTTTCCCAGGTGGCTCAGTGGTAAAGAATCCACCTGCCAATGCAGGAGATGCAGGTTCAACCCCTGGGTCAAGAAGATCCCCTGGAGAAGGAAACAGCAACCCACTCCAGTATTCTTGCCTGGAGAATCCCGTGGGCAGAGAAGCCTGGAGGGCTACGGCCCATGGCATGGTGAAAAGAGTCGGACGTGACTTAGCGACAAACCAACAATAACAAACAATAACACACCAGACACAGTGGGCGGGCGGGGCCCACCGGCTCCAGCCGGACCTCGTGCTATTAATAACTAACTACGTCTGCGTTGACCCTGCTTCCCTATAAGGTCACTTCTGAGATCCTGGGGTTAGGACTTCACCATGAATTTGGAGGAGACACGATTCTGCCCGTGACATTTCTTTTCCGGTCCAAAGGGCTCCTTGAGCCCCCTGAACGGGATGAAAACTCTCAGATCTTTAGGACCCAGAGGTAAGATCTGAGTCACCTGTTGCTGCAGGAAACCGCCCCTACCCCGGTGCACACGTGCGGCTGTGCTCGCTGCTACTCACCGTCGGTGGGTGCGGTGGGGCCGCCTCCCGGGGGCAGGCTGACCGCTTCTGGCTTCTCCTCCAGCCCGGGGCTGGCCTGCCTCCTGCACGTGGCAGTCTCGGGGCCCACGAGGGCCAGAACTCCACACCCTCACAGCCTCTGGAGCCAAAGCAAGTCACAAGGCCAGATTCAAGGAGACGGCTCACCTCGAGCGGGTGAGAGGCCAAGCCACCAGGCAAACAGGCCAGAGGGGCGTGTGCAGGGGCGGTGGAGAGACGGCAGGCATGTCTGCATTTAGGGCGAGAGTTTGCATCCGAGTTCCAGCGTCTACAGCCTTCTGTCTTTAGGTGGTGGGAGGAGGAGGAGCCCCGGGCCTTGGGGTCAGACCAGCCTGCTCTCCAGCCCCTCTTGTCCGGACCCGGGCTCAGACACACCCCCACCCACGCTGCACCCCCAGCGCCCCCACCACACCCCCACTCTCTCTCGTCCTTCTGCAGGGGCTGGGTGGGTCCTGGCCGGCCGAGGTCCCCCCGCCAGGGACAGGACCCGGCGTCCCACTCCCATGGGCTGTGCTGACCCCGAGCTGGCTTCTCGGATGTGACCCTGGCGAACTTCTCTAATTTGTAAAGCAAACTCCGGGGAGGGTTGGGAGGAGGGGGTGCGGAAAGGGGCTCTTCACGGCCCACTGGGTCCCCTCCGCTCCGCTCAGGACAGATTACCCAACCATCCGTCAGCAGGCCCCACTGGGCCTTTGGGAAAGAAAGCCGGAGCAGAGTTCAGTGGGCGGCCCTCCCCTCCTGCCCCCAGAACCTTCCAGCAACCCCTGGCTTGCCCCCTCCCCCGTGAGGTCACTGGGCGGAGTGGCGTGCTGGCCTGAGGCCGCCCTCGCCTGGCCCCTCGGGCTCTGTGACTGGGCATTGCTCCCCGCTGATCCTGAAGCCCTGTGACAGCAGGGCGGCTGCTCCAGGCCATTTGCTTTTGAATGGCCCAGCCTGCCCGCCTGCGGAGAGAGGAGGCCCTCTCTTGCAGCCCCACTCCTGGGAGGGGCAGTGGGCCCGAAGTGGCTACAGAAGCCTAAAGCCTTCATGCCTTTTGAAGTTGAGACAGAAACTTTGAGGTGTCTGAGAGTTTTCATAAGGTCCCAGAAGATCGGTCACTCTCAGCCCTCCCGGTCCTCCCTTCTCTGGCCGGAGCTCCCAGTGAGAGCATCCCGGAAGCCCCTCTAGCACACAGGCACCAGCCCAGGGTGTGCTGTAGGAGAAAGATGGTGGGGCTTGGGTGAGGGTGAACACAGGGTGTGGCAGGGACCCGCTGGGCACCTGGGACCCGCTACTACCCCCCGAGCATCACTAGTGCCCAGGAGGGCTGGCGTTACCAACCCATTTCCCAGAAAGCCGGGAGAAGCTGAGTGATGATGGCTGAGAGGCAGGGAGAGGAGAACGCTCTGGGCCCCCTCTACAGCCAACAGCCGGCGATCCGGCCGGCACTGCTGCTGGCCGCAGGTTAACTGGCTCCCAGTTCATGCCAGCAGCAGCTGGGCACCGGGCAGACTGTGCTTAATAAGTGTGGAATGGAGGCTACTGCATGGGTGAAGGCACAGGAGGATGGAAGGATGGGTGGATGAAAGGAAGGAAGGAAAGTGGATGGTGGAAGGGTGGGTAGATGGATGCGTGGATGGAAGGAAGGGTGGATGGGTGGAAGGGTGGAAGGAAGGAGGGTGGATGAACCGATCATCACAGAGGTGCGTGCAGGACCCTAAGGAGCCCGGGGAGGAGACTAATGTCCCTGGGAGTGAGAGATGCCTTCACAGTGGTGCTGGCTTCTCAGCTGGCTCTCACGTTCAGCAGCAGTTGTGAACTGGTCCCTCTGTATGCCTACGGCGGCTGGTGTCCTTCCAAGAGAAAAGGAAGAAAGGGAGATTCGGGTGCAGGCCCACGGGGAGGAGCTGTGTGACGGAAGCAGAGACGGGAGTGATGTGGCCAAAAGCCCAGGCACACCTGGAGTCCCCAGGGGCTGGAACAGGCAGGAGGGCTTCTCTCTGCCCCCAGAGCTCCTGGAGGGGGTTCACTCCGGCCACACCCTGATTCCACTCCAGGGCTGGGACTGAAGAAACCGCTATCGTTTCAGACAATCACTCTGGGGTCACCTGTGACCGTAACCTCAGGAGCGGAACACGCCTGGTGAATGCTGGTCCGTGCCAGGTGTGTGCGGGGGAGCTCACTGTGTGACGGGAACACTGAGGTGGGATTTGCAGGGAGACACGGGTGCAGAGGAAACCCGCCCCTTCTCGCCACTGGGCTCTGCACCCCTGATCTGAAGCTCCCCCTCTGCTGCCCCCCGAGTCCAGCTAGCAGTTTCCCCCCCTCCGGGGTTGAGGGGCTCGTGGCCTGCGCCCCCTTCCTCTGCCCTGTTGCCCCAGCCCCAGGGGTGCAGCTGCATCTTGAGTCTCTTTCCGCCCCTTTCAGTTCTCTGACACCTGGCTGGCTGTTCTCTATATGAAGGTCTCTGTTGAATGACCAGGGGTGGTTTTGGTCTCCTGAGTGGACCCCACAATGCTCAGGACAAGGGCTTTCCATGCATGGGGAGTAGGGAGGCGCCCGCCTAGCCGACATCACAGGGCGCTCCGTGGGGTCGGGGATCGGGGGGCAGGTGGGAGCTGGCATCCCACACCAGCCAGACCCTTCTCCGAGGAGCCCTGCAGGACAAGGCTCTTCAGAGCGAGACTCAGGGTGTTGAGGGGGCCGCTCAGAGTTTGGGGTGTACTGGGAAGCGACGGGACACTCAGCTCTGAGGGTTCAGCCTTGAGTCTCGCAGGGGTCACCCGATCCACCCCCACCTAACATCCGAAGGGAGAAGCTGCTCAGGGTCTTCCATCGGAGACCTCTGTCCACCTGTGCAGAGCCTGGACCAGCGCTGCCCTGGGCCTCACCGGCTGGATGCTTGGGAAACCAGTATCTTCATCCCTTGGACGATGTGTCTGTTTGAGGCCATGTGAGCCGAGGCCCACCACGGGGGCGGGGGGAGAGAGAGGTGATGGGAGGCACCGGGCCCCCACCGCCCCCCAGCCCACAGCTGCTTCTGGGGCAAACGAGGAGAACAAGGTCTGTTACAGTCAGACTGACCTCCCTAGCCCTCCTTCCTGAACGGGAGTGGGCAAGATTTCCAAGAGAAAACGGTGAGGCTCAGAAGAGCCGGACGTCAACCCCTTCACCGCAGCCATCTGTTAGTCTGACCAGCCCAGCAGCACCAGTGGGGCCGGGCCCCCTTCCAGCAGAGACAGGAAATCCTCAACACTGGTTTGGGAAATAAAGTCAAGACACAGCGGGGACCTGGGTCCCGTTCCCGGGCCTCAGCGGCCACTCTGCCTCAGGCGTGGTCTTCCCGGCCGTGAAATGGGCTCGGTGATTGAGGAAGTACTGAGGGAAAGCAGAGAACTAAGCCATGGAATGCGGATTTCAAGCAGCCACGATGAGAGAGGGACGCCAGCCGTCCTCAAGGTGCTAGCTTGATACGATCAATAACTCAGCAGCTCTGGGAGTAGGGAGTGAGGCACACATTTTTAAAATATAAAAAATGATGACAAACATTACCCAGATGTATCTCTGTGATTCCTCCAAGGAAACACAGGAAAACACAATTGCTCTGAGCATGCCGAAGCTTCACACAGGCATCAGCTTCGCCTCCATCAAAAGATACTTTCTCCTAAAGATCATTATCACGATTCCAGACAGGAAAAAATTTACTGTTGTGAGCGCTGGACAAATATTATGCTAATCTCAAATCGAGAGCCAAAAACGTGCTCTGACAACAATATGGATGTTACTTTGGTTTTTTTCCCTGGGTTTCCTCCCGTGTTTGATCAGCAGATGTAAGCTTAGCTCCGATGGGGCTGCGGGAAGCGCCAGACTCTAATTAAAACCACGGTGGGGTGAAGATGCCGGCCGAGGGGAATGGCATTCTTCTGCCTAGACTCTGTCTTTGGCTCCGGGGGCCCTTCCTTGCTCAGCCAGTCAATGGCCATGCGAGCCCAGCGCTGTGGTCACCGGGCGCCGGGGTCCTGCACAGAGCTGGAAGCCCTCAGACTGCGGCCGGGTGAGTGGGCGGGGCAAAGACCGTGACGGACAGGGCAGGGGCGGGACAGCCTCCGCGCGCGGAGGATGCGCTCGCGCTCAGCGTAGGTTAAGGAAACTACCCGGGCGACCTGAGGCAAGTCACTTCACCTCCCTGGGCCTCAGAGTCTGTGTTTCTAAGATGAATTTGGTAATATCATGTATGAAACGAGTTGCCAGTCCAGGTTCGATGCACGGTACTGGATGCTTGGGGCTGGTGCACTGGGACGACCCAGAGGGAGGGTAGAGGAGGGAGGAGGGAGGAGGGTTCAGGATGCGGAACACGGGTATACCTGTGGCGGATTCATTTCGATATTTGGCAAAACTAATACAATATCGTAAAGTTTAAAAATAAAATCAAATTAAAAAAATAAAAAATAAATGCAAAAAATAAATAAATAAAATGAATTTGGCGAACGAGCTGCGTCACAGGCCAGCGAAGGTGAACGAATGCTATCAAGGCCACGAGTCTCGCGTGGGCGGGACCTGGTTGCTTGCTCTTCGTCCAGATACTAGAGCGATGCTTGGTGCATCCTAGGCGCCTGGAAAGGTTCTCGGAGAGAAGGAAGGAGGAGCAAAGGGGAGGAGGAAGGGAGGGAAGGAAGGAGGAAGACATTTATGGGAGGGGAGGGGTCATATGAGTTGCTTTTTGCGTAGAATACTGAGCTACTTGGAAGCTGCTGCCTCAGATTCCAAACTCCAGAGCCATTTCTGCGTGAACTATCCCTAAAAGTGTTCATTTGAAAAAAAAAAAAAAAAATCAGACTCCTTAGGGGGAAGCATTGAAAACCCTCCAGCTTCCCAGGTAACACCCGCCTTCATCTGGGCTGCGACGTGATCTCATGAAGGACTGGGCATGCCAGAGATGACTTCTTCCGAAGCTGAGACCTCTGAAGGGCTTGGCAGGATTGTCTCTAAACAGGTCGGTCCTGTTGTGCCTGACTTAATCAGAGCCTACGATGGGCTGAAAAACCTGGGGTCCTGGGGATGTGTTTTTCCGGGGACTTATTTCCATGTAAATTGCTGCCCTTCAGAGTCAGGCCTTGCAAAATGCAGGCGCTCTGGAAGGCAGAGTGATCAAAGCCTGGAGGAAGTGTAGGGTAAGGGAGTTAGAGAAGGCGAGGTTCAGAAGAAGAACGACCGGCACTTTCCAGGAACAGATCGCCTTTAATGAGGTGAGAAGGGGGCAGCAGTCAGATTGGTGAACTGCCGCACTTCCCAAGAAAAGAGTAAGTATATATAGGCATGTATGTGGAAAGCTACTGTCCTAAGGGGCCTGTTCTCCAAGTTTGTTCGGAGTAGTTATCTCTTAAATGGCTGGGGCAAGGAATTTTGGAAATCGGCCAGAGGCTGGACTGGCTGGGAACTGGGCATAATCAACCTTAATGTCCATTTTTTTCTTCAGGTGAGAGAGTTCTTTGTTTTGCATAGAATGGAGGGGAGGACCTGGGGGGAGTTTTAACTCCAGGCTATTTTGAGCTGCGGAACTTTCCTTCAGGAAATGGGTTTACAGCTTGCATCTTCCTGAAGGGTGTCTGCCTGCACCCCCACGGTTCCTGCACACAGCTGCCTGCGTGCAGAGGCTGGCGGCAGACAGCAGTCCTGTGTCCGGGATTCAGGTCCACCCTCCCTGCTGCTGTGTGGCCTTAGCAAGCTCCCTAACTTCTCAGGGCCTGTTTCCTGGGCAGTGGGCAGAGGGTAGCCGGTTACCTCCCAAGGTTGTTGACAGAACTCAGGCCCCATCCTCCTCACCCCCTACTCTCACCCCACCCCCCCACCGCCATCCCCGCTTCCACCTCCCCCCACCACCATCCCCCCCATTCCAGCTCCCCTGGGGAGTGGGAAAACGCTGGCTCATCCTGGGAGTCAATCCCGGGACGCTCTGTCCCTAACCCACACCAGATGCAAGGTCAAGGCGAGGAGGCCCCAGGGTCCCCACCGAGTCCTTGTCCAGGTGCCCACGTGGCCCCACCCTCCTCTCCCGTTAACCCCCTGCAGCCCAGCTGCGGGCCGGGAGAGCCGGCTGGGTCAGGGGCCGGCCACCAGCAGGGACCCAGCACTCCCCCGAACCCAGGCTCCTGGCAGCAAGGATGAAGTGTGAGGCTGGGTCTCCAAGACCCACAGGCTCTGTCAGCCTCCCGACACACACCCGTCAAGGGGCTCTCATGCTTCCTGGCGCCCCCATGGGCCCGGAGGCCCTTTCGGGGTCTGCACCCATCAGGGGGGCAGTGCGTGCCGGGTGAGGGGTGCACTAGGTTCACCCCACACAGACGCCCCTTCCCTGCAGGGTGGGGGTGCTCTGGAAACCTCCGGCGGCTTCCCCAACTCGAGCGACAGCAGAGCTGACGGGCCTGCCCACCACTCCTTTACAGGGAGGTAAACCGAGGCCCAAGAGGAGCTGACGCCTGAGCAGGTGTTCCCCGAAGAGGTGGGGTTCCACCCCCAGGCCGGAGAAGAGGAGCGGCTCTGGGTGCAGGAGACGTGGGGGATGGGGCGAGCTGGAGGGGGGGCCATGCCTCGTCTACCCGGGGGTCTCCACAGACCCTGCCCTGGGTCCCTCTGGCTTCTCCAGCTCCACTGGGTCCCCGGATCTAGGACATCCTGCCTGAAGGAAGGTCCACTGGCGTGGACCATCGTCGAGTGAGGTCCAGAGCCCAGGGTCAGCAAGATGGTTTGGGGTGAGTTACCCAGCTCCTCTGGGCCTCCATTTCCTGGTCTCCTGAAAGGACGTGATAGTCCTTTGAGGCTAAAACAGGAAAATGAAGATGCACTTGAGCACGGGCTGTCCCTGGGGATGTGTTCCCAGCCCCTCCCAGCCCTCCACACCTGGAGGCCACTTACCCTCCCTGCCGTCCAGGGGGCAAAACTCTTGGCATGGGAGAAACATGCCCAGAGGTGCACAGGAGTGGATGGACTCCGTTGTTCAGTCGCTCAGTCGTGTCCGACTCTTTGCGATCCCATGGACTGTAGCACGCCAGGCCTCCCTGTCCTTCACTATCTCCCAGAGTTGCTCAAACTTACTTCCGTTAATTCGGTGATAGACTCTGCACCTAATTATACAATCACTGGGCTTTCGCTTGAAAAGCTTAGCAATGTAACACTTCTTTTGGACAAACCTTAAGCCCTGGTGAACACCAGTCTTGGGTCCCCCAGGGCCTTGGGGCCCAGAGCGCATCTACCTTAAAATCCAGGTGGCCAGACTCTGCCTGACAAGCCCTCTGCACTCCGAGGTCATGGGGCTTCAGAGCAAGCGGGCCGGACCCTGAGTTGCCCAAGGCTCTAGGGCTGGCCTTGGCCGCAGATCCAGGGTCCCCAGCCCGGCCCGGTGCCCCCCAGCTTCTGTGTAGCGGATCGTTCCTTAAGACCGAACTCCCCAGCCTGCGCTCAGCCAAACTGCTCTGGCTTGGGGGTGGCTTGGCGGTGGCCGAATGCCAGGGGCCTGAGAACAAGTTTGCAGGCCCACCTGTGGGCCTGGTCTCCCAGCTGCTGTCCAGCCCACTCGCCTGTCCTGCTTCCCCGGTCCCCCTACTTCCCAGAGCAGAGGGCCCCAGGCCTGAACTCTTGAAGAAAGAGAGGGAAAGGCCTGGAGAGAGGCCCATGAGTTTGTAGGGACTGTCCAGCCACACTGGGCCCAATGCTCAGCAAGGCTCTTGGCTGGTGCTTCAAGCTTCTCAATCTGTAAATAAGAGGCCATATTTTCGCCTTGACTGGGCCACAGGACTGTGTAGCTCAAGCTGTGGGGACCCGGGGACCCCGTGGGCAGTGAGAGCAGCGGGACACTCTGTTCCCAGGAAGATGTCAAAGCGGAGAGCTGCCCTCCTGTGGCAGGTGCAGGGGGCCTGGGCCCCCCAGGTCTCGTAGGCGTCCCTGCGCTTCCAGGATGGACAAGCGGAGGGTCTGTCACTCACCGCGGGGTCTCGGCCTGCCTGGCCCCAAGCCCCCACTGCCTGACCCGGCTGGCAGCGCCTGGCGGGGTGCGGGGTCAGCGCTCGGTGGGAAGGTTAAACAAGCAGACGCTGAGGCGGAGGGGGCGCCGCTAGCGGGGGAGGCCCGGTTCCCGGCTGTGGGGGCGAGTCGGCGCCCCCCGCCGGGGTGTGGTTGGGGTGGGGAGGTCAGCCTTCGGGACAGAAGCGCCTCCCGTCCGAAGTTCCCGGTCGGTCGGCCGCCTGCCCCAGGGCCCCGGGGTGATGAGCGCAGATAGAGGGAGCGCGGAGCCGCGGGAGCGCAGAGCCAGGCCGGCAGCGGTAAGAACTGGATCACTCGGACCGGCTGACCCGGGCCCAGGGTGGGAGGCGGCGGCGGCCGCAGGATTCAGTCCAGGCCGGAAGGGGCTCAGGGCCCGCGGAGCGGAGTGGGGGGTGGCGCGGAGCGGCTGCGGGAACCGTCGGGGTGAGAGGCGGCGGCTTCGTTTGGGGAGTTTAAAACCGAGGGGAGACGCAGGAGCCCGCGAACGCTGCGTCCACGGCCGCGGCCCAAGCGCACAGGCAGGGCTTAGGGCGGGGGAGCGGGGGTCAAGGTCAGACCTCGGTCTCTGGGAACGCATTCGGTCAGGGCCCGACAAAGCGCACTGGGCGAGCGCAGCCAGGCTCCGCGGGTTCCACGCGCGGGGGCTCTGGTCGCGCTGGTTTTCGGCGTCGGGGCGGCCCGGGCTCCTGGGCTTTGGGGGCACCTCTGCGGGTCCGCCCACGGTGCTCCTGTTCTGACGGGGGGGCACAGGCTATGGTCGACAGGTGACGTGCTCTGGGTTCATTTTTAGAGACGGCATTACTGCCTGCGGTCTTGGGGAAAACGGAGGCCGGTGATCCCCGCACTCAGCCTTGCAGAGGCCACTGGATCCAGATTCTCAGTCGGGGAGGTGAAGACCCACCGTGGCTCCTGGCAGAGGCCACGGGGTGGAGGGCGGTGGGGAAGAGAGAGAGCGCTAATGTCCTGTGTCAACGGCAGCTCTGACCCTGCACCCCCAGCTTTAAAGGCCCAAGATGCTAGGGGAGCCCCATTCTCCCCACGGGAATCCCTACTCTGGAAGCCCTCCCCCGACCCCAAAGCTTAGCGTCGGGGTTCCTGAGGCTGGGCTGTTGAGGGCCAGGCCTGGGGCCTCAGGGCCGTCGCTGGGGGCGGCGGGTTTTCCAGTGCTGGGGGTCCGGGGGAGCAGGCGCCAGGGGCAGGAGACCTTCCAGGGACACGGAAACCTCGAAACCAGCGCTCCTGCAGAGGGGCGGCGGCAACCGAAGAGCCAGACCGGGCTCACTGGGCTTCCTTCTAAGCGCTTGGAAGTCCCTCGCGCCCGTGCCCCCCCCCCTCCCCCGCCCCAAGGGCTCTGTCCTGCGCCCTCTCTTCCCGGCCGGTGGGGCAGCGGGGGGGTGGGGCGGGGGGTGGGGGTGGGCTTCGGCTGCTCTCAGGACAGGCGCTGGGTCCCCCGGGGGCTCTCCACCGCCTTGCGTGACCGCAGCCCATCAGAAGGATGAGCCCATCAGAAGGATGCGCCCATCAGAAGCCGGCGGGCTCCCCTGGCTAACCTGCTCAGAGTCAGAAGGAGGCATTTTCTACGGAGTCGGGGGTTAGTTCTTGGGTTGCCAGCCCGGAGGAGCCTGCAGTCCCGAGCCAGTGGCGTCGGGGGACTGGGAGGCGCCTCTCTGGAGAGATCAAACCGAAGTCCAGGGAAACCGGGCAAGAAACCCGACCACCCAGAGGGAGGCGGTTTGTCCGGTTTAAAATGCCCAGACGTGGCAGGCCAGACGGCTAGAGGGATGAGGTGAGCAGATGCCCCTCAAGGGGATGGGCCCGCCCTCGGAGCCGTGCCATGGGACACTCCCGCTGCTCTTGGCACCCAGGCCGCGGCACCCCGCGCAGGACCCAGGCCCCGGAGGCCGTGGGCAGCTAGTGAGGGCCTGCTCGGCCTGACTTCCCGAGCGAGCTTCGCCATCCCCTTGCTGCCTCCGAGAGCGAGAGCGGGCAGGGATCGGGGAGGGCGGGGACACGCGGTGGTGAAAGGGACTGTGCCTTCTCTTCGCAAGGCACTTGCGTTTCTGGGGTGACCGCGAGCCCAGTGCACCGGTCGAGCCTCAGTCTCTTCCGGGCGATAACCCAGGTTGCCCACGGGGCACAGAGGCTCTGCCGGGCTTCTCTCCCAGCCGCCCGCAGTCCCGAAGGCCTGAGACCCACACCCCGAGTCTCCCCAGCTAGCTCACCCAGACAGGCCTGCGCTCTCTGTGCTGGGCCCTGTGGAGACAACTTCCCCTGATGCTGGAGGGCAGAGCCCAGGGCAGGGCGACAAAGGACCCTGGGAAAGAAGAGCTGGGGCAGGGAGCTCAGCGGGGAGGGCTAGTGGAGGCAGTGACACAGGGGCTGCGCTGTGGAGCTCGGGTGCTGTGCTGATAGTGGCTTCCGGCCATCCCCCAGGGGAAAACGGTTTTGTAGGGTCCCAGGGGAACTGCTGCGGTTCATGGGGTCGCAAAGAATCGGACACAACTGAGCGACTGAACTGAAGTGGAACCAGGATTCATGCCCTCCATCAGCAGATGGTTTCTGAGTGTCTTCTCTGCGCCAGGCAGGGTTCTAGGCCCCTGGAGGTAGGTGGTGGAGGCCGGGGAAGCCCAGTGGGCTGGATGGGCAGTGAGTAATTTAGTGAGTGGATGCTGTGCCCTCTGAGGTTAGGGAGGGAGGCTGGGAGGCATTCAGGCTGGGACTGAGTGGCCAGAAAACCACCATCTCCTTGCTTGGGGCCAGGGAGGGGAGACAGGACCGTCCTGCACCCACAGGAGGCGGGGTTTGCGGGGCTGGAGTCGAAGAGGGGTGCGATTTGGGGTCGTTGTGTCCAGGAAGGGGCAGGCAGCGGTCCCTGCGGCTGGGGTGCAGGTGCCGGGCTGCAGGGGGCAGGTCGAAACTTAGATTCTGGAATTCCTCTGCTGCCGATTCTTCTCAATAAGACAAGGCCCTGACTGCCCCCCCCCCCCAGGCCCCACCAGATGCCAGTGTGGCTGGGGCTTCCCGGCAGCCAGGCCTCTCCCCTCTGCTGACCCCAGCTCCCCAGCTTAGTGTGGGTGCAGGGTGGTCCCCAGAGCAGCCCTGAGAAGTCAGGGTCATGGCTGTACCCATTCTCCAATGCAGAGACTAAGGCTCTGAGAGTCACTCAGCGAAACAGCCTTGAACACAGTGGAAGGGGCTGCGCCCGGCTTGGGGTCGACTAGAGGTCAGAATCATTTGGGACGGCCTTCCGCTTCAAGGGACAGCTTAACACCAGGGAAACCGAAGTCCACCCAGGGCCAGCATCTGCCCAAAGCAAGCTCGAGACTGGCCTCTGCTCTGGCACAGCCTGGCAGCATGTGGAGGGGAGGGGAGGGGAGGGATGGACGACCGCTGGGCACAGCCCTGGGGAAGACCCCGGGACCTGGCACGAGGGTGGCCAGGGACACCCGGGTCCACACAGTCTCCTGGCCAGCTTAGTGGCCATGTCCAGGGAGGGGAATTTGCAGGGAGCCTGGCAGAACCGCCTGGCCCGAGCTGGGGGCAGCGCTCAGACTGGTTCCAAATTTGGATCAGAGCTGCCGTGCAAAGTGGTAAGGTGCAGAGTTTGGAGCAGGCAAACCGTGTTGAACTAAATTGGGGTGAACTGTGGAGTTCCAGGTAACCTGCCTTGTCTGGGCGTTTAGTAAGCCCCTCACCTGCACTCCGTCCCCTGTAAGTCGGGGGCAGCGACAGCACGTATGCGGGGAGGGGTGCTGTCGGGCCCTCTAACCAGCTAGGTCCTGTGCAGTGGCCCAGGCGTGGGGCGCCTGGTTGTGGTATGGGCACTGCCCCCTCCCATTCTGGGGGATGGCTGGCCCTGTCCCCCTGGTTTCCATGGCCATCTTTCCCCCATGGGGTGGCCCTCAGCCTTTACTTAAGGAGGATGCATCCTCTGGCCTTGGAAGCTGTGGGGAGGAGGGTGGCCTCAGAGTCCCTGGGGGGAAATCCCAGCTCTGCCAGCTCTAGTGGGTGGCCCTGGGGGAGTGAGTGTCATCACCTCCCAGACTTCTGCTTCTGCAGCAAAGCCTGGACCAACCCGGGCCTGGCTCAAGACTATGCCGTGGCCACAGGTGGCCCCGTCCTGCGTGTCTGCTCCTCTCATTCCAGGTTTGCGGACTGTTCTGCCTTGTACACAGCGAAGGCTCACACGTGTCCTGGCTCAGACAAGCTGGGAAAGAAGGAAGGGGTGGAGGGAGGGAGGCAGGGGAGGAGGGAGTAGAGAGAGCCCTTTGCTGGTTTTCAGTCCCTAAGTCATGCCTGACTCTTAGCAACCCCACAGACGGCGGCACGCCAGGCTTCCCTGTCCTCCGCTCTCCCTGAGTTTGCTCCAACTCATGTCCATTGGTGATGCCATCCAACTATCTCATCGCCTGTCGCCCCCTTCTCCTCTTGCCCTCAATCTTGCCCAGCATCAGAGTTTTTTGTTTTTGTTTTTTTCTAGTGAATGGGCTCCTCGCATCAGGTGGCCAAAGCACTGGAGCTTCAGCTTCAGCAGGCAGGGGGTGGGGAGGGTGGACAGGAGGCAGGGAGGGAGGCAGTGGGGAGGACCGCTGCCTCCCACGGGACCCGACAGAGAGAGTTCTAGGAAAACTGAGCTTATCAGGAACCCCAGGGCTGTGATGCCAGCAGGCAGGTGTTCACCAGGATGCTGGGGACGCCGGGTCCTGTGGGCAGGGGCTGCCCCCACAGCAGCAAGAGGGAAGCACATTTGAGAAGTGATGAAGCGGGGCTCCCACACAGATCCCTTACAAGCCCAGACTGTTCCTAGGAGTCCAATCAACTCTGCTATTCCCTCAGGCAGCGGGGAGTGGGGACCTCAGAACCTAGGGAGTGGCTGCTGCCCATCCCCGGACAAGGGGCCGCTGCTGGGCTTGCCTTTCGGGGGCTTCTTCCCCCTTTGATGCACTCAGCTTGGCCAGCTGTCTCCTTTGAAATGCTGAATGAAAGCCCACGGGGAGAGGCTGGGGGTTGCACCTTGCTCCAGCCACTCGACTTTCTGCAGCTGGGGGAGGTGCTGCCTCCTCTAGGGAGCTCGGCTCTCCCTGGGGCTACAGGGGGAGGCTGCCTGGGACTCAGACTGAGGGGCCAGGCAGCCGGGCTGGGCGAGGGCATTTCCCTGCCCGCAGGCCGCCTCGCAGAGAAGCTGGCTCTCCAACTGCTTTCTGGAAATGGTGGTGGCAGCGACGGGCCTGGGCCATTGGTGTCAGCCTCGCCAGGAGAAGGTGCAGGGAGGAGTTGGGGGTCCCTGGGAAGGGGAGGAAGCGGTCCTGGCTCGCTGGCCTGCGCAGGCGGCTCAGAACCGGGATGTGCGGAGGCCCGCCGCCCCGGGGTTCTGTCCTGTCTCCCTTTGGAAAGGGGGTGGCCTGCTTCCCCTGGGAAACAGCTTTTTAGCCACACAGGTCGCCTGGCGGGGTCCACTGAGCTGCGGTGGGGAGCGGAGGTGTGCTGCCCGGGCTGGTGGGCAATCCGGGACCTTCCTGCTACTGGGGAGGGGACAGCGTCCCAGCCTCCCATCCTCATCCTGGCTCCTCTTGGGGTTCAGGTCCCCCCTGGCACCCCAATCTACAGTCCCACAACCCCTTGGCTGTCAGTTCTGTTAGTGTGTCCATTTTTATTTTATTTTTCTGTTGGAGTATCGTTGATTTACAGTGTTTGTCCTGCCATCTCTCCATTGAGGGCACTGGGATTTACGAGGCGGTGAGGCATGGAATCTATCAGCCGGGGATATCCTGAAGCCAGAGGCTGACACACAGTCCGGGCCGCGGGGGCTGAGTGGACAGCGGTGTGATATCTATGGCATCGACTCTCCCATCAAGGACAGAGCCCTTGTGCGGTCAGGGGCAGGGACCCAAGTAGCTTTCAGAGACTTTGAGTTGGCCTCGTGATGCTGTGTGGTGCTGTGACCCCCTGGCAGACCCCCCGGGACACCTACCTCTTGGTGTAGACCCGGGGCATTGAATGAAGGCGCAGGGAAAGGTCTGAGATGGCTGGTCCTGCAGGTGGAAGCCCCGCCCGCCAGCCCACAGACCAGAAGGCAGTGCCCAAGAGACGGGGGTCCCATCACATTCCGGGTCTGGAATTTTTTTTATTTTTAACTGAACACAATGATTTGATTTACAACGTTGTGAGGGGGATTCCACTTTAACAAAGGATTCAGTCAAGGTACAAATTGTCCTGTGAGGACCCACGATGTCCAAGGTAGAGTGCGGGCTGCTTCCCAGCCAGGACAGGGAGTTTGCCCCCCAAGGTGCTAGCAAGTCATCTCCGCTCCTCCTGACCGCTTTCCCTCCCGGAGCCGGACTGTGCTGGCCTAGAGTCTCAGCGACCCTCACACCTCCCAAGCTTGCTGGTTCTTCTCTCACCCCCTGCCTTCTCAATGGTCATTTCATTAAGTGAGGTCTTCCCTGGTGGCTCAGATGGTAAAGAATCTGCCTGCAATGCAGGAGACCTGGGTTAGATCCCTGGATTAGGAAGATCCCCTGGAGGAGGAAATGGCAACCCACTCCAGTATTCTTGTCTGGAGAATCCCACGGACAGAGGAGCCTGGTGGGCTACAGTCCATGGGGTCAAAGAGTCGGGCGTGACTAAGCCACACACACACAAAACACCTCTCTTACAAACGAAGGGGAAAGAGTGGAGTTCGGGAAACTGGTGCTCCAGGGCCCGGCGGATGACTCCTGGCCAGTTAGGTCCTGGTGAGAAAGCATTTTCGCCCTCTGGCCTCTGTAAGTGTTTCTGTTTTAGGAGGACTGTTCTTGTCTGTACCTGCCCCCCCTCTACTTTCTTCCTCTGGACCCTGGCTCTGGGGCCCAGTTTATCCTCAGACCCATGAGGGCATCCTGGAAACATGACAGCTATAGAAAGAAGGGGGCGGGGTGAGCCAATTCCACCAGGGTGCCTACGTGAGCGTCCAGGCTGGGCACAGCCCCTTGAACTGGGGTCCGTGTGGCAAGAGCTTATCATCCTCGATGGATGCTAAAGGTCGCCTTAGCTGCTGGCAGCTCGGGCACCCTCCTCCTCCCCTGTGGTCTTCGGCAGGACCACGAAGCGGGGGCTGGAAGGAGACGTGGGGTGGGTCCCGCATGGCCTGCGCCTGTCCACAGAAGCCTTTGTGTGGGTACGGTTCCACGAGATGCGTGGCTGAGGGTCTGTCCTGGTCTCCGCTGTGTGTGAGGGCCAGTCTGGCTCGGCCTGGCCTCTGTCTCAGAATGGGGCCTGGATGCTCAACTGCGTCCCATCGGCGGATGCCGAACAAATGATGGAGCGAATAAAGGAAGTGCCTGCATGTCCCCAGCCTGCGTCCACAGCCTGTGGGTGGAGGACAACCTGGCCCGGGGGGGAGGCCCGAGGCAGGGAGGCCTGGGCCGGGGGGACATGGTCAGCGTGGGCAGCAGCACCGTCTCCACCCCCCGCCGGCCTTCCCGCGTCACCGCTGTCCAGCGATGGTGGCCCATCCTGGGGACAGGCTGGCAGTGTGGAGTTCTCCCAGAGACAGTCAGACAAGCATTTTTGGGAATGAGGGAGAGATGTCTTCAACCTCACTCCAGTCCTGCCTCGTGGTAGGCCTAAAACCGAGCTGGACACGCTGTCTTAGGGTAACATGTTTGTGGTATGAAGTGTGTGGGATGTGGGGGTGCGGTCAAACCCCGTATTTCCACTTCTCTGCCCAAGAAAGCAGAGATGTTAAAAAGCAGAGACATTACTTTGCCAACAAAGGTCCGTCTAGTCAAAACTATGGTTTTTCCAGTAGTCAGGTATGGATGTGAGAGTTGGACCTTAAAGAAAGCTGAGCGCCGAAGAATTGATGCTTTTGAACTGTGTTGTTGGAGAAGACTCTTGAGAGTCCTTTGGACTGCAAGGAGATTCAACCAGTCCATCCTAAAGGAGATCGGTCCTGGGTGTTCACTGGAAGGACTGATGCTGAGGCTGAAACTGCAATACTTTGGCCACCTGATGCAAAGAACTGACTCATTGGAAAAGACCCTGATTCTGGGAAAGATTGAAGGCAGGAGGAGAAGGGGACGACAGAGGATGAGATGGTTGGATGGCATCACCAGCTCAATGGACATGAGTTTGAGCAAGCTCTGGGACTTGGTGATGGACAGGGAGGCCTGGCGTGCTGCAGTCCATGGGGTCGCAAAGAGTCGGACACGACTGAGAGACTGCTGAACTAACTGCCCAAGACAGGTGTTGGGTTGTTACTTCGAGGCAGTTCTGGAAGCCTCCACACGGTGGCGCTCCTGGGACAGGCCCGGTCCTCCAGGCCTGGTGAAGCTTTTGCTTTTTCAAGCCTTCAGAATGAATCAGCCTTTGATGATACGTCCTCTGTGCGCCCAGCTACGAAAGCAAGCACGTTCCAGCAAAATCTGGCTTATTTATAGATTCAGGTCCAAGATGTTTGGCTTTAGCACATCCTCCCCTGGTCCCAAGGATGGGGTGCTGGACGCCTCGAACGTTAAATGTGTTTGGACAGTTAACTCAAGAGTGACTTTCTCGCTATCTGCATTCGCTGTCTCCGAGCTGGGGGCCAGCTGGGGGGCTCACGTGCTGAGAGCCAGGCCCCCCCATCTTGCAAGCCGCTTCCAGGGATTTTTGCCTTATGACAACACAGGTCAGGCGATCGCGTCCCCCATCCCGTGACTCCGGCTGGATGCGTCCTTCAGGGGAGCTTAGAACAGCCTGGTGAGTTAGGAGAGAGATCGCCCCCGTGGCTGAGAATCACAGGCCTAGTGGCCACACAGGCCGCGAGTCAGAGCCCCAGCCGGGGTTCAGGAGTGGCTCCGTCAGGGGCTCCACCACGGGCGTTGGGGCCGAGAGCAGCACACAGTGGGAGGTTCTTGGCTTGTTGTCCATGCAAAGGGGTGTGTGTAAACAGAGGCCTCTCTGAGGGGTTCACGCATCCTGGAACCTGGCTATGAGGCTACCACCACCCCCCAGGCATAGAGCATTCAGAAGAGCTGCCATCACCCACTGCCTTCGATGACACACATTTGGGTGTGTGTGGAGTTGGGTGACAAGGGCATCAGATCCGATTTCCTCCCCCACTAAGGGTCCCCTCCTTGCTGGCCCCTGACTGTCCCTGACCACACAGATGAAGCTCTGGGTAGCCCCTCCCACAGCTGGAGTCTTACCAGCTTCTCCGGAGTGCAGTGTTTCTGCACATTGTTACATGCATAAGTAAGGGTGGGGTGGGAGCAGGAAAAGATGGTGTGAGCTCCGGGTGTGGGAGTGAGTTCCCTGTTAGGAGAGGTGTGCGAGCAGCAACTCGAGGACCCCTGACAGGAGATGTCTATACTGAGCCATTGTTTAGGACCCTCCCCTTGAACTGATTTCCCGGATTGATTTAAACATCCCACTTTCTGGGCTTCCCTGGTGGACCCAGTGGTTAAGAATCTGCCTGCCCACGCAGGGGACACAGGTTTGAGCTCTGGTCCGGGAAGGTTCCACATGCCGTAGGGGCAAGTGGGACCGTGTGCCACAACCACAGAGCCTGCACTCTGGAGACCGTGACCCCTAGAGCCCACACTCTGCCATGAGAGAGGCCACCACCGCGAGAAACCTGAGCACCGCAGCTGGAGAGCAGACCCCGCCCGCCACAGCTAGAGAAAAACCCATGTGTAGCGATGAAGACCGAGCTCAAGCCAAAATAGAGAAATAGATGAATTAGATGAAAACCCCACTTTCTGTAGGTACTGGGTAGCCTCATCCAGGCCCAAAGAGCTCACTGCTGATGCCCCCGACGAGTACAGAGGGACCAGGCCCGAGCTACTGCAGCGGAGGGTGGTGAGGCCTTAAGTGCTGTCGTGGGCTGGATCGTGTCCCCAGAGGTATCCCCAGGTCCCAGTCCCTGGAACCTAGAAACATGCCCTGATCTGGGAAGAGGGGCTCCATGGACGGGATCAGTTAAGGATCTTGAGAAGACTCTCCAAGGGGCCCCACCTGCCATCACAGGTCTGCCGACAGCTGGAGATGGAGGGAGACTGGTCAGAGAGAGGAGGCCCCAGGGGCAGACAGGGTCTTCCCGCAGAGCCTCCAGAGGGAGCTGGCCCTGCTGACACTGGATTTCAACCCAGCCACGCTGATTTCAGACTCCTGGCCTCCAGAGCCGTGAGCGATTGCATTTCTGTGGTTTTGAGCCCCCAGCGTGTGCTGCATCGTTAGCGTTAAGGCCAGGCATCCAGGGATCGGTCCCTGGGGTCTCACAGACCAAACTCCGAGTCCTGGAGACACTCAGAGCCCAGCTGCAGCTGTGGGGCACCCGGGAGAAGGGCCTTTGTTCTGATGCTGCTCCGTCCCTGCTGGTGTCTGCAGGGGGCTCCCTCGGGAGAGCCCCCCTCCCTTGGGTCCGCACACAAACTCGGGGGTGGGGAGGAAGCTAAATACTGCACCCCGCCTAGTCCTCTTCAAAATCCTTCTCACACGTCATCAAATTTACCCTGCAAATGCCAGAGGTGGGTGCTCTCTGCAGGCGCTGTGATAAGAAATAGCGGAAAGCCTTCGATGGGATGGTCTGTCCCTGGCCAGCCCCCCTCGGCCGAGCAGCTCCGGAGACGGCTCTGTGCCCAGTGATGATCTGGTGCTTACAGTTCAGCCCTCCGTCAGGCAAATAATGCCCTCCTTCCAGGACCTGCCGAGAGGCTCACTGTGGTTTGGGACAGCCGGCCCCAGGGACAGGGAGCTGGCAGTCCCCGCGAGGTCCTCAGGGTGCCGGTGGCCCCTCCGCGCCCTGGGCTGGGGGCCGGGTGGGTGCAGATGCTTCCTGGTCTGGGAGCTCGTGGATGGAGCTTTGCGTGGCAGGGAGAGGCAGATGCTCAGAGGTGTTCAGAGAAGCCCAAGGAGGAGGAGGAAGGGAGGCTGGACCTGGGCACTGTAGCGGGGCACTCCCAATGCAGTGCTCCCTGCCCGCCCCGGACTGGGCCCTCACCCACAGTGGGGCCGGGGAGGGACGACCGAAGGAAGGCACAGCCTCACCAAACGTCCCCTGACTCAGAGTCAAAGCCGCTTTGCTCCCACGAGTCTGGCAAAAAGAATGGAAAGGAGCCACGCTACCTGTTGGCAGAGGACGGAGGAAAGGCACTCCCAGCAAGCACTGATGTGAACGTGAAGCCTTTCAGAAGAGGAACCTGGAGCAACGCATCGCGCTCACGCACACTCAGGCTGTCGGCACATCAGCCGCATCCCAGGAATCTCCCCCACGGGAACAGAAGGACCAGCTCCTGGGCAGTGGACACAGGGACAGGGTTACCTGCTGAGAAAACCCGAAGCTGGGGTACAGGGTTGTTGCCGCCCAGTCGCTCAGTCATGTCCGACTCTCTGCAACCCCCTGGACTGCAGCACGCCAGGCTTCCCTGTCCTTTTCTATCTCCTGGAGCTTGCTCAAACTCCGGTCCATTGAGTCGGTGATGCCATCCAACCATCTCTTCCTCTGTTGTCCCCTTCTCCTCCTGCCTTCAATTTTTCCCACCATCAGGGTCTTTTCCAATAAGTCAGTTCTTCACATCAGGTGGCCAGAGTTTTGAAGCTTCAGCTTCAGACCTTCCAATGAATATTCAGCGTTGGTCTCCTTTAGGACAGGGAAATGCCATTAATGGGCGGGTGGTGGGGATGTGTGGCCCTCCCCCAGTAAATGCACACGGCCGAGACCTGGATGAATGGGGCTGAGCTGGGACTGAGAGGGTTTCTGTGGGCCAGGGCCAGTGGAAGGGCTTTCCTGGTGGCTCAGCGGTAAAGAATCTGCCGGCAGTGCGGGAGCTTCAGGAGACACAGTTTCGATCCCTGGGTTGGGAAGATCCCCCAGAGAAGGACATGGCAACCCACTCCAGTGTTCTGGCCTGGAGAATCCCCATGGACAGAGGAGCCTGGTGGGCTACAGTCCATGGGGTCACAAAGAGTCGGGCATGACTGAAGTGCCTTAGCATGCACGCCAGGGAGAAAGGAGGGGCAGAAACCCCCACGGAAGGTGGCGGGGCTTCCTCCACTGGTTGCCATGCTGTGTGCCTCTGTGTTCACATACGTTTGTGTTACGTAGGTGAAGTGCGTACGGAGAATATATAAAGACGCACGTGAGGCTGGCCGCGCGGGTTCTTGGGGGATGATACGGAAGTGGCAGGGTGCTGATGGGGGGCCCGTGATGGAAGAGAAGCCCTGGGGTGTCACCTGGCACCCGGACACAGATGGCATGTTCACCCGTGTAGGGGTGTGAGGCCTCCCTGTCTGTCACCAGCTCCTGGATTCACCCAAACTCATATCCATCGAGTCAGTGATGCCATCCAGCCATCTCATCCTCTGTCGTCCCCTTCTCCTCCTGCCCCCAATCCCTCCCAGCATCAGACTCTTTTCCAATGAGTCAACTCTTCACATGAGGTGGCCAAAGTATTGGAGTTTCATCTTTAGCATCCAAAGAACACCCAGGACTGATCTCCCTTAGGATGGACTGGTTGGATCTCCTTGCAGTCCAAGGGACTCTCAAGAGTCTTCTCTAACACCACAGTTCAAAAGCATCAATTCTTCAGTGCTCAGCTTTCTTCACAGTCCAACTCTCACATCCATACATGACCACAGGAAAAACCATAGCCTTGACTAGACGGACCTTTGTTGGCAAAGTAATGTCTCTGCTTTTCAATATGCTGTCTAGGTTGGTCATAACTTTCCTTTCAAGGAGTAAGCGTCTTTTAATTTCATGGCTGCAGCCACCATCTGCAGTGATTTTGGAGCCCAGAAAAATAAAGTCAGCCACTGTGGGTGTGTGTATATATGTGAGTGTGTGTTTGTGTACATAACTGAGGTTTGTGCACATAAGTGAGTATATCTGTGGGTAGATAAGTGTATGTCTGTGAGTATACGAGTATGTGTGTACAGGTGAGTGTATCTGTGTGTGCATTAGTGAGTGCGGTGTGGGTGTGGGTCTCTGGCCCAGGCTGTGCCCGCTCTCAACACTGCGGGGCAAGGAGGGTGCTAGGATGTCGGCGGGGGTCTTGGGTGGCGGCACCCAGATGGCTGTGTTATTTGCTCCGTCGTCAGGCACTCGTCACATTCTCTGTGTCGAGCGTGCATTATTCATACAATAAGCAAGCTGTTTGGTTGTGGATGGAAATCTGGGTTGAGGGCAGAGGCCCTGAGAGGCCAGCAGAGAGCCAGGGGTGCCTCTGCGGGTCGCAGGTGCCCTCGGGGGTGCCTGTCACCAGCATCGTCCGCGAACATCGCTTGCACTGTCTGGGCGCAGTTTATTCCTCCATCAGGTGAGGGACTCAGGCCGAGAGCGGTCCAGGGGCTGCGGGTGGGCCCGAGGCAGAGCCCAGCTCCTCCGTGGCCTCTAGTAAGGAAGGAGGCAACCCCGGGACCTCACGCCAGCCTGGGGGAGCCTGAGGGGGTCCACCCACCATGTGGACCTCCCCTCTGTCCTCACTTCAGAGGGTCTGTCGGTCAGTGTGGGGTTTTGCCCTCTGAGATGGTTCCTGACCCCCCAGGCCCTCTACACCTGCTGTCCCCACTGCCACCCCGATCACAGGGCCGGCTGAGCACAGAAGGACCCCAGGCTGCCAGGACCCCCAAACTTGCCCCTGTGTCCTCTGCTCTCATTCCACAGCCTGGCAGCCTCGGGTCCCCCAGCCCCATCAGCTTCTCTGCCAAATGCCCCTTAAAGTTCCCCTCTGCCAGGGCATCTCTGGGGATTTTAAGTTTGTCTACTTCATTTTGCAAAATCAAGGAGTGCTCCCCGCTGGTGCAAAACTCAAACAGGGCAGACAGTGTAGACCTGTGACATCCTTCTACCCTATCCCAGCGCCCAGCTCTCCAGGGAGGGAGCATCAGTCCAGCTCCAGACCTCCTCCCACAGCCAGGGAAGCTGCACTGTGTCCCGTGGCTGCGAGAGGAGAGGGGGGACAGGTGATCCCCAAAGCAGAAGCTAACTGTCTGCAATTCCCTGATAGCTCAGCTGGTAAAGAATCTGCCTGCAATGCAGGAAACCCTGGTTCGATCCCTGGGTCAGGAAGATCCCCTGGAGAAGGGATAGGCTAACCACTCCAGTATTCTTGGGCTTCCCTGGTCGCTCAGCTGGTAAAGAATTTGCCTGCAGGGTGGGAGACCTGGGTTCGATCCCTGGGTTGGGAAGATCCCCTGGAGAAGGGAAAGGCTACCCACTCCAGTATCCTGGTCTGGAGAACTGGACTGTAGTCCCTGGAGTCGCAATGAGTTGGACGCCACTGAATGACTTTCACTCAGAGACCTGAATTCCACGGCCAAGGTGCGGCCAGGGCCGGGCTCCCCTCGAGGGCACTCTCCCAGGGCACCTGGATCAGCTCCAGCCTTGTGGGGTCCCTGCCCAGCCACATTGCTTCTTTGCAGTGCATTCCTTTTGTAAGGACACCAGTCATAGTGGATTAGGGCACACCCACGCCAGGGCGACGGAGCTACTGGTGATGGGATTCCAGCTGAGCTGTTTCAAATCCTGAAAGATGATGCTGTGAAAGTGTTGCATTCAGTATGCCAGCAAATTTGGAAAACTCAGCAGTGGCCACAGGACTGGAAAAGGTCAGTTTTCATTCCAGTCCCAAAGAAAGTCAATGCCAAAGAATGCTCAAACTACCACACAATTGCATTCATCTCACACACTAGTAAAGTAATGCTCAAAATTCTCCAAGCCAGGCTTCAGCAATATGTGAACTGTGAACTTCCAGATGTTCAAGCTGGTTTTAGAAAAGGCAGAGGAACCAGAGATCAAATTTGCCAACATCCATTGGATCATCGAAAAAGCAAGAGAGTTCCAGAAAAACATCTACTGCTTTATAGACTATGCCAAATCCTTTGACTCTGTGGACCACAATAAACTGTGGAAAATTCTTCAAGAGTTGGGAATACCAGACCACCTGATCCATCTCTTGAGAAATCTGTATGCAGTTCAGGAAGCAACAATTAGAACTGGACATGGAACAACAGACTGGTTCCAAATAGGGAAAGGAGTACATCAAGGCTGCGTATTGTCACCCTGCTTATTTAACTTCTATGCAGAGTACATCATGAGAAACGCTGGGCTGGAGGAAGCACAGCTGGAATCAAGATTGCTGGCAGAAATATCAACAACCTCAGCTATGCAGATGACACCACCATTATGGCAGAAAGTGAAGAAGAACTAAAGAGCCTCTTGATGAAAGTGAAAGAGGAGAGTGAAAACGTTGGCTTAAAGCTCAACGTTCAGAAAACGAAGATCATGGCATCTGGTCCCATACTTCATGGGAAATAGATGGGGAAACAGTGGAAACAGTGACAGACTTCATTTTTGGGGCTCCAAAATCACTGCAGATGGTGACTGCAGCCATGAAATTAAAAGACACTTACTCCTTGGAAGAAAAGTTATGACCAACCTAGATAGCATATTCAAAAGCAGAGACATTACTTTGCCAACAAAGGTCCGTCTAGTCAAGGCTATGGTTTTTCCAGTGGTCATGTATGGATGTGAGAATGGGACTGTGAAGAAAGCTGAGTGCTGAAGAATTGATGCTTTTGAACTGTGGTGTTAGAGAAGACTCTTGAGAGTCCCTTGGACTGCAAAGAGATCTAACCAGTCATCCTAAAGGAAACCAGTCCAGAATATTCATTGGAAGGAGTGACGCTGAAGCTGAAGCTCCAATACTTTGGCCACCTGATGCGAAGAACTGACTCCTTTGAAAAGACCCTGATGCTGAAAAAGATTGAAGGCCGGAGAAGGGGATGACAGAGGATGAGATGGTTGGATGGCATCACCGACTCCATGGACATGAGTTTGAACAAGGTCGGGGAGTTGGTGATGGACAGGGAGGCCTGGTGTGCTGCGGTTCATGGGATTGCAAAGAGTTGGACACCACTGAGCAACTGAACTGAACGCCAGGGTGACCCCACTAGAAGTAACTCGTTACCTCTGCAGTGACCCAATTTCCAGATAAGGTCACTTTCTGAGACTCGGGGGGTTAGGGCCTCAGCATGTGAATTTTGGGGAGACACCACTTTCCATCACGGACGTGTACAGGAACAACCGCAGACGAATGAACTGGTGTACCGTGTGCCTGTGCAATGACGCCTGTTTGTATTCACCTCCATGCACACCTTTGGTGCACATCGGGTACCCTGTTTGCTTGCCTCCCCCAGTCCGTCCTTGGTCCTCGGGAGGCCCCCCCTCCATCAAGAACACCCATTCTTTTCCCAGTGGCGCGAGGCGGTGTGAAGAGGGGTAACTGTTGACATACCCGCTCTCCTCTGCCTGCAGGAAGCGCAGTTCTTGGAGGTCAGGGGTCCTGCCGCAGCGATGCGCTCTGAGTCATCACTGCCCACAAGTCCTTGCGGGGCTTCCAGTAGGATGAGCTCATGCGCGTGCAGGCGGGAGCGGAGGGTGGCGAAACCCGCTGGACTTTGAGCTCTGGGCTTCTGGGGGGAAAGGGTGGGGCTTCCGAGCCCCGCCCCCACGTGCACCGCCCACGGCCAAGATAAGGAAGCAGTGTAACTACCATTATGAGCCAAACAGTTCTGCCAGCACCACGAGCTGGGCATTCCCCCCCTCCCCCCGCCCCTCAGCACTCCCAGATAGTCCACAGGCTTTCACTCCAAAACCTAGACGGGTGAGCCTAGACGGTTCAGACAGGCGGGCCTCCCATTAGGCCCAGAAGAGTTTCTAGAAACTTCCCTCGGGCTCCTGGGAAGAGGTTCCCTGCACCGTGGTCAGTCCAGCCCTTTGTTCCAGCCTCATTTCTCCAACCCCAAGTCACTTGCCATCAAGGTTACGGGCCGCCCGAGCTGTCTGAGGGTCACCAGCGGTTTGGATAACACCACGCATAAATCTGTGCTCTCTGCTGTGGAAACCCCCACGAGGTGAAAGCCCCCCACCTCGAGGTACCCTTTACATTCCAGCCAGACATCCCCACACCCCGAGTCTCAGCGACCACAGCTTCGCGTATCTTTACTGAGACAGGAAAACTCGGCGTCCAGAGTCCAGAAGGCAGAGCCGGTGGTTGGCCGTCACACAAAGAAATCCTGTGTGATTGTATCATCGCAATGAAGGATAATCTTGAAAATGCCCATCCATGGTGTGGTTTTCTGGGCCCCGTCCCTCCCCTCCTTTTCCAGAAGAGGAGGAGGCGCGTGGGGATAGCAAACAGCCTTGCGTCTCATTGCTGCTCAGTGGCCGGACTGGGGCCCAAATTCAGGGATTGCTGTGAGGTGGTACGGATGTGATAAAGCAAGGAAAATAACATGCTCTTGGGGGAATCTAGATGGTGGGTATGTGGGTGTTCTCTGGCCAGTCCCTTCAAAATATGCCTGCAAAGGAAGAAAGGGTCCGTCCACCAGTGAGAGCTCTGGGCAGGGTCCAAGGTTTGCTGAGCACCGGGGCACAGAGATTTGGTGAGTGCCTGCCCCAAGCAGGAACAAGACAGACACAGCATCAAGCCCGGGGAAGGGGTGAGCAGGGGGTGAGCACGGGGCGAGAGGCCGCTCTGGCCCAGATAGGGGCTCCTGGCAAAGACCCCAAGGGCGGGAGGGGGCGGCCTCCCGGCGGGGCGGCTCTGAGCTGGGACCCTTCCGGGGCCCTCCGGCGGGGAAGGGGACTTCTTGGCTGTCCCCGCAGTTCTGCCTGGGAACAGGTCACCTGCCCTTGGGGAAAAGCGGTTCTGGCCGCGCACACACACGAGGCTCTGGGCCGAGTCTTTGAGAACCGCCGGGCGGAACCAAGGGCTCCCGCTGGCTCCGGTCCTCTCTCCTATGTGCCTGCCGCGCTAGGTGATGCCGGCCACGTCATCGTCCCCCGCCCCGCTCCTCCCCTTCCCTCCCCGCCCCTCTCCTCCCCTCCCCTCCCCTCCGCTCCCCTACTTCCCCCTTCTTCTCCATCCCTGCCTCCCCCAAGCCTGTCCCCCAACCTCCTGGGGACTGGAAACTCTGGGAAGCATCCACCTAACACTTTGTGAGCACCTTCCTCCCCTTTTCAGTGTTTAAAGGGAGACTCACTCCGGAGGTGGGTGGACCTCAAAAGGCAGCCCAAATCATGCTCAAACATGTGGTCTTTTTCAAAAGCAAGCGTTTCCTCAGGCTCGCTCAACTGCCCCATTGCCTCTACTCAACCCCAGGCCAGCCCCTGCGCACGCCGGGACTGTTATTCCCACTTTAGTGCTGAGGACGCTGAGGTCCCCAGAAGGCGCGGGGCGACTTGCTCCTGACCACAGTGGGACTCAGCAACTGGACTGGGAAAGGAGCCTGGAGCCTGCGTGCACACCTGCACAGCTGCACGGCCACTGTCTGTGGCTGGGATGTGGGGAGCGGACCCTTGGACAAGCCCATAAGCAAGTCCCAAGGCTCCGCGACCCTGCCCACCCCTGTCCAGGCCTGTAGGCCACCAGGTGGACGCCTGAGATGAATGTGGCCCCTTTCCATGGCCACTGCCCTCCTGAGGCTTCGCTGCTTGCCGCTAGGACAGTGACGGGGCCCCTCCTCGACCCCCCTGTCTCCCTGCGCCCTGCACGAGCTAGTGCATTCAGGTGCTGGTCCCGATGCCCAGCTCTAGTCCTGGCCCTTCCCCAGCCAGCAGCCTTCAGTGGTTCCCCATCACTTTGCAAACTAAGAACCCTATCCTTCAGCTTTCCAGCACAAGCTGCATCCCTGTTCTCCAGCCCTCCCCCTGCCCAGGTCCCCCCATCAGGGGCGGCTTTCATCTCTAGAGCGCAGCAGCCTCACCCTATTCACAGCCAGAGAATCATGACCCAAAGCACCCTGGTTTCCTTCTTGTACTCATCACCAAGCCAGCCGGCCAGACGAGGGTCCAGGAAGACCAGGTGCCCACAAGAGGCGAGGAAAGGAAGACTACACAGCCAGTCGGGAGAGTCTTTCTGAAGTGCTCATGATCCAGAGTCTGGGTAGACCCGCCCCCCAAGGAGTCCTGCTCAGGGCGGGTATGCACCCCCAGATGACTCTCCACCCCATAGGTCTGTTCATCCTGGCATGATCCGCAGTAGTGGAGAGCTGGCAGCACCCCCAAAGTCCCCTAATAGGGGGCCCACTATCTGGGGGCACGTCTCTTCCTGGATTTCTCATCCGATGGCCCAGAGATGGGGTCCAAGCCCCTCCCCTTGCACCCCATGGGAGCTGTGACCTGAGCGCAGAGTAAGGCTCTGAATTCCCGGGGCATTCCATGCCCCTCCCACACACACCCGGTCCTACACACCGCCGGCCACACCCACATGTACTGAGAACCCGTGTGGTGAGGAAGCCCAGGCGGAGGGGTCCCTTCTCTGACACCAGCGGCAGCTCCCAGATAAAGGAGCCACGGAGCCTTCAGGAAAGTCCCCTCCCCCTAAGCTGGGGCCCAGACACCATGCAGTGGAGACAACCCACTCCAATCCATATACACCATGAGCCTGCTGGTAAATGGTTGCTTTACACCCTGAGTTGAGGGGAGATGTGTGATCGGTCTATGGTGACTGGAACAAAGGCATCTTTGCTGGGTTAGGTCGAAGTGGTTAGAAAATCATTGCTACATTTATCAGTATCAAATTCCTAGTTTAAGGGGATTAAATTTAAAGAGGGAGGGGGTATGCAGTAGATACTGCTTCTGTAGATTCATATCTAACAGCAGGGGTGTGGGGTGGCGTGGAGTGAGGTGAGGAGAAATGGAATTCGGATGAGGGATGAAAGGAAGCAAAAGCAAGATGAAATCTGTATTGTAAGGTGGGCATTCTCTAAAATTACTCCGAAAGGAAAAGTTTATTTAAAAATATACGACGGGCAGTGGCTGCTGCAGTTTCTGACTTCTGATCTATGCTCTTGGGATTATCCCCACCAACTCACTCCCTCTGGTTCAGGGGGCACCTTTGGACACTAGGGCTGAGCTGGGAGGTGACAAGGTTCTCTCAGTGCCCAGTTGAGAGGAGCGCCCCTTAGGCTGGGTCGCTGAAGGTTTTCCGGTGGTCCTGCCGCAGAGCAGGCACCTGGTGGTGGACGGAGGATGAGGAAAGACAAGAGGGGACCGGGCAGTAAGGAAGGGCGGCCGTGGCTTGGGGGTGCGGGGTGCCTCAGAGACACGACACCGAGACAGAGGTGACAACCTGCGGACCCGGGGAGGCTCCACTCACGTGCCCTTTTGCGCGGTGCCTGAAGGTGATCAGAAACTTAGGCTCTGGTCCTGGGAGCGCCAGAAACCTCCTCAGGGCTCTGAGACTTCCGAGTCCATCTCCAGAGAGAACCCCGACTGCAAGATAACCCTCCTGGGTTGAGTGATCAGCCTCCTGCCGGGGAGCTGCAGCCGCCAGCCGGGTCTACCCCTGAGCGCCAAGCTTCTGCCCACAATCCCCGCCGCCGAGCTCGGGCTCCTCTCCCGGGCAGGATCCGGCTCCAGGACCGCACGGAGCACAGAGGCTGCGGCCTGGGCGAGCGCCGGAGCGGCTGTTTCACGCCTTCCTACCCGACCCGGCGGCGACTCCACTCGCCGCTAAGGCCCCGCGAGACCCTCGCTCTGCCGCCAGGAGGAGCATCCACAGTGCCGGGACCCAGCGCCCAGGCCCGCGGAGGGGACGCGTGCTTCAAGCCCCCGAAGACCAGTGCTTGGGAAAAAGGTCGGCTCTCTTCTACCCAGTTCCCCTCACCCCGCCCCCCGCGCGCGTGCTCCCCAGAGTCGGTGGAAAGACATCAGGCAGCACCCCCCCCCCCCCCGCCAGAATATGTGGCCCGAGCCTGGCCCTGCTCCCCACAGCCTGGCACAGGCAGGGGTGCTTATCACCGGAGGTTTACAGGGGGAGGAAACTGAGGGTCAGAGAGGCGAGGCACCCTGCCTAGGGCTACGCAGCCCTGGCGTAAAAGAATTGAAATCCAGACTCTGAGGAACGTCCCCCCCTCACCCCATTCTGAAGGTGCTAGGAAACCACGGAAGCGACACAGGCTCTTGGCTTCAAAATCTGTGTGCTCCGGAGCCACTGATGGCCAGGCCCAGGGAAACCCGCGTGTAGTAGATGGTCGCCTGGAGGGCGTCTTCCTCGCCCGTGTCGTTTCCTCCAGGTCTCTCTCTGGCCTGTTTCTCCATCTCTCAGAAGCCCATCGAATCCGATGGTGGGATTACAAGGAGAACAGTGCGTCTCTCTCAAACAGACGGGCCGTCGTTTCTCTCCTTGGCCACCCTCCCCTGGATGGGCACCTCTACCCTGGCGTCTCCCTGACCACGGGCGCCCCAGGGAGCAGGGCGTGGGGGACCACAGCTCTTCCCTAAGACCCAGGCTCGCCGCTTTGGCTGCGGGTCCCCACCCAGGCGATGGAGTTAAACAACGCAGTAAGTGCCTGTGGTTGGTCATCTCAGCCCCTCCTGCTGCGGGACGTGAGGGTCAGGGGAGATGGCCCTGGAGTCTGCATAAAAGACGCGAGGTCTCCAGGCCGCTGGGCACGCTCTGTTTTGTTTCCCGGCGGCCGGCTGCTTCCCTCCGCTAGGCCTCGGCCCCGCCCGGCCTCCCGACCCGCTGCTCTTAGCTCTGGTTCGACTCCGGGAGTGTTGGTGCCAGAAGGGTCTTAGGCCCTGAGTGTCGGAATACCAGGCCGGCCAGAACCACTTACCATCTCGGACAGTCTCTCCTCGCCTCTGTTTTCCCCTCTGGAAAATGGGGTTGATGCTCCCTCCACCGTGGTTGTTCTGAAAACTAAATCCAGGCGGCGCGCTGCCCTTGGTTGGTCCTGGAAGGCGGCTGTATCTCTCCGCGATAACCCGCGTCCGGTGAAGCCGGCTGCGCCCGCGCGCGTCCGCGCTGCGACCCGGTGAGTCCGTCAGAAGGTTCACTCCTGAGCGGCCACAGCGCCGAGGGCGACGGCGTGGGCCGCGAGGTACTGTTGTCACGGCGCTCCCCGCGGCAGAAGCGAGAGGGGACTCCCCGCGCTGACAGTCGGGCCTGCCCCCAAGACCTCTGCGGCCAGAGGTGGTGGCTCTCGCTTCCCTACCAAGGCTGGGGCCTCCGGAGGAGCTGGAGACCCGCTAGCAACTCAGCGTGACGTCGGGTGTGACCCCGGACGCGTGGCGCTGCGGAATGGGATTAGGGCGGGGGAGCATTTTCTTACATTTTGAGACTGAATCTGAGAACTGCAGAGTTCTGTCCTACTTTTGGCATTAAAAGCATATTTCATTAAGTGTAAATATTAAAATATGCCTCAACTGTGCAGCTTTGACACCCGGGATCTTTAAAAAAAAAAAAAAAACAATGACCAGCCCATTCTCTTGCGGTTTCTTGGAAGCCCCCGGGTCTTCCTGCCCCGGTATACACACGCACAAATATACATACAAGCACACACATACACGTGCACACATACACATACCACACATGCTCGCGCGCACGCGCGCGCGCGCACACACAGTTCCTCACGCTTGGTCCAACACTCTCCCCGCGACGAGGTAATTACGGTCCTTGCTGGACAGTGATTGGCCAGTCTGGTTCTCATCGGGGCCCCGTAGCCAATGGGTGGGACCTCGGCCGAGGCCCCGCCCCGTTCCTCCCGCCCCCCCCTCCCCCCGGCGCGGGTGGCTCTGGCCCGGGGAATGCATCACGCGGGGCCGGACTGGCCATGACCCCACGCCTGGACCCCAGGCCGCCTGCCCTCGGCCGCAAGAGTGCCTGCGCGCCCAGGTCCGGGCGGCGTCTCCGGGCAGTGGCGGCGCGCAGGGCTCGCGCGGCGTCCTCGAGCTGAGCCGGCGGCCGCCGGGCCCGCGCCGCCCCGCCCCTGCTGGCCCCTCCCCTGCCCTCCCCGCCCCCAGCGGGGCCGGCCCGGGCGGCGACCAGCGCCGCGACGGGAAAGGCGAGCGAGGCGGCTGCCCGGCCGGCTGTCGGCACGCACCCGCTCCCCGCCGATCGCAGTCCGGCAAGGAGGCCGCTGCCTGCCCCGCGGGGCCCGACGCCAGCGCTCCGGGCAGCGGCTCTAGGGCCGGGCCGCGCGTGCGCCAGAAAGTCGCGCGCCACGGTCCCCAGCGAGGACCGGGACCGGCCGCGCCCCGGGCGCCCAGAACCCCGAGGAGCCCGGCAGAGTCCGACGGACCCGCGGCCGCGATGCCGGACGAGCTGACGGAGCCCGGGCGCGCCACGCCGGCCCGCGCCTCCTCCTTCCTCATCGAGAACCTGCTGGCGGCCGAGGCCAAGGGCGCCGGGAGCGGGGCCCAGGGCGGCGGCGGCCGCGAGGAGGAGGAGGACGACGACGACGATCCGGAGGACGAGGACGCGGAGCG
The DNA here is from genome assembly GCF_003369695.1 of Bos indicus x Bos taurus. NCBI lineage: Eukaryota > Metazoa > Chordata > Mammalia > Artiodactyla > Bovidae > Bos > Bos indicus x Bos taurus. The sequence continues at coordinate 114,451,587 of NC_040081.1, read as the reverse complement.
GGCGAGGCGGCGGCGGCTGCAGCGGCGGAGACAGCTGCGCGCGGGCTCCGGGCCGAGCGGGGAGGCGCGGGCCCGCGCGCTGCTTGGGCCGGGCGCTCTGGGCCTCGGTCCCCGGCCGCCCCCGGGTCCCGGGCCACCGTACGCGCTGGGCTGCGGCGGCGCCGCGCGCTGGTACTCGCGGTCTCACGGAGGCTACGGAGGCGGCCTCAGCCCTGACAGTGAGTGGGGCGTGGGGAGGGGTGGCCCGGGTGGTGGGGCCCGGCTTCTTCCCATCGCATTTGCTCCGGGACTTTGGGTTCGTTGGCGGCCTTTCTGGGCCGCCCTCCTCCTGTGTCTGTGGTGGGCTCTACGGGCGCGTGTGGAGAGCCCCTGGGTGAGCAGATTTGGAGGCCCATTCTGCAGGGCAAGGTCCCCCACGCAGGGAGAAGCTTTGGCAGGGTCTGGGTTTGGCCCAGAGCCTTGGGAGAGCAATCTGGGGACAGGGGACAGCAGCAAAGAAGAGGAAAGAAAGGGAGGGTGAAATAGAACCGAGAACAAGAGGACACGTGAGGGGACACGGTGGCGAGAGACAGAAGCAAAGAGGGAAGAGCGGAAGAAAGGCGTTGGGAGAGCAGGAAGGAGAAGCGGGAGAGAGAAGAAGAAAAATAGCAGACGAAAAGAAAGCTGTACGTGATGGGGAGACAGAGCAAAGATAAAGGGCGGAAGACACCGCAGAGTCAAACTCAGCAAAATGAAGGGGGCATGGCGTGGGGGGAGCCCCTGCTCTGGAGCGCGGGGTTGGGGGCGGTAGTCTTCCACAGAAGCTGTGTCGGCAAAGCCCCGTCTCCTCTGCCAGCTGAAGACCAGGCCTGGGGCAGGGGCCTAGATCTCCCTGTTGGGTCTGCGCGGCCCCTTGGCCATGGCTGTGCCAGGCAAGCAGGCTGTGTTCCGAACCACCCCCCTCTCTCCTTTCTCTGCCCCTCCCCCTCCCTTGCCTTTGTTCCCTGCTGAGAGCTCTGAGGCTGGGGGTGGTGGATTTCAGCCCCAGAACCCACTCACCCCTCCTGCCCGGGCATTCTGGAGGTGCGTTCTGCTCTCCCCCTCCCCAGGGTGGCTGCCTCCCTTGGGGCCCTGCCCTTTGGAGGAGGACCCCCAGGAGCAGGACTAGGAAGCTCGGCTAACCTCAGCCCTGGGCTTTGCCAGCCCCTGCCCCCTGCATGCCAAAGTGCATCCCGCGAGGCTAGCAGAGGACTCGGGCTCCTGCTCTGAAGTGCTTTCAGCTCCTAGCAAAAGTTAGCACAGAGAGTGCTGTGGGTGGGGGTAGGTGGTTAGACCCCTGTCACCTCTTGCATAACCCCCTCCTTGGTGTAGGAGTGAGCACATTGCAAAGGGACCCCCCTCTCAGAACCTATGCCCAGAAGGTCCGGGACCCCCTACCCTCTTCATTTCGCTTCCAGGAAGCTTCAGCAGGCCTGTTTGGTTATTTGCCCTGAAATTGAGTGATCAAATGTAGTGCCCTTCTGCGGGGGTGTTTCTGAAAGGGTCTCACAGGGTGAAATGTGTTCCCCTCCTGCCCCTGGAGTTTTGCCCCAACCCAAGCCCCAGCCCCACCAGCAGCCCCCAGAGACGTGGTCCTTCCTAGTTCGTATAATGCGGGTTGGGGGTCCCTGTTTTGTACCAGAGCTGGCAGGCCCGGCTTGGCTTCCTGTGGCAATACAAGGGCCTCTGAATCTGGGGACCCCCCCATATCAGGGGTGCACCTGCCAGCCTGGAACCTGACCCCTCTTTAGACATAGTGAGGGCTCACACCACCAGCAGCGGCACCGGCAGGGACACAGCACACCTGCGCGGCTGCTGGGCGTGGGGCGTATGCACCAAGCTGCTCACACCGGCTCACCAGTGTCTGCTAAGCGCTTACACTGCGGGCACACCGCTGCTTTTGGTGGGCCGGCCTGGCCAGACTCGACTGCAGGAATACCAACCTGGGGCCTCTGTGCACGCAGAAGGCTCAGCCCAAGGCAGAAGGGACGCTGGCCTGAGTTGGCATCGCAAGCCCGGAAGTCAGGCGGCTGCCCCCTTTCACGCTGAGCTTGGAGTCTGGACCAGCATCTGAGTCCTGGGCAGGCTCTCTCACCTGAAGCCATCATCCTTTGCCAGCCCTGGGGGTGGGGGGCAAGGCATTGATTCACCTCTGGGAGACAGGGTGGAGCTTGGTTCTTGCAGCGTGAGCTGGGGTGGGGGGGTTCTGTGGGCTTCTGCACCCCACACCCTCAGATTCAATCAGGGCCTCATGGGCTTGGGGTGGCGGGAGGGAGCCGAGTGTTTCTACACAGCCAGAGCTGCACTTGTCTGTGCGCCCTCTGAGCTGACTGTGGGCAGAGAGAGCACACCTCTGTGGACATCTGGATTAGGGGCACAGAAAACGGGGGTGAACAGGCCACCCGTGTCACCAGGGAGGAGTTTTGTTGGCCGGTCATCTGCATTCGCTTATTCTCCATCAATGGGAATGTTTCTATGCAAACGGAAATTCTGCATCTTCTCCTAGGAGTGAGTGGGGAGAGATCGTGGCAAGTCTTTATTTCTGGGTCTGGGGGTCTTGGCGGAGGGCTGAATGCCGGGGGTGAGGTGGTCTCTGTGCTGGTTTTCCGGGTTTATATTTCTCAGAAGGACCTTTCTTTCCTCTGTGAGGTGAGCCCCTGGGGCTGTTGAGTGTTGTTTCGATTCGAAGCCAGTGGTTATGGGAGCCAGTCTTTTTCGTGTGTTTCTGTTTGTGTTTTGGTGTTTCTTTTCTTCCCTTTTTTCCTCCCTCTGTGGATGCGCCCGCAGAGTGTTCCCAGCGTGTTGGTTTGGAGCTTAGCTCAGGTCTTCAAGTTCACCTCTGGATGCCCGGCCTCTCTCGGACCAGCGCGGGGTGAGATCTACCGAGAGTGGTGGAAAACGACCCGCCGCCATCGGCGGAGCTGTCTGGGGACTGTTTCCTTGCTGTGGTCGTGGTAGACCTCACGGGGTGCGGGGAGCAGCTGGCTTCAGCGACAGGTTCGCGGAGGGGATGAGCCTCCAGAACCAACCGTGTTCCTCCTCTTTCCCCCCTGCAGCCAGCGACCGGGACTCACCGGAGACGGGCGAGGAGATGGGCCGCGCAGAGGGCGCCTGGCCGAGGGGCTCCGGGCCGCGAGCGGTGCAGCGAGAGGCGGCGGAGCTGGCGGCGCGCGGACCGGCGGCCGGCGCGGAGGAGGCGGCGGAGCTGGCCGAGGCCCCCGTGGCGACGGCGGCGGCCGGGGAGGCCCGCGGCGGGGGCGGCGGCCGCAAGAAGAAGACGCGCACCGTCTTTTCGCGCAGCCAGGTCTTCCAGCTCGAGTCCACCTTCGACCTGAAGCGCTACCTGAGCAGCGCCGAGCGCGCCGGCCTGGCCGCGTCCCTGCAGCTCACCGAGACGCAGGTCAAGATCTGGTTCCAGAACCGCCGCAACAAGTGGAAGCGGCAGCTGGCGGCCGAGCTGGAGGCGGCCAGCCTGTCCCCGCCGGGCACGCAGCGCCTGGTCCGCGTGCCGGTGCTGTACCACGAAAGCCCCCCCGCCGCCGGGGCCGCCGCCGCAGCCGCGCTGCCCTTCCCGCTGGCCCCCGCCGCGCCCGCGCCGCCCCCGCCGTTGCTCGGCTTCTCCGGGGCCCTCGCCTACCCGCTGGCCGCCTTCCCGGCTGCCGCCTCCGCGCCCTTCCTGCGGGCGCAGATGCCCGGCCTGGTGTGAGCATCCCCGACCTGTCGGGCCCACGCCTCGAGGCCAATCGGGACTTGTGCGGACGCGCCCCCCGGGGGCGTGGCGGCGGCGGTGGAGCCTGGAGGCCTTCGGTCGATCCGGGGTTAGGGGGCGCTCCGGTGGACCCACTGCGCCTCCGGAGCGCAGGCTGCTGCCTCGAGGGCCGTGCCTACGCCTGTCCGAGGATCGGCCAGAATGTAACAGAGATGCAGGTGATTGTGGCTCCACCGACAGTCGCTAGGCTGGGTCCCCGCCGGGAACACAGCATCACAGACAGTCGGCCCTGCAGCCCAGGGTCCTCCCCTCCCGGGGACAGGCCTCAACCTCTGAGCAAACCCAGCTCGCACCCCTCCGGAGCCAGCAGCTGGGCGCAGTCCACAGCAAATCCAGGCTGCCCAAGATGCTTTGTGGAAGGGCCCACTCTTCCAGGCACAATGACCCTGCCCCGGACTATGCATCAGCGACCTCCGGAGCACTGCGATCAGCCTGATGGCCTTGACCTTGCATCCGGGCAGAGAAAGATTCCCAGGGAGCGAGTTCCGGTGAGGGGAATGGATGAAGATCCCGCCAGGTGGTGCTTCCGTCAGATCGTCCATTCCGAAGGCAGGGTTCCTCTCCCGGGCTGCGGCCCTGGTTATCCCGGCGAAGACTTTTTTTTTTTAAACGAATCTACTTATTTGCGTATGGAATAAAAAGGGACATTTTCTGGACAGTTGCCGCTGCTTTGTAATCCCTGGGGCTGAGCTCCTCTCTGGGAATGCACTGTGGTGGGCGCCATCCCCAGCATCCTGGAGCACCTTCCAGTACTGGCCGCGGGCAGGTGGGTAGGTGGGCAGGGCAGGCCCCCACTTTACCTGGACAGGGAGGCCCAGGGAGGCCTTAGGGGAAGTCAGGGTTGGGGGGGAGAGGGACCTAGAGTGGAAGAAGGGATCCCCTCCCATCCCGTGTCGCTCAGTTCTGGGACCTTCAGTACAACCAGAAGTCAGGAGTCGGGCGAAGGCAGAATCTATTACTTGGCCCAGGGGGCTGCCAGCTACGTGGGCCCCTGTGCCCACGGCTCCTTCCTACCCTGGAGCTGAGACTCATCTCTGACACCGGGGCTCCTTCTTTTGGTCAAAACAAAACGTTGGCGCCAGACAGCCCAGCAGGGCCCAGCGAGGAGCAGGGCTCTCTGGCCGGGGCCTCACCCCCTGGGCCATCGGCAGTCCCTCTAGAACTGAGGGATTCAGACCCTGGGCAAGGTCCTGAGTTATGGGCTCTGAGTGAATGCCTATTGCTTAGCTCGTTGCCCTGGCTGGATCTCTGCAGCCATCCTGTTGCAGGGTGGAAACAGTGGTCTCCTGTGTGAGGGAAAGATGCTTTATGGGGTGCTCATAAAGATGCTTTAAAGATGCTGCTCAAGTCTGGGGAGAGAAGCCATTCAGTTGCTTGAAAGGGTCGCTGCTGAGTCAGAATGGAACCCCTTGGAAACCTGTCTTCACCCCCCTGGCTTTGGGTCTTTGAGTGGAGCAGACATTCCCGGCTGAGATGCACAGCCCGGTCCCTCCGTCTGGCCAGTCTGGCCCTTGGAGTTCTCAGTGGTGGCGACAGACAGCCCAGGAGAAGGCGCCACGGGGGTCTCCCCACCCCCCCGGGGTGGGGGGGAAAGGAGGTCCATCTGTCTGCTCCTGCAGCCCAGCTCCCTGACCCAGAATCATCCCCTGCCCCAGCCCTTCCAGTTGGTTCAGTGTGCCCTGAGGCTGGGCTCTGGCAAGCTGGGGAGGGGGGCGTCTCCAGGGGGATGGTGGAGGCGGGCAGCCAGTGGCCTAGGTGGTCCTTGCTCCTCTGGGCTCTAAGGTCCCCACCTTCAGGCTCCCAGAGCCCAGGGCCTGACCAGAGCAGGCAGGCCCCCTGAGAGCCTCACATCTCCCTTCCAACCGGTCCCCCACCCGCTGCTGCATTTCCTCCCTTTGAGGGTGGGGTCTGCCCTTCCTGGAGAAAGGGAGAGCTGCCCTTTCCCCATCGGTTTCACTGGACTTTGTTAGGAGCGACTTACCATCTGTTTCCCTACAGTGAGCTGGCTCCTAGCTATCTCCAGAGGCCTTTGGTCCAGACCAGAGGCCACGGGCGGAAGTGTGTGCCAAGAAGACCTTTGGAGAAGCAGTGGCATCTCTGCTTCCTCCCTCTCTCTCTCCCACTGGGCCCTCTCGGGGTCTCCATCGCACCCTTGGCTGGGGCTCCACGTGGGACCCTGGGTCTCTGTCCCTTTGGCGGCGGCCGCACACGGTCAGCAGACATACCCCTGCCGGTTCTCCGAGAGCTGTGCACCAGCATGCCTGCGCAGAGCTGGCCACCGGGCCAGCGCAGGTCCCGCCTGCGCACCAGGCGGCAGCCGGGCGCTGCCGTGCCTCTGTGCTCCTGGCCGGCGGCACCGCAGGCCGGGGCACCGCGCGCGGATACACGGCGGCAGCGCTGGGATTCGGCAACTGCGGGGATCCCGGGCACTCGGACCACGAATGGGATCCTTAAAACCGGGTTAAAGACGTGTTGCCAGCGATGCAACCGTTGGATTCGACTGTTTGGTGGCTGATGCCGGCGCGGTCCCCAGGTCGTGGCGACCAGACCGACCGCAGGGCGCAGCGGAGCACCGTGTGGGTCCCACGTCCCCGGGCCGCTCGGTCGCCGCGGCGGCTCGGTCCGCACCAACCACGGCTCCAGGCCGGCTGGGGAGCCGCGTGGCCCCGGGGCCACAGGCAGCGAGGGGCTGTGGGCCGCGTTTCCAGACCCTTGGATCTGCCCCCCGGAAGCAGCGAACCTAGCTGCCGGGCCTGGGACTGTCGCCGGGGTCAGAGAGGAGGTTTCTGCGCGGCTGAAGGACTGCCTGGTTCCCCGGAGGCAGAGACAAGGTGGGCGGGGGAGCAGCTTCCTTGCCTGCCAGCTCCAAGCTCCACTGGGTGGGAAGGAAGCGGGAGGTGGAAGGGAGGCTTGTTCCCCCCTTGAGGGAAGGGTCGGCAGCTGGAAGCCTAACGCTGAAGTACAGAAAGTGGATCCAAACGGGGATCGGGCCAACAGGACTCCGGGAAACTGATTTTACCCCCTAATTACCCAGCGTGTGGAGTGTCCCACCAGGGGCCGCACAAACCACAGCGAAGCCTGGGCGGGAGAGGCAGCCCGAGGGGGTGGGGGGCCAGGCTGGGGATGAGCCGGGCTCCAAGCTCCAGCGCCATGGGCGCAGGTCGGCCTCACCCAGGCGCCTGCTGGCTCCGCTCCTGGTGGGGGCTTTGCTCTGTTTCTGCCCCGCGTGCCCTGGCCCTCTCCAGCCCTCCAACCCTAGCTTCTCCTTACACGAAACCCTATTCCAGCCACCGTGGGTTGCCTAGGGGCTTCTAGCTGCAGAGTCCCCGAGCCCAGCTGCGTCTACCAGGCTTTGAACATCTGGGCGGACCTGCAAGGTTCCCTACCAAGTTCGCGCAGAATCAGACGTGCTAAAAGGGACAGGCGGGTCCCATTCCCCACCCATCTCCTCCCCTCTTTCTACCCCTCCCCCCTCCCCTCCCCCCTCCCCTTCCCCCCCTCCCCTTCCTCCTGGGTTGCTCTGTGCGACCAGCCCCACCTGACCACTGCAGATCCTGGTTGAGAGAGCGAGTGGGCAGCACCTGAGCTCACTTCTACCCACCTCATCCAAAGCCCTGGTGAAGGACTGATGAATTCTCCAGGAATTGCCCTTCTCCTACTCTGCACGTGGGGATTCCCCGACTCCTTCCCACCCAGGGTCTCCCCTCCTCATCAGATACAGGTCAGGGGCTGTCGTGCCTCCCCCCCAACCTCCTCCCCCAAAGCTTAGCTTGGCTTCAGGGGGAGAAGATTCCCCAGAGTCTTGGTGCTCTGAACCTACCCAGAAGAAGGCGGCCCACCTGGGCAAGAAGGAAGGGGCTGAGAGGGGTCAGCTGGGGCCCGAGAGAGACACCAGGGCCCGGCCAGCTCTGCTCTCACTCCTGTTTGTAGGTGTCTCCCAACCATCCTTCAAGGCCGTCTGGCCTCACCTGGAGATTCTCCCAAAGGGAAACTGGGGCTTTGAGGTCAGAGACCCTGAGGCAGGGACTCCTTGAAGTCAGTCACTGGGCCACTCCGGCCCAGATTCCCTTTCCCTCACCTGGCGCTGCTATGGAGGCCAGGTGCCTGGTCCTGGGGTCACTCCTCCCTGATGGGGGCCAACCAGGATCATCTGGATCATATCCTTGGGCCACCCTCACTGTGGGCGTCCACAAGAGAAGGGTCCCTGGCCTCCTGCATTTGTTTGCTAGGAGGGATGCCTGAACCCAGGATTCCAAGGCAGGTCCGGGAGGCGGCTCACCCCACAACTGGATACAACACCCCGCTGCCCTCTGGGGGGTAAGAGAGACACTCGTATAAGGGTAGACTGGAAAGGGGCCACCCTGTTCTGATAGCACTGAACTTTGAATCCAGACACTTGGGCCAAGATCTGAAGCCAAGAGTTGGCCTCTGGGCTCAGCACCTGGAGAGCAAACAGGTGAGCGAGGGCTCAGCCCCGGCCAGCTCCGGCGGCTGTGGGCTTCAGCTTTTGTTTGTTTTGCTATAAAAGTGATAATGCGTATTATTATCTGGCAATTGCAGAAAAGTCAAAACAGAGATAATTTGCCTGCACTTCCACCATCAAAAGCCAACTGCTTCTGAGTGTGAGATGAAGCTGTGGATTGTGAGGCGATTTACAGATGTATTGTTAATTTAAAAAAAAATTCTTATCAGTTGACATGCACTCAAGTATTTATCAGTAAAATGATGTGATGTTTCTTTGAAAAGTATGGCAACAAGAACAAACAAATTAATTGAATAGTAAATACGAAAGTGAGACACACAGGGTTAGCCGGGCATTGATCGTTGTTGAATGGAGGTGGGTACATGGGAGGGTGGGGTGTTCATTTCAAGGCTATCTCTACTTTGTTTTGTATTTGAAAACTTCCATAATAAAAATGCTTTAACAACTGACTTCGCAGAAACGTCACGGGTGTGTATTCCTAGCAGCGGATTCTCCGCCCGGGGCCATTTTCGTTACAGGTTTATTTCCTTCGGATCTGACCTTGTTTGCACCCCGCTTGCTTTTTTTCCCTCCCCATCCTTACTCGAAGGGCGCATTAAAACCCATTTATTCGGTCTCCGCAGACAATGCTTCATTAAGTCTTCAACCTCTCTGTCTCCGGGAACCTGTCCCTGCCCACATCGCTCTCCTACTGGCCCTGGCGGCCCTCTGGGTCCTGAACGCCGGTGCCGCCATCACCCCCGCCCGGGAGGCCTCCGAGAGCCGCAGAAGACCGGTCTGCACTGCCGGGGGTCGCTGGCGCCGCCTCCCGGCCTTCGCGGTGGGAGTCGCTCGCGGACCGGGGTCTCCTGCAACCCCTGCAGCCCAGGTCTCAGGTCCTACCCTGCTGCGGGTTCGGGGGACTAAGCCCTGCGGCCACCCATCCGGCCCTGGGTTCGCGTGTGCGGTGTCTCGGAACCTCCTTGACGCTCTCGGCCCCTGGCGCCGACACTAAGACTGAAGTGGGGGGCGGTGACTAAGGCTGGGGGGGGGCGGGGTGGGGAGACCCCTGGAGGGCGTGTTGGGGAGAGGCTCCTTCTGGAGAGACAGACCGGTCCGAAGGGCCCTCTCCATCCCCGGGAGACTCGGTGTGCGAGGGGGTGGGGGCTTCTGGGATGCGGGCGACCCAGCCCCGAATTGCGGGACTCCGCGGGGTCTCGCTGCCCCCTCCCGGCCGGCCGCGCGCTTCCTTGCCCGCTCCGCGTCTCTGCTTCTGTCCCCTCCGTCTCTGCGTCTCTCGTCTGCATTCTTCTCCGCGCGCTTTCCTCCTCCCGGGCTCGGGAGTCGGCCGGTGCGTCGTCTCCGCTGTCGCGCGGCCTCCTGGGCTCCATCGCCCCCCTGTCCGGGACACGATTACCTCCCCCTTCGAACGGCCCCAGGTAGGAGTCGGGGAGGCTGGGCCCCCACCCCCGCCTTGAAAGGTTTATTTCTGGGCGGAAGAGCGCGCCCCCGGGACGCGGCGGCGCAAGGACCCCCGCCCACCGAGGCCCCGCGTCGCCTCGATCGGGCTGGTGGGAGTCGGGGTCGCCGCTTCGTGTCCGGATCCCGCGCCTGCCCCTCTGGGGGCTCTCGATCCAGGCTGTCCCCTCGCCAGGCCCGAGTGTCCCCTCTCCCCGCCCCGAGCTAACCGAGCTTAAAGGAGGGAAACGGGCAGTGGCGCCAGGCCTGCGGCTCCCGGGACCCGGCGGGCGGCCGGCGCGGAGCGGCCGCCTTCTGCTTCCGGGCCGCCGGGCTTCGGAGCGCTAGACCGGCGTCGCTGTGGACCCTCCCGGCCCGCGGCCCTGGGGAGGGGGCGCCCCCTCCCCGCAGTCCTTCCGGCCCCGCCTCCCCCCTTCCCGCCGGCGGCCCCCCCGCCCCCGCCCCCTGCCCAGCTCACCTGGCGTCGCCTTGGCGTCTCGGAGTCTGGCTCGGCCCTCGCGCCCCGCCCCTCGGTTCTCACCTCGCTCCTTCCCGCTCCCCTTCCCCCTCGGGCTCCGCGCGCGCGTCCACAGGGTCCCCGATCCGGCACCTCTGACGCCGAGCTCTAGCCCAGCGGCCCGGGGCTGGGGCCGGGAAGGAGGGAGGTGCCTGAGCCCTCCCGGGTCCCCGAAGGCTTCTCGGAGGAGGCAGTATTAAACCCCCAGGGAGGAGAGGCGCTGCGGGCGGCCGTGCGCAGGTGGAGACGGCGGTTCGCCTCGAGTCTCGGACCTTGGGGTGGGCATCTCCCCGCCCCCCCGCCCCCCGCCCCGCGCCACCACCCTCCGCTCTGTGCTGTCTGCCCCTCGGGTCGACCCCCCACCCCCAAGCACTCTTCCCTCCCAGAAAGACGGGGCGCGGATTTAAGAGTGCCCAACCGTGCTCAGCCTTCGCCGGCCGTCTGCGTCTGCGTGGATTCGGGAAAGTCGTTTCCCCTTTCTGAGCTCACCTTGCCCATCTGTGGAGTGGGCAGGCGGCAGTGGTGAAGGTCGTGGGGCCAGGGCGCGGGCTCGAGGCTGCTGCTGGTCACACAGCCTTCCGCACCGACAGCAGGGCGGGACGCCTACCGCCCACCCGCTCAGCTCGCAGGCTCCCTCTCCTTCGGCCTGTGCAGGGCAGGCCGCTGCGGTCCGGCTTGGTCCTGAGCGCCGAGGCAAGTCGCTCCCAGCCCCATTCGCGCGCCTAGTCATGGTCGCACTGGGGCTCCAGGACACCTGAGGGGGCCGCCCACCCTCGCCCCGCAGGAGGGTGCACTGTATGCGCAGCAGGCCCCCCTAACGAACGACAGCTGCTCCCCTAAAAGCCAGCGGCATCTGCCCCTCCAGGGTCCAAGTTCCCACACTCCCGCACCCATAAATCCTCTGAACTTTGCCTCCTTCCCAGCAGAGACCCAGGCTGTCCACGTGCCCACGATAGGCAATTGCTAGCTCTGGCCAAGGGGCCGGGGCTGGGGCCCGGGAGGAGGGATATGCCTGAGGCCTCCCTGGCCCTTTTCCTTTCCAGCCACCCAACTGGCCTCGGAGATTTGGCATCCGGAGGTGGACACAGAGCCCGGCCCAGAGCCCTGGGCCAAGGGGCCCTGCTCCGCTGTTTCTTTTCAGGAGTCGGGGTGGATGGCCCTTGCTCGCATCCACGTTACCTTGGGGCAGCTTTCTTGGAGCTGGGAGCTGATATAGCTTTTTACCCAGGTTGTCAGTGCGGCCCCACGACAGCCTGGCAGGGCGAGCAGTGTCCCCAGCTTAGGACTGAGGATTCAGGCCCACCGACTCCAGATCACACAGACTGCAGCGTGGGGGAAGACAGAGCTGGGTCCAGCGCTCTTTCCAGCAGGGAAATGACATGAGCCAGTGTGTGTGCTCCAGAGCTCAGCCCTGTGCGTGGCGGGCTGCCTTGGAGGGGCTCTGGGAAGATGTGAGGGTGAGGGCAGCTGGCCCGCTCAGAAGAGAGACGCCTTCAGGTTCAGTTCCTCCCACCCCCAGCCCTCCTCGCACCCACCCAGCCCACCTCTCCCTACCCCAGTCGGACTTTCTTTCCCTATCTCCATCCCCCCATGTGGGTTGCGGGCGATGCCTCTGTACCCAGGCTGCCCCTGGGAAGGCCCCACACCGTGGAGTGCCTACCCTGGGATTTTCTAAGGCCCTTTGGAATGTGGGGACCCACGGGGCCTTAGTGGGGTCTGAGAGGGGAGCCCCAGCTCCTCGGGGTCCTGCGTGGGGGAGCACTCCTAGAGGCAGCCTGGCCAGCTGCAGGATGGGAGAGGTTGGGCCACGGAATGATGCTAACACGCTGATCCGTGATGATTCAGATTATTTATGCAGACAGGGGCCCCTTAAAACCTTTCCATTCCTCTGTGTGTGGGGGAGGGGCGGTTGGCGACAGCCTCCAGGCCCCTTTCCCAGAAAGTCTCCAGCTCCCCGAAAGGGATCCTTGCCAGTCTCAATCTCATTTCCTGTACCCATTTCACAGATACACCCAATGTGGCCCCAAGAAAGGCAGAGACAAGCACCGCGGGAGCCTGAGGCCACGTCTCCCTGCAGGGCCAGGGGGCAAGCCCCATCCCAGGAGTGGAAGAGAGGAGGGGGCCGGGAGGCCCTGGTGGATGCGACTCAGAAGCAGCCCACGACCGACGGTGCTGCTGCCCTTTGCTGTGGTCCCGCTTTCCTCCGGGATGTCCCGAGTGGCTTCACTGGAAGTCATCCTCCTGGAGGACCTGGAGGCGGGAAGCACTGGGCCTCAGGACCTCCAAGCCAATCATCTGAGCCTGGGGCTCTCAGGGCTGAGAAAAGACCGGGGTTTTGGGTGTGTGTGCATGTGTGCCTGTGTGTGTGTGTGTGCCTCTGTGTGTGTGTGCCTCCGTGTGTGTGTAGGCGTGTGTGCCTCCGTGTGTATCTGTGTGTGTGTGTCTGCAGACCTCAGAGAGGGAGGCTTCACCCTGCGGCCGGAGGAGGTGGTGAACTCAGGGTGCGTCCCCGCCGAGCCTCTCGTGTCCTGCCGGCGCCGCGCGAGGGGCCTGCCTCGGCTACTCCCAGGCGCACAGGGGCCTGAGCCGGCGGGCGCCGAGAACCTGGGCCCAGGGACGGCCTGGACCCCACCGACACTGGCCCAGGAGCGCAGCCTCAGTCTCACTGCCGGGTCGGTTCTGCCCAAGGTCACCGCGCGCCGCTCGGATTCCCCGCCTCCCGCGCCCCCCGCCTCGTCTCCGAATCGAGTCTCGGCCTCTCGCCGCCCCCTTTCCCGGAGCCGCTCTCGGGGCTCCAGCTCCCGGAACCGCAGCGTCAGCACATCCGGGCCTCGCTCGCTTTGGTTCTGAGTTTTCTTAAATCGTGAAAATCCATTTCCCCAAATGGGCGGGAGCTGAGCTTCGCTTCGTCCAGGGGCGGTCTGCCCGGCCGCCCCCTCCCCACCCCCAGCGCGACCCCCGAGGCCCGGCATTGATCCCGCAGCTTGTGCACATCGCATTAGTCCTAATGGTTTTGCTGATGATTCAACTTTTTCGTTAAAAGCCGCCCCTCCGTCCTCACTGCTCCCCTGCCTCCGCCTCTGCCGGCCGCGGGCCCCTCGGCGGCGCGCCCGCCCAGAGCTTTCTTGGCCGGTAGAGACGCGGCTCCTGCAACCCGGGTCCGCCTCCCAGGGCGCTTAGACGCCTCAAGAGGAGCCCGCTCCTCGCAGGGAGGGGCGAGGGCCGGGTGGGTGGAGGGTCTGCGGCGGTTTGGGGACCCTTGGGGACCCTGCCCTCCCTGGCGCGTAAAATGCGGAGCTTAGATCTCGGTCATCCCGACACTTAACGAAGTCAGATCATCGGCCTTCCAAACTCGGACCTGGGAAGAACCGTAGAAGGATCCAGAAACTGAGAAGTCCCGCACCCTCGGGGCGCCTCGGTTGCCCATTCCATCAGCAGGGAGGCCGACTGGCTCCAGGTCGGCCACGGGAACGGAGCTGGGCCTGAAAGCAAAACTGAGGAAGCGCATGGCCTGGACAAGGGGAGGCTGGGGCACCGCCTTCGACGTTCCCCGGCTGCGAGGGGCCTATGCCAGGTGGCCCTGCCTTCCAGGGCGAAACCCTGGAGCCCTCTAGGCCCCGCGGGCCCCAGCCCTGCGCGAAGGGCGCCCAGCGCGATCTGCCCCGACACCTCCAGGCTGGACCGCGTCTGATATCACGAGGAAGCGTTCTTCGTTTCTTATTCGTTGTTGTAGAAAATTCAAAATATATAGGCAAGAAAAAAAGTTAGGGCACCACAAGCCTAGTTAACTGCCCAGAAATAGTTTCCAATGGTTTGGGTTTTTTTTTTTTTTCCTTATTATTCATAGGCAGCACTTTGTCCATGCGTGTTCAGTCATGCTGGGCTCTCGTGACCCCATGGACTGTTGCCCGCCAGGCTCCTCTGTCCCTGGGATTTCCCAGGTAAGAACACTGGAGTGGGTTGCCATTTCCTCTTCCAGGGGATCTTACCCACTCAGGGACTGAACTGGTGTCTCCTGCATTGGTAGGGGATTCTTGATCACTGAGTCACCTGGGAAGTTCCCAGATAGAACCAAGTTTGCTGTAGGAGGACTCTCCCTTCCCTCATCCTTTTAAAAAATGAAGCTAAATTTACCTACAGAGAAAAGTACAAATGTTCAGAGTACAGTTAGATGAGCTTGGACAAACGTACACACTCATGTACCATCATCCAAATATTTTTTTTATAAAGAAAGGAAAACACACACACACGTCTGAAAGATTTAAACCGGGAGAACCGCTGTTCCCTTTCCTAAAAAGTTTGTCAAAGTGATGCATGCACACAATTTCAAATGTCCTCTGTTCCCACAAAGAGAATAAAAAACACCAACCGGAAACGATTCCCCACCCCCACCCCCAACAAAAAACACCAACCAGGAACGATTCCCCACCCCACCCCCAACAAAAAACACCAACCAGAAACGATTCCCCACCCCACCCCCAACAGCAGACAGCTGTTAACCTTGCCAGCTCTTCCTGTTCCTAACCTGCTCATATTTCTAAATGGCACCCTTAGACTATTTCTTGATTTCATTTTTAAAAAGGAATCTAGAGACTCCCCGGGTGGCCCAGGGACTGGGACTCCGAGCTCCTAGCGCTGGGGGCCGGGGTTTGGTCCCCGGTCGGGGAACTGGATCCCACTTGCTACAGCTGAGACCTGGCACGGCCAAATAAATATTAAAAAAAAAAAAAAAAAGAAGAAGAAGCCTGTCAAGTGCCCGTGGCCTCCAGTCTGGAAGATGGGAAGTAACTTGCTCACAAGTCAGTGCAGTGGTCATAGCCCTTTCCTACCTCCTCCTCAAAATGCCAAGCTCTGTAGGGAGATGGGGACCCAGAGTTCCCAGCGCCACCTGCCACACCTGCCCTCCACAGCCGGCTGAGTTGGGACCCATCTTTTTCTTTCCTACCAGTGTATCTCCTTGGCTTTCTCTATACTTGCCATTCATCTGTCTCCAAACTCCCTTCCCGAGGAGCAGTCCCCTCTAGGAGGTGTTAACACCCAGAGACCTCCATCCCATGGGTGGGAGGAGGGGGAGAGGTGGGCCGCAGGCTGGGGCTTCTACATAAGACCCTCTGATTTCCAGCCTGGCTCCAGTTTCCGAGGCCACCAATCCCCAAGGCTTGCTGCTGGCCAGTCAGCTGCCCCTCACTCCTGGCCCCTCCCATGCTCCAGACACCCTCCAGGAGTTTTGAGAGGGGCGGGATGCATCATTCCCAGGGTCTTATCTCCAAACGCTTTTGAGTCTTCCCCTGCGACCCTTGGGATGTGTTCCACTCTGGTTCCCACCGGCAAGGAGCAGGTGGGTTTGTCCAGCATGGACTCTGAATTTTGAGGGATCCTACTGGAATGTGGCCCCTCGCTGGGGCTGGTTCCCTAAGGGTGACGATGAATCCTCTCGTGGTCTCCCTGGTCTTCATTAAAGCCCTGTTTAATGAAGGTGCCAGGCACTCAGTGCCAGGGAAAGCCAACATTCCTTATCTCCAGTGGGACTCCTTCAGCCAGGGCTCACCGTGCAACGAGCGTATCCTGGCTCCCCACCCCCTTCCCGCCCCACCCCACCCCACCACCAGGCCCGATGACCCCTCCATCCCTGCAGCCCCACTTAGTCTGGGGTCGCTACTACTTCTTATCTGACTCCTTTATGAGGCTGTGAGCTCTTTGGGGCTCTGCCGTCCAATCAGGCCGCTTAGAGGCTGTCCCCACTGGGCGCTTAATCAATAGTTGTTGGATAAATAGTGAATGAGATCGTGGTTTAATTCTCCTATCAGCCATGTGATGTGGATGAAGTCTGTGTGGCCAGCAAGCTAGGGAAGGAAATCCAGATCTGTAAAGCAAATCTAATTGTTTTGCTTCTTCAGGTTTGTGATGAGCCAGTGGAGACTGGCAAATACATCTGTATGGAACTGGGGGACAAAGACGTTCAGGTGCGGTGGAGAAAGCCCAGGGGTGGGGCAGGGGCATTGTGCGGCTTTCACAGTCGGGGGCGGGGGTGACGTGGGTATCAGTGCCGCCCTGCCCATGTGTGTTCTGCGCATAATAACGACACTAGGGGAAAAGGAACCCGGTGCTGCTCAGCTTTTAGAATCAGCATTGACTGAAATTGCTTTTCCCACTTCTGTACGTGTAGACTTATTTCAGGATGTAAAATGCATTTCTTACTGTGGTTATATCTGCAGAAAGAGTTGGAGATTTGCTGAATGTGTTGCAATTCTTTTTGTTTTCGTATACTCAAGTTTTTTAACTTGGCAGGAGAAGTAATACATATTTTTCTTCATATTGCTCTTAGGTCTTAGAGTTCTCCAGAGAAACAAAACCAGTAGAAAAAAATGTACATATGTATGTACATATAGAAAAATGTAGGATACATATATATATATATATATATATATATATATATATATATATATATATGGGCTTCCCTGGTAACTCAGCTGGTAAGGAATCCACCTGCAGTGAGGGAGACCTGGGTTTGATCCCTGGGTTGAGAAGATCCCCTGGAGGAGAGCATGGCAACCCACTCCAGTATTCTGGCCTGGGGAATCCCATGGAGAGAGGAGCTTCGCGGGCTCCGTGGGGTCGCAAAGAGTTGGACGTGACTGAGCAACTAAAAACAGAACACGCACACCACAAACGTGTGTCTATATGAGCGAGAGGGGGAGACAGGGGATTTATTTTAAGAAGTTGGTGCGTGTGACTGTGTGGCTGGCAACTCTGAGTCCTGTAGGGTAACTGGCAGGCTGCAGATCTGTTCAAGAGAGGAAACTGCAGTGTGAGCCCAAATCCTGGAGGCAGCGGGGTGGAACCTCAGGCAATGTTTCTAGGATGCAATCTCGAGAACCCCTCTACTTCCGGGGCCCTCAGTCTTTGCACTGTTGTTCAGTAGCTAAGTCGTGACTGACTCTGCGACCCCATGGACTGCAGCACACCAGGCTCCCCGTCCTTCACCGTCTCCTGGAGCTTGCTCAAACTCGTGTCCATTGAGTCGGTGATGCCATCTAACCATCTCTTCCCCTGTCACCTCCTTCTCCTCCTGCTCTCAATCTTTGGCACATAAGGATCTTTTCCAATGAGTCAGCTTTTTGCATCAGGTGGCCAAAGTGTTGGAGCTTCAGCATCAGTCCTTCCAATGAATATTCAGGGTGGATTTCCTTTAGGATGGACTGGTTTGGTCTGCTTGCAGTCCAAGGGACTCTCATGCACCTTCTCCATCACCACAATTCAAAAGCATCAGTTCTCTGGCGCTCAGCCTTCGTTATGGTCCAACTCTCACATCCGTACACGACTACCGGGAAAACCATAGCTTTGAGTAGACAGCCTTTTGTTGGCAAAGTGATGTCTCTACTCTTTTAATATGCTGCCCTTTGCCCTTAAGGCCTTCAGCTGACTGGATGTGGCCCAGCCACACTGTGGAAGGTAATCTGCTTCCCTCAAAATCTGTTGATTTAAGTGCGACTCTCACCTAAACTAGACCTTGACCGTGACATCCAGGCTGGAGTGTGAAGGATGCACACCTAGCCCGGCTGATGCATAGCCCTAGCTGGCTCAGGGGCTTAGGCCTCCGTCTGAGTTTTGACCTCCTCCCTCCAGGTCAAGAGAGGAGAGGCCGCCCTGGTGCTGGTCTCACTGGCGTAACGGGAATGTGTAGAAGGATCTGAGCAGCCTCTACGAGCCTCGGGGCTTTTCAGTCCACTGGGTCCTCCAGGCACAAGGCTCTGTCCCTGTGGGGAGTAGGACGGCCCTCACACTTCCGGGTCAGCTGTGCACGTCTCAGCCTGTCCGGCAGCAATCTGACCATTCACTGAGATTTTGGACAGCGGGGATGTGTGTTCACCACATCTGGGTCACCAGGACCCACCAAAGGCTGGGTCAGTACAGGGAGAGGCGGTAGCGTGGGTGGGGTCCATTTCCCTCGCGTCATCCGGGTGGCGGCTGTGGACGGGGGCAGGAGGGAAGGAGGGGCTGTGAGACAGGCCTATGCTTGTGTTTCATCGCTGTTCAGTTGCTCAGTCATGTCTGACTCTTTTGTGACCCCGTGGACTGCAGCCCGCCAGGCTCCTCTGTCTGTGGGGTTCTCCAGGCAAGAGTACTGGAGGGGGTTGCCATTCCCTTCTCCAGGGGATCTTCCCAACCCAGGGATCGAACCTGTGTTTCCTGCACTGGTAGGCGGATTCTTAATCACTGAGCTATCAGGAAAGTTTTATTTCAGGTCAATTCAAGATGCAAATGCAAAATGAAAAAGCATAAAGAGACTGAAAGTGCTCTTAAGTTTTCCCCTGACCCCAGGTGAGGGAAGGTGTATGGATTCTCCCTGACCCCAGGTGAGGGAAGGTGTGTGGATTCTCCCTGACCCCAGGTGAGGGAAGGTGTGTGGATGCTCCCTGACCCCAGGTGAGGGAAGGTGTGTGGATGCTCCCTGACCCCAGGTGAGGGAAGGTGTGTGGATTCTCCCTGACCCTGACCCCAGGTGAGGGAAGGTGTGTGGATTCTCCCTGACCCCAGGTGAGGGAAGGTGTATGGATTCTCCCTGACCCTGACCCCAGGTGAGGGAAGGTGTGTGGATGCTCCCTGACCCCAGGTGAGGGAAGGTGTGTGGATTCTCCCTGACCCCAGGTGAGGGAAGGTGTGTGGATTCTCCCTGACCCCAGGTGAGGGAAGGTGTGTGGATTCTCCCTGACCCCAGGTGAGGGAAGGTGTGTGGATTCTCCCTGACCCCAGGTGAGCGAAGGTGTGTGGATGCTCCCTGACCCCAGGTGAGGGAAGGTGTGTGGATGCTCCCTGACCCCAGGTGAGGGAAGGTGTGTGGATTCTCCCTGACCCCAGGTGAGGGAAGGTGTGTGGATTCTCCCTGACCCCAGGTGAGGGAAGGTGTATGGATTCTCCCCTTCTGCCTTTCACCAAGTCTCACTGCTCACTCAGCTAGAGGCCCTGGTTCCCAGCCACCCTTTCAGTTCTTCACCTGGCTGGATGACAGGGTTCTGACCAGTGCTACCTGCAAATCCAGACCTTTCTTGTAGCTAGGAATTGGGCAGCCCTTGGCACCCTTCTCTCCCCTTCCTGGCTGCCTGGGATGGCTTGTGAAGGTCTGGTGGGGACGTGCCACTTAGAGCAAAGCAGAGCTGCCCTTCTCCCTGGGCCATTTATCAGCTTGCATTTTTATGTGAGATAAAACCTTCTGTCTTACATAAGCCACTATGACTTGGTGTTTCCTTAGGAAATGGAGTCAATTTCCTAACTAATACAGGAGGCCTTTCTAAGCTGGGCTGATCAGCATTTGCACTTGGCTGCTGATGACTGAGCACTGGCCACAGCCGCATAAAACAAATCTGGAAGTAGTGGGCTTGTGTGGTGTTCTGTGAAGACGTCAGGGACCCAGGGACTCCTGCCTTTCTTATCTACCATCCTAATACATGAGGTCCATCTTCCAGGTCACAAAACAGCTGCTGAGGCTCCAGCCTTCACATCTTTGTTCCATTCAAGAAGAAGAGCAAAAGCAATAGGCAAAGGGGCTTCTTCCCCTCTTTTAGGAATTCCCAGAGGCTCCTTTCACTGACTTCCACTTTTATCTCTTTCACCACCCCTACATTTCAGAGAGAACGTTGTTACTAAAGCAGAATGGGGAATGGGTATTGGGAGGCAACTAGGAAGCCTTGCCCAGAGAAAGTTGTGAACTAGAGTCACAAATCAGCAACAACACCAAGACCTTCAGTTGGAACCAACCTCCCCAGTTCTCCCCTGGCCACTGCCCCACCAGCAGCTCCACTGAACTCAGCCAGAGGGGTGGGGTGTATTCAGTCCCCATGCCCAGGCCAGGCTAGAGCTCTCGTGCGCCAACTGGGTGGTTCAGGGTTGGGAGCCTGGCTATCGTCAGACAGACCAGGACGAGTCCGGGACCCCGTTCTCTGGCTGTGTGACAAAGTCCTTAACCTCTCCGAGCTGTCAGTTCCTCCCTTAGCTCTTGCTGACTGAGGGGATCCCGGGAAATAAGGGAAAAAGGCCGTGCAAACACCCCCCCACTGCCGTGGCTGGGGCATAGTGGGGTGCACAGGAAGTGACAGCAGCGTCGACCCCCTGTCCTTGGCCGAGCACAAGGCGCAGACACTGAGACACAGGCTGGTGCGCCAGCGTCCTGGCCAGTTCACTTCCTCCCTGAACCGCGTGGGTTGGATGTCTGCCCCACTGGCTGAGCCCATCTGTCATTTTTACTACATATTGCCACTCAATTGGCTTAACCCGAAGCCTGTTACCCCAAATAACCTGAGTGATTGCTTGCGAACCCAGGCTCAATACCCCTTCCACACTTCTCACCCATGGCTCCAGGGAGCTCCCACGGGTGGCCCGAGTCACTCCCTCCCAGGGCCAGGGGACCAGCCCCCTTTAAAGATTCCGTCTGTTCCCCCGAGGATTTCAGAGGCCGGGTTTCCTCTTTGTGCCAGCTTGAGACAGGGCCTGGGTTCGAGTGCCTGCTCCTGGCCTGGCCTTGGGGCTCCTTGGGGGCTGTCCCTAGTCCGAATCTGAGGCTGGGAGAGATGTGAGGGCAGTGGGTGATGGGGTTCCGGCCTCCGCACCCTCCACAGACGGGCTAGAGTTAGCAGGTTTCATGGGGCTTCCTAGGAACTGGGGCCGGCCAGGACAGTGAGTTCCACGTGGGACGAAGGCCGCAGCCCTGCAGGGCCGTCCTTCCTGGCCCAGGGACCTTGGGCGGTCCTTGAGTCCAGGCTCCAGCGCAAAGGACTCGGGGTGAGAGAATGAGGTCCCTGCCGCCCCCAGGTCATTCGTTCTCCCATAAAGACCCTGGTCCCTCCCGTTCTTCCCACATGGGAGGGCAGTGCACAGGCTTGGCCCCTACACGCGGGGCCTGTTTCCCTGCTCAGGAACGGTGTCTCCCTGGGAGGGGCCCTGAACTACCCCTCCCCGCGGTTTCTGCATCCGCAGATCTCCCCCGGGCACTGGACCCTGGGGGGTCAGCCCAGGACTCGAGGGCCCCTTGGTCCTGCCAAGGAGTCGGATGAGCCCAGAGGCTGCAGCCCTGCTCCTGGCATTGTGCCTTCCTGGGCGTCCACGGCGCACAGGAACCCCAGTCCCCACTGTAGGGGCCTCAGTCTAGCAGGAGAGACGGCAGATGGAGGGAGCACAGATGGGGCCACGGGGCTGTAAGTGTGGCCGCCGGTGTAGACAGACGCTGGGCGAAGGGGCGGGGCAGCTCCTGAGGAGGTGGAGCCGGCACCCAGGGCGAGAGGGAGTTACCCAGACTTGGGGGCGAGGAGCTGGTAGAATGTTCCAGATGGAGGAGGTGGTGGAGTCAAGGTCAGGGGGTGAATGAGGGCAGGCTGGGTTGTGCTTGGGTGCAGCGGGAATGGCTGGGTGTTGTGGCCAGGCCTGGAGGAATGCGTGGTCTTGACCCCTGGCCAGGAGTCTGGGCTTCGTTCCAAGAGTCCGGGTCAGGGGAGGGGGCAGTCCTTGGTTTGAATCCCTCTGGCCTTGAGGGGCCACGATGCATGTCAGCAGGGCCATTGGATGCAGAAAACCACGGGATGAAGAAATCCCAGGAGGTGGAATATTTCCAGTTAGACGGGGTGTCAGAGGGCAGAGCTGAGCAGCCCAGGAGGTGTTCGGGACTCCTCAAGTCAAGCAGGGGCTCCCTGCAGCAGAGGGGGGACAGGTATGCTCAGGTGTGAAGTCTGTGGGCCCAGTGCTTTGAGTGAGTGTTCAGCTCAGCTTGGGGCTCCCTCTGAAAGCCCGCCTGCCCCCTCTCCAGAGCAGCACATGCCCTGAGGGGCCGTGTCCCCTCCACGCACTGGGTGGGCGCCCTGCCCTTCCAGCGGCTCACCGCCAGTGCCATATGCACCACCGTCGCCTCTGACACTCTCACAGCCCGCCCCGTGGGTGCCAGCCCTGGGGGTCCCTCGTGGTGTCATCTCCGGAATGAGGGTGGGATGGGGGCGGCTGGAGTGAGGGAGCCAAGGACCGAGGAGGCCCAGAGAGGCCAGGGGTTGGGCCAGGACCAGGGGTCCCCCCAGATTGCACACCGTATGGCCCCCACGGGGCACACATGACTGGAAGCAAAGGCTGAGGACCTGGGCCTGACACGGCATTGCTAGCGGGGTCAAGGGACAAGCCACAGGCCGCACAGGGTGACTAAGCTGGGTCCACGGCCAGCACAGCCTGTGGAAAAGGGGTGCTCACGCTCAGAGCCCCTCTGAGCCCCCTGTTTCCTCCTGCGCAGCCCGCAGGGTGGGGGGCTTGGAGTGATGAGTCGGGAGGGGCTGGGGGGCTGGAGGGGAAGCCACAGGGTGGTCGACGCGGGTCTGCTGAGGTTGAGCTGGGGGCCTGGTGTGGCCTGGGGCCCCACCGCTGCTGCGTGAGTGTCCTGGGGCTGCTGGCACGGCCAAATTTCATCTCTCACGGCTCTGGGACCAAAAGTCGGAAGTCAGGGTGTTGGCCGGGCCCTGAGCCCTCACAAGGCTCCTGGGGAGAGTCCTCCCGGCTCCCGCCAGCTCTTCGTGCTCCCCGGGACCTGTCCCACAGCTGTCTTCTCCCTGGTTGACACGTCATCCTCTCTGTGTGCCCAGATTTCCCCTTCTCATCATCACCCTGGCTTGTGGGCTTACCTGATCCCCTCCGCAAAGGCGCTTTCTCAACATCAGGTTGCATTCTCAAGTCCTGGGCGTAGGACTCTCCAACCTGTGAATGTGGAGGCTCGACTCACCCTTCCACAGCTGCCGTTGTTCCTGGCATGCGTCCCGGTCACGTGCCTGCCACACGGCAGTTGTTGTCCCCATTGCAGAAGCAGGAGCATTGAGACTCTGAAATACCGCACATCACAAGAGGCAACCCCACCTCGTGACTCCTGGGTCGCAGCACCTGCCTGCAGGCCCGGCACCTCCACGCCCGGGGGGGCACAGACTGTTCTGTTTGGAGGAAAGGAATTTCTGTCTTGGTGTAACATGAGCTGCTCAGGAGACCCCAGGTTTGGAAGAGCCTCTCTGTAACAGAGGGGAACAGTTTTCTCTTTGTAGTGAGAGGCCCCCTGCTGCTCACCAGGAAGGTGGGGCCGTGTGCCAGATGGCCAAGTGGTGAGGACCCTGGGCCCCTCTCTGGGCAGCAGGCTTTGGTCTGCAGAGCTAGCAAAAGCCCTAACGGTGTCTCCTGCCAGTGTGTTAGTCGCTCAGTCACGCCTGAGTCTCTGCGACCCCCTAGACTGTAGCGCACTAGGCTTCCCTGTCCATGGGATTCTCCAGGCAAGAATACTGGAGTGGGTTGCCATGCCCTCCTCCAGGGGATCTTCCTGACTCAGGGATCGAACCTGGGTCTCCCGCATTGCAGGCAGATTCTTTACCATCTGAGCCACCAGGGAAGCCCAGTGATGTCTCCTGGCTGCCTTGTTAACGGCCCTGGGGTAGTCTTTAGCCCAGGGTCAGATGTCACCCCTGCCTTGTTTCTGGTGGGCTGCAGGCCTGAGTAGCCCTGGGGTGTCTGGGGAGCCCAGTCTAGGTTTGCCAGAGTGTGGTTGACTCGTCCACACCAGTCTGGAGCAAGTGCTAAGTTCTGGGCCTGGCTCCACCCATAACATGCTCTGTGGTCCCAGGATACCGGCTCGCCCTCTTTGGGCCTGCGTTTTCTCCTTTGTTAAACAAGGGCATTCCAAGGTCTCTCTCCAGATATGCCAAAAAGAATTGTAGAAGCTTCCTACAAACTCTTCACTTCCATTTTATTAAAATATCACAGGCAACACTGCCCAGCAGAAAATGTAAGAGGCCACACACGCAAGTTAAAGTTTCTGGTAGCGGCATTAAAGAAGTAAATGAACATAAAAAGAAACAGGTGCAGATAATTAAACAATCATTTCCTCCACTGTGTTCAAGATCATTATCATTTCAACGTGTAATCAACATCAAGACTGGGGACACTTTATGTTCTTGGTGCCACCTTTGAATCTGACACACATTTCACACTTGTGCACGTCTCAGTTTAGAGGCTGAAATTTCACTGGAAATCTTTGGCCAGCAGCCCCGCCCTGGCTCTCAGAACAGCACCTCCCGGAAGCGTGGCTTGGTGCTTCCAGTCCAGTGGTGACCCTCCCTGCGGAAGCAGCTGGCTACCTGTGCCCTCACCTGGGACAGCATCGTCCAAACCGCATTCCTGGGGCATCTTGTTCCTGGTTGTGTGAACGGGTGATTCTCAAGTCACTGCTGGAATCAGATTTTCCTGGGAGCATGTGTGCTAAGTTGCTTCAGTCACGTCCGAGTCTTTGAGACCCTATGGGCTGTAGCCCGCCAGGCTCCTCTGTCCACAGGATTCTCCAGGTGAGAATACTGGAGTGGGTTGCCATGCCCTCCTCCAGGGTATCTTCCCCACCCAGGGTCTGAACCCTCATCTCTTACGTCATCTCTGGCATTGGCAGGTGGGTTCTTTACCACTAGCTCCACCTGGAAGCCTCTTTCTTGGGAGACATCTGGTCAGATGAGACTCCAGCTTTTGCTTTGATTGCAGGACTTCTCAGAGCCTTTGATGTGGCCATGAGAATGAAAAGCAGGTGAGGTAGGGAGTCCCTGTTGGGCCAGCACACTGAGAACCCTGGGCCTGATACTCCGAGGCAAGAACTGAGTCTATTTCTCCCCGTGTCTCCAGGCCGCTTTGGCACAGAGTGGCCCCTAGGTGTGTCCTGCCCACAGCAGGCGGCTGGCAGAGACCAGTCATTATAAACAAAACTTGGCTAAAGGAATTCCCCGATGGTCCAGTGGTGAAGAATTCACTTGCCAACTCAGGAAGACACCAGCTGGATCCCTGGCCCGGCGAGATCCCACATGCTGCCGGGTTACTAAGCCCGCGTGCCACAGCTACTGAGCCTGTGGTCCAGAGCCCATGCTCTGCAGCAAGACAAGCCCACACACCACAAATGGAGAGTAGCCCCCACAGCAGCGAAGACCCAGCACAGTAAAAACAAACGGGCTAAAGAGAAGAGCTGAAACAAAGATATGTTAAAGCTCATAGGAAGGGTCAGATCCTCCGCTTAGAGGATCAGGGAAGACTGCCTGGAGGAGGTGACATCGGAACTGAGCCTAAAGGGTAAACCTATGAAGAATAGGGTAAGGGGTGGGGAAGATATTTCTGACACATGAAGACCCAGAGGAGCTCTGTGCATGGTCTGGTGCTCAGAACGGTGGATGGGGGTGTTGGTGCGGGAGTGTGAGAGGCTGCCTGGGGTGTGGGGTGCTGCAGTGCCCCTCACTCTGTGTGGGTCAGTTGTCCCTTGGCAGGGCGAGTGGGGAGTGGTCCTGCACTGGAATCCCTGGGAGTCTGCTAAATCCAGACTCCCAGCCTGAGAACCTACAGCTGACAAGTTCCCAGGGGACTCTGGGGCCCCGTGTCTGTTTTTCTCCCCCACAGGCACAGAGACAATTGCATCTCTCAGCCTTGCAGCGGGGGCAGCAGGTGACTGGTCCTGACGAGCACGAAGTGGGAAGAAAGGAGTGGTGGAAAATTCTGGATGATGCTCCATCCTCTCTCCCCTGGCTCTGGAGGCTGAGGAGACTGCATGTACTGGATGAACAGTTACAGTAAGGCAGAGCCTCCGTCAGCCCAGGTCCCTGGGTGGGGCCTCCGTCAGCCTGCGTCCCTGGGCGACCACACGCAGCAGCGTCCCCACACGGGCCGTGCAGCGTGAGCAAGGCATATTCCTTAGTTGTGCTAACCTGCCTGAGGTTCTGCTCGTTATCGCTGTGGAACTTAGCCTGTTATGATGAATGCACTTTCATCTGTTTCCAGTTGCTCCAGGGGGAACATTTCAGAATGTCTGTGGGCACTGATTCGGAGCAGTTGAGACGGTTCACACCCCCCTCCCTCCTTTCTCGTCCCTCCCTCCAGAGTGGCAGCTGGCCTGTGCGGCACCCTCATGAGAATTATGAGAAGGCTTGCCGTCCAGGCTGCTCGGCTTGGTGAGAGTGAGCAGAGAGCAAGCTGGATTTCAGCCTTGACCCACCCCCTCGGCCAGGCACTTAAGCAGTGGGCAACCCGCGCAACCGTACGGGGCGGCTCGACTGTTCACCTGTGGGGAGTAGAGGACACTGGGAGAGACGAGGCTTTGAGGAGGGGAGGGGAGAGACTGTTCAGTTCTGGACCTGGGAAATCTCCAGCAGGTAGATAGAAAAGGTGAGGTAGGGGCTGGGGAGAAGAAAAACCTGATAAAACTTTCCGAATGCTTTTCTCCAGCTGAACAGGATTTCGCTGTTGTTGAGGGGTATGTTCCTTAAGATTCCCAAAGGAGGGAGGGGTTCTGTGGGATTGGGGTCTCCACCATAGAAGGACGTTCCTCACCAATATCCCTTCCCACCTGCTGTGCTCATCTGTCCCTGGCATCAGAACCCTGAAAGGAGACACTGAAGTGAGGGTCCCTCCTGGACCACCAGGCAATGCAGACAGTGCTACAGAGCCAGCCAGCCGAAGGGGTCAAGGCCGAGGAAGCCCTTTCGCAGCACAGAATCACACTGACCCCTCATTCCCCACTTGGAAAAAATTCCTTCTTCTTGATCTGTCAAGATTTATTGGGGAACTCTTTTAAAATAACAGCTTTAGTGAGATATAACTCACGTATCATAAAATCACCCCATTTTAAAGTGTACAATTCAGTGATTGCTAATGTATTTAGATTTAGGTAGCTCAGTTGGTGAAGAATCCTCTGTAATGCAGGAGACCCCAGTTTGATTCCTGGGTCGGGAAGATCTGCTGGAGAAGAGATAGGCTACCCACTCCAGTATTCTTGGGCTTCCCTTGTGGGTCAGCTGGTAAAGAATCGGCCTGCAACATGGGAGACCTGGGTTTGTTCCTGGTTGGCAAGATCCCCCGGAGAAGGGAAAGGCTACCCACTCCAGTATTCTGGCCTGGAGAATTCCGTGGACTGAATAGTCCATGGGGTTACAAAGAGTTGGACACGGCTGAGTGACTTTCACTTTTTTTATCTCTAATTTCACAACACTTCAATTCCCCCTAAAAGAGACCCAGGTTAAAAAGGCTGAGTGCTGAAGAATTTATGCATGTGAACTGTGGTTCTGGGGAAGACTCTCGAGAGTCCCTTGGACACCCAGAAGATCCAGCCAGTCCATCCTAAAGGAAATCAACCTTGAATATTCACTGGAAGGACTGATGCTGAAGCTCCAAAGTTTGGCCTCCTGATGGGAAGAGTTGACTCATTGGAGAAGACTCTGATGCTGGGAAAGACTGAGGGCAGGAGGAGAAGGGGGCGACAGAGGATGAGATGGTTGGATGGCATCACTGGCTCCATAGACATGCATTTGAGCAAAATCTGAGTGATAGTGAAGGACAGGGAAGCCTGGAGTGCTGCGTCCATGGAATCGCAAAGAAGGTCGACACGACTTAGTGACTGAACAACAAAAGAAACCCAGCCCTCCGTTCCCCTTGCCCCAGTCCCCAAAGCCACGAATTTTTTCTGTCTCTACATCCTTGCTAATCCTGTGCATTTCGTAGACATGAATCACACAACGTGCAGCCGTTTCTATCTGGTTGCTGTAACTCAGCATAATGTTTTCAAAATTCATTCGTATTGGAATCAGAATCAGAACAGGAATCAGAACTTCATTCCTTTTTTATGACCAAATAACATTCTGTTGCCTGGATATACCATTTTGTTTGTTGAGCTATCAATGTATGCACATTTGGGTGCTCTCTACTTTTTAGCTATTAGGAACACTGCTGCTGTGAACATTTGTACAAAGCTTTTGTGTGGGTGTATGCTTTCAGCTCTCCTGGGCACATGCCTAAGAGGTGGAAGGCTGCTCCAATGACAAGGCTAACGTGTTTGAGGAACGGCTAGACTCTTCCAGAATGACTGTGCCATCTTACTTTCAGCAGCGCACGAGGGTTCCAATTTCTCTACAGCTTCACCAACACTTAACATTTTGTCTTTTTGATTCTATTAACAGTCGCCCTAGTGGGTGGGGAGTGATGCCTCATTGCGGTTCTGACTGGCATTTTCCTGACGACTAATGACGTGGAACCTCTTCGCATGCATCTGTTGGTTGTGCGTGTCTTCTTTGGAGAAAGGTCTGTTTGCACCGTTTGGCCATTTTTAGTTTGGATTACCTGTCTTTTTTATTCTTGAGTTGCAAGAGATGTTTATGAATTCTGGATACATGTCTCTTGGCATATAAATGTTCTGTAAATATTTTCTGCCATTCTTTGCATTATCTTTTTACTTTCTTGATAGAGTCCTTTGTAGCAAAAATCTTTAAACTCTGATGCAGCTATTGAGGAGATTCTTAAATCTAAGATAATTAAAAACTGGCAGCTGCCATGTGTCGTGAAAGTGAAAGTCATTCAGTTGTGTCTGACTCTTTGCGACCCCATGGACTATACAGTCCATGGGATTCTTTAGGCCAGAATACTGGAGTGGGTAGCCTTTCTCTTCTCCAGGGGATCTTCCCAACACAGGGATCGAACCGGGGTCTCCTGCATTGCAGGTGGATTCTTTACCAGCTGAGCCACAGGGGAAGCCCGCCATGTGCCATAGTAGGGTATTTATTGACTCACTTGAACCTCACGCCAACCAGTGAGGCTGGGACTGCCATTGTCCTCCGGGTATAGTTGGGGAAACAGTGGCACAGACAGACCAAGAAAGAGGTTCACAGTCACGAGGCCGCCACATGACAGAGGCAGAACTTTAATAAGCCAGCTGTTTCCAGAGCCCAGGTTTTTAATCGCTGCTTAGTAGAGAGGCTCTGCTCTGTAACGTGGACCATGAACAGGGAGACATCATCATCACCCTCACTATTTTTATCGTTCTCACCATTATCAACTCCATCCTCATCACCTCATCCCCATGCCCAGCATCATCTTACCCTGATGTTCTCACCCTCACCACCATCTTACCGTGATGACCTCACACTCACCACCACCACCACCATCATCATATCAGCTCACCACCCTCACCACCACCATCACCACCATCAGTTCAGTCTCAGTTCAGTCGCTCAGTCATGTCCGACTCTTTGCGACCCCAGGGACTGCAGCATGCCAGGCCTCCTTGTCCATCACCAACTCCCGGAGTTTACTCAAACTCATGTCCATTGAGCCAGAGATGCCATCCAACCATCTCATCTTCTGTCATCCCCTTCTCCTCCTGCCTTCTATCTTCCCCAGCATCAGGGTCTTTTCAAATAAGTCAGTTCTTCACGTCAGGTGGCCAAAGTATTGGAGTTTCAGCTTCAACATCAGTCCTTCCAATGACTATTCAGGACTGATCTCCTTTAGGCTGGACTGGTTGGATCTCCTTGCAGTCCAAGGGACTCTCGAGAGTCTTCTCCAACACCACCGTTCAAAAGCATCAATTCTTCGGCGCTCCACCGTCACCACCGCCACCTCCGTAATCACCGTCATCACCATCGCCATCACTGTCAAGGCCCCAGATAGTCTGCCGAGCTCCCCACCTGGGACCAAGCCTGGAGTGCCACGCTTCACATCTCCCAGTTACTGCATCACCCCACCTGCCCTGCAAGGACACCGAGGCTGGGAGAGTCACGGGCATCTACGTTTCCCAGCGCCTCATGGAGCCTTGACTCAGGCCTTCTGGTCTCTGCGTTTAGTCTTGGTCAAGTTCCCTTACTCATTTCCCAGAGATGAGACGGAGGACAGGTGTCAGAGTTGAAGGGAGGGGAGGGGCCACTGGGGTCGAGTCCTGGCCAGAACAGAGGGCTGGCCGAGTGGTCTGCAGACTGCGGCTTCCAGGAGGAGACGCTCCAGAGAACCCTGAGACAGGGAGGCTGGAGGCCTGGCTCCCAGGCACGAAGCCATCCTGGACGAGGGGGAGGGTGGGGGGAACCGTGCCGACCCCATCAGTTAGTGCAATTAGCCATCAGGATGGAGGCCCCGCGCTAATTGCCCGGTGGCAGCTGAGGTGCTCAGTAATGGATTAGCAGAGCGTTGCAGCCACTGCAGAGGTGGCCTCTACTCCCAGGGCAGCCCAGCCCTGCCAGGCCGTGCACCGCCCCCCCACCGCCCCGCCGGTGCCCCCAGCCACTTCCCAGGACTGAGAACACATGGCTGAGGGCCTACCTGGCTGCAACCTGCCGGGGGAGGGGGAGGGAAGCGGATCGCCAGACCAGAGGCCTAGGTCCCTGAGTCAGGCCCTGGGAATCCATTCCCCTGGGACAAAAGCCCTCTTCGCGCAAGTGGGCTGAACTCTGGGGGCTAAAGACCCCCTCCCCAGGAAGCACTCGGTCAGGAGGGACCTCTGTGAAGACCTCAGTCTCTTCTTCGATAGGATGGGGAGGAGGGGAGCTCACCTGCCCACCTTGCCTCTCTGCCAGGATGAGGGGGGTTCTTGTCCCTAAAGGTCCCAGAGCAGGACATGCTGCCTGGGGCAGCTCAAGCCCGTGGTCAGTGGGCCCTACCTGGCAGCTCCCAGCTGCCTGGAGAGGTTCCTGTGTCTTCCCCAGCTGGCACGTACCTGGCTGTGTCCCGGGGGAAGATGTGTGTGGTGGGCGCAGGGCTTTCCCCTGAGGGCTATGGGAAGCCCCAGAAAGGTCTGTGCTGTACGACAGCAGCCCAGAAAGAGGATGCTTCAGGGGTTGGAGGGAGCCAGGGGAAGCCTCAGTAGGGGGTGGGGGGTCCTAAGCCTGGCCTGTGGTGGGATGGGGGGTGGGGAGGAGGCACAGATGTGCTAGATCTTGGCTGGGACTGCGGTCAGCGCTTGGGACTGGCCTGAGGGAAGGGAGCCTCCTCACTGACCCTCAAGTTTCAACCAGAGCACCCCTCCTCCAGGAAGCCTTCCAGGTCTGCTACTGCTTGTCTCTAGGGCCTCATCAACTCCCCTGCCCTGTCCCCAGCCCAGTTTTCCCAGTGGCCTGTATCACTGACCTCTCCCTCTTTCTAGGGCTCCAGGCATCAGCTCCCCTTCCCTTCCCAGCCCTCCACCCCCACCCCCAGCTGGGTGGGACTCCTCCAGGCTCCCTGAACAGTGTGGGCTCCTGGGCCCTGGGCTGTGAGCTGGGCTCCATCCGGCTCTGGCTTCCTCATGCAGCAGCTCTGGGGCAACCAACTGAGGAATTAAAAAAATAATAATAATGAAGACTTTACTTTCAGAGCGATGTTTAAGTGGACAGGGGCTTCCTGGTGGCTTGGATGGTAAAACATCCGCCTGCTATGCAGAAGACCCAGGTGCAACTCCTGGGCTGGAAAGATCTCCTGGAGAAGGGAATGACAGTGCACTCCAGTATTCCTGCCTGGAGAATCCCATAGACGGAGGAGCCTGGCGGGCTACAGTTCTTGGGATCGTCAAGAGTCAGATGCGACGGAGCCGCTAACACTACACTGCCGCTAGGTCTACAGAACAATTGAACAGGAAGTCAGGAGCTCCCTCCTGCTTCCCGCAGACTCCTCTGTTGATAACCTCTGCTCCTCTCCTCTGCCTAACCTCTGCCTATCCCACCCTAACGCTGGTGGGATACACGGTTACCACCGATGAGCCAATACTGAGGCCACGAGGGCTGACCGTGCTGTGCCCACTCTGGGTTTGGACAATGTACCGCTGACGTGCATCCACCATCACAGTGTCACACGGGGCTGGTTCACTTCCCTAATACGCCTCTGCACCCCGTCTGTTCACCCCTGCTCCCAGCCACGGGGCAGCCGCCGATCTCTGTACGGTCGCTACAATTTTTCCCTTTTCCAGAATGTCACACAGTTGGAATCGTACACTCTGTAGCCATTTGAGATGGGCTTCTTCCATTTAGTGACATGCCTTTAAGGTTCCCTTTTGTCTTTTCTTGGCCCCATAGCTCATTTCTTTTCAGTCCTGAAACATATTACATTGTCTGGAGGTACCTCAGTTTATTTATCCGTTCACCTCCTAAAGAGCATCTTGGTTGCTTCCAATTTGTGGTGACTATGAATAAAGCTGCAATGAACACCTGTGAGCAGGTTTTATGTGCATATAATATTTCAGTTCATGTGGGTAAGTACCCAGGCGTGCCGGTGCTGGGCCATCTGGTGAGAGGACGCTTGGTTGCTAAGAAACCCCCCACTGTTCTTCCCGGGGGGGGGGGGGGGGGGGAGGCGCCACGCTGCATTCTCACAGCAGTGAGAGTTCCTCTTGCTCCCTGTCTTTGCCAGCATTTGGTGCTGTCAGTGTTTGGAATCTTAGCCGTTCTGGTGGGTGTGTAGTTCGTGTTTCATCGCTGGTTTAACTTACTGGACCCTGATGATGTTTGAATTTGAAACTGGCCCAGATGACGAGAGCCGGATAAGTCGTGCGGAGTCAACCCTGGCACCCTCCTACCTTCCTCCTCTGCTGCCCCATCCCCAGGTCCTGCCAGTTCCAGCCTTCTCCCTCTTCCCGGCCACACTGTCATCTCCCTGCCTGCCCCTTCTTCTCTCCACCCTGACCCCCACCTGTCCTCAGTCCTCCACGTGGCACCCAGAGAGACCTGCAAACCGAAACCCTCCGGGCAGACACGCTCCACAGCCTCCCGCCACCCTCTGTTGTTACATTGTGGAAAGCCCCCTGCACCTACCTGACTGCCTCACCTCCCTCTCCAGTTGGGAGGGCAAGGGCAGCCAAAAGCTAGGTTCCCCAGAACGAGCTGAATGTAAAGGGTTGATTTAGGGGTGCAGGACACACCAGCATCGGGAGTGGGGAGGTGAGGCAGAAGGGGTGGCAAGCCAGTTACCCATAGGGCAAGGAGCCCTCCTGCCATCTTGGAGCTGCCACTCCAAGGGTCCAGGGAGCCGGGGTCTGACCCCAGCCTTCCAGCCCTTGGCTAAGAGCTGCTGGAGTGGGGGTTGATTCCTGCACCAACTCCCATACCCCAGGCAAAGAGTTGCCATCCTCTCTGGGGCTGCCCCGTCCTTCTGCAGAGGGCTCAAGCCTCCCCCAACCCTAGGGGGTCAGAGGGGGCCCAGGCCTTCTCAGAGCCGGCTGGGCTATTTTTAAATTTTTATTGGAGTATAGATGATTTACAGCGTTGCGTTAGTTTCAGGCATACAGCAAAGTGTTTCAGCTACACGTGTGCGCTCAGTCATGTCCAACTCTTTGCAATCCCCTTGGACTGTAGCTGACCAGGCTCCTTTGTCCATGGGGCTTTCCAGGCAAGATTACTGGAGCAGGTTGCCATTTCCTCCTCCAGGGGATCTTCCCAACCCAGGGATTGAACTTGCAGCTCCTGCAGCTCCTGCCTGGGGCAGGCGGATTCTTTACCACCGCGCCACCTGGGAAGCATGAGAAAACTCAGGCCCAGAGAGGCAAGGTCTTCGGCGGGAAACTTTCACCCGCTTTTCAGCAGGGCCGAGCCAGCTTTGAACCCGAGTCTGCCTGCTGCAAAGTCCTTGTTTTTTCCTGCATCATACCGACTTCTGTGTTACCTCAGGTAATCAAATAAAACATCGCAAGGAGAGATGAAATGTGAAAAGGGCTCGAATTTCTAAATCCAGGGAACAATCATCACTTGGGCAATGGTATTTGCAGCCTTTATGGTTTCCTCCGAAGTGTTTTTTTTGGTAAGCTGATGAGAAAGACTCATTTTATGTCTAGAAGGATGGGAGTCTGGAAACAATAAAATCAGCATTCTCATAATTAGCCCTTAAATTGTTCCTTGGTATAAAAGTTTCCCTGCTCCCAGCTCCATCTTGCTTCTTGCACATTCTCGCTACACAAATCCGAACAATTTTTGACAAGATTTTTGAGTTTTGTCAGATGTGAATTGTTAAGATTTAATTGAAAAAATGAACAGAACGCAGCCAGTATTTCAAAGGGAGTGACCCAGAACCAATTAGAATTTAGTAACAATTGACCATTCAGCACTGAAATCCATGTTGGGAGCATCAGATTAAAGCCACTTTAATTCCCCCGCCGGCACCCCCCTCCTTCTGAACTCAAAATATCATTAGTGGGAGATTTCCCGGCAATTTTTTTCCAATCAGTTTTCCTGGTTTTAGAAGTTGAAGTTCAGCCGGCGGGGGCTGTGTGAGGGCAGGCGCTGGCTGGTCTTCTCCCGGGCTGAGATGATGCACAACATAGGTTACGTCTTGAAAAAACAGGTCAGGCCGAGTAACATTCCTCGTCAAATCGCTGCTGACAGCCCAAACAGGAGACGGGGAGGCCACAGAAAGGGCCTTTCATCTGAAGACAACACAGCGCATAATTGGTCATTCTTTCCTCCCCCTGCCTCTCCCTCTCAGCTGGGGGAAAGTTCCCAAACAAAGCCAGGGCTTCCTCCGGCAACTTCTTAATCCCTTCTGGCAGATGCTCTCAGGGAAGTGTCAGCTGAGGGTACGTGGCTGTGCGCTGCGGGCACCATGCCTGGCGCGTAGTAGGTGCTTAGGAGGGGAGCTGGGGAGGGCGGCCAGCCAGGGAAACCAACGAATGACCTCGGGGACCGGGAGCTCCCAACCAAGTCGTCAACTCCATCCCCTGCATTAGGTTCGTGAGGGCTGGTCTGATCCGTTCCAGCCCTTCTCTGCAGACAGGGAGCTCCGTGGGACCCCAGAAGCTTCTAGTCCACCGTCATCTACCCCACTCCCTCTTGCGCTCCTTTGGGGCTTGCTTCCCTAGTGGCTCAGACAGTAAAGAATCTGCCCACAAAGCGGGAGACCCAGGTTCGATCCCTGGGTTGGGAAGATCCCCTGGAGAAGGAAATGGCAACCCACTCCAGTATTCTGCCTGGGAAATCCCATGGACAGAGGAGCCTGGCAGGCTGCAGTCCATGGGGTCGCAAAGAGTCAGACACGACTGAGCAACTTCACTTTCTTTCTTTCCTTTCTTTCTTTCTTCCCATCTGGATGCCGGATGCTGCAAGGTTTGCCTCATCCTTGTAGGCAAACCTACAAGGAAACTGCAACTTGGCAAGGTCAGGTGGTGGCCCGCTGAGGTTCTCCGCTGGGCCCTGGGGATCTGTGTGACCCCGTGAGCACGTCTGTGGCACGTGGGCTCCACTTGGTGCCACCAGGGCCCCCATTCATTCTCCAAGGCTGGGTCCTGGAGCTTCTAGAAGCAGGGCCCTTCCCCCCCTGGCCCTTGTCTGTCTCGTCCCTGTTGGAAGGGTCCAGAATCAGGGCACATTCCGTATCTTCTGACATTTGGGTGATAAGCCATTGACGCTGACATCAAGGGTTTCTTTCCATTATTACTTTTTGGAAAATTGAATTTATTAATTAATTGTCGGCCGTCCTGGGTCTTTGTTGCTGCTCAGGCTTTCTCGGGTTGGAGTGAGCCGGGGCCACTCTCTAGTCATGGCTCCCGGGCTCCTGAGCGTGGCCTCAGTAGCTGTGGCTCCCAGGCTCCAGAGCTCGGGCTCAGCAGCTGTGGCTCCCAGGCTCTAGAGCTCGGACTCAGCAGCTGTGGCTCCTGGGCTCCAGAGCTCGGGCTCAGCAGCTGTGGCTCCCAGGCTGAGTTGCTCTGGGGCTCGTGGGATCTTCCAGGAACAGGGACCGAACTGGTGTCCTCTGCATTGGCCAGGTGGGTTCTTAACACTGGGCCCCCAGGGAAGCCCCGTTATGACTTTTAAGGTGAACTTGAGGAACTCTCCTAGAACTGGGGACAACCCACCACCTTCAGGTCACTTCCACCCCAAACTCCCTTTCGATATATTTCTGTTCATTTCCAGAAGTCAAGTGAGACCCCAAAGCTTCGATGTGAAGTTCCAAGAATATAAACATACAAAAAGCAAGCAAAGCAGCCCACAGGGTTCACCCAACTAATGTGGAGTTTGGGGTATCCCAGAGTCTTCAGTCTCAGACCTTTGGTGTCTTGGTTCAGGTTCTCAGAGGCGGACACTGGGTCAGAGACCGATGGACAAGTGCCTGCTGGAATGGGGTCCCGGGAAGCGTGGGGCGTTGGCGTGGGGAGGACACCGCAACTGCTGTGCTGTCAGGCCTCCAAGCGGGCAAGCGGGGCGAGTCCCCTCGGACCTGCCAACCCCTGCCAGTCTGGCAGGGCTGCTCCCAGGAGGAGGCAGGGCGGTGGGGGACGTGATGGATTCCCTGGCGCTTCTGGCTGCACAGAGGCAGAGAAACTCGGGCAGCAAGAGAGAGCCCCAGGCAAAGGGACCTAGCTGCTGGCCAGGGCACTGAGGCAGCTGCGACGGTGGGAACTCGGGGTCTGCTGAGCGGGTGACGCAGACTCAGTCCACCCTCTGGTTAAGAGTTGGCAGAGGGGGGTCTGTCACCCCCGGCTGGGTGGCCTCGGGCAAATTGCTGTCCCTCTCTGAGCCTCAGTTTCCTCTCCTGTGTAGTGGGAAGGATGGTACTCACTCTTAGGTCTGCCTGTAGGGCTAAATCCAGCCCCTGTGGATAAAGCACCAGCTCCCGGAAGGGGCATTCCCAAGAGTGCCTGCAGCGTGCATGCTCTGTAGCTGGGTCAGAGTCAGGGTTGGGTCAGGCACGTGGCCCCACAGAAAGGCCGCTTGCAGGCTCTTCTTGGTAGCTGAGTTGCTCAGAGGTTGAGAGTGATTAGGTTGTGCTCAGTCCTCACCCTGCTCCCAGGGTGCGGAG
Organism: Bos indicus x Bos taurus; assembly: GCF_003369695.1. Classification (NCBI taxonomy): domain Eukaryota; kingdom Metazoa; phylum Chordata; class Mammalia; order Artiodactyla; family Bovidae; genus Bos; species Bos indicus x Bos taurus. The sequence goes on along the minus strand of NC_040081.1, from coordinate 114,414,828 downwards.
CGAGGCCACATTAGCAACTGGGCCTCGCCACCTCAGGAACTTCAGGGCCTGGGAGCACTGTGGCTGGGAAGAGGGGATATGCACTCCCTGAGGGCCGTGCTGAGGACTGCAAGGGGAGATACAGGCCTCAGGCGCTGACAGTGGAAGCAGGGTGCTCTGTGGCGTAGTGAGCTCCCCATCCCTGGAGGTGTGTAAGAGGCTGGCATCAGTGTTAAATTTTCTCGGTCGTGTGGGGCGCTCCAAGTCCTGGATGGTGGTGGTGTAGATGGGGCTGGCTGGATAGCATGCCTTTTAAGATCTTTTCCACCCCAGAGAGTCTAGAATTCCATTTGTCTGTTCGGGGCCAAGCAGTGCAAACGTGCTCCTCATTTGATGCATTGCATCCGTGACTCCTTGAGGCTCCCCAGATAGAGTTCAGCAGCTCAGGCCTGGTCTGAATTAGTGGGACATTTAGGGGGAGATTCTGGCTTCAGCCTGAATGATCCGCTGAGTGGTGACCTGAGCCTTGATGGGAGCAGAGGAGCCTCTCGCCAGTGGACTCCCCAGGGCTCAGGCTGGTATGAAGGCAGAGGGGATCCTGCTGGGACTGGGGTGGGGAGTCCGGGTGTAGGGGGGGAATGTCCTGCGAGAGTCTAACCAAGCGGCAGCTCACGGCTCTGGGGGCACCATGGGCACAGATCCCACAGGGTGAGCCCGGGGGAGGAGACGCCACGAGAAAACCCAGCCACAGGCCGTCTGAGTGCCCGTGCCAGACTTCGGCCTGTCTGAACTCCGGGGCTGGGAGTGCAGGTGCTCCTTCCATCCCTGGGGCCCGTTCTCGAACTTCCCTGAGCCCCCCTGCCTTCCCTGTGCAGTGGTGAAGCCCCCAGGGCCCCCCTCCAGGAGGAAGAATCTGGGGGCGAGGCGCCGCAGCCGGGCCATGCCTGCCCAGGCTCGGGGGCTTGCTTCTGCCCCGCGGGCTCAGCCGGGCATCTTCAGGGCGCGCGGCGGGGGCCCTGTGCTCCGGCCGCTCCCTGTCCTCCTGCTGCTGTGCAGTGTTACTCGGACACCGTCACGTGCGCTGCACACAAACGGAAGTACAGGAGACCCAGGTGAAGCGCGGAGGTGCCAGGCCCTGGGGACGTCGAGGGGAGCACGGCCGGGGTGGCCCGGTGGCCCCCTGTGGACCCTGGAGGTTGCTGGGGGTGAAGAAATGATGGGCCTTTCACTCACTTGTTCACTCAGCAGACGCTGAGCGCTCCTCTGAGTCCGACACGGTGCCTGACAGACAGTAATGGACACAACTGATCGTGGTTAAGCGTAAAATAGTCATGAGGCTTCACAACCGGTGGGGTTCCTGGCTCTTTCCCTGGCTCCTGCGCACCTACAAGCTCTAGTCCCTGTCGACTAAGCAGCAGGTGCAAACGACACGTGTTGTTTTTCTAACTCGCTTTGGAGAAGCTACGAGTATGCGATGCACACCTTTGTTGGTGCTGCTGTTTTTCAGTCCCTGAGTCGTGTCCAGTTCTTTCCACCCATATAAAGAAGGCTGAGCGCTGAAGGGTTGATGCTTTTGAACTGTGGTGTTGGAGAAGACCCTTGAGAGTCCCTTGGGCTGCAAGGAGATCCAACCAGTCCATCCTAAAGGAAATCAGTCCCGAATATTCACTGGAAGGACTGATGCTGAAGCTCCAATACTTGGGCCACCTGATGTGAAGAACTGACTCATTGGAAAAGACCCTGATGCTGGGAGAGATTGAGGGCAGGGGGAGAAGAGGGCGACAGAGGATGAGATGGTTGGTTGACACCAACTCAATAGACAAGCGTTTGAGCAAAGTCCAGGTGATAGCGAAGGACGGGGAAGCCTGGCATGCTGCAGTCCATGGGGTTGCAAAGAGCTGGACGTGACTGCCCATCTTCTCCTCCTCTTTATGGAGTTAGATGAAGGGGGCTGGCACACTGAGCGAGAGACAGGCAGCAGGTCCCCGCTGGGGCCGCAGAGCCGTCTGGGGCGACCCCTGAGCCCCACACCTGCAAGCCCCCGGCCAGTCAATGCACCAGAGCCACACCACAGAGTTGAATTCAGACTTCTCTTGCTTGCGGTGGGCCCCGAACAAGTTGTTAAGCCCTCTGGGCCTCAGTTTACCCATCCGTAAAGTGGAAATAAGAACTCTGCGTTATGGGATTTTGAGAGGATTAAGCAAGTTAATTGTGCTTCTGGAAGACTGCCCAACACAGTGATGTACTAAGCTGAACTGGGCCAAGGAAATCGAGGTGAGCAGAGGCAAGAGCTCGGAACCCAGGTCTCCCGGCTCCCAGACTCAAGGGCTCTGCCCTGGAAACCCACACGCTGGGGGCCAGTTTCCCAAGCCTGAGCGTCTTGGCGGATTCCACCCCCTAGCCCCCCTCCCCCCAAGGCTCCCATCTTTGGCGAGGAGGATCCGGCTTGCCTGTCTCCTTAGGGCGGCAGGGGTGGGCAGAGAAGAAAGGCTGAAACTGTATCCTCTGTTGGCCTGGGTCAGGGGAGCAGACCCCCACGCTTTCTCCACCGTCAAAACCCCCGTAGGATTTTCTTGAAGTTCAGTTTTCACATCATATGGCTGAACATTTGGAACTTTTTAAACGGAAATTGTAGAAAAAATGAAAAGTATTTTCGTCTCGGAACACAATACCTTCCTGGCAGGGAGCCACAAGAGAAAGCTTGATGGTGGAGAAAAAAATGGTCATAATTGTCAATCTGGATTAATCCGGGCGTTCTTCCGCTTAACCCCGCGGCGGGCTGAGGGGGCTAATCAGCCTGCAGAAGACACTGTCTCTTGTCACTGTCCCGAGACCCAGGTCTCACACGCCAGCTAATTTTCTGATCACATTTCTTTAATTGTAAGCTGGGCTTAATGGAGCCCCCGAGGAGACTGACGCATAAGGGAAACGGGGGTGCCCGGGCAGACTGTGCCAAGCTCATCGCCCGTGGCTTAGTGGAGGAAAGGTCTGGACACACCCGGTGGCCCTGGAGGAGTTAAGTCAGGGCGGGCAGGCGGGGCGTGGGTGGCAGGCTCATGATAAGGGCGGTGCTGGCTTAGAAACCCCATTTCACAGACCCTGAAGCTGAAGAGCAGACAGGATGGACCTGAGTCTTTGGGAACAAGCAGTTCTGTCCCAGCCCCGGGCAGGAACGCACCTGTAGGACGGATGATGCCCTTCTGGAGTCGGGTGATGGGAGGAGAAAAAAGGCCACCCTCGTGCTGTCCAGGGAAGGGCGGAGGTCTGCACTGAGCTGGAGGAGGGCCATCTTTCTCCTTGACAGCGGCATCCAGGCCAGTGTGTCTTTGCCCAGTTTTCACTCACTGGGCCCTTTCTCTACTTTCAGACTCTCATCCCCCAGCATCACAGCTCCATCCTCTCTGCCTGCCTGTCAGGCCATGGTGTCCTCCAGGGGCTGGAAGTGTCAGAACCCTGGGCATCAGCTCTCCCGGGCTCTACCTGCAGAGGAGACAGAAACAAGCGGGGTGGGGAGTCGTTGAAGGTGGCGAGGCACAGGGAGGCGGCCCCTATAGGCAGGGAAAGTGCGCTGGCCAGGGGTCACGGGACCAGCCCAGGCCACGAAACGTGAGCCGTCGTGTGTGGCTCAGGGCCTTACCTCCGATGGGGGGCTTTGACAGAGGGCACCCCTACTCCCCGCCAGCTTACCTGCCTTCTCCAGAACCTGGGAGCCGTGTGTCCAGGCCTCAGTGACCTCTGGCAGAGCTGCCCCCTCCGGCGGGGCTCGGAGCAGCTCGGGGAGGCCACAGGGGCCCCGGAGAGAGCAGCTGGCATCCTTGGCATCCTCTGTTCAGAAAGGGAGCCCTTTCCTGGCTGACGCCCCTGCCAGGCCTGGCCTCTCGCAGGCCGCCAGGCCAGAATCGAGCCAGGCTGGGGGCCGTATCTCATCTCAGCAGCTCTCAGCGAGTCCCCCTTGGGGGAGACGTCTCACCTATCCCCGTGTTCTGGGCACTGCGGTCGTGGAAATGAACAGGGCGTCAGCACAAGGCCACGGGGGAAGTCGTCCCCTCTCAGCCAGAGGGGAATCCCTTGCTGCCGGCTGCCGCACAAAGGTGGGGGATCAACTCCTCTTGGGACCTCCAGGAAGCCTTCCTCCTGGAGGTGTTGTCACTTCGGAGAGTCTTAAAAGATCCACTGGAACTCGCCAGTTCGATGAGGTTCTGGGAGCAGTGGGAACACAGGAACAGGAATACCAAGCCGGTGTGGTCCTTTTTGGCCCCTGGGACAGGGGACATGGTCAGGGCTGAGTCTGGGGGTCTCCCTGAGCCTTGAGTCCCTGGTTTGGGAAGAGTACTTGTGTTGCAGACAAAGGGGAACCACGCAGGGGTTTGGGCGGTACAGGGAGGTGAGTCGATCCTGGTCGGGGGAGGCACGAGCCACAGGCGAGCAGTGAGGACATCCTCTGGATGCCAGGAGCCTGCGGGGGTCACTGCAGGCAGCCACATGGGCCTGGGGGAGTGGGCGGGCAAGGTTTTGGAGGACTCGATGCCTGGTAGGGGGGTGGGTAGCCAGGGCACCTCCCGTGTTTCCTGGTCTGGGTGAACAGACAGACCCAACATGGAAGTTGCAGGAACGGGTCACAGGGACCACCAGTTTCTCTCCAGAGTCCCCGAGTGACCGCCGAGCCCCTCGCAGAGTCTTACAGGGGTTCGAATGCACACTGCTCGCGCCCATCCCCACCCTGGGGCATCACCCCGCGGCTGCTTCTGGACGGAAATCCCTTCAGACGTTTGCAGCCACAGACCCTGTATCACAGGGTCCCCGGTGCCCCCTGCTCCCCTCCAGGCTCTCTCATCAGCATAGCAAGGGCTCTGGTGAGGGAGGGCCGGCCCCTCACCTGGACCAGCTGTGCCCCATGCCCGGCTGCGCTGCTGAAGGGAGTGATTAATGAGCACCTCCGTCCTCAAAGCTCTGGGGTGAGTCGGCTCTGCAGGCCGGCGTGAAAGGGGCTCCTTGAAATCTCCTTTTGACCTTGGCTTCCAAGCTCGGGTTTCCAAACTGGGGCCCTCGGTGGTCTGTGTCCAGCCTGGGTATGCGCTCTGATCTCTTCTCTGGTGTCAGGTGCCGGGGCTGGGGGCTGGGTGGGTGCCACACCTGCCCTCCTGGAGCCTACGCACAGTTTTAAAGGCTTCTTCTTGTTCAGTCGGTAAGTCACCTCCAACTCTTTGTGACCCCACGGACTGTAACCCACCAGGCTCCTCTGTCCATGGGATTTCCCGGCAAGAATGCTGGAGTGAGCAGCCATTTCTTTCTCCAGGGGATATTCCTGACCCAGGGATCGAACCCGCATCTCCTGTGTCTCCTACGCTGGCAGGTGGATTCTCCCACTGCAGCACCTGGGATGCCCTAAGCCTCCAGGGAAGCCCCTTTAAATGCTTCTGGTTTTGCCTTAATCGCCCTGTTCCACTGAGCTTGCTGTCGTCTTGTTTGGTATTCACTCCCTGTGGAATGAATTGGGGAATTAATCTGAAATAATTGCATCAAAAGCTCAGTGTTTTTCTGCTGAAGCTCTTTGTACTTAAGTTGGGGGTTGCTGCACTCTGCCCCCTCCCGGTTCTGGCTCAGTGAGCTGTAGGGCAGGTGGGTCACAGCGGGACTGAGGAGCTGAACCTGAGCCACCCCGGCTCCTTCTTTCCCAGAAGTGAAGTGAAGTTGCTCAGTCGTGTCTGACTCTGAGACCACATGGACCATAACCCACCAGGCTCCTCTGTCCATGGGATTCTCCAGGCAAGAATACCGGAGTGGGTTGCCATTTCCTTCTCCAGGGGATCTTCCTGACCCAGGGATTGAACCCAGGTCTCCTGCATGCAAGCAGACGCTTTACCCTCTGAGCCACTGCACTCCACCACCTTGCTCAGTCGCCTTCCTTGAGGGAACAGTGGCCCAAGCTCTCTGCCCTCCTTGCGTCTCTCTGCAGCTTTGCCACGTGACCTTGTAGCTCCTCCCTCTGCGGGTGGAGTCCGCTTGGGCCAATAGGATGTGCCGGAAGTGATGGTTTGCCCGGTTCCAGAGAGGACTCAAAAGACAGTGTGGACTTGAGTCCAAGTTGTTGCTATTTCCTTTCATGGTTTGTATTTTTTGTACTAGATTGAAAAATTCCTCCCTGTTATTGAAAAGTTTCCTTGTGGCTCAGCTGCTGAAGAATCCACCTGCAAGGCGGGAGACCTGGGTTCGATCCCTGGGTTGGGAAGATCCCCTGGAGGAGGGCGTGGCGACCCACTCCAGTATCCTGGCCTGGAGAATTCCGTGGACTGAATAGTCCATGGGGTCGCAAAGAGTCAGACACGACCGAGCAACTTTCACTTCACACGGGGTCATAAAGATGTTGCCTTCTGCTTTTCTTCCCCTGGAAGTTGTGTAGTTCTTTCACCTTTGTTTCTAATGCCCTGGAAACTGGTTTTTGTGTCTGGTGTGAGGTAGGAATTCCGTTTTTCACGTGGAAAGCCCCCACATGGTCCCAGTCAGCACCTGTGCTGGATGCTCTGCTGCTGCTGCTAGGTCGCTTCAGTCGTGTCCGACTCTGCGCAACCCCATAGATGACAGCCCACCGGCTCCCCCGTCCCTGGGATTCTCCAGGCAAGAACACTGGAGTGGGCTCTGCCCTTCTCTTGATGATCTGTGTTCCTTCCTTTGTCAAAAGTCTCGTTTCCACTGTTGCTGTTGTTCAGTCATGAAGATGTGTCTGCTACATCAAGGACTTCGAGACACCAGGCTTCCTTGGCCTTCATTCTCTGCCTGAGTTTTCTCAAACTCATGTTCATTGAGTCAAGGATGCCATCCAACCATCTCTTTGTATTTCTGAGATTTTCAGTTTGTTCTGTTTTGACCCATTCACACTCTTTGTTAATTGTAACAATTTTAAAGTAATGCTTTTATACGTTTTCATTTCCTAAACATTTTAAAGTTTTTGATCCTTTTCCTTCTATTACCTTTATGTACGGGCTTTCCAAATCTCATGGGGAAAAAGCTCTGTTAGAATTTTTTATTCAAAGTTCATTGAATAGGCTAAGTTAGGGAGTACTGACATCATTATGACCTGAGTCTTTATATCCATGAATATATTATATTTCATAACTTTCCCCAGTAGACAGCGTGCATAGTTCTAAAGGTTATAGCTTGACTTGCTTAAGATTGGGATCTTTTCTCTAACGATTTTGTTATTGATCATTGGTGGCATCTGGAAAATCTGCAGTGTTTGTATCCAGCAAATTTGCTGCTCTTAGTTGTTCCTGTGGAGTTATTTTTGCTCCTTGTACCAGTTTGCTCATAGATTATCTCGGGCTTTCTATGTGACCAGTCATAGTATTTTCCAACACTTGCTTCTTTGATTTTTTCTTGTCCTATTGCATCATCTACATCCATCAGTACAATGTTGAACATAAATGACGAGGACATCCTTGCCTTGTTCGTGACTTTAATGGGAATACGTGGAAATAATCTATGTTTCTGATAGATTATTTCTGTTGGCTGTGGTAGAGCCTGGGAATCGCCCCAGCTACCCCTTCTCCCTTCACTTTTTTTTCTGGTAGTAGAACCACTCCGGGTTTTAGAGGGCACAAGGATACCAGATGGAAAGTGTACTTTTCGGTCTTGATTTGGTCATATGCCCAAGAAGTGATGTGTGCAAATTCTGTTACTTTCCCTCTCTGCGGAAGTGGTGCTGGTGAGCCCACGTTGACCAGGTGGGCAAAGACTACACCCTGGGATGTGTGAAAACCACACAGGAGGTTGGAGGAGCCTGCATCCCTGGTGAACTAGGGCAGCAGAGCCGCCTGTCTGATGGTCTCCCTGCTTTCTCTGCGCTGTCACACGTCGCAGGAAAAGTGATCTTGTCCTGATGCCTTTTGGGCCCCTTGGTTTGGCAGTGCAGCTTGTACTTTGTTTAAACTTACCCAAATAAGGAATTTTCATTCTATTCATAGTTAATTATTTTGAAAATGAAACATCGGTGAATGAATTCTATTGAATGCTTGCTTGGCATCTCTTAAAATGACCAAATTGATTTTTTATTTTACATCCATCCTCCCTTCTGGAGAAGGCAATGGCACCCCACTCCAGTACTCTTGCCTGGAAAATCCCATGGACGGAGGAGCCTGGTGGGCTGCAGTCCATGGGGTCGCTAAGAGTCGGACACGACTGAGCGACTTCACTTTCACTTTTCACTTTCATGCATTGGAGAAGGAAATGGCAACCCACTCCAGTGTTCTTGCCTGGAGAATGCCAGGGATGGGGGAGCCTGGTGGGCTGCCATCTATGGGGTCACACAGAGTCGGACACGACTTAGCATAGCATAGCATAGTCCTCCCTTCATCTCTTGATATGCCATTGCTTATCACTAAAATTTTGAATTGAGAACTCTGCTGGCGTTTGTGGGATAAACTAAAAGGAGCTGTAGCTCTCCACACTGCTAGATTTGATTTGCAAATCTGCCTCTTAAGATTATTTTGCATCTATGTTTGTAATTGAAATTGGTATAGCATCCGCTTTTTGGTGTTTTTTGCACTTTTATTTATTTCTTTCCGGCTGTGCTGGGTCTTTGTTGCTGAGCACAGGCTCTCTCTAGTTGTGGCGAGCGGGGCGCCTCTCTAGCTGCGGAGCTCCGGCTTCTCAGTGCTGTGGCTTCTCTTTGCAGAGCAGGGGTTCTAGGCACACGGGCTTCAGCAGTTGTGGTGCATGGGCTTAGTTGCCGTGAGCATGCAGGACCTTCCGACGCAAAGGATCAAACCTGACCTTCCCACACAAAGGATGGAACCCGAGTCCTCTCCTTTGGCACGTGGATTCTTAGCCACTGGGCCACCAGGGCAGCCCCACGTCTTCTTTTTGTGAGTTGTCACTTATCTCTGGGCATTAGGTTGTACTCGTCTCAGAAAAGGAACTGGTTTCCCGTCTGCCCCTCCTCATTCAGTGAGGCAGAACGCACACACTAGGGCTTGTCTGTTCCTTGAGGGCTCGATAACTTGCTGTGACACTATTTAAACTGGATAGCTTTCGTTTGCTTTTGGAGATGCGTATTTGCGCTAATCAGTTCGCCTTCTGCATTGGCTATTGGTTTGCCCATGTCTTCTATTTCACCGTTAATTAATTTTGCTAATTAATTTATTTCCAGGAACACTGTCCGCTATCCTTACACACAGAACGTATCTGTGTGTACAAATACTACGTTGAATTGTAGTATTCCTTGAAGAATACTTCTTCAATGATTTCTAAAGCCGTCCTACGTCTGTTTTGCTCTCTTCTTCATTCCAGTGTCCTTTCTCTGCAGCACGTTCTTCCTGTTTGGTTTTGCTGGGGACTTTTCTATCTTATTTTCTCAGAGGACAACATTTTCATCTCCATTCACCGTTAGATGGTTTATCATTTCCTCTTTCACACAGGAGATTCTCAGGACTGTGTCTAAGTTTACAGGCTTACATGCTGTTACTGTCGTTTAGCCGCTAAGTTGTGTCCAGGTCTTCTGTGACCGGATGCACAGACTTCTAGGTATGTACATTTAAATGAGCTTTATTTTTAATTTTGAAATTGATTGCGTTGTGGTTAGAGAACATCATTCTTCCCTGGTGGCTTAGACAGTAAAGCGTCTGCCCACAATGCAGGAGACCTGGGTTCGATCCCTGGGTCAGAAAGATGCCCTGGAGAAGGAAATGGCAACCCACTCCAGTACTCTTGCCTGGAGAATCCCATGGACAGAGGAGTCCGTGGGGTCGCAGAGAGTCGGACATGACTGACTGACTTCACTTTCACTGTTCACTCTGGAGAACGTAGTCTAGATAACACTTACCCTTTGAACTTTGTTGAGGTTCGTCTTTCGACCTGGTTGTCGAGCTGTGTAGATGTCTTACCCGTGCTTGGAAAGAGCATTTAAACTCCCCCCAGGAGGATGTGTTTTCACAGAGACCATCCCTGGGAAGGCAAGGCACTTTTGCATCTTTACGTGTGGTTACAAATGGCTGCGGGGGACAAGCAGCACAGAGGTCAGATAACACGTTTGATAGGAGACAACTGGAGCTCAGAGAGGGACAGCAATGTGTCTAAAGTGACACAGCTCCTGCGTTCCAGGTGACTGAGGAGGAGTGTACCTCCTTCTGCCTGTGTCTGTGGGCCCGCCTTGATAGCAGTTGAAGGGAACAGCGTGCAACTGCATGGAACAGCATGGGATGGCATTTGGCCTTCGCCCAAGCTTGAGCACCAGGTCCCGGCCTGATGTGGGCAGAGGTCTCAGAGGTTTTTTTACCTATGGCTTATTCTCCTTTGTAAACCCCAGACCCTCTGTCCTGCCGAGGGGCCCCTCCAGCCCTACTTGGAGCGCCTGCTGGGGTCCACATGTCCCCAGCGGGCCCCTGACCCCTGTCATGCTCCTCCCCTGCACGGGTTCCACACCCCAGAAATGCCAGCTGTTCTCACGTCCCTGTGCCGTGTGCCCTCCCCGCTGCGCGTTCTGGCTCAGGCTGCGGCGGCCTCGCCCCGCCGCGCGTTCTGGCTCAGGCTGCGGCGGCCTCGCCCACAGTTCTGCAAGCCGGTCTGGCTTTGCAGTACTGCCCGCGGGAGTCCAAGTCCTCCGGACCCGCCTCTACCTGGACCATCACCAGGCCCACACCTTTGCCTCTTTCCTGCCTCCTGTGTCACCCCACATCATCCCTCTCCAGAACCCTCCACCACGCCTCACTGGCTTCCTGGCCTCGCTGTCCCCCGCTCCAACGCAGAGCGGGTGTTTCTAACTCATCTGACCGTCTCTCTCTGGCCCTCGGGGCCTCCCACTGTCCCCTTCACCCGTCAGCAGCTGGTACTGCCGTCACGACAGACTATCAGTTGACTCTTTCTCTGCCTCCAGATCACTGTCCACACAGCTTCCTATCTGCAAACCCCTTCTCCTTCTGTGATGTCTGTCCAAAGCCATCCATCCTTGGAGACCTGGCTCTAAGTCACCTCCTCCAGGCAGCCTTCCTTGACTTCCAGGTTAGGTTAAGGCCACTCTGCCCTCCCAGCGCACTGGGGCTGCTCTTGGTCCTGGCTGTGATCACTGTGGTTGTGTGGTCATTTGCCACTTTCCTCATCACTGGGGATGGTGCCTTGACCCTGAGCTGTGTCCCTGTCCTGGCTTTGTCTCTGGGGCTGATGTTCACATTGGCGGCCCCAGGCAGTGGTCTCCAGAGTTGCTGGGCGAGCCCTCTGGCCAGGGGGGCAGGTAAGACATCGTCACCCTCTCTCTCTCTCTCCTTGTGGTAGCCCCCCGGATGGAGGGCTCCTGCCTGCTGACCAAGGTCAATGCCCTTTCCAACGGCCCTTCATTAGTGAGTGGACATCTCGCTGAGTCAGCGGGGACCTCTTCACGGCCCCTGTTCAGGGTCACTAGGTCCCTGCAGAATGTGGCCGAGGGCGACCGGCCAACAACAGGGGCCATTGTCCTCGCTCGTCGCGGACGGGGTCAGCCCAGGCCCATCTGGACAGGGCAGGGGTCACAACCTCAGCCGCTCTTGAGAGGTCCTGCCAAGACACTGGGCGCAGCCAGCTTGGTGCGCGGGGAGTGCAGATGGCGTCCTCAGGGGCCAGGCGGGGCCTCTGGGGACCTGTCTTAGGGTCCGAGGGAGCCGCTTCATCACCAAGCCCTTTGTCCCCCCTTCACCCCCAGGAGGGCCTCTTCCATTGCAGCCCTCAGGCGAGATTGACACCTCCCAATGGGGGGCTCATCCCCTCCCAAACTTCCCCCATCTTCAGACATGATGCTCTCCTGAGCCAGGTGACCACACCCCAACCCGCCCCACTCCCCCCACCCCCTTCCTGTCCTTACCTGATCCCTCCGCTGGGCACGGACGTGGCCAGTAAGAATTCAAGCACCAGCTAGGTGGTCACCGGGTAATTCCATCACGTGGATGCTCCACCTCTGGAAGTGTCCTCGGGCCCTGTGGGAGCTGGACCCCTGGAACCCCAGAGCAGAAGCAACGTGCCGGGATACCCTGGAGGTGCGTATGGAGGCGGTGGCTGGAGGAGGAGCCCGGTGAGAGGGCCACCTTCCAGGGCTTCCTGTCTGGAGACGCGCCTGAATTGACGCTCTTCCGAGTCTTCCCTGAGGCCGGTTGTGCTCTCGTGTTGCTGACGATGCTGTCTCGACTTCATTCGCTCTCGGTCTTTCTGGCAGTTGAATTTTACAGGCTCAGCTGGCGTCTTCCTTCCCTGTCCCTCAAGGTCTCCCCATCCCAGGCCTGCAGACTCAGATGCCTCAGCTGCTCGTGGATGCGGTACGGATGGCGGGGGGTGTCATTGACTTGGGTGTTATGACATGAGCAAAAACCTGAACCACGTCCAGCCCTTTTCCAGAGCTCTTTCCACCCAACCCTGGGTGGCTGTGAAGATGGGAATGTGCCCCGCTGAGTGTCTGTGGCAGGAAGGAAGGTATAGGGGCTTCTCTACTTTGCCAGTGAGGGAACTGACGCTCGGAGAGGCAAGGGGCCCTCACGCATAGGCTGGTACCCCCTCGAGAGGGGCCTTGAAGCTGGCCTGGCTGCAGAGGCTGCCCTGCGTCCCCCAGGCGGCCGCTGCGTCTCCTGGAAGGGAGGTGATTTCTTGTTCTCCCAGCGCCTGTCCACACTGCCCCCCTGAGCTGAGCTGAGCTCGGCTGGGTGCCCCTGGCCTGGCCCCCTCCTGCGTGCTCCCTTCTTCGGTCGCCCGCCGCCACGCTCTGCCTCACTGGACTCAGTGCGTCTGAGCAAGGCTCTGTGTTCATGTGGCCAGGCCTCGTCCAGGCTGTTTCGTTCCCGCTCAAGTTGTCCTCCCCTTCTCCTGCTCACCTGCCTCGGACCCCCTTGGTCTCGAAGGCCCACCTGAAGCACCCCTGCCAGGTACATCAGCTCTGGGTCACAGGGGACCCTGGGGGTGGCTTCTCCCGGTCGGTCACTAGCTGAGAACTAGCTGTGCCCCCCACCCCCACCCAGAGGTCCAGGGCTTGGCCCAGGAAACAGTCCCTGCCCCAGCTCGCATCAGGTTCTGGCAGGTTCCGACTGCCCAGGTTTGGGAACCACTCTCTGCTGGACTGTCCATTGACAGCGCCAGCTTCCCAAACCTCCCTGCCCAGGACCATGCTCCCTGTGGGACTGCCTCTGTGGACAGTAGCTCAAGTCTGCGCACACGGAAGGGAGACGACGGTGTGTCCTGGGCCAGGCAGGTCCCAGGTGTAAGCGTCAGCATCTCTCAGCCTCACAGGCCACAGTCCAGGCCTGCACACGCGTGGGGAGCACACGCGTGGGGAGCACATGCATGGTGAGCCGCTCGGTGACGAAGCAGCCTCCGGCAATGCAGCCGGGAAGCCCAGACAAGTTAGGAGATGTCTGGGGCTCGGGCTGCTCCGGAAAAGCCGCTAATTAAGATGTCTGCTGTCCTGGGGCTTCAGATCCTTGTCCTGTGGCTGATCGGGTTACAGTGAGCGACAGCTCAAAGGTGCTGCCTCTGGGCGCTTGCGTGGGGAGAGGGGACAGATAGCTGTGTGGACTGGGGCTGCCTCTCTGCACTTCCGGGGGCAGGTCTAAGGCAGGCAGGGGACCCCGCAGCCAGGGCCGACCCGGCCCCTCCCTGTGCAGTGTGGCGCACACAGTAGGTCCGTTCTTGTTTGCCCACTGAGGGGTCATCACCCAGTGACCCTGGGTGGACACCCCTGGAGGTCAGCATACTCTGCTCATGTAACAAGGCAGGGGACCTACACCATACGTAGGGCCGTGACTGCCCCCATCAGCCATCTGTGCACCTACTGTGCACCTGGCAGGCAGCGTGGTCCCCTTGCCTTCACTGCTCCCTGGTGTGGGGAGCTGACACCTTCCCCTGACCCCAGCACCACAGATGGTAATGTGACCCGTGGGGCAAGATCAGATCCCCAGGAGGGAAACCCCCCCAACCCTGTCCAGGCTGAGCAACACAGCCACACGGACCTGGGTTCAAATCCAGACTTTCCTCCCTGCTGTGTGGACGGCTGCGGCTCCCCTCAGAGCTCCAGTCCCTCCTTTACGAGTCGGGGTGATGAGGTGGAGGACTGATGTGGGGAGGAGGTGGGGAGAGCTCTGTCAGGCCGTGTGTCTGACTCAGTGCTGGAGACAGAGGCAGCGGGCGGGTGGACAGCGCAGCTCACCCCCGGGAGCTCTAACTACCGCCGCTGGGCAGGGAGTGGCCCCAGAACCCCAGAGATGCTGAGTCAGCGGGCCAAGGTCAGAGCTGCTGGATGGGCAGGACGAAGACGGAGGCAGGGCCTTCGGGAGCATCTGGGGTCTGCGTGCTTTGCAAGCCCCAGCTGGACCCCAGAAAAGCAGGCCTCGTCTCCCCATTCCAATCCTGCAAGAGTTGGGTGGGATGGGGGCAGGGCGCCTCTGCTGGGTTCATGGACCATGCCAGACAGGGCTGGCATGGGAGAGGGGCCTGGCTGACCTCAGAGGTCATTCACTCATTCAACACAAATTCCTAGAGCGCCTGTCCTGTGCTAGACACTGGGTGGGCTGGGGGTTAAAGCCAAGGCCCAAACACTGGCCTGCACCTGCTTGGGGCTGATATTCTAACTAGGGCGGGCGAGCTGGGAGAGGGCACCACAGAACCACAGGCCAAAATGGGCCGTGAGGCTGGCAGTGTCAACAGCACCAAAGCAGGGCACGGCCGGCCCTCCTGGAAGCCTGTGTGGCCAGAGAGGCTGGCAGGCCAGTTAGGCAGGCCCGGGGCGGGGACTCGTGGGAGGTCCAGGGGACCACGGCTTGGGCCAGCAGGCGGGCGGCAGGGGCTGCTGCTGGGCCAAACGAAGGGTGTGCTTGGGCAGCAGGGGGGGCCTCGGGGAGGGAAGGCTGCGGAGAACTTGTGCACAGCCAATGGTGTCCTCAGCCCAGACACTCGGGGTCTCTGAACTAGATGGAGAGTTGGGTCGGAGTAGGGATGGTGATGAGGAAGGTCACGATGCTCCATTGAGGACCAGGGTGAAGGCCGGAAGTGCCAGTGACATGCGTGGTTCACGTGAGAGGAGGCCTGAGGGCTGCGGCACACGGCTGCCCGACAGCACGGCCATCTGGGAGGCTGGAGCTCTTACAGCGGCTCAGACTCCAAGCACCCGGGGCCTCTGTGGTGGAGGCAAAGCCACCTCGGGGCAATCTCACTTCTACCACCTGCTGCTGCTTCCAAGCAGGTCTCAAGCCTGCTCAGATACAAGAAGGGACACGGACCTCCACCTCTCCGTGGGAGGAGCCCCAAGGAAGTCGTGGACGTTTCAGAAAGACCACAGTGTCTGCCTTCTGACCACAGATTATTTATGTTCCTTTCTCATGTACAACATACCCACCTCCCTTCACGCCCCCAGAAAGGCTCACTCTCACAGCCTCAGGCCCGGACGCGAGGCGCAGGGTCTTGTCACGAACCTCAGGCCCAAGTGTGGACCTGCTGCGTGCGGTTCCTCGATCCCTGAGCACGGAGTCAAAAAAGAAAAACCACCTGAAGATCTGTGAGCCAAGGATAAAGGTATCCCCACCCCTGCCCACAGCCAGCACACAACAGTGGGGAATGTAAAAAGCAAGAAGCCTGTGGAAGTCTCCAGTTGATGGCAATTCTGAAGCCCAGCTTGAATAGGCTCGTTCCCCTTCCTGGGGACTGTACTCCATGGCTCCTGGTTCATCCCTCCTTTGCCGTGAGAAGTGACCTGTGTTTGCAACCAAGTGACTTTCTCAGTCTTCTTGACCACAGTCGTTCAGAGTCCAAGAGCATCTGTATTTATTACCATCTCTGTGTTTCCACTAGTATAATCCTCTTAAGACTTTGTGGGTTTCCCATGAATCTTACTGATGTTCAGTTCCTTAGATCAGACACAGCCACACATTTATTTAGGAGAAGCTGTTCTCTGTCTTGAGGTCCCTCGGAGGTTCCTGAGATTTCCCAAACCTATTGTTGACTGTGTAAGGACAGAGACATTTTTGTTTAATGAAAGAGACATACTTTAGGTTCCTTAGAGGGTTTTTCTCTGTAAGGTTCCCCCTTGGCTCTTTCCAAATGCTGATAAAGGATCCTGGAGCCCTGCTCTAGAGTTGGTCTTCTTCCAGAAGCCATTTTTCATTTTGAGACAAATTGCCACTGAAAGCGTCATAGACACTGCAGACTCTGACCAGGCTGGGGAACGAGAAACACTTCCATTTGGAAACCCAGCAGGTCGTGGTGCCTTTACATTTTCTCTAATTTTTTTCTTAAAAATTTCAGCTCTCCCTTTGGCTCACCTCTGTCCTCTGGCATTTGATCCTGGGCAGCAAGGAGAAGAGAGGTGGCCCTTTCATTATTTTTCCTGGGAGCCTTGGCTAGATCAAAGATCAGCCAGCTATGGCCCGCGGCCCACATCCAATTGCCGCTTGCTTTTGTGAACAAAGTTCTACTGGGATGCCGCCACGCCTGATGATTTATGTATTATCGATGGTTGAGTTTGAGCTGCGACCACAGACTTGCAGAGTTGCACCAGAGACGGTCCTTATACTTCTCAGCATCTCAAACATTTACTCTCTGGCCTTTTACAGAAAATATCTGCCAGACCACTCAGTTAATTAGGTCCATTTCCTTTCTTTGTTTCTTAACATTCAATTGTGCTTCTTTTTAAAACAATTATTTGGTTTTTGGCTGCAGGAGGTCTTTGTTGCTGTGTGTGGGCTCTCTCCAGTTGCAGAGAGGGGGCTGCTCTCCAGTTGCGGTGGGCTGGCCTCTCAATGCGGTGGCTTGTCCTGCTGCAGAACACCGGCTCTAGGCACCCAGGCTTCAGCTGTTGCCGCACGCGGGCTCAGTAGTCGCGGCCCATGGGCTCCGTTGCTCTGTGGGATCTTCCGGGATGAGGGATCGAACCTGTGTTCCCTGCACTGGCAGGCAGACTCCAGAACACTGGACCACCAGCTAAGTCCTCTTTGTTTTTAAATTTTTTTTTTTTTGATATGGACCATTTGAAAAGACCCTGATGCTGGGAAAGACTGAAGGCGGGAGGAGAAGGGGATGACAGAGGATGAGATGGTTGGATGGCATCACTGACTCGATGGACATGAGTTTGAGTAAGCTCCTGGAGATGGTGATGGACAGAGAGGCCTGGCGTGCTGCAGTCCATGGGGTTGCAAAGATTTGGACACCACTGAGCGACTGAACTGAACTGAACTGAACTGAATTTTTAAGTCTTTATTGGATCTTGTTACAAAATTGTTTCTGTTTGACGTCTTGACTGTTTGGCCGTGAGGAGTGTGGGATCTTAACTCCCCAACCGGGGACTGTACCTGCACCCTGTGTGCTGGAAGCACGGAGTCTGAACCCCTGGACTGCCAGGCACGTTGTCACTCTTCACTGCAGGTGGCCACTGCTCTCCTTGGGCCATCTCATGGACCTGCACCCTGTGTGTTGGAAGCACGGAGTCTGAACCCCTGGACTGCCAGGCACGTTGTCACTCTTCACTGCAGGTGGCCACTGCTCTCCTTGGGCCATCTCATGGACCTGCACCCTGTGTGTTGGAAGCACGGAGTCTGAACCCCTGGACTGCCAGGCACGTTGTCACTCTTCACTGCAGGTGGCCACTGCTCTCCTTGGGCCATCTCATGGCAAGGGTCTTGTTTCCCCATCCCATCTCCCTTACTCTCTCTCAGGCCCTCATTGGCCATCTCCTCAAGGTCTCTTTGGTTCCTGCCTACTGCCCAGGATCAGAGATGCTTTGGGTTTGTCAAGGCAGCCAACCTCTGTCCTGTCGCAACGCAACAGACCACCCTGAGCTTAGGGGCGTGAACCAATGATCTTTTCGGAAAGGACTGTGTGGGCGGCCGGTCTCTGCTCCACAGCCTGGGGCCCCTTCTGGGAAGCCTGGCGCCTCCTGCTGACTCCACGGCTGGGAGGCAAGATTGTCTGAAGTCTCATTGCTCCCGCAGTTTCCTACCTGAACTGTGGACCTCAGGGTGCAGATCTGACCTCTCTACGTGGTGGGGCTTCCTCACAACGTGGCTGACTCTGGAAGTGGAGTTTCTTCCCTGCAGCTCAGGCCTCTCAGGGTGGTGTTCTGGTGAGCAAGCCTGCAGCCACGTCACCTTTTCTCTCCAACCTCATCTCCATAACATTGGTTCCAAAGAGCCCCGAGCACAGCTGGACTCAAGGTGCGTGTGCGTGTGTGTGTGCGTGTGTGTGCCTGTGTGTCGTGGTCTGCGCCTCTTGATGCGACGAAGTCCCAGAATTTGCAGGCGTATTTTAAAGCCACCATTCCCTTGTCTCCTTGTCCAAGTTCCTACCCTGTGGTAGGAATAATAACTCGGGTTACTCCACGTCAGGTACACGGGAGAGTCCCCGGGGTCCTGTGAGCACCCTGTGACTGCCCATTGCTGTCACCATCTTCACTGTAATTGCAATACATACGCTTATCTGGTGTCTGTCACCTGGCCTGTCCAGCTGAAAGGAGACCTCATCCTGAAAGTTGCTGAAGACCAAGGAAGCGACCTTCCTGAGCCGGTGCCCCCACCAGGCAGGTGCGGGGCTGCCACACATCATCTCAAGAGGTTGTCACGGTGGGTCTGCCTTCCCGTCTTCCCAGAAGAGAGGTGCTGGCTGGCCCACGGGCAGGAGCGGGCCCCAAAGCAGTGCAAGCTGGCATGTGCCTGTGTCCAGGGACTGCTGGTCACTCTTCAGTCTGCCGGCTGTCTGTTCATCATCTGTGCGTTGAGGACCTCTTTGGCCTCAGTTTTCTTATCTGTAAAATGGGATTGAAAGCACCTGCCCTTTGGGGGTTCTGTGAGTGTTGAAGGATACAACGCTGTGAGGAGTTTTCTGTCCCAGACCCGGGGCGGGGGGACTATGTGAAGGCTGTCACGTGGGCAACGGGTGAGGGTCAAAGAGCCAGCGCCCGGCCCCGGGGGATGCCCAGCGAGGTGCCCGGGGGGGGGTGCGTGCCCGCTGTTCGCACATCGCTTGAACGCACACCATTTGTGCGTGCCGGCGGTTCACAACAGCGGCATTTACGGAACTCCTGCAGTGCCCTGGGCCTTCTCACGGGGACGAGCAGACCAGCTGGAACCCTGCCCAGGCGGGTCTGTCTTTCTGGAGTCTTCGCAGCAAATTGTATTAGAGCTTTTGGCTCTTCATGCCACCCTCCTGGGAGTCGTCCATCCATGCCTCTGCTGCCCTAACCTGTGGCCACAGTGCTTCCTGGGGGAGCCGTCTACACCTGCCCACTGATGGTGGCGTGGGTGTGGGGGTGGACATTCTGGAGCAGGAGCTGCAGGGTCCGTTTCAGACTTTCTCCAGCCCTCCCACCCTCCTCACTCTGCCGATAGAATAGCATCTCCCAAATTGCCTTTCCCTTCAGCCTGGGTCCTTAGACAGAAAGACAGGCACAGCTGAGCCACTGACATGGGCTGTGAGTGAAAAATCGATGCGTTTTGGATAGAGGGATGCTTGTTATCAGGCAAAGCTGACTGATACAGTCCTGGGGGAGGATCTGGAGTGCTCACAGGCAGGTGCCTGGTTGAAGATGACTGAGGCTGGTCTAGAACCAGAGTCATACACATGCAGGAAGCTGACGGCTCACTCGTCAAAGGGAAGATGGCTTATCGGCTGCCACGGCCGGAAGCAGGGCAGAGACCCTGCCTTCTGTTCTCCCCGCCCCCACTCTGCTTTGTTATTCTATTTTATTCATACCCCACCCTCTTTCAACAAAGGATCTGAAGTGGCTTACAGTGTGAGGCGTGTAAAACAAACAAAATCCAAACAGGCACCCTATACCAATGTAAAAGAGAACGCAGATGTTATATTACAAGGGGCCAACATGGGGCCATATACCCGGAACCAAATTCCTAATTTTGGTGTCAGTGACTCCTCCATCGAAAGGAAGGCATCTCTGTTGCACCTCATCTGTTAAAGTTATAATGCAGTACATCCCCCTCTGTGGGCTTCCCTGGTGGCTCAGATGGTAAAGGATCTGCCTGCAGTGCAGGAGACCCAGGTTCGATCCCTGGGTCAGGAAGGCCTCCTGGAGAAGGAAACGGCAACCCACTTCAGTATTCTTGCCTAAAGAATCCTACAGAAAGACCATGGGGTCGCCAAGAGTCGGACACGACTGAGCGGCTGACACTAAGGGATACTAACGTCCTGGTGGACTCAGGCTTCTTGGTGGCCTCTGAGCTTCCAGAAGCCAGGAGGACACACCATTGACCGTCTTCACCACGGGAATGGCGGACGCGGTCACTCCTCCTCCAGCCAGAGCCCTTACCTGGTGCCCAAATCTGGAACCAAGTGCTCCAGGGGGTGCTCCCCAGGGAGCGGGCCTGATGGGACCCGCGGGTGAGCCGCGTCCTTCTGCAGTCTTTTCACAGTCTGCTCTCCACCCCGGGCCAGTGCAGGGCCCTGCGTCAGAGCCAGCTGTTCACGACCTCTCCAGGCTCAAGTGGAAACAAGCCCTGGGTTTAGCTCTCCATTTGGGGGTCAAAAGGCATGAATTTCAGCGGCAAAATGGTCCACGCTGCAATCTTTGTTTTCTGCAGGATAAACGCTGAGGCCAGGCCCACGGGGCCTCCCGCTGTATCGCCCATGAGCTTCGGTAAATCTTTTGACAGGAGTCATTGTCTGGGACAGCGCCCCAAACGACTTCTCTAAACGGAGTCATTCATTCGGCGATAATGGGAGGCCGCCGGCCGGGCCTGCTGATGGCGATGATTCCACACTGATGACCCGTCTCGTCAAGGGCATTTGCGGACTGAATGCCAGCAGCGCCTCCAGCAGGGGAGAGGGCGCCCCTGGGGTCTTGGGTCTGGGCTGGGAGTCTGGGTTTCCCTGGGGAGGAAAGTGGACATCAGGACCCCCCTTTCCTTTCACTCAGGAGAATGCTGCAGTGGGGGAAGGCAGGCCCCCACGTAAGTCAGGAAGACAGGGGCCAGGGGCTCATCTTGGGGCCCAGTGTAACTTTAGGACCCTGACACCACCTCTTTGGCCTCAGTTTTCTTACCTGTAAAATGGGATTAAAAGCACCTACCCTCTGGGGGGCTCTGTGAGCGTTGAAGGACATAAGCTGTAAGGAGTTTTCTGTCCCAGACGCACGGTGGGGACTATGTGAAGGCTGTCACGTGGGCCACAGGCGAGTGTAGAAGAGCCAGTGCCTGGCCCTGGGGCACGCCCAGCGAGACGCCCGCGGAGGGGCCATCCCCTGATTGAGTGACCCTGGGGGCCGGCAGAGGGTCCAGACCGAGAGAGCAGCAGCTGGAGGCCCGTGGCACCCCAGCATCTGCATGGGTGGCCCCGTGGAGCGCTGGCCCGTCCTGTGCTCGGGACACACGCAGTGCCTGGCTCTAGCCATGTGCCGTGCACCTTGCCTGTGTCCACGCACACCCCATTCCCATGGGCGCAGAAACCACGCCCGGCTGTGCCAGGCTTGCTGCCGGTGCTGGGGCTGAGGGTTCGGGGTGGCTAACCATTTCTGTCTCCCTGGGACCCTGTGCGTTTTGGTGCTGGGGTTTGGCACTGGGGTTTGGACAAACCCTTCATCCCGAGAAAACCCAGAGATCACCCTCCATCCTTTAGCTAAACTCCTCTCAGCTGCTCAGTGAGGCTGGGGAGAATCTATACCCGTGCAGGACTGCTGAAGCTGGGCTCAACTCCAGGGAAGGTGGTTTCATGCGTTTGTTTATTCCGAGGAAATATCCATTCTCATAAAAGCGGGATGACTATGCTCCCAGGACCCCCAGGGATGATGCACCTCCAGGGCCTGACTCTAGACAAAGAGTCTTGAGCTGGTGCCACCCGGGTCTGGACTCGGTCATGGACCACGGCTTCCTGGTAGGAATAGCTGAGCTGCGTGGGGAAGGACTCGCGTGTCCCTTTGTCGCAGGCCGGGGGGTGGGGGGGGGGATGGGGGCGGGTCTCAAGGCTCCCGGAGCCAGACGAGCAAAGCCAGAGCCTCAGTTTCCCTCGCCTCCGATGTGAGAGACAGGGACAGTGGTTACGGGGTGGCTGCCCAGGCCTTGGCACCCAGCTGTCCCCACCCACCTGGGTACGATCCTCCTGCCCGGCTGTGGAGCTGGGCCACTCTGACGGTAACCCAGAGGGCAGAGGCAGAGGAAGGAGAGGCCCCGAGCCTCCCTCGTCCCCCAGCCGGACCTGCAGGGACCCCCACCCACTCCAGCTCACAGCCCAGCAGCCCCGCACGCACACTGCCAGGCGTCCAGGGACTGAGACCCTCCCCCTCACCACCCCTACCCTCGCAAAACCGTGGAAACGCCCCACTTCCCTGATTGCACACCATCTATGCCTCCCTGGGAGGCTGGCTGGACCTGAGTCCTTGTTTGGGACTGCGTGTGGCCAGCTAATAGGTGATGGGGTGGACAGCTAGCCGTTAGTGCCCAGGGCCGAGGGCGTGTGTTGGCCTTGGGGTCCATCAGGAGGTTGGGGCAGGGCCCTCTACAGCATGTGGGAGGGAGGGGGCTGAGCTGTTTGGTGTCCCCATGGTCTCCCCACACACCTCCCCACACTGGCCTCAGACCCCTCACCGCACACTGCTAGGGTCCCTATGGTTCTGTCCCCCCCGGGACGGGGGCGTGGAGGAGCAAGGAAGCAAGAGCGAAGCCCAGCGCTCCAGAGACCTGACAGGGAGCAGAGTCGGCCTGTACAGTGGGGACCAGCCTGTGGCCAACTTCTCACACTGTCCTGAGAAAGCTGGGAGGACTTCCTGGAAGAGGAGGAAGCTTGGTGGTTGCTGTTCTCCCTGGGGAAGTGTGCGGGGGGCCATGGCTCTGTCCACTGCCGTGTCTGTGGAAGGCCGTGCTGGGGAAGCTCTGTGGGGCCAGGGGCTAGGGCAGGGACCTCCTGCCACTAGTGTGAGGCACTCAGAGGTGACGGGGCCGTCTCTTGGGTAGGGGACAAATGAGCTGCCAACCCAGGCTGTTTCCCCTCCAGAGGCCATCCTAGGGGTTCACGGTCAGGGCTGTGAAAGCGAGGCTTTCACTTCGCGGGGGCTGCTGCCCCCGCCTTGGGAAGGACTGGGGTGGGGGCGGTCACAGGGGAAGGAGGAGCGATCTCAGGGTCTCTGTGGGGCCAGCTTGGTCCGCCAGGGCCTGCCGGAAGGTAGAAGCGCTCCGTGCATACTCACCCGCAGGCACAGGCTCATTTGCTCCCACAAAGTCCGGTTCATTATTCCCCTTTTGCAGATGAGAAAAACCGAGGCCCAAGGAGCCAGTTGCTTAGGGGCTCCAGAAGGCGTGGTGGGGCCGGGCTCAGAGCCGGGGGCTCTGCCTTTGCAACCTGCGTTTCCTCTGGCACCTCGCGGGGAAGTGTCTGAACTCACATGCAAACGGTCAGCCTTTGAGTATTTTTCTCGTGCGTTCCTGGCTGTGTCCTGGAAGCTGGTGATAAGATCTTTTAGGCACATTTGTTGGAGAAGGAAATGGCAACCCACTCCAGTGTTCTTGCCTGGAGAATCCCAGGGACGGGGAGCCTGGTGGGCTGCCGTCTATGGGGTCGCACAGAGTCGGACACGACTGAAGCGACTGAGCAGCAGCAGCAGCAGCATGTTTGTGGATTCTCACGCTATCAGGTAAAGAGTGGCTCAGCTGGTGAAGAATCCGCCTGCAGTGCGGGAGGCCTGGGTTCAATCCCTGGGTTGCAAAGATCCCCCGGAGAAGGGAAAGGCTGCCCACTCCAGTATTCTGGCCTGGAGAATTCCATGGACTGTACAGTTCAGGGGGTCACAGAGAGCTGGACACGACTGAGCGACTTTCACTTTCTTTCTTTCACGCTGTCAGGAGGCTACCTTCCTAAAATGTGGCACGCCCCCGCCTCCTAGGCCCTTTTAGTGAGTTATAAGTGTGTTTGTGTAAGGAATTCACTTTCACGGCTAAGACTGTTCTACCGTGTGAACATACCCTGATCCAAGCCGCTGCTCTCCAGCATGTCTCGTGATCTTGGGGGTGGTTTCTGGGTTTACTGCAGACAGCGATGCTCTGCCTGGCAGCTCCACGGCTCAGTGGGAGCCCGAGAGAACCTGCTTTCCAAGGTGCTCGTACCGCCCTTCCCTTGCCGGCATCCTCAGCGTTGCTCCGAGTGTGGGACTGGACGTCACCGGTCCCCCGGGCGTGTGATGCCCTTTCCTCGCCACCTGTCTATACTTGCCTCGTGGTTGACGTGGGTCATTTCTCCACTCAGGGGCTGCTTGCTTTCTTCTTTTGTGAAACACTGTTTATGTTTTCCTGTTAAAAATTATTTTCCTATTGATTTGTCGTGACTCTATCCGTGCCTGGAAGCTAAGTCCCTTCAGTCGTGTCTGACTCTTTGCGACCCTGTGGACTGTAGCCCATCAGGCTCCTCTGTTCGTAGAATTCTCCACGAACAAGAAAGCTGTAGGGGGTAGCCATTCCCTACTCCAAGGGACTCTCTATTTTGTACATAAATCCTTCGTCCATCATGCACGTTGTGAGCCCACCCCATGGGCTGTCTTCTGATGATGGTTTACGCTTTGTACAGCCCCCTCTGGCTGCTGTTTGGAGGGTGGGCCGTCCTGAGGACCGCCGTGTTCTGGGGCGGAGAGGACCACGGCCGGGGTGGGGGTGGGCGGAGGGGAGATACGTCAAGTTGGGGGGACGCACAAGCAGGTGTGAAGATGCAGACAAAGGGGTCCAGACGGAGACTGCTTCAGGGACCTGCGTGTGCCGGAACCTTTCAACACTGAGGATCAGAGCACCACTGAGGAGAGGGTGCTCCTGAGCGGAGACGAGGGTGCTCCCCTCTCCCTGTGGCTGATGAAGGAAGGAGGAGCCGCAGGGTGGACCAGGCTCTTGGCCGCACCCCGCTCAGGCCTGCGAGTCCTCTGGGTGTGCCCCGTCCCTTTCCTCTGCTCACACTCTGGTGCCTAGCCCCTAGGGTGTCTCCAGGGGCCTGGGAAGCCCCAAGCCCCCTCCCCAGTCCACTTCCCCTCCCCACTGCCCTCTGAGCGCATCTTCCTGTTCCCAGCCAGGCCCCTGGGCAGTGTGGGTACCACGCACGCCATCTCGCTTCCCTTGCCCACACCCTCCTCACCCCCGCGGACTGCCCCTGGCTCCCACCGAGGTCACGGCGCTCAGGCCTCGTCTCAGCAGACTTGGAGCTGCGGCTGGGCCGCCTTCCTCCTTGAAACACCTGCCTCTTCTCACCTTCATCACATGGTCCTCCTACTCTCTGCTGCCCCTCCCTTGTCTCACTCGGGGTCCTCCTTCTACGCCCATCTCTCCCCCGGTGCCCCCAGGGTGGGCAAGGAGCCCGTCTTCCTCCCTTGATGCCCTGACTTTCGACAACCTCAGATGGGTCTGGTTGTGGGTGAGCTGTGTCTCCCGAAGGGGTGCGTCCCAGCCCCAGCCTGGTGGTTTTCACGTGACTTATCTGGACACAGGGCCTTGTGGATGTTGTAAAGATGGGTGTGACCCTGAGGCCTTTCTGGAGCATCAGTTCAGTTCACTTCAGTCACTCAGTCGTGTCCGACTCTGCGACTCCATGAATCACAGCACGCCAGGCTTCCCTGTCCATCACCAACTCCCGGAGTTCACTCAGACTCACATCCATCGAGTCGGTGATGCCATCCAGCCATCTCATCCTCTGTCGCACCCTTCTCCTCCTGCCCCCAATCCCTCCCAGCTCAGTAGCCTATCATTTTGCCTTTTCATACTGTTCATGGGGTTCTCAAGGCGAGAATACTGAAGTGGTTTGCCATTCCCTTCTCCAGTGGACCACATTCTGTCAGCATGCTGGGCCCTGAATCTAGTAAGACTGGCGTCCTTGTCAGAAGAGGGGCACAGATACACACGGCGGAGGCTGCTGTGTGAAGGCTCAGAACATGATGTGATGACAGAGGCGGATGTGCGGGTGATGCTTCTACAAACCCAGGAATCCAAAGGCCCCAGCGGCTCCTGGAAGTTGGGAGAGGGGCCTGGACCATCTTCCCCATCACGGCCGCAGAGGGAACCAGCTCCCGCTTCACCGTGACCTCACCCCCGGCCTCCAGGACTGGGAGAAAGAAATACTCCTCCCTCCAGCTGCGGTCCTTTAGAACCCTCCCCAGCACACTGCTGGGGCCTCCCAAGTGGCACTCGGGGTAAAGAACCCACCCGCCAATTCAGGAGACGCACAAGATGCGAGATTGATCCCTGGGTCAGGAAGATCCCCTGGAGGAGGGCACGGCAACCCACTCCAGTGTTCTTGCCTGGAGAATCCCATGGACAGAGGAGCCTGGCGGGCTGCAGTCCACAGGGTCGCAGAGAGTTGGACACAACTGAAGCGACTGAGCAGACATATACTGATGCAGTGAACGTTAGTGTGTGGACAGCTGCCCTGGTCTGGGGCTGGGGGCTCAGAGCGACCTCTGAGGGTGGGGATCTCTGACCTGACCCCTGCCCAAGCATCTCTGCTTGGGTCTCGAGGTACCCCCAGCACCGGATCCTGAGCTGGGTCCCCAGTCACCGAAAGGGCATGATTCCAGTGAGACCAGCCTGGGAGCAAGGGGCAAAGTCTCTGGGTTGTGGACCTACTTTATGGGCAGGAAGTGGAGACGTTCGCACGTTCAGTGCCTTTTTATCGAGCCCTTCCTCTGCCCCAGGCACCGGGACGGGTGAGGATGGAGACCCAGGAGGAGATGGAGCCCCGTTTCCTAAACATCACAGCTTCATGGTGCAGGCAGGTGGGTCGCCTCACGGTGCAGACAGGTGCAGGGGTGGAGGGGGGCCCCCAGCCCAGCTCAGGGCTGAGGAGGTTGTTCCTGGGGGAGTGGCTCCCAGCTGGGCTTTGTACAGGGGAAGCGATTGACTGAGCCGAGGCAGGGCGTGGAGAGCCTGCTCCAGGCCAAGGCAGTGTGTGCAAAGGTCCTGTGGTGTGAGACAGCGCGGCCCCGGGAAACTGATGTGCACCCTGAGAAGGAAGGGCCTGTGTGTACACGTGCGTGCGTGTCCTTAGGGATCCCTGGTGGGTTGGGAATCTAGGTCCTCTCACAAAGGGCCTTACGTGCTAAGCTTCGGAATTTGAACAAGTCTGGAAAAAAAAATTCACCACACTGACAGTTCAGTCACCTGCCCTGTGACTCGGGGCAGGCCACTCGCCCTTGGGCTTCCCTTCTGTAAATGGGACCCAGGCTGAGCCCCTGCAGCTCAGAAGTCCTCAGCCTCCGGCCCCAGTCTCCAGGGGAAGCAAGGGGACCCAGCTCTCACCGCTGCCCCTGGCCCAGCCCAGGGCTCCCACTTGTGGCTCCGGGCTCCTGGTCCTGCAGAGGAGTGGGCTGGCTGGCTGTCCCGGGGCCTGCCGTCAACCTCGTGTAACGAGAGATGGGCCACACGGCTGTTACAACACCAGCAACAACCCGCCTATTAATTCTGCAACTGGAGAGGGGACAACCTCCGGGACTTATTGATCCCTCAGGGACACATGTTAGTGTCGGGGTGGGGGCAGTCTGTCAGCAGGAGACCCCATCTGGGCACCCAGAGCCGCCTGAGCTCAGAGACCAGAGGCAGCACATTTTTTACACTCACTTCCTTAGAGAGAGGCTGGTATCGACAGTCTGATCTCTGTCTGCCCAAGAAATTTGCAAGAAACCCTTTAGGTGCCACGAGGGGGTGTTGCCCTGTGGTCTCTCGCCAGGGCCGCTGAGATGATCTGTGCTCCTGAGAGAGGAGCCGCGGGGCTCGGGCGTGGACTTTGGTACAGGATTGTCCCAGGGGGTCCGGTGGGACACAGAGCCGCCCCACCCTGGGCTCCTCTGCCCCCTTCCAGCAGCCAGCCCCTGACTGCAGCCCCCTAGACCTGAGCCAGGCCCTCCCAGCTCTCATCCTACCCTGCGCTTACCCCCTCTCCCCAGGCCCCCTTCACTAGCCACGGTCACCTCCTTCCCAAAGACTCCCGCCACACCCCAAGGACAGAATCCCTTGCCCCTCCCACAGCCCCTTTCCTGGAGGGGTTGGGTGCCGTCCCCCAACCAAGAAATCTGGTGTTTCTCTTTTGTGGTGTGTACTTAAATGTCTATCCTGGAGAATCTGCCTTTTTAGCCATCTTTTAGGGTACAATTCAGTGATGTTAGGTGCACTCACGACTAGTGTGACCGTCATGCGGACATGCTAAGTCACTTCCTTGGTGTTCAACTCTTTGCGACCCGATGGACTGTTGCCCACCAGGCTCCTCTGTCCATGGGATTTCCCAGGCAAGAATACTGGAGTGGGCTGCTATTTCCTCTTCCAGGGTGTCTTCCTGACCCAGGGATGGAACCCGTCTCTTATGACTCCTGCATTGGCAGGTGGGTTCTTTATCACTAGCGCCCCCTGGGAGAGCCCACCATCTATTTCTAACGCTCTTCCATCACCTGCTGTGAGGCTTTTGCAGTTAATGGTGCTGATGGCTCTCGTGGCCCACGTGGCCACGCTGTGGGCTCCGCTGGGTTCCCCGTGCCCATGTCCCCTCACTGCGTGCCCACAGCAGCTGCGGTGCATGGCTTTGGCTGTGGTCTTCAGCTCACAGTCACCCAGAGCCCTCACCTGGGAGGGAACGCTATCAGGCTTGGCTGCCTCCACCTGCGCACACCCGTTCTGTATGTAAAGGGCTGACGTTCCCAGACCGGAGCTCCCTGGGTGGGAGAAGGTGTCCAGGCCTCTGTCTGACCCTTCATTGTGGTCCCTGGGCTGTGCAGGAGCTGCTGCTCTTACGTTCAAACCCTGAGACCATCAGCGCACACCTCCAGCAGTGGACACCTGGGCTCTGAGCAAGCCCACTCCTGGCAGGAGCGGGGGAGGATCACAAGCTGAGCGGGTCTGGGTCTGTCCCCAGGGTCTTGGGAACCAGCAGTGGCAGCCACTCTGACTCGTCTCCATCCTCGTTCACTGCTCTCTGGTGGCGATGGGACCTCTGACGCAGAGCTGCCCTGGAGTGAGGACCACGTCCCAGCTCCCACGTCCTCGTTCACTGCTCTCTGGCAGCGATGGGACCTCTGACGCAGAGCTGGCCCTGGAGTGAAGACCACGTCCCAGCTCCCCATCCTCGTTCACTGCTCTCTGGCGGCGATGGGACCTCTGACGCAGAGCTGGCCCTGGAGTGAGGACCACATCCCAGCTCCCAACCCCTGCTGCCTGTGGTCACAGGACCGAGTTCTGGGGGTCGGATAGGGGTGTGTTTCAGGCCGGCCAGAGAGGGAAGGGCCGTGCGCCAACCCCCACGCACCTGCCAACTGCAGAGTGGAGCTGGGCATCTCAGACCTGGGCAGAAAAGGAGGCAGCTGCCAGGACTGGGGACAGAGCAGAGGATGTGGGACCACCCTGGGGAAGGGTCCACCCTGCCAGCCCAGCCACCCCGTGTCTGCAGAGTTCCGAACCAGATACTAATCACTTTTATTCACTTAAACTCTCTTAAACTGGGTTTTTCCAGTAGTCATGTATGCCTGTGAGAGTTGGACCATGAAGAAGGCTGAGTGCCCAAGAATTGATGCCTTTGAACTGTGGTGTTGGAGAAGACTCTCGAGAGTCCCTAGGACTGCAAGGAGATCCAACCAGTCTATCCTAAAGGAAATCAGTCCTGAATAGTCATTAGAAGGAGGAATGCTGGAGCTGAAGCTCCAGTACTTTGTCCACTGATGTGAAGAGCCAACTCATTGGAAAAGACCCTGATGCTGGGAAAGATTGAAGGCGGGAGGAGAAGGGGATGACAGAGAATGAGATGGTTGGATGGCATCATGGACATGAGTTTGAGCAAACTCTGGGAGATGGTGACGGACAGGGAAGCCTGGTGTGCTGCCGTCCATGGGGTCACAGAGTTGGACATGACTTAGCGACTGAACAGCAACAAAACTGGGCTCTCAAACAGTGGCCCAGCGTGTACCCTGACTGCTTCACCCATGTCGTCGCGTTTTATTTCATAAACTGGGAGCTCCTTGGGGGGAGGAATGCTGCTGATTCTCTTCCTTCCTGCAGCCCCCGTCCCAGGAACTGAGCAGGATGCCAGTGGATAAATATTTGGGGACTGGTCAGGGTCCCAGGACTCCTGAAGGTGCGGGATCCCCCGCTCCAGTCCTGAAGGGCTGGCTGTGGGGGTGCGGGCTCCCTGTACCGCCACAGAACTTGTCTTTGCCATCAGGCTGCGAGCTGCTGCTTTGGCCCCTGTCCTGCCCAAGACCCTGTCCCTCCCCACCTTTGAGATTCTCAGCGGCTCTGCGCTCCGGAGCTGACGATGGGGAGAGAGGCGGCTGGGCCTGGTGGGCACAGTGAGTCACTGTTAGACATGTAGTCTGGATGGGTGTCAGAAGCTCAGGGGCGTGTGTGAGTCCTTCTCAGGGTGGACACAGAGCTCTGGGCACAGCGCTGCCTGACTGCTGCAGACAGAGGAGGCGCCTCGCTCGGGAGTCTGTCCCTGGCGCCCTCCGTCCTGGCCGTGGGTGGGCGGGGCTGGCTCTCAGGGCTGCTCTTTCCGAGACGGTGGGGAGCCTGGCGGCAGTCCCCTCAGGCTGCACAGGGCAGGTTCTGCCCAGCGGCCCCGCCCTCTGCCAACTCCCAGGCTGGCAACCAGGCTCTGCTGTGTCCCCTCTGGACGACTCTGGCGGGCCCTCCAGGTCTCCTGCTCGTATCCAGGTCACCTTCTGCCCTTCATCCTGCCTGGAAGCCCCCGGGAGACACCATCACACCCCCTGTCTCCTCCCAGAAGGCATTCAAGCTCCTTCACCCCGCTCCCTGGACACCCTCTCGTGCAGTGGCTCCCGTGGGCTGGCTGGTCGTCTCCATGTGAGGGGCATGCTGGTCGGCCGAGGTCGGGCCAGGCCCTCTCTCTTGAAGGCCTGTACCAGGCTTGGTGGGAGAAGGTGCCAGACAAATGTGACTTCCTCTCCCCTCCTCTGGCCCCGCCCGGCCTGGGGCGCCTGCTGGGGTGGTGCTGAGAGGCCTGGAGATGCTGTCTGAGTGAGACTGCTAAGGAGGGCTTGGGTGCTCTCAAGCCACTGGCGTCTCCCTGCCTCAGGCTCCTGCGGCCGGCGCTGGACACACCAGATTCTGTGCAGAAGGACAGACCCTGCCCTCGGGCCAGCAGAGCTGTCCACCTGTCCCTTGACCTCCCCAGGGCACGGGGCCCCTGAGCGGGCCTGACCCAGGATCAATAGCAGAGCTGATCAGCTGGCAATGTGATACTAATGGACGCAGAATTAAAACGCGAGGCACGTATTAATCTGGACAGCCACGGGGGCCTGGCCGGGGCGGGCGGGCGGCCCTTAATGGAGCCGTATTGACCAGACCTTGGAGACCGCAGCCCAGCTTGGATGTCACTCTGCAGGCCGGGAACTGGGTGTTTATAGATTTCAGTGTTTTATAGGTTCGGTTTAAAAAAAAAAAAAGTGACCTCTCTTTTTTCCCCCAATCAATATACTCTTTTTAGCCGAGCATGATCACTGATATTCCATCAGTGCAGCCTCTGGGGAGCTTTGCAAATATCAGTGTTGGAAATATTAATATCTGATGGTGACGGGGCCTCAGTGACAGGGACACCGGGAGCCGACCTCCCCTCCTGAACACCCTCCCCTCCGCTGGGCTGTTTTCAGTCACTGGAAGGACCAGTGGGCACCTGGATTGCCACACAGTGCTGGAGGGGGGCACCAGCCTGCCTACCCAAGTTCAGGGCACACAGTTGGCACAGCCTCCCCGGGAGAATGGTATGGGGTGGGGGCACCGTGACCCCAGCTTCAAGACGAGGTGACAGAAGCTCAGGGGTGTCCGGCCCCATAGGAAGGGCATGCCAGGTGAGGACCCTGGTCTAGCCAGCTGTGCCTGGTGCCCGTTCCAGTGCTGACAGAAGCTCTCTGCCAGGCTCTCCTCCCACCTCGTTTTTCAGGGAAACAGAGGATGGACCAGCGCCCCTCTCACCGGGGTGCTGTGAGGCTGGAGTTTAGAAATCCAGACTTTGTGCACTTTAAATAAAGTGCTCTGGAGGTGGGAAGACCAGGGCACGCAGTTCCCGCTGCCCCTAACAACTCCTCTACTTTTCAAGGCCTCCAGGTGCCTCTCACCACCCCTGCCCTCGCCCCCAGACCCCCTGCTCTGGGGCCAATAAAGGCTGAGGCCCATCAGGTGGAGGGCGGGCAGGGCAGCTCCTCCACGCAGCTCTCCCTGGTTGCACGCTTGCCGCCTGTCACCCCATATAGCGTCCGTGGCTCTCCTCTCCCTGCCCGCCTGGGACCTCCCCGCACCCGCTCCTGGCCGCTCCAGCCCCGCCCTCCCCGATCTGCGCCCTCCGTTGACCTTCCTCGAGGTCAGATCTGACCTCACCTGCCCGCCTCCCAGACCGAGTCCCCTCTGCCGGGCGTTCGGCCGGCGCTGGGCTGGCCCCTGCTGTCTCTGCGGCACACCTGTCACCACCCTCCTGTGTAGCTGCACTGCACTCAGGCTGGTCTTGGAAAACACAGGGTCCTTGGCTCGGCCTGTGCTCGTGCGTGTGCTGCGTGAAAGCGAGAACTTGGCTCTGTGGGGAGCAGGCCCGGGGCGGGCTGATCGCTGTCACACTGCTGCCTCCTTTGCTCCAGGACTTGACTCTCCTCACCCCTCAGGCCCCTGCGGAATCCCTGCACCAGCCGCTCTGTGATGTCTCGGCCCAGCCTGGCCGTCCACGGGGTGACTCTTGCTAGGCTCCCCCTGGACTCTGCTCTCCACCTGGCCAGAGCCCTGTCCACATCCTCCGCCTCCAACAGGCCAGGGCCTGGGCATTTAAAGGGGCAGAGAATGGATGGGGGAGGCGGGCCAGCAGCTGGTGATGGAGTGATAGGGAATTAAGGGCAGAGGACCCAGAACGCTGGGATCCCGGAGCCCCCGGAGGCTCTGGGGGTTGGGGGCAGCACTGAGTGAGGAAGCCAGGGCTCTGGACTGTGCCCAGCACAGACGCTGTGGTGACACATCCCCACCCTGCCTCGGTCCCCTCCTCTCCCAGCAGGCCCCTGGGCTCCAGTTCCTTCCTTGAGGCCCAGTCCACTTACCTCCTCATCTAGAGCCCATCAGATCAAATTGCCAACATCCGCTGAATCATAGAAAAAGCAAGGGAATTCTAGAAAAAAACATCTACTTCTGCTTCATAGACTATGCTAAAGCTTTTGACTGTGTGGATCACAACAAACTGTAGAAAATTCTTGAAGAGATGGGAATACCAGACCATCTTACCTGCCTCCTTGGAAATCTGTATGCAGGTCAAGAAGCAACAATTAGAACTGGACATGGAACAACAGACAGCTTCAAAATTGGGAAAGGAGTATGTCAAGGCTGTATATTGTCACCCTGCTTATTTAACTTATATGCAGAGTCAGTTCAGTTCAGTTCAGTCGCTCGCTCAGTCGCGTCCGACTCTTTGTGACCCCATGAATTGCAGCACACCAGGCCTCCCTGTCCATCACCAACTCCCGGAGTTCAGCCAAAGCCATGTGCTTTGAGTCGGTGATGCCATCCAGCCATCTCATCTTCTGTTGTCCTCTTCTCCTCCAGCCCTCAATCTTTCCCAGCATCAGGGTCTTTTCAAATGAGTCAGTTCTTCGCATCAGGTGGCCAAAGTATTGGAGCTTCAGCATCAGTCCTTCCAATGAACACCCAGGACTGATCTCCTTTAGGATGGACTGGTTGGATCTCTTTGCAGTCCAAGGGACTCTCAAGAGTCTTCTCCAACACCACAGTTCAAAAGCATCAATTCTTCGGTGCTCAGCTTTCTTCACAGTCCAACTCTCACATCCATACATGACCACTGGAAAAACCATAGCCTTGACTAGATGGACCTTTGTTGGCAAAGTAATGTCTCTGCTTTTGAACATGCTATCTAGGTTGGTCATAACTTTCCTTCCAAGGAGTAAGCGTCTTTTAATTTCATGGCTGCAATCACCATCTGCAGTGATTTTGGAGCCCCCAAAAATAAAGTCTGACACTGTTTCCACTGTTTCCCCATCTATTTGCCATGAAGTGATGGGACCAGATGCCGTGATCTTCATTTTCTGAATATTGAGCTTTAAGCCAACTTTTTCACTTTCCTCTTTCACTTTCATCAAGAGGCTTTTTAGTTCCTCTTCACTTTTTGCCATAAGGGTGGTGTCATCTGCATATCTGAGGTTATTGATATTTCTCCTGGCAATCTTGATTCCAGCCTGTGCTTCCTCCAGCCCAGCGTTTCTCATGATGTACTCTGCATATAAGTTAAATAAGCAGAGTGACAATATACAGCCTTGACGCACTCCTTTTCCTATTTGGAACCAGTCTGTTGTTACATGTCCAATTCTAACTGTTGCTTCCTGACCTGCACACAGGGTTCTCAAGAGGCAGGTCAGGTGGTCTGGTATTCCCATGTCTTTCAGAATTTTCCACAGTTTATTGTGATCCACACAGTCAAAGGCTTTGGCAGAGTACATCATGAGAAATGCCCAGCTGGGTGAAGCTCAAGCTGGAATCAAGATTGCCGGGAAAAATATCAACAACCTCAGATACGCAGATAATACCACCTTAGTGGCAGAAAGTGAAGAGAAATTAAAGAGCCCCTTGATGAAGGTGAAAGAGGAGAGTGAAAAAGCTAGCTTGAAACTCAACATTCAAAAAACCAAGATCATGGCATCTGGTCCCATCACTTCATGGCACATAGATAGGGAAAAAATGGTAACAGTGAGAGACTTAATTTTCTTGGTCCCCAAAATCACTGCAGATGGTGACTATATAACCACAAAACTGAAAGATGCTTGCTCCTTGAAAGAAAAGCTATGACAAACCTAGGCAGTGTATTAAAAAGCAGAGACATCACTTTGCTGACAAAGGTCCATCTAGTCGAAGCTATGGTTTTTCCAGTAGTCATGTACGGATGTGAGAAGCCTACATAAAGAAGGCTGAGGGCCAAAGAACTGATGTTTTCGAACTGTGGTGTTGGAGAAGACTCTTGAGGGTCCCTTGGACAGCAAGGAGATCAAACCAGTCAATCGTAAAGGAAATCAGTCCTGAATATTCATTGGAAGGACTGATGCTGAAGCTCCAATACTTTGGCCACCTGAAACGAAGAGCCAACTCACTGGAAAAGACCCTGATGCTGGGAAAGATTGAAAGCAGGAGGAGAAGTGGACGACAGAGGGTGAGATGGTTGGATGGCATCACTGACTTGACAGACATGTGTTTGAGTAAACTGCAGGAGATATTGAAGGACAAGGAAGCCTGGCACGCTACAGTCCACGGGGTTGCAGAGAGCCAGACACGACCGAGTGACTGAACAGCAACAGCAATCAGAGCTCCAGCGGGCAGCCAGCCCTGGCCCTGGATGACGTCTGCTCCTCACCCACCCCGCCTGGCTGTGAGCTAGGGGCTGCTTCCACGTTTGGCCAAACATGTGAGTGAACGAATGCATGAAAGCCACAGGCGCCGGTTCCCGTCCTGTCTCTCGATGGGACACCCCCATTTCTCAGGGGTCCCCAGCCTTTGCTCAGGAGTGATGCTCCAGGCTGCATCCTGTCACTTCATGTCTCTGGGCAGTTCGGCACCCGGGGTGGCGGCAGTGGGAAGGACTGGGGACAGCAGGGCCAGGTGGGGGGCCCGAGGCCTGCGTTGGGACCAAGACCGGGGATGATGACTGAAATCCTCCGTGGACGGAGGCCCGCCCCACGTCCCCCGGGCTGAATCCCTCGCCTCCCGAATCCCTCACCTCCGACCTTCGGAAGGTTGCCGCAGCCTCCCATGTGGACCCCCAGCCAGATGAATGGCTGAGCACTGGCCAGAGGGCAGTGGGGACTGTGGAGCAGAGGGGGCCACTGGGGGCGCAGGAGCGGCCTGATGGAGCCTGGCCACACGTGGCTGGTGGCTCTGCTGTGCCCACCGCGTGCTTGGCCATCACCTGAGGGGTTGGGGGTGGACCGGCTCCCAGCACACTCAGCGGGAGGCTGGGTGGCTGGAGAGCTGTCCTGAAAGGCAGGACGGCCCCTCCTCACCGCACCCCGACCCAAGCCCTTCCCTCTGGCCTCTGACTCCCTCCACACCCCCTCAAGGGCCCGGTGAGACCATCTCGGAGCCGGTCCTGGCTGAGATGGCCTGGCCACCTCCGAGTCCAGCTGGTCCTGCCAGCAGAGAAGTGAGCGAGAGCATGTTTGACACTGAATAATTAATTTTCATTCAGCGATAAAAACGTCGTCTATTGATTTACAAGCCCTCCCGGCAATCAAGCTTTTCAACGGAAACCTGATTCTTAATTATTGTCCCTGGACCGGCCAGGAGGCGTGTCCAGCTGCCGCAGGAACAGCGCCAACTGCTCCCAGGGAGCTGGGCCCGTGGGGCCAGCTGCTGCCTGGCTGCCCGCTCTGTCCTACCTGCGAAACTGTGCCAGCCACAGTCTGTGCCACCTCCTCTGCAAAGGCCACCCTGGCCAACCCCGGCCTGGGCAGGAAGCAGGTCAGGGAGGCAATCACCACGCATGCCGAAGGGCAGCGACCTCCGCAGGGCACTGGGGAGCCGTGCCGCTCGCGGGGTGGGTGAGGCGGGGACGGCTGCAGGTGGCAGGGCTGCGGAGCTGGCTCTGACGCCACGTCTGTTGTGAAGGAGAAGCCGGCGGCTGTAGAGGAGTGGGTGGTGGCTGCGGCCGTCGCCTCAGCCCGGTTATCCCATCCTTGTGGGCTTCCAGCTGTGTTTGGTCTCGGTTTCCCTCCTGTGAACCCAGCAGGGGTGAGCGTGGCAAGTCCCGTCCTAGGGCACCCAGGATGCCGCTTAACCTTGTCGTCCTAAAATGTCTGCAGAACGACTTGGGGATCAAACCCTAGACCGACCGGCAGAGAGACGAGACCTGCCCACCCGGCCCCGTGGACAAGACGCTGGCCGCAGCCCAGCCCTGCGTCCTCTAGGCATATGTCCAAGTGGACGTGCTGGTCTCTGAACCTCTGCCTGGTCTGGATGGAACCTATCTCCCGAGTGCTCAGAGGCCAGGGCTGAATGTGCGGGTGGCCCCGGGCCCTGCTTGCTCATATGGTGCTTCTGCTCGCCGTGAGCCCTGGGGTGCCGGAAATGTCATTTCACAACAAAACAGAAGATGCCACCAGCACAGTGGGGGAAGGGGGTGCTGAAGCGCACGGAGGGACCTGGGATTTGTTTTCTCTCCCTCCTGCGCTGTGACTTCCCAGAACTTGCGGATGTCCTGGGCCGCTTTCTGCCCGACCCCGTGCTGGGTTGCATTTCGGAGCTCAGGGTCTAGGAACTGAGCTGCACACCCCGGGGCAGAGCCAACCTGTGGACGACCCTTGGGGACAAGACGGGACAGGCTTGACTTTACAGACAAGAGACAGAGGGGGACAGAGTGGGCAGGGCTCCTGACTGAGGGCTCAGACCCTCCCGGGCAGGGCCCT
Organism: Bos indicus x Bos taurus; assembly: GCF_003369695.1. Classification (NCBI taxonomy): domain Eukaryota; kingdom Metazoa; phylum Chordata; class Mammalia; order Artiodactyla; family Bovidae; genus Bos; species Bos indicus x Bos taurus. The sequence goes on along the minus strand of NC_040081.1, from coordinate 114,377,525 downwards.
GCAAGCCATCCCACACCCCCGCACCCCCTCCTGGCCTGGGCAAGGCAGCGGCTTCCTGGTAGAGGGGATGCGAATGCAGGGGCCCGCTGGCTCGGAGGTGAACCAGCGCAAAGCCAATTCGAGAGGCTTCTTGTCTTCTCATCATAGCTTCAATGGAGGCTGGTGGAGCACGTGAGAAGATCCAGCCTGCTGTCGAGGCCGTGGGCCCACAGAGGAGGAGCCGGCAGTCAGCTGCTGCAGGCTGGACCCACAGGTAGCCCATGAGCTCATTATGATAACCTTGGCTCATCACACGCGGCAGACAGAGCGAGGCGCTTTAAGAATTCAGGAAGCAAGGCCTGCCTGGTGCGGTTGCAGGTGGCCTGGCATGGACCCGGGCGAAGGAGGTGAGGAGACAGAGCCTGGCTAGGGTGTGTCTGAGAGTGAGAGTGGGTGAGGGGGCAGAGGGCACAGTCGGCCCACCCCTGGAGGCTCCTGGAGAGCACGGACACGGCGACCGTTGGGGGGCATGGTGTCAGGGGGTGGCTGCTTGTCAGGCTGGTCAGAGTTTGGTGGCAGATGGGGGAGAGAGAGAACGATCTGGGGGAAGAGGGGACCATCCGTTGGTGCCCTGCCAGCGACGGGCAGACTCGGGGAGGGGACGGACGCAGCCGTGGGGGCCAAGGGCTCGCCAGGCTTCTGCCCGGGTCCTGACTCTGCCCAGCAGAGGCAGAACGCTCCCTTCTCTGTGCCTGTTTCCTCACCCGCCGCCGGCCAACACGAGGGTTGTTGTAAAGACTGAGCAGGGCCCTTGGCTCCATGCCTGGTACAGAGCTCCTTGCTGGAGGACGGTGGTGGCCCTCCCCAGGGCCCGGGAGGCTCACGATGGAGTGAGGGTGACTCCCAGCATCCCCCCACCAGCCGCAGAGCACCCCTGGGCAGAAGCATCCCTCTTCCCCTTCCCTCACTGAGGGCTCAGGGACACTGGGGTGAGCCCACCTGAAAGGCAGATGATGCGCACACACCCCTCGGAGAGCCGCCGGGAAGGACCAGGGAGCAGCCCACACGCCCGCCCTGGGTGGTCAGTCCTGCCCCGGGGCCTTTGCCCTCTCCGCGTCTGTCGTGAGGGCCCCTCTTTGCATGGAGAGCCCCCACCTGCCCCCGGAGTTCTTCCCCCTGAAGTCTCCCCAGAAGCTGCAGCCCCAGTGTGGCATCAGCGCACAGGAGGGGCACAGTACAGCCCTTGGCCGGGTTCAGTGTGGCATCAGCGCACAGGAGGGGCACAGCACAGCCCTTGGCCGGGTTCAGTGTGGCATCAGCGCACAGGAGGGGCACAGCATGGCCCTTGGCCGGGTTTCCTTTTCACCCATGTCTCCTGAACCGAGGCCGGGGTAGCCAACCCCCACGTTTCCTGATCGCATTTGGCAAATGACTAGTATTGACCTCCGCTCGGAGCTGGGGCGGCGGGGGAGGGGCTTAATGGGGCAATTATGGGATTTCCGTCACTCTCGGAGAGGCCTGGGCGGGGCTGGGGGCACGCTTCGAAGGCCGTTGACTCCCCGGCCTTGCTCACAGGTCCTCCTGGACCTCAGCTCACAGGTGGGAAAGTCACACGCGGCCCCAAGGCCCAGCACACCCTTCACCTCCCTGTTCAGGGAGGCAGGGACGCCCGCTGCTGTGGGTGGGCTAGGACCCGCGGGGGACCCAGGCCGCCCATCCTGACTGCCCCCCAGGCTGGGCTGTACCGCAGCGATCCTCGCCCTGTGCCAGGCCCCTGCTGCGCCCTGGGGCTGCGTGCTCAGACGAACTCGGGAGACCCAGGCTGGAGCCACCGCCACCTCCTCTGCGTCTGCCCCCGACTGTTGTTCCAGAGGGCGGAGGGCCGAGTGGATTTCCCCAGGCCCCTGGGGTCTCCAGCAAGCACAGTCCACCTGTGGCCCTTACGGGTCTCATTCCCAAGAGGACAGGGGTCCCCAGAGCAGCAGCAGGTGACCAGTGGCCTCCACGCCCACGCTCGTGTCTGACTCTTTGTGATCCCGTTGACTGTAGCCGCCCCCAGTCTTCTCTGTCCGTAGAATTTCCCAGGCCAAAATACTAGAGGGGTTGCCATTTCTTCCTGCAGGGGATCTTCCCCATCCAAGAATCAAACTCCATCTCCTGAATTGGCAGGCCGATTCTTTATCACCAGACCACCAGGGAAGAAGCCCTCCAGTGGCTTCCAGGGACCCCCAAACTCCCGTTCAGAGCTGTGGACAGCTGAATTCATGGCATCTCAGAAGACGGCTCACCTCCACCCACCCTCCCCGGTTGGAAGGAGCAGCTCCCACACAGGACAGGCAGGGGGGCTGGCCGTGAGACAGGGGCTAACAAGACCTCCTTTCCAGCGGGGGGCTAGGGGTGTGAAGGCGGGGCAAATGCAGCCCCTTCAGAAGCCAACTGGACCAGCGGCATCTCTGCTGGTTCCAGTCTCCTGATCTTCGGGGAACCTCCACCAAGAAGGGGCCTCCACCCCCCCTACTCCCGAGAGAGGAGCTGAGCTGCCTGAGATCACAGAGCTGCGGGGCAACGGGCCTGGGCCCTGGGGCTCAGTAAGTGAACCCACACGTGACCAGCAGGGAGACTGCCAGGAAGAAACACTCTGTCCTCTCTCCAGGCCCTGGTGGCTGCCTCCTCCGGCCCAGAGCCTGCTGGGGAAGGGGTGAGGGGCTCAGAGGGGCCCCCCTCAGGAGCCATGGCCTGAGTGACCCCTCACAAGGCTCTTGGGAATGGAATGAGACCATCGGTGAGAGATGCTAGGTCATCAGCCCTGGTCTAGGGGAGCCAGAACCATGTGGTGGGGGCTGTGATGAGAGACGGGCCAGAACCGGGGACCACAGGAGTGGAGAGCCTTGTGGGGGGGCGGTGGTCAGCCTCCTGGAGGACTGGCCTGCATCTGGGGAGGGGGGATTCCGCCAGGCAGGGCCCAGGAGTGTGAACAGGTGGAAACTGCCCACCCCTGCCAGGACCTGGGAACAAAGAACGCCAAGGGCACCGCCCTGCTGGCCGCGAGGGACACTGAGCTTCATCCTCACTGCCAACAGATGCCGAGATGGGCAGAAAGGCTCAAGGGGCCACAGCCTCTTCCCCCAGCCTCCTTGCCCTCCACAGCCGCTGGCCACCGGGAGAATCAAGATCTGAGCTGGCAGGGCCCTCGAATGGGAAACCGAGGCTTGAGGGGCTGCAGAGACGTGCCCAGGGCCACCAGGGGCCTCGCAGGGCCGTGCACAGCACGAGGTCACTCCCCGGGATGAGCCGCCAAAGCCTCACTTTCATCATGGGGGCTGTTGCTCCCATTTCCCAGATGAGTAAAGTGAGGGGATGACGGCCATGGGTCACACCAGGGTCCACAGTCAGGACATGTGGGGCTGGGTGTTGATCTGGCTCTTAGCTCTGCCTCTCAGTTCTGCTCCGGAACCTCCTCTGGGCACTTCAATGGCTCGGGCACTGCCTCCCACATGGAGACGCTCTGACGGTCGGGGGCAGGGGGCGAGGGGGACGAGGGGGTCCAGGCAGAATACCCGAGGCCAAGAGCCTTGGGAGGGCAGGGCCGTGGTGAAGGGCTGCCTCCCTCTGTCCAGCAGGGACAGGGCCTGGCATTGCCCAGAAGCGGTCACTCTGGAGGCAGGCGGGGACACAGCCACCCAGGGGACTCCGTGTGGCCACAGCTTCAGCCATAACCGGTGAGGGCTCCCAGCAGCTTCTTCTGCACACTGAAGGGGCAGGAGGGCTTTGACGCCCCTTCAGAAATGGGGGAGGGGGGTGGGGGGCTCCTCCAAGACCCCGCAGAAGTGCTTCTTCTCTGGAGCTGCAAAGGATGGAGGAGGAGAGGGGTCTCCGGGGGCCACGCTGGAGAAATGGTCACAAAGTGCTTTGCCTCCCCCAGGACCCTGGGGAGGGCCGGGTGGGGCGTGGCATCTGGGGGGTGCACAGCCTCACTTCCTCTGTCTCCTACCCCTCACAACCTCACTTTCAGTCCTGGCGTTTGATTTCACAGCCCCAGACCCAGAGCTTACCCTGAGACACCTCAGTGATGGAGTGTACAGGCTCAGCTCCCCAGAAGCTGGGCTCCTGGAGAGAGGCCTCTGGCTCACCTCTCATGGCTTCAAGATGGGCCCCCCCACAACCGCAGCCCTGACATTTGCTGCAAGGAGGGAAGAGGGACAAAGGGAGAGAGGAGGAAGGGAGGGTCAAAAGGATGGATACATGGGGTGGGTAGGCACTTCTTGCTGGTCCAGAGGCTCACACTCTGTCCTCCCCACGCAGGGGGCCCAGGTTCGACCCCTGGTCAGGGAGCTACATCTCGCCTGCATCCCGCACCTGAATTCTCATGCCACGACAAAGAAGCCCGCACGCCACAAATAAGACCCAGCACAGCCTAAGTAAGTGAGTATTAAAAATAAATGGAGTCGGTGGCCTGAGGTCTAGCTGGGTGTGTGTGGACGACCAAGTTTGTTGACAGAATGAGTATGGTTACACCGGCACCATCCTCGGTGAGAACACTACAAGCCCTCGCGCATCCATTTCACGGCACTGTTGAAGGGCTTCAGCGAAACGGTAACAGTCATCGTAGTTGGTACCAGGTCCGCTGTGTGGAAGGCCCCCTGGCGGGTCAGCTTGGCTCACCCCCAAAGACAGAGGTGAGCCGCGTGTCCAGCAAGCGGGGAGCCCCAGCCCAGGTCTCTCTGCCCTCAGGAGCCCCCCAGGTGCCCCGGGGGTCTTGAGAGGAGTTGAGTGACTTGCCCACCGTCCCCAGGGCTGCTACTGAGGCGGGCAGGGCTGGGCCTGGCTCCCGGCCCATTTCCAGACCCACGCTGATGGCGCGGTCTCCAAGGGATGGTAATGAAATAAAGCTGGTGTGACACGGCTCTTGTCGCCTGAGAGTGTCTAAGTGCTTTATAAACAATTAATCGCTCTCGCCCACTCTGGCGGCTGAGCACAGCGGGCCCGCAGGCCCGCAAGGGCTGGAAGGGAGGCCGGCCTCCGGGGGACGGAGCTTCCGCAGCCCGAGGCCCCGAGCCAGCGCTGAGCACCAGGCCGTGATGCTCTAAACCACAGGGGCCTTGGCTCTCCGGAGAGAGAAACCTGAGAGTCACGGTCTTTAGAATAACAGAACAAGGAGGGCAGAACCACAGAGTGAGAGAGGTTTGGACCCAAGGGGGCTCAGAATCTGAAGATTCAGCCCTGCCAGCTACTAGCCCAGCCCTGTGGTTTCCTCCTGCTGCCCCAGGCCCATTGCTTCTCCCTGGGTTCCCGATCTCCACATGGGAACATCCTAACACCCCTCTCACTGCGGGAGGAATAAATCAAACAGACCATGTGCAGAACCCAGTACGGGCAGCGCACGATGTCAAACAGGGAGCTCAGGAAACAGTAGCTACTGTAGCATGTGAGCACGGCCAGTCAGTCCTGTCGCTCGGTCGTGTGTGACTCTTTGCGACCCCATGGACTGCAGCACGCCAGGCTGCCCTGTCCATCACCAACTCCGGAGCTTACTCAAACTCATGTCCATTGAGTCGGTGATGCCATCCAACCATCTCATCCTCTGTCGTCCCCTTCTCCTCCTGCCCTCAATCTTTCCCAGCATCAGGGTCTTTTCCAATGAGTCAGTTCTTCGCATCAGGTGGCCAAAGTATTGCAGTTTCAGCTTCAGTACCAGTCCTTCCAATGAATATTCAGGACCGATTTCCTTTAGGATGGACTGGTTGGATCTCCTTGCAGTCCAAGGGACTCTCAATAGTCTTCTCCAACATCTCAGTTCAACAGCATCAATTCTTCGGTGCTCAGCTTTCTTTATAGTCCACCTCCCACGTCCATACATGACTACTGGAAAAGCCGTAACTTTGACTAGATGGACCTTTGTTGGCAAAGTAATGTCTCTGCTTTAGAATCTTAGAATTATCAACTGAGATCTGGAGACAAGGAAGCTCTTTCTCTCCCTCCCAGCATCTGTCCACCTTCTGTTTGTGCCTGAGCTTGTCAAGGAAGCACCTTATTAGTCATCACTTTCCCCAGGGGGGCAGATGCACACAGCAGGGGTTTAATCCATGTTGGTAGGATTGACTGTCTTGTATCTGAGAGTCCCCAGATCACAAGTTTTCAGACTCACGGACTCCTGGGGTGAGAAGGGGCCTTGGAGGCAATCCAGTCCACATTCTGTGCAGTTGCTGCAATGACCGTATGTGGGCCCCTTGGATGCCTCCCTGACAAGGAGCTCACTACCTGTCAGAGCTATTACTGCATTGATTCCTTCTGGCCCCCCAAACTCCCCCAGCCACGACAAACACTCTTACAGAGTCATAGACTTCTGTTCAGGGCCTGCTGTGTGCCTGGTACTAGCTACTATGACTGGTACTGTTTCATTCAAGCCTTTCAACAGTGCCATGAAGTGGGTACCTTGTTATCACCCACTTGACAGGTGAGGAAATGGAGGAACAAGGGGATTTGGTCACTGGCTCACAGCTGGGAAGGCGCAGAGGAGCCAGAACTCAAACAGGAAAGACCCCCCACGCGGCTGCCCTGACTCCCCCTGCTCAACCATCCCGAGACAGAATATTCTGGACTGACCCCGGCCACACGGCTGCCCTGACTCCCCCTGCTCAACCATCCCGAGGCAGAATATTCTGGACTGACTCCCTCCATGCGGCTGCCCTGACTCCCCCTGCTCAACCATCCCGAGGCAGAATATTCTGGACCGAACGGTAGAAAGGCTTCATGGATCAGTCCTTGCTTCTGCCGGAAGGTGACAGCTCACAAGGCCCTGCCTCCTGTGGGCCCAGGGCCCCCACCCCTCTGCCTCCTGGAGCTGATGGCACGGGACTTCTTGGCCAGTTACCTGCCTGGCTCCACCATCAGACGGTGACTCCAAGGACGGGGGCCTCCTCACCTCTTGCTCTCCGGCGTCCAGCACAGGCTCAGACCCAAGTGGGACGTTCAGCACTTTTCTGCAGGAAGAAGAAAAGAGCTCACGCTTCACAGACATCGCTCAGTTATCATTGTCCCCATTTGACAGGTGAGAAGACTGAGGGAGGCCCAAGGCGTGAAGGGGAGCGGCCCGGAGGGTGGGCACTGCTGGCTGGCTCTCCCTTCCACCCTCATGTTGCAGATGGCTCTGCACGTCTCCCTCTGTTTCCCCATCTGGGAGGGAGGGGCTGGCACCATTCGCCGGCCATCTCTTGTCCTTCCTGCTTTATTTGGCATCAGTCTGTCCGACGTGTCCAGACACAGCAGGACAAAGCCACCGCCGACCCTCACGTGCTGCCTCTGTGTGCGTGGCTCACCTGACCTCAGGCAGCCCTGAGGCTTTTGTCTTCACTTTGCAGTTGAGAAGCCCAAGGCACAGAGAGGCTAAGTACCATGCCCAGAGTCACACAGCTCTTGTGGCTGAACTGGGCCGGCCGCCTGGCACTTGGGCCCCAGAGTCCATGACCTCGACCTTAGCCCTCTGCCCCCTCCTCCAGAACCCCTTCTGTCTGGAGGGTGCTGGGAGCCAGAGCCCCCTCTCCAACGTATGACCTCGGCTCTTCTCTCAGAAGAAACTGCCTGGTTAAGACTTAAAGATGAAGGCAGGCGGAAGAAAACCACAAAACGGGATGGAAAAGGGGAAAACATTATCACCTTCGCATGGGAAACCTATTTCTGCAACGTGATAGCCTGCCCAGGAATCTAGGAAAAATGAGACTGGAAGCCCTCACTCTGCGATGCAGTCCTGACTCTGCTGATTCAGACCACCCTGACTGACTCTGATGAGTGAGCTTCTGAAGGGATCCTCTGCTCTAGCTTGCAGCTCACACCTTGACCAGAGCAGCCTCGTGTCTGTCGGACATTCCAGGCCCACTCTCAGCACCTCTGCCTTTGAGGACTGGCCTGGCCAGGTTTGAGAAAGGGAGGCTGGTAGGGGCAGGGCGGCTGTAGTTGCAACAGTGCTTTGGTTTCAGGCATGGGGGCTGGGGGAGGGGGCAGTTCACCGTGACAAGCAACAGGCCCAGGGAGCAGCCCCCTCACCCAGGGAGCACCCCCTCACCCAGGGAGCACCATCCTCACCCAGGGAGCACCATCCTCACCCAGGGAGCACCCCCGCCCTCGCCCAGGGAGCATCCACCCCCTCACCCAGGGAGCACCCCCGCCCTCACCCAGGGAGCACCCCCTCCCCCCTCTCTCCACCCCGTGCCCAGTCCTGTGGCCTGGTCTGCAAGGTACCTGACATTTCACCATTGTGGCTTCTTAATTTTAGGGCGTGAAGGGCTGTCAGATCTCTTATTAAAAAAAAAAATTATTCCATTTATTTATTTATTTAGGCTGTGCCGAGTGGCTTGTGGGATCTTAGTTCCCCGACTGGGGACTGACCCTGCGTCCTTGGCAGTGAAAGCGCCAAGTCCTAACCGCTGGACCACCAGGGGATTCCCAGGTCTCCTATTCTCTGTTCAGTTCAGTTCAGTTACTCAGTCGTGTCCGACTCTGTGACTGCATGGACCCCAGCACGCCAGGGCTCCCTGTCCATCAGCCCTATTCTCAATAATAATTAATCCACATATTCTTAATGCAAGATCAATGCAGTCCTGGGTGTTCATTGGACGGACTGATGCTGAGGCTGAAACTCCAATACTTTGGCTACCTCATGCAAAGAGTTGCTGCTGCTGCTGCTAAGTCGCTTCAGTCGTGTCTGACTCTGTGCGACCCCATAGACGGCAGCCCACCAGGCTCCACCATTCCTGGGATTCTCCAGGCAAGAACATTGGAGTGGGCTGCCATTTCCTTCTCCAATGCATGAAAGTGAAAAGTGAAAGTGAAGTCACTCAGCGAAGAGTTGACTCATTGGAAAAGGCCCTGATTCTGGGAGGGTTTGGGGGCAGGAGGAGAAGGGGATGACAGAGGATGAGATGGCTGGATGGCATCACCGACTCGATGCACATGAGTTTTGGGTAAACTCCGGGAGATGGTGATGGACAGAGAGGCCTGGCATGCTGCGATTCATGGGGTCGCAAAGAGTCGGACACGACTGAGCGAATGAACTGAAATGAACTGAACTGAATGCAAAATACCAAAGCCCATCATGCATGCCACATATACAATGTAATAAAATACTCCCTGGGCTGGAAAGATTCCCTGGAGAAGGGAATGGCAACCCTCTCCAGTATCCTTGCATGGAGAATCCCATGGACAGAGGAGCCTGGTGGGCTGCAGTCCATGGGGTTGCAAAGAGTCAGACACAACTGAAATGACCTCAGCAAGTGCGTACGTGTTCATTCTGAGTGACTCCAATGCTAAGTAAAGGGCACATGAAAGAAATTTTCTGATTTCACAGAGAACAGCGGGCTGCCGTCCATGGGGTCGCACAGAGTCGGACACGACTGAAGCCACTTAGCAGCAGCAGCAGCAGCTTTAAAGCCATACGGTGAGATTTGGTGAGCTTAAAGGCTTAGGAAAATCAGCTTTTTGAAAATGCAACTTCATGTTAACTTTAATCAGTTTCATGGTAATCAAAACCCCTGTGAAATGGGGATGCCCTTCCTGCCAGTAAAACCCTCTGCCTCAGGCCCTAAAGATGGTGCAGAGTGCGGGCGACTCTGGGCGGGAGTCAGGAGACCGCTTGGCAGAGGGACGTCTGGGCTGACCTGGGGTGCTGTGTAAGGGGGGTGGGGAGGGAAAAGCGTGGCTGGCAGATGCAACAGCACGTGCTAGGAGCCCCGTGTGGCAGGGGTAGGGAGAGAGGAGAAGCAGCCAGAGAGGCCTGGGGAGGGACATGACAGCACCCCAGGGCCTCGAGGGAGCAGGGAGGATGCTGAGATGCGGGCCAGGTCTGGCCTTGACCCGGATGGGCCCGGCGGCACACCCGCTGCGCCCGCCTGGGTGGTGTGTCCACTACAGGTCCTGAGGCCACTGTCCCCAGTGCCCTCCCTCTGCCCACTCCGGGGGGCTGGGAGCCCCACCCGGGCAGGGAGCACCACCGCTTCCAGCATCACTCCAGCCCCCGGGGCACGTTGTGCTGAAGGACGGAGTGAACGAACGAACGAACGAACGGGCAGAGGAGGGAGCGGGCACATGGCCGGAGTTCCAGTCTGCCGTCTCTCCCTGAAGACCCACCTCCCTGTGATCTGGGCCCTTCGAGGTGTGGGCCTGAGTTGGAGGGCTTCTGGGGTGGGTGCCTGCCGCCTCCTCCAACGTCCGAGGGGCCCCAGGCCCAGCGGCTCAAGCCCTTCGGCCTGGGATTTAGAGATGTGGATGCCCCGCAGGGCGATCGATCCCACTGCCTTGAGAGCGCATTACCCGTGTGCGGCCCCGCGTTAATGCATGCTGGGCGTTTCCCTGCCCTCCGCCCTGCTCTGCACCCCAGGGCCCAGGTCCCCCAATCCAGCCCCGGGATGCAGCTCATCTGGGGCCGGGTCACCTCTCCAAAGTGCTCAGAAGTGTCCAATTGCTCCCTGGGCACACCGCTTCCCCTGCTAAAGTGTCGCATGGCCCCAGGGGGAGCCCTGCGGTACCAGCAACAAGTCTGTTAAAATGCCCAGGCCTCGCTCCCCCGGGGGCGGCCCGGAATCGCTGCGCGGAGGGGCTGCAGGGCGGCAGGAGACCCACCTGCTCCATGATCTCAGGGTCAGGCCCACGCCTCCCCCGCATGCACTCTGCTCCAGGCCCCCTGGCTCCCTGACTGCTGTCCTTCACACCCAGAGACGGGGCCCTTCCCCCGCGCCCACCGCCGCCTGGAACGTTCCGCCCAGAACCTTACGGGCCAGACTTTTTCCCGTTTCATCCCCACAAGAACAGGGTCCCGTTAGAATGGCACCCCAAGTAGAGCAAACTTGGTGTAGGGCTTTGAGAAAAACAAAAAAGTGTGTTTTCTTTGTTTTATATCATTATGATGAGAAAACAGACAATCCAACGTGATGAATTTGTCAACTTCCAAGTAACTCCTTAAATGGAAGGAGAAACGAGAGCATGTAACAGGGAGAAAATTGAGTGCTTTCACATTGTTTACATCGCTTCCCTGGTGGCTCAGAGGTTACAGCGTCTGCCTGCAGTGCGGGAGACCCGGGTTCAATCCCTGGGTCGGGAAGATCCCCTGGAGAAGGGAATGGCAACCCACTCCAGTATGCTTGCCTGGAGAATCCCATGGACTGAGGAGCCTGGTGGGCTACAGTCCATGGGGTTGCAAAGAGTTGGACACGACTGAGTGGCTTCACTTCCCTTCACACTTCTAACTATTCTGGAGGGAGAGTGGACACACGTATGTGTACGGCCGAGTCCCTTTGCTGTCCACCGGACACTATCCCAACAACGTTAATGGGCTATGCTTCGGTATAAAACAAAAAGTTTAAATGCATAAACAAAGAATCCTATTTTCAAATTCTCGAGGGTTATTGCTGATGAAAAACTTGGTTCGCCAAACAAGGGTGAATGTTTTAAAGTAAGGCTTGCAGCCATGACTGCTCACGGCCTTCGGCGCCCTGCTGAAAGAGGCCCGCAGCCTTTTCTCCGGTTTGGTTTCATAGACACAGGTGATGTTCACACGCCTTGTGGTCATGCAAGTGCATTCTGGGTGGAATTTCCCACATCACTCATTTCAAAACCGATGATGAAGCCTGGAATCAGAGATGACGCAGTGAGGTGAACGCCTGGAGGCTTGGACGCTCCTGCAGTTTGAAGGGTGAATGCAGAGCCCCCAGGAACCCCAAGGCCCTCCACCCCAGCCCTGACGGCCACACTCTGGGCTCCCACACTGACCGCTGGAACGGGCCTTGCTGGGCAGGTCCCTGGCCCCTTGTCTTCAGGCCGACAGATGCTCTGGGCTACTGGAGCCAATGGCGGGAGCAAAGGAGTCTCTGAACCCGAGAGCTGGCGTCTGGGTTTTTGGCCACCATCCCCGGGGCCCACAGGGCTCAAACTCTGACCCCTCCCTTCAGGAGCCTTCCCACGAGCCCCGTCCAGGCTGCTGGAGGCCGGAGGTCCTGGACCAGGGCTCTGCCTCGCCTGGCATCCCCGCTGCGGCAGAGGGCAAGGGAGGCCTGCGTCTCGCCCCCTCCACTTGTGACCCGCTTCCTTACAGGTGGCCCCGACATACACAGGCCTTGCTGTGTCCTGCGCACAGCTTGGGCAGCCCCTCTGTAACCATCGTGGGTTCCCGCTGTTTGCTTTCTGGGTCCCCTCTAGAATGTTCCGTGAGGATGGGGGCCCCACTGCCTTGTGTCTCAGAGCCCGGGGTAGAGTGGACAGCCACGGGGCACTTAGCGATCACTTGCTAAATAGGTAGGTGCCTGGGGCAGCCCGGCTGTGTGCTGGCCCCGTCCATGGGGCAGGCAGGCCTCCATGCGGTCCTGATAGCCACCAAGGCAGCCCAGAGTCCTGGCACGGTGTGCCCAAACCGCGCTCCCAGCAGCACCAACGTCCCTCTGCGGGAGGCCGCATCACTGGCTGGCCCGGAGGAGGGGCCCTGGGCGGGCCGGCTCCAACACTGCCCTGGGGGTGCCTCCCCAGCCTGCGGGGCCAGATGCTGGAAAACCATCTTCAGGTGCCGGCAAAAACCGAGCAGGGTGAGAAACACGGTGGGCCAAGGGGGGACGGAGCTCAGCATGAGACAGAACGTCGGATCAGCCCTCCTGTGCCACGGGGACTCCGCCGGCCTCAGCCAGCACGAGCTCCCTGTCGCCTGCCTGGCGGAGGACAGCCGGCCGGCAGGTCGCTCTGACACTCAGCTACCACCCGGAGTGCAGGCCCGGCTCTGATCCTAGAAGGACCCTCTTCCTCAGAGTTTGTCACATGGATCCCAGCACAGACCGCATCCCGGGGTCTAAGCAAGCCTGTGGCCGCCACTCTGGGCCTGCCTTCTCATCCGCACTCCCAGCCCGTCACAGGACCTGCCATGGGGGTGCACGGGCGGGCAGGGGTCCCCCTCTCAGGACCCTGGGTGACGGGGCAGGTGTGGAGCAAAGTGGGTTCTCCCAGCCCGAGTGCAGTTCCCAGCATCTGAGGGCTGTGGGATGAGGCACACACGATCCCTGCCGGCACAGGGTGGCCGGGGCTTCTGGACAGACTTGCAAGGGGCTCGGCCACGCTCCAGTGAAGTGGGGCTCCACAGGGAGCAGGCCACCGGGAGCCCAGCCCGGGGAGCCTCCGTGGGGCTGGCCCATCACGAGAGTGGAGCCATTTGGCGGTGAGAGGCAGAGCCTGACCCGCTCAAGCCCAGGAGGGCAGGGCAGCAGGCTCTAGAGCGAGTGTGGTCTCGGTCGGCAGATGTGGCCCAGTTAATGGGCTGGGTGGGAGGGCTGTGGGGGAGCTGTGGGAGAGGACCAGCTGGGTTGGAGCTGCGGGGGTCCGGCTCTTGCCAACAGCAGGACAAGGCTGGGCCTCTCCACGCTGGATGTGGCCTCGTACCCAGGGGTGTGCTGGGGGTCCTCTGGCCCTGGTTTGGGGGGTCCTCCTGCCTCCTCTCCCATGGCTTCCCTCTGCCTGTGTTCCCGCCCACTCAGGGAGAGTGTGGTGGAGTTTCAAAGAGACCACAAGCCTGGAAGTGCTGCCTGCAGTGAGAGCCCCAGACCTGGAGAGTGGCAAGTAGCCCGGGGGAACTGAGCCACCAACTGGGGGCCAGGGTGCTGAGTCCGGCCTGACTGGAGCCTCAGCTTGTTCCAGACTGCAAGGGAGCAGGAGGGAGCAGGCCCCCCACCCCCAGACTGAAGCCAGGGCTCCTCGTCTTTGATACACTTGGGCCACCTTCCCCTGGACTCTTCTGAGAGGGAGAGGAAGTGGCCTCTGGCCACCCTCACGGCTCAAATCCACAGTAAAAAGAGAGACCCCCCCCCCCCATCCAGTGTCTGCATATAAAATGCCAGGGCAGGCTTCTGATTGGTCCAGCTGGGTCATGTGGTTGGTGCCTGAAGGGGTCACGTAGAGAAGGAGCGGACACTTCTCAAAGGTGAGCAGGCGTGCTCAGCCCTGAGAAGCTGAGGGAGGGGTCAAGCCAGCCCAAGAACCCCCGAGGAGCTGAGGGAGGGGTCGGGCCAGCCCAGGTACCCCTGAGAAGCTGAGGGAAGGGTCAGGCCAGCCCAGGTACCCCTGAGAAGCTGAGGGAAGGGTCAGGCCAGCCCAGGTATCACAGAACAGGGCAGGGGGTGAGTGGGGGATATCTGAGCATGGGCTCAGCCACAGGGAGTCAGAATCGGGACCAGCAGAGAGAGCGAGAGAGGTGAGGATTGCGGCCCCGCCTCCCTCTGTAAGGGCAGCTTGTGTGTGTGTTCACATGCAGTTTACAGGGTCTTGACGAACGCTGGAGTCCTGTGACCACCGCCACAGTCCCAGTGCAGGGCAGAGCCGTGATCACCCCTCCAAGCTCTCTGTGTAGCTGAAGCCTCCCTGACCCAGGGCCTGTGGTATGCAATCTGCGCCCCAGCCCTGGTCCTTCTGTTGCAGAAGGTCATTTGAGCGGGGTCACACAGGAGGCGGTTCCAATCCGGCTCCTCTGGCTCTGCATAGTCCCCTTGTGATTCAGCCGGGCTGCCTGTGAGTAAGCGGTTCATTGTTTTACTCTGCTGAGTAGTATTTCACCCACTGGATGGATCCGATGGATTCCGCTGACACAGTCTCCATTTGAGGGACATTTGGGTTCATCTCCCTTGGATAAGAACCCGGGACTGTGTCTGGTGGGTCCTGTACAAAGTGTGTTAACCTTGGTAAGAGTCTGCCAAACCATTTCCCCCACATTCTCACCAGCAATGTGGGAGAATTCTGGTTCTTTCTCACTCTTGCCAGCACATGTAGCATAAGTCTAAGAAAAAATTAGCTCTTCCCATACCTGTGGCGTGGTATCTCATTGTGGTTTTAATTTGTAATGTGTGTTTCCCAATGCATAATATGGAGGAAGTTTTCATAAGCTCATTTACCATTCATATATCCTTACTGGTGAAATGTCTGTTCAAACACTTCGCTTAGTTTTTGTTGGATTGTTAATACACCTATTACTGAAGTATGAGATTTCTTTATATATTCTGAATTCAAATGCTTTATCAGCTACGTGATTTGTAAATGTTTTCTCCTAGTCTGTGGTTTTTCTTTCTCTCTTAGCAATATCTTTTGCAAAGCAATTTTAAAGAAATTTGATGAAGTCAAATTTATCTTTTTTTTTTTTTTTCTATTAAGGATCACACTTTTATTGATGTATCTAAGAGAACTTTACTCATCTGAGGTCATGGATATTTTCTTCTAAAACTTTTATAGTTTTGCATTTTACATTTAGGCTTATAATGCACTCTAGTTAATTTTTTATAAGGTGTGAGGTATGGGTGGGTCTCACTGTATTCCCAGCACCACGTGTTGCAGAGACAAGCCTGTGTTTCTGAATCACCTTTGTATCTTCGTCAAAAATCAATTGGCCATACGCGCTTATGGCTCTGTTTCTGAACCTTGTATTCTGTTCCATTGATCTTTGTGTTTTTGTTTTTTTTTCCCCCAATATCTCACTGATTGCATTGCTGTAGCTTTACAGGAAGTCTTGAAATCAGGCTGTGTGCAAAGTCCAGCTTTTTTCTTCTCAATCACTTTTTGCTCTTAACCTCTTATTTGGAGATCATTTTAGATTGAGAGAATTGCAAGAACAGCACAGAAAATGCCCCCAAACCTTTCACCCAGGCTCCCCTAACATTAACATCTTACATAACCACAGTACAAAGACCTATACGAAGGAAGTCACTTTGATATACCAGATTTTCCATTAAAGTTCTTACCTCAGTTTCAGAATCTAGTTAGTCTGTGATTCCAATTGGATTTAGCGTTCACGTGTCCCCAGGCTCCTCCCGCCTGCGTGGCTCCTCCCACCTGCGTGGCTCCTCCCACCTGCGTGGCTCCTCCCATCTGCGTGGCTCCTCCCATCTGCGGGGCTCCTCTGACTTCCCTCGTCTTTCATGACCTGGAGACCCAGGACGTGCAGGCCAGTTATTTCATAGACTGCTTCTCAGTGTGGGTTCTTCTGAGATTTTCTCGTGATGCAGCTGAGGCGTCGCCAGAAAGAATAACGCAGGGGCTGTGTGCGCTCTTCCACCAGCCGCATCAGGACTGACTGTGCGTCCCGTTACAGGAGCACCCGGTCTCGGCTGCTAAGTCAGGCTGGAGCCTGCCAGACTTCTTTGTGAAGTTGCTGTTTTCCTTTTTTGCAATCTGTAATACTGTTGGAAGACATACAGTGAGGCTATGCAAATATCCTGCCTCTCCTGAAACGTTTGCCTACTGACTTAGCATCCAGCACTGGATCTTGCCCGCAGTAATTTTGACTGTGGTGTTCTAATGGTAATTCCCTGTTTTTTCCTCCATGTTACTCGGAAGTCTTCCGTAAGAAGGAGCTCTCCTGCCTTTCTTTCTTTCTTTTTCCTTTCCTTCCTTCTTTTCTCCCTCCCTCTTGTCTTCCTTCCTTGCTCGCTTTCTTTCTCAGTATGGACTCAAAGATGTTTATTTTATTCTTTGGGTTCTAATCCAGTACTTTGTCTATTTTGTTGTTTAAAGTATTCTAGCTTTGGTCACTGCACACGCTCTCACATGAGCTCCAGTGGTCTTGTAACATGTACTCATCTCTCTTTTAAAGCAACCCCCAAATTCCTAGAACCCCAAGATATTCCAGGTTCTTTTTTTCCCTGCATTTTCCCACGTGCTTGCTTGTCATCTGTATTTCCTCTTCAGTGGATTCTTGATCTAAATCTTTTCCTCTTTTTTAAAAATAACCATTTGTTTTCTTATGGGTGACTTTTGAGAACTTTTTGCTCCTCTATACTGTGACTGTAAGTTCAGTTCAGTTCAGTTCAGTCGCTCAGTCGTGTCCAACTCTTTGCGACCCCATGAATCGCAGCACGCCAGGCCTCCCTGTCCATCACCAACTCCCGGAGTTCACTCAGACTCACGTCCATCGAGTCAGTGATGCCATCCAGCCATCTCATCCTCTGTCGTCCCCTTCTCCTCCTGCCCCCAATCCCTCCCAGCAGCAGAGTCTTTTCCAATGAGTCAACTCTTTGCATGAGGTGGCCAAAGTATTGGAGCTTCAGCTTTGGCATCATTCCTTCCAAAGAACACCCAGGACTGATCTCCTTCAGAATGGACTGGTTGGATCTCCTTGCAGTCCAAGGGACTCTCAAGAGTCTTCTCTAACACCACAGTTCAAAGGCATCAATTCTTTGGTGCTCAGCTTTCTTCACAGTCCAACTCTCCCATCCATACATGACTACTGGAAAAACCATAGCCTTGACTAGACGGACCTTTGTTGGCAAAGTAATGTCTCTGCTTTTGAATATGCTATCTAGGTTGGTCATAACTTTCCTTCCAAGGAGTAAGTGTCTTTTAATTTCATGGCTGCAGTCACCATCTGCAGTGATTTTGGAGCCCCCAAAAATAAAGTCTGACACTGTTTCCACTGTTTCCCCATCTATTTCCCATGAAGTGATGGGACCAGATGCCATGATCTTTGTTTTCTGAATGTTGAGTTTTAAGCCAACTTTTTCACTTTCCTCTTTCACCTTCATCAAGAGGCTTTTTAGTTCCTCTTCACTTTCTGCCATAAGGGTGGTGTCATCTGTATATCTGAGGTTATTGATGTTTCTCCCGGCAATCTTGATTCCAGCTTGTGCTTCTTCCAGCCCAGCGTTTCTCATGATGTACTCTGCATAGAAGTAAGCAGGGTGACAATATACAGCCTTGATGTACTCCTTTTCCTATCTGGAACCAGTCTGTTGTTCCATGTCCAGTTCTAACTGTTTGTGAGAAATGTGATTTGCAAATATTTTCTCCTGGTTCATGCCTTGTCCTTTCATTCTGCGAAGAGTTCTTTTTGTTTGTTTGTTTTTAATTTTTGTTTTACAGAGCAGATGTTGTAATTTTGGTAAAGTTCAACTTAGCAGCCTTTGTTGTATGTGGATGATGTTATTGGTATCCTGTCTAGGAATATTGCCTAATTCAAGGTCATATGTTTTCTATGTCTTCTAGAACTTTTATAACTTTATGTATTTTTTAATACGTGAAGGAGAGCAAATCAATCAATCCTAAAGGAACCACCCTGGATATTCATATTCATTGGAAGGACGGATGCTGAAGCTGAAGCTCCAGTACGTTGGTCACCTGATGCAAAGAACTGACTCATTGGAAAAGACCCTGACGCTGGGAAAGACTGAAGGCAGGAGGAGAAGCGGGCAGCAGAGGATAAGATGGTTAGATAACATCATTGACTCAGTGGTCTCGAATCTGAGGAAACTGGAAGATATTGGACAGAGGAGCCTGGTGTTCTGCAGTCCATGGGGTTGCAAAGAGTCAGACACAGCTTACTGAACGACGTGTTTTTTCAGTGTTTCATTTTGAGTTGATGTGGTTATAAGCTGTAAGGTTGAAAGTTCGTTGCACATAAATGCAGACTTTCTAGCATAGTTGATTGAAAAGATTGTCCTTTTGATGCTTAATCGCTGCTGTGCCTTTGTCAACAATCATTTGACTGCCCATGGGTCCATTTTTAGGGTCTGTATTCTGTTCTGATCTGTATGTCTGGCTTTCACCAATGCTTCCCCATCCTGATTACTGTCACTTTGTAGCGAGTTTTGAAACCGCATGGCATGGGTCTTCTGGCTTCCTTCTTTCCAAATTTGTCCTGTGATGTCGTCAGTGATTTTGGTTTCTAGCCTGCAGGCTGCACATTTTATACCCAAATACTGCATTTCCCGTGCTACTGTCTGTGCGTCTGTTCTAATCTCAAATTCCATTTCTTTGTTGCTAATAGAGAGAAATGTAACAGATTTTTGTTTGTTGATCATGAGTTGTTGCAGCTCTCATTTATTAATTCTAGAGCTCTTTTGTGTAGAGTCTTCAAGATTTTCTACATAGAAGTCATGCTATCTATGAATGGAGATTTATTTCTTATTTTCTTATTCTTTTCATTTCTTTCCCTTGCCTTATTGCATGGGCTAGGACTTCTGCTGCATGTTGAATAAGAGTGTTGAAAGAGGACATCCTTAGCTGCTTTCTTTTCATTTAGGTTATGACCAACCTAGACAGCATATTCAAAAGCAGAGACATTACTTTGCCAACAGAGGTTCGTCTAGTCAAGGCTATGGCTTTTCCAGTGGTCATGTATGGATGTGAGAGTTGGACTGTGAAGAAGGCTGAGCGCCGAAGAATTGATGCTTTTGAACTGTGGTGTTGGAGAAGGCTCTTGAGAGTCCCTTGGACTGCAAGGAGATCCAACCAGTCCATTCTGAAGGAGATCAGCCCTGGGATTTCTTTGGAAGGAATGATGCTAAAGCTGAAACTCCAGTACTTTGGCCACCTCATGCGAAGAGTTGACTCATTGGAAAAGACTCTGCTGCTGGGAGGGATTGGGGGCAGGAGGAGAAGGGGACGACAGAGGATGAGATGGCTGGATGGCATCACTGACTTGATGGATGTTGAGTCTGAGAGAACTCCGGGAGTTGGTGATGGACAGGGAGGCCTGGCGTGCTGCGATTCATGGGGTCGCAAAGACATGACTGAGCAACTGATCTGATCTGATTTTTAATTGAAGGATAATTGCTTTATAGTATTGTGTTGGTTTCTGCCAAACGTCAACATGAATCCTTGGCTGGTTTTTTAATCTTGAGGGAAAATGCCATTTTTTTCACCATTAAGTAGATATTAGCTGTCAATGCTGTCAATTCTCTTGTTCAGGTTAGGAGGTTTCCTACTATTTTTGGTTTGCTAATTTTTTTTTATCATGAATAGATTTCAAATTTTGACAGATGATTTTTGTTCCACTTATTGAGATCTTCATATGGCATTTATTCTTTAACCTATTAATATGGAACATTACATCGATTAATTGTAAAAATTTTAACCATCTCATGAAACTTGGTTATGGGAGGCTTTACAGTCATCGAGGTGTTGTTCGTGGCCCTTGTCGCCTTTCACGCGCTGTGTGGTCTGAAGTAACAGCCACTCTTTTCCTGCTGATATTGATCATTTTTGCCTTCCCTTTTCATTTCTTGAGCATTTGTGCTAGAAGTTTATTGATTCATTGATCTTTAAAAATAACTTGGCTTTTGGTTTATTGATTTTTCCTACTGTTTTAAATTTCATTGATTTCTTCTCTAATCTGTATAATTCGCTTCCTTCTGTTTGCTTTGAATTTATTTGCTTTTCTTTTCCTAGTTTCTTCCAATGGAAGCTTATATTATTTGATTTGAGATTATTAGTCTTTTCTAAAGTAATTTTAAGACTATAAAATTTCCTTTAAGCACTGTTTTAGTTGCATTCCACAAATACTGATAGGTTTTATTTTCATTTTAAAATATTTTAAAATTTCCCCAGACACTTACTCTTTTATCTGGTTCTCACAAGTGTGTCGTTTAGTTCCTAAATACTTCTCTTTTTTTTCCTGAAACTCTTGTGTTGCAGATTTCTAGTTTAATGTTGTTATGGTTCAAGATCAAATGGTTTCTATTCTTTTGGATTTGCTGAGATTCGTTCTGCAGCCCAGGCATATTTTTCTGTACTTTTCTGTTATTGTATAGAATGTTCTCTGCATGTCAGTGGTCTAACAGTGCTGTTCAGGTCTTCTTCATTCTGACTGGGCTTCTGGGTTTTGGGTTTTGTTTTTTTCTGTCCATTTCTGAAACAGTCGCATTTCCAACTGCAGCTGTGGATTCGTCTGATTCTTTCTTCAGAGGATGAGCCGGTTGGATGACAGCACTAATCCAATGGCCATGAATCTGAGCAAACCCCAGGAGGTGGTGAAGGACAGGGAGCCTGGCGTGCTGCAGTCCCTGGGGCCGCAGAGAGTCGGACGCCCCTGAGCAGCCCTCAGCCCCGTGAGTCTGGGGCTCCTGTATTTCCCAGGTGCACACGCCTTTGAATTGTTATGGCTCCACTTTTGTCCTTATGCAATGTTCCTCTTTATCTCTGACAACCTCGCTTTGTCTAAACTTGGCTGATAACAGCATAGTTCTTTCGCTTAGTGTTATGTGATTTAACTCTTTTCATCTCTTTCTTTTTCGGCCGTGATGGGTCTTTGCTGCTGTGTGCGGGCTTCTCCCGCTGCAGACAGTGGGGGCTGCTCCTCGTGGTGGTGCTCAAGCTTCTCACTGCAGTGGCTCCTCTTGTCGCAGAGCACGGGCACCAGTTGCAGCTCGCAGGCTCCAGAGCTTGGGCTCAGCAGCTGTGGCACATGGACTTGGTGGCTCTGCCGCCCGTGGGATCCTCCCCTACCAGGGCTCAAACCTGTGTCCCTTGCATTGCAAGGCAGATTCTTAACCCCCGGACCACCAGGGAAGCCCTCTCTTTTCATCTTTTACTTTTTTGTAATCTATTTATATCTTTATATTCCAAGTAGGTTTCCCATAGGCAATATTTAATTGATTCTCAATTTTTAAAGATAAAAGCTCACAATCTGCTTTTTACCTGGTATGTTTAGATATGCATGCTTAATGTGATTATTGATAAGGTTTGATTAAAATCTGGGGCTTCCCTGATGGCTCAGACAGTAAAGAATTTGCCTGCAGTGCAAGAGACCTGGGTTGGGAGATCCCCTTGTAGGAAATGGCAATCCACGCCAGTACTCTTGCCTGGGAAATCCCATGGACGGAGGAGCCTGGTGGGCTACAGTCCAGCTATCTACAGTCCATCTAGTCTTTTTTTTGTTTGTTCCATATATTCTTTGTTTCTTTTTCCTGTGTTTTAGCCTTTTCTTGTGTTAACTGGGTATTGTTTTATGATTCCATGTTATCTTGTCTATAGATTTATTATTTATATCTCTTAAACAACTTTTAGTGTTTCCCTTTAGTTTAACTATATATCTTTAATAAACCAGAGTTTACCTTCAGATAACACTGTACTATTTCACATGTAAAGACCTTGGAACGTCATATTTTCAACTTATCTTTGTTGCCGTATTTACTTTTATACATGCCATAAACATATTGTTACAATTTTTGCTTTAGATAGTTTATCTTTTAGAGCAGTTAGAAAATAGAAAAAAACAAAGGGGGGGGTTAATTTCATCTTCATTGGTTCCATGTCCAGCGACTTCATTTCTAAATTTCAGCCCAATGGAAGGGTTTTCCACCTGAAGAACTACTTTAGCACTTCTTTTGCTGCTGATCGCCTTGAAAAGCATTTTGTTTCAAATAAGCAATTTTTGTTTATTTGAGAAACTTGTTACTTCCTTTTCATTTAGGAGAAGATATTTTCTTGAAGTTTACAGTTTTTTCTTCCTTCCAACACTTTAAAGATGCCTTCCACTGTTTTCCGTCTTGCATCATTTTGAGGAGAACTCCGCTGTAAACTGTATCTTTATTCTTCTGTATGCACGCATGCTCAGTCACTTCAGTCGTTTGACTCTCTGTGACCCCGTGGACTGTAGCTCACCAGGCTCCTCTGTCCATGGGGACTCTCCAGGCAAGAATACTGGAGTGGGTTGCCATGTTCTCCCCCAGGATTCTTCTGTGTTTAATGCTTCTTTTCTCCCGCTCTGGTTGGCCTTATATTTTCTCTCTGTCTCTGGAGTGTATATCAACATGTGGTTATGTGTTTGTTTGAGGTTTTTTAATTTGTTTGTTTGGTTTTGGTATTTATGCTGGTTGGTGTTCTCAGAGCTTTTTTTTTAAAAAAAAAATTATTTTTAAAGAGCAGTTTAGGTTCCAGTGAAATCGAGAGGTAAATACAGAGATTTCCTATGTACCACCTGACACCCCACCCCCACATGGGGAGCCTCCTCCACAATCAACCTCACTCATCAGAATGGTATGTTGTTTACCAAGGATGAACCTTCATTGACAGGTCACAGCCACCTAAAGTCCACAGTTTACCTGAGGATGCACTGTTGCTGTTGCAATTCTGTGGTTTGGATACATGTATAATAACATATAGGGCTTTCCTGGTAGCTCAGTTGGTAAAGAATCTGCGTGCAATGCAGGAGACCCTGGTTCGATTCCCAGGTTGGGAAGATCCTCCGGAGAAAGGATAGGCTACCCACTCCAGTATACCTGGGCTTCCCTGGTGGCTCAGCTGGGAAAGAATCCGCCTGCAATGTGGGAGACCTGGGTTCGATCCCTGGGTTGAGGAGACCCCCTGGAGAAGGGATAGGCTACCCACTCCAGTATTCCAGCCTGGAGAATCCCATGGATGTATACACCATGGGGTTGCAAAGAGTTGGACACAGCTGAGCGACTTTCACTTCATAATGACGTATATCCCTCATTATAGTATCACACAGAGTACCTCCACTGCCCTAAAAACCATCTGAACTCTGCCTTCCTCCACCACCTCCCCGCCTTCTTGGATCCGTGTGTCGTGTCTGCCATTTGCCATTTCTTTGACTGTCTCTTCTGTCCATTCTCACCTCCCCTTCCAGGATTTCAGTTACGCACGTGTCAGAGCTTGATGTTGCCCCACAACCCACGCCTGCTCAATCAGCTTTACTTCTGCTCTTTTTTCTTGCTCAGGTAATTTTTTGACTTGCCTTCATGTTTGGTGGCTCTTTCCTCAGCTATGCAGCTCCTACTGATCCTACTGAATCTCCCACAAAAGGCCTTCTTCCTCCCTGTTTATGCATTTTCATCTTTACTGTTTCCTTTGGGCTCTTTCTCAGAGTTTCCATCTCTTTGCCAAAATGACCATCTGATCACGGACGTTGTTCCCATCACACCGATCATGGTTATTTCACTTTATTATTTTTTTTACCACACCTTGGGACATGTTGGGGAATCTCTGTTCCCCAACCAGGGATCAAAGCTGCACCCCTGCTCTGGAGGTACACGGTTTTAAGCACTGGACTCCCAGGAAAGTCCCAGTGACTTCAGATTCCTGGCCAGACAGTCCCTGCGTGGGCACCGCATGGGAGTCTGGTTCTGAGGCTTGCTCTATCTCTTTGGAATAAATCTGTTTCTCCGGTCTTTTCACAAGCCCCAGATTTTTTAGTGAGAAGTCATACGTCCTTCTTTCTGCTAGACCTTTACCGTGGGGTTTTCCGCTGCTCTGGGTGAGGGTTGGGAAGGGCTTGAGAGGTGCTGTTGCTGAGGCGATTCCGCTTCAGGTGGCAGTGTAGACAGATGGTGTCGAGCCGCGCCTGTCCGCTCTGAGTTTGGCGTCTTCCTCGGGCACTGTGCCTCTGAGAGGTCCTTGCTCCTGGTTTCCTTGTCTGTGCTCTCCCAGCTCACTTTTCCTTGGGCTTCACATCTGGTTACCGTGGTGATGGGAGCTGGAGGGCGTGTGGTGTCTGTGGTCCTGATTCAGCCTTGGTTTTAGGGCTGCAGTTGTTCCAGGAATTCTTGGGGCTGTGGTCTTCCTGCTCACTTTCCAACTGTTCTTGGGGGTTCGCTGCTTAACCCTGCCCTTACCCCAGGAGAAGGGCCCCCTTACACAACTTCCCTGAAACCCTGGCCAGATTAAGGTTTTGTTCCACAAAGGACCCAAGTGATGTTTCTTGCCCCTTCCACACGCTGCCCTTCTCCTCTGAGGCCATGCCACCACAGTGGGCATGTCTTTGGGTTCCTTTGAGACCTTTTTTGAAGGTTTGCAAGAAAGAGCCCCCAGAGGATGGGGCTCCTCCAAGCTCTCAGCGCCCCGGTGCTGCCAGATGATGCTCACCCTCCCAGGGCACCTCCTGGTCCTGCTGATGTCCTCTCACTGATGCCCACTGTGTCATCCCTGGGGCCGAGCTCATGGCCCCTCTCTCCCTATAGAGCAGTCTTGCCTTGGAGTTTGAGACAGCTCGTTGCCCGGTGACCTCAGCTTTCCCACACATGCAAAAGTTACGAATTTGAAATTGGCTCACTTCCTTTTTCCTGTTGAAGAGCATGTGCTGCGTCAAGACAATACAGACGTGCAGGGAGCATGCTCAGGCCAAGTCCTGTGAGTCTGACCCTGCCCGGGTGGGCTGCTTGGTCTGGACAAAGCACATGGATTTCTGGATCCTTGTCACCAGGGCCAGGCTGGGACACAGCAGAGGTAGCTGCAGGAGTCCAGCAATCTATCATGTTGTTTTGCCTTTTAATACATCATAACCCTTTGCTGAAAGCAAATAGGAGAGGAAAGCAGTTTTTGTGCCCGTTTCCTTCTCAATGGCCTGTAATGTGGAGAACTTGGAGCTAATCGGTCAAGAATTGGGCTGAGACGGCGCTTTCTCGTGGCTCTAGTTACCCCGAGGGCACCGCACGCTTCAAATTCCTCCGCAGACCTGGTTTTAGGATGGGGGCCGGGCTGCTTTGCCAGAGAGGACTTTTTTCCTCAATATCTGCTCCTGCCTCAACTCTTGGTCTCCCTTTGTACAAGCCTCAAAGGGGGCAAGCTCTCGTCCACCCCCAGAAGCATCCCACTGTTCCTCGCAGCTCGGTGCCCGTTACCTGGCCACAGGTGAGAGTCAGACCCTTCTTCTGGTTCAGATTAAGCCCCATCTCAGGCAGAGTAGGGCTTCCCTGGTGGCTCAGATGGGTAAGAGTCTGCCTGCAGTGCGGGAGACCTGAGTTCAATCCCTGGGTCGGGAAGATCCCCTGGAGAAGGAAATGGCAAACCACTCCAGTATTCTTGACCTGGAAAATCCCATGGATAGAGGAGCCCAGTGGGCTACAGCCCATGGGGTCACAAAGAGTCGGACATGACTGAACGACTTCACTTTCACTTTCAGGCGGAGTAAGTGCTCGAATCTAGTCTTCCCGCCGGCACCGCTTTCTCCTTGAATCTGCAGACTGCCAGTCATTTTGTCATTTCTCTTTTTCCAAGAAAGCTTGTGAAGTTGCCGTTTGCCAGGCTTTTCGGCTCCGTTGGGTTGTTGGCTCTCTATATCTAAGAAAGGAAGAGATACAGAGTTATCCTTAAAAGCACCTGCTTGCACAGGGCACTCACATCCCATCGGCCAATGCTCATCAGGGGGCCAGACCTGCCAAGGCTGCCTGCTGGCCCCTCTGCCTCCTGGAAGGTACCGGGAGTGACACGCGGGAAGCAGCCGTGTCCCCGGACTCTCACATGTGACCTCTCAGGGAAGGAAGAAGAGAGGAATCCCATCCTCCAGCGACCTGTCCTCACTGAGGGATGCACTTGAAGCCTCATCACAGGCCAGGTGCTCCCGCACATCCCGGGTGGACTGAGCTGTTCCCAGTTGGGACCCGAGTAAGGGATGCTGCTGTGAGCATCTCGGGGCTCATCCCCTGATGCCCCCCTCTCCCGGACGGGCCCCTCTGGGCTGTACAGGGGAGTGGAACTGCCGGGCTGGGAGCTGTTGGGGTTGGGAGACGACCCTGGACAGTTTTCCAAAGGGTTGCACGGGCTTCCTTTCCTACCAGCAAAGAAGAAGAGTTCCTATCACTCAGCCCCCATCCCCAACATCGTCCTCTGTCAGACTCACTCCAAATAGGCAGCATCCAGAGCAATAATTAAAAAAGGACCCAGCCAATCTCTGTGGCCAACCCTGGAGGCACCTTCTGTTGTGGTGAGAGGCCCTGGGTCCCCCAACTTTCCAGCAGCTCCCACGCATCTGCACGAGGGTGTGGGGCGGACGGGGGCAGGGGCACTGTGCACGGGCGGGGGCGGGGCTTCCGCTCTGGAGCGAGCAGTTGTCAGCTTCCCTGAGCAGGTGTGGACTTGGCTCAGGGGACGCAGGTCTCTTTGGGGCCTGCGTGTCACCTGGAACCGGTGACAGTGACCGGGGCCCCGCTGTGGCCCTGCCCAGAGCCCAGAGGCCGCGGCCCCGACCCTCGTGTGCACCTTCTCCCAGCCGGGCCCCGGGAGGCGGATTCCGCTGTGACGCCCATCCCCAGGGCGAGGAAACCGAGCCCCAGCCCATTTAGGGTTCCCCCAGAGAGGCTCGGATAGGACGAGCTGGGTTTGGGCCCTGGGTTCTCCTGCTCTGGCCTTTGTCCTTGGAGGCGTGGGAGGCAGCAGCACGTCAGGGCAGCTCCGGGCTCTGCAGCCCCCGCGGGGCAGGTGGGGGTCGGGGGGGTGGGCACAGCTCGGTGCTAATCTGTCTCAGGGAGCTGACCCGTACGTGGAATCTGTCGGGCAGCCCAGGGCTCGCCAGCTTAAGGACGCACGATTTCACCGCAGGTCAATCGTTCCCCAGGCTGCCCGAGGCTCTGGGGCCCGGTGAACAGACGCCTGCTCTCTTCTCACGGACCGACTCATCTGGAAGCTTCCA
Organism: Bos indicus x Bos taurus; assembly: GCF_003369695.1. Taxonomy (NCBI): domain Eukaryota; kingdom Metazoa; phylum Chordata; class Mammalia; order Artiodactyla; family Bovidae; genus Bos; species Bos indicus x Bos taurus. The sequence continues at coordinate 114,350,401 of NC_040081.1, read as the reverse complement.
TCTGGGCTGTGGGCCAGGCCGACTCTGGATGCCACGTGGCGCCCCTGCCCTCACCTCCCCACGCAATCCCCCTGCCCCCCGACAAGGTCCAGGCCCTCACGGGACAGCCCGCACCTCCGGCTTCCTCCGAATGACGGGGCTTCTGCTACACGGGCCCAGGATCCAGCGCTCCAGACGGGGGTGGGGGGCGCAGCGCCGTTTGGCTGGCCGCCCGGCCAGGAACCTCCCCTGCATTCTGCATGACCGCGGGGCCTGTTCCTTGCGCCTGTCTGCTCGCGTCACATCATGGAGGGCTTCTGGGGGCTGCGGCCGGCTCTGAGCACAGCCGGGGTGGTGGAGGCGGCCCAGCTGCTGCGCTGGCCCCTTGGCGGAGGTGCTGGGCCGCCGTGGCCCCCGAGGAGGGGCAGGGCAGTGGGGGCCATTGGCACGGCCTCTAGAAACAGGCCTTTGCCCAAGTCGTGCCCAGGAGAAGGGGCAGCGAGGCCTCTCCATTTACAGGGATGAGAACGTGGAGGGCGGTCAGGTGCTGTGTGTGCGATGGTGTGAGCCACACGAGGCTGATGCTGGGTGCAGCTGTGTGTGCGTGTGGAGTGTGAGTGTGCAGGCATGTGTGTGTGCCTGCATACATGGATGTGCTCAAGAGTGCATGTGCACACACCTGTGTGTGTGTGTGTGTGTGTGTGTGTGTGATGGAGAGAGAGGGTCTCGGGGGCGTCCAGACATCCTGGCAGGATCTGGACACACAGAGCCATGAGAAGCAGCCCCTGCTGCTCCCAGTCAGCCCCCAGGCCAGCTCCGCACAGCCCCAGGCACACGGAGCGCAGGGCTCACCCCTGGAGTTCCTGTTTCCAAGTGATTAAGTTGAATCATCTTTTATTGCTTCAGTTCAGTTCAGTTCAGTTCAGTCGCTCAGTCGTGTCCGACTCTCTGCGACCCCATGAATCGCAGCATGCCAGGCCTCCCTGTCCATCACCAACTCCCGGAGTTCACTCAGACTCACGTCCATCGAGTCAGTGATGCCATCCAGCCATCTCATCCTCTGTCGTCCCCTTCTCCTCCTGCCCCCAATCCCTCCCAGCAGCAGAGTCTTTTCCAATGAGTCAACTCTTCGCATGAGGTGGCCAAAGTACTGGAGTTTCAGCTTTAGCATCATTCCTTCCAAAGAAATCCCAGGGCTGATCTCCTTCAGAATGGACTGGTTGGTTATTGCTTAGTATCTTCAATATGGGTGGGAGCATGTGGCTCCCTGCAGTGTGAAGCCGAAGCTCCTTAGCTCAGTGTCACAGGCCCCTGTGATCCCAGCGGTCTTTTCACCCATGACCTCTCCCCTCCTGCCCCCAGGCCCTCCTGTGTACATCTTGAAGGCAGATTAAGGGACTGCTTCTGGAAGCCTCGATTTCCCTGTTTGTAAAGTACAGGTATGAGGAAATTGGGGGTGAAGGCTGCGGCTTGCTCAGCACAGGCCGGGCGGGCACGTGAGCCCTAGGAGTGCGTACCTTCTGACCTGCACGGCTGTCTTCTCAAGGCGGCCGTGGGGATGGGGGGTCTACGCCCTCTCCTGTCTGTGTCCTCATGGCATCAGAGCCCTTGCCTTGCAGACGGCAGGCCCACCATTCTGATTTGCCAGGAGAAAGATGGCAGACGTCTGTGTTCTGGGAGATGCAGGATGTCAACAATGCGCCCCCTCCCCCCACCCCATAAGGTGAGGGGCTCACCCGAGGCTGAAAACGGATGCCCAGAAATTCACCTGGCCAAGGAGCTCTTTGCGGGGCCCAGGACCCTGTGTCCGGCCGAGGCCAGGGGGAGCCGGCCCATTTCCCGTGACTGTTTTTGCTCTGATGGTCAGGTTCACGGGCAGTACGCGTAATCAGAAGCATTCGGTAGCGATCTAATTAAATGTTAACACATCATTAAAGTGATTTGCGATAAGCACAGTTAACAGTTTGATAAATCCATTCCTGGCTGACTCCATGCTGAAAACGATCGTTCTCAATCAGCCGTGGGCTGTTGACATCCGCTCAGCTTCGGGGGGCGGGGGTGGGACACCGCACAGGCTGGCAAGGCTCCTCTGCCCTCCCAGGCCTTCCAAGCACTCAGCTCCCATGTGGGTTGGTACCTGGGGAGTGTGGGGGGGGTGGTGCGTGCACTCGGGGTTCCGTGGAGGCGTGGGAGGGGCAGTTCATTTCTGGGACATTTTCCAAGTGGCAGGTGTTTGGGTGTCCAGGCGGCCGCCCGACACAACTTGCAAAGGATTAGGGAGGCGCTGCTCTGCCCTGGTTAACACTCCGTAATGAAGGCGGCCTCCCAGTTGAAGGCTGTGAATCACTGCCTGTTAATGGGATTAATTGCTCAGGAATTAACTCTGCGTTTCTGCACACCTGGTGATGTGGGTGGGGGGTGGGAGCCAGTTCTGCTTGAACGTGGATGTCCTGACTTGGGGGCAAGGGAGAAATGGCTCAGGGAGGGCTGGGGTGGGGGCGGGCACAGAGGGTTTGCTCAGGGAGGGGATGACAGCCTCAGGAAAGACAAAAGGGTCTTGTGGCAAAGCTCTACGTGAAGGACACAGGGTGCTAATCCTCGAAGACCCACAGGGGCCCGTGGAACAGCAGGGACCTTTAGATTCTGATAGTCCAACCTCCCGAAGAATTGATGCTTTTGAAGTGCAGTGTTAGAGAAGACTCTTGAGAGTCCCTTGGACTGCAAGGAGAGCCAGCCAGTCTATCCTAAAGGAAATCAGTCCTGAATATTCATTGGAAGGACTGATGTTGAAGCTGAAACTCCAATACTTTGGCCACCTGATGCGAAGAACTGACTCATTGGAAAAGACTGTGATGCTGGGGAAGATTGAAGGGGGGAGGAGAAGGGGATGACAGAGGATGAGATGGTTGGATGTAATTACCGACACGATGGACATGAGTTTGGGTAAACTCTGGGAGTTGGTGATGGACAGGTAGGCCTAGCGTGCTGCAGTCCATGGGGTCGCAGAGAGTTGGACACGACTGAGCTGAACTGAACTGAACCTCCTGGCTTCACAGTCGGGGAAGCTGAGGCCCAGAGGAGGTAAGAGGGGAAGCAGGAAGCCGTGTGGCTGGGCCAGCAGGTCTTTTCACCAGCGAGCTTTCCCCTCCTGCCCCCAGGCACGTCTATATCTCTCAGGCAGATTAAGGCTTCTCTAAGCCTCGGTTTCCCTATTTGTAAAGTGTGGATACAAGGGAATCGGGGTGAAGGCTGCGGCTTGCTCACACGGGCCGGGCGGGCACGCGAGAGAGGCGTGCGCATCTCCCGGCCTGCACGGCCGGCCGTCTTCTCCAGGAGGGGAGGGGAGGCGGGTCGAGGTCTGCTCCTTCCTCCGCGTGAGGAGGGCTGGGCTGCCCTGGGCCCCCAGTGCCTCTGTCTGTGATACCCTGGCCTCGGGGTGGAGAGAGAAGTGCAGGAGGAGGCGGGAATCAAGTGCAAGCAGTGGGCCCGGCCCTCCCACCTCCCTCTACCCAGGATGAGGCTCTGCTGAAAACGCCAAGGGCCCGGAAACAAGGCCCCATGCTTGGGTCCACGCAGGCTTGATCTTCCAGCGGCTGGGTCACTGGTGAGCTCACTTTGGTCCTAAGATAATCCCCAGAGCACCAACAGTGTGCCAGGCACTGGATGGCGAGGAATCCTCGCTGGACTCCGCTCTTACCATGCCTCCTCTCTCTGAGACTCCACCACGTGAGTCTTCGGCAGGCTTGACTGACGTTGTGGAAAGTGAAAGTGTTAGCCACTCAGCTGTGTCTCTTTGGCGACCCCATGGACTGTGGCCGGCCAGGCTCCTCTGTCCATGGGATTTTCCAGGTAAGAATACTGGAGAGGGTAGCTATTTCCCTCTTTAGGGGATCTTCCTGACCCAGAGACAGAACCAGGGTCTTCTGCATTGCAGGCAGATTCTTAAGAGTCTGAAATGCCAGGGAGAGATGCTGCGGATTTTGTCCCAATTCTGGGACCGCACACAGCTCAGGCCACTGCGTGGAGTGCTCTCTGCCCTCACCCCGAAGCTCCTACTCATCCACTTCTGGGTCTGAGCCTCAGTGCCACCTCCTTGAGAAGCCCTCCAGGACTCCCGTGACCAGGCTGGCTGCCCCCGTCCTGTGCCTCCCTCAGCCTCTAGACCTCTCTTACGCCTCCTCCCCTTCACTTGTTAAATACAGGTCTCCTCACTTACGTGAAAGCTGCTGCGGAGTGCTTCCTAGCGGAGTCCCGGGGCCAGTTTTATTCCTGTAAGCCCTGGCGTCCGTATCTGTACCGCGGTGTAATAGCAGTTCCTACAGCTCAGAGCTCTCCTGTGGATTAAAAAACGACGCTTGGGAAACCTGTAGCTCAGTGCCTGGCACCTGCCGAGGGCCCGCTGATGTCAGCCCGACTGTGAGGACTGCTCTCTGCAGGCGGGGAAGCTGCCAGGGGCTCGCATGCTGGTCCCTGTCTCCCAGTCTCAGTAAATGGACCCTCGCGGTCCCTTCTCTTGCTGAGCTTCCTCACAGTGGGGAGAGGAACAGTGGCCAAAACAGTGAAAGGCCACAAGAGGTGTGAAAAGAGAACAGAGGAGGGTGACAGGTTTTGGGGAGCCTGGTCTCGCCTGATCTGGGTCTCAAGTCATGGCCCAAGGAAATAACGTGTGAGCGTATGTGTGTGTATGTTAGGGGTGAGGGGGGGACAGCTGTGTGTGGGGGACATTCCAGGCATAGAGAACAGTGTGTGTAAAGGTGTGGAGGCCCGGGGCTTTGAACAGTGTGAGCATCTTGGTGTTTCTGGTGCACGGCGCACAAGGTGCATAGTGTCTCAAGCAAGGCTTGGCAGGCGCGTGAGAACCGTGCTGGGCAGGAATCTGGGAGTCCGCTGATGAGGAGCAACTTTGTCTGATGTAAGAGGTGTGGCTGGTGAAGGGTTTATCCAGCTTGACAATCTCATAGTTTAACTTAGAGTGTTTAGTCTATTTACATTTAGTGTAATTACTGAGAGAGTTGGCTTATAACTACTGTCTTACTATCTGGGCCTTCCTGGTGGCTCCGACAGTAAAGAATCTGCCTGCAATTGAACCCTGCAGGAGACCCGGGTTCGATCCCTGGGTCAGGACGATCCCCTGGAGAAGGGAATGGCAACCCATTCCAGTACTCTTGCCTGGAGAATCCCATGCATAGAAGAGCCTGGTGGGCTACAGTCCATGGGGTTGCAAAGAGTTAGACTGGGCTGAGTGACTAATATTAAGTTACTATTTGCTTCCTATTTGTCTTCCTATTTCTTGAATTCTTAGAATTAATCTCTTTTAATACAATTATCCCATTTCTCTCTATTAACTTTTTAGTGTCAATTATAGAGTCAGACACGGCTGAGTGACTAATACTAACTTACTATTTGTTTCCTGTTTGTCTTCCTATTTCTTGATTCCTTAGAATTAATGTCTTTGAAAACAATTATCCCCATTTCTCCCTATTAACTTTTTAGTGTCAATTGTAACCTAGAAATTAAAACACACATTATTGACTCATTACACTCTCATAAAATTGATTTCTTTCTTACCACGGCCTGATGATATTAGAACCTTGCTGCTGCTAAGTTGCTTCAGTCGTGTCCAACTCTGTGTGACCCCATAGACGGCAGCCCACCAGGCTCTCCCGCCCCTGGGATTCTCCAGGCAAGAACACTGGAGTGGGTTGCCATTTCCTCCTCCAATGCATGAAAGTGGAAAGTGAAAGAGAAGTCGCTCAGTTGTGTCCGACTCTTCGCGACCCCATGGACTGCAGCCTGCCAGGCTCCTCCGTCCATGGGAGTTTCCAGGCAAGAGTACTGGAGTGGGTTGCCATCGCCTTAAGACACTTTAATTGCATGTATTCTACTCGTATTTTACATGATCATTTCCTGCCTTTTGTTTATAGATAACCTTTAAGCCCCGTAACACACTCTCATTTTTTGAGCGACTGTGTTGCGAAGCTCACACATCTGTGAGCGCGTCGGCCCTTTCGTTACTGTTCCTCCTCCCGGCACCCACACGCTTTCCCCAGGTTATCTTTCTTTCGTCTCCTTTACAGGGTTTCCTTTAGTGCAAGCACATCCAGTGACAAAGGAAGCAAGCTTTGTCTGTCTAAAGCTGTCTTTCACTCTCATCTGAAAGAACATCCCGTCTGGACAGAGTCCAGGCTGGCAGGGGCTTCTTCCAGTGTTGTGACGAGGTCATTCCACTGTCTTCTCACGTCCGCGCTCTCCTTGGGATGTCAGTCTGTTTCCTCATCTGTCTTCCTAAAGGTGAGGAGGTGCGGTGTGTGGTTTTCCTCTCTGGGTGTTTTTAAGATTTTCTCTGTCTTCTTCCAGTGGTTTTTCTGTGGTGTGCCCAGAGGGCATGTTTGCTTGTCTATTTTTGAGTTCTAAGTCTCTCCTGCTTGCCTTTGCAGAGCCTTTTGATTGTGTGAGTTTATTTCTTAAAGCTATTTGGCAAAAATCAGGTCAGTATTTCTCCAGATTTTCTTCAGACCCATCCTCTCTCTTCTCCCTCTGGGACTCCTTTTCTAACTTTATCAGGGATGTCGGTTTCCGGCTCTTTTCCACGCTCCTTCACGCATTCTCGATGTGTTTTCCCTACGTGGTATAATTTCTACATTCTCTATTGACCTGTCTTCCGTGTCACAAGTCTGTCACTGCCTCCTGCTTTGTCCAGCTGTAAAGTCCATCTCGCAAGCGGTTACTTTCCTTTTTATCTATACATTTCTCTTTGGCTGCGCCGGGTCTTCAGTGCTGGGCTTGGGCTTTCTCCGGTTGCCGCACGCAGGCTTCTCGTTGCGGTGACTTCTCTTGTTGCAGAGCTCAGGCTGTACGGCGTGCAGCTTTCAGTAACTGGGGTGTGCAGGCTCAGTACTTGTGGCTCATGGCTTGTGGGCTTCCCTGGTGGCTCAGACCATAAAGAATCTGCCTGCAGTCAGGAGGGCCGGGCTCAATCCCTGGGTCAGGAAGATCCTCTGAAGAGAGGAATGGGCACCCACTCCATTCTCCTTGCCTGGAGAGTTCCATTGACAAGAGGATCCTGGTGGGCACGGTCCATGGAGTTGCAGAGTTGGACGTGACTGAGTGACTAACACTCACTTTTTCTTTTCCCTTTTGTGTGGAATCTTACCAGACCACAGACCAAACCCACGTCCCCTGCGTTGGCAGGTGGATTCTTAACCACTGGACCACCAGGGAAGTCCTATGAATTTTATATATTTTTTAAATTTTTCTTTAGATTCTAATTCTCAGCTGTAATTCCCCTTTAAAAGATGGATTTGAACTACACTCTTCTTGTTTTAAGCATATGTCAATTATAGTTGTTGAGAAGCTCTTGCCAGCTTATTCCAATGCTTGGATAAACAATGGGTCTGTTTCTGTTGACGGGTTTGCCCCTCTTGGCTTTCTTGCATGTGATGCTGTCTTTTGGCATCCTCATGATTTCTCATTTACTGGCAGTTATTGTGTATAAAATTGTAGGGGCCCAGGTGACTTTATTTTCTGAGAGTGGTCCTTGTTTCCTCTGACAGGCAGACCAGGTGTGGGGCTGATCACCTTAGGAGCTGATGCCTGCTGGCCTGGGTTTCAGATTTGAAAGGCGCCACCTACCTCTGGATCCCGGTTCTCCCAGTGCAGCCTTTCAGATCTCCAGCCAGGAGCTTGCCACGTTCACTGATCTACTCGTCCTGGCGGGTCTGGGTATGGTTAGCCCGCAAGACTGTGGAAAATTCCATTCTGCTTTTCAGAGGTTTTCATAGCTTTCTATTGTCGCTTAAAGATGTAGGCATTCCATACCACCTTATCTGCCTCCTGAGAAACCTGTATGCAGTTTCAAGAAGCAACAGTTTGAACCTTACATGGAACAACTGACTGGTTCAAAATTGGGAAAGAAGGACGATACAGCTGTATATTGTCACCCTGCTTATGTAAGTTCTATGCAGAGTGCATCATATGAAATGCCAGGCTGGATGAGCTCAAGCTGAAATCAAGATTGCTGGGAGAAATATCAACAACCTCAAATATGCGGGTAATACCATTCTAATGGTAGAAAGTGAAGAGGAACTAAAGAGCCTCTTAATGAAGATGAAAGAGGAGGGTGAAAGAGCTGGCTTAAAACTCAGCAAAAACTAAGATCATGACATCTGGTCCCATCAGTTCAGTTCAGTTGCTCAGTCATATCTGACTCTTTGTGACCCCATGGACTGCAGCTCACCAGGCTTCCCTGTCCATCACCAACTCCCAGAGCTTGCTCAAACTCATGTCCATCTAGTTGGTGATGCCATCCAACCGTCTCATCCTCTGTCATCCCCTGCTGCTCCTGCCCTCAATCTTTCCCGGCATCAGGGTCTATTCCAATGAGTCAACTCTTCTCATCAGGTGGCCAAAGTATTGGCCAAAGTATCAGCTTCAGCATCAGTCCTTCTAATGAATACTCAGGACTGATTCCCTTTAGGATGGACTGGTTGGATCTCCTTGCAGTCCAAGAGACTCTCAAGAGTCTTCTCCAACACCACAGTTAAAAAGCATCAATTCTTTGGTGTTCAGCTTTCTTTATGCTCCAACTCTCACATCCATCCATGACTACTGGGAAAACCATAGCATTGAGTACATGGACCTTTTTGGCAAAGTAATGTCTCTGTTTTTTAATATGCGGTCTAGGATTGTCATAACTTTTCTGTCAGTAACAGACTTTATTTTCTTGGGCTCCAAAATCATTGCAGATGGTAACTGCAGCCATGAAATTAAAATTAAAAGATGCTTGCTCCTTGGAAGAAAACCTATGACAAACTTACTGTATTAAAAAGCAGAGATATCACTTTGCTGACAAAGGTCCATATAGTCAAAGCTGTGGTTTTTCCAGCAGTCATGTATGGATGTGACAGTTGGACCGTAGAGAGGGCTGAGTGTGGAAGAATTGACGCTTTAGAATTGTAGTGCCGGAGAAGACTCTTGAGAGTGCCTTGAACAGCAAGGAGATCAAACCGGCCAGTCCTGAAGGAAGTCAACCCTGAATATTCATTGAAATGACTGATGCTGAAGCTGAAGCTCCAATACTTGGGCCACCTGATGCAAAGAGCTGACTCATTGGAAAAGACCCTGATGCTGGTACAGATTGAAGGCGGGAGGAGAAGGGGATGACAGAGGATGAGACGGTTGGATGGACATGAGTTGTAGCAAACTCCAGGAGACAGTGAAGGACAGAGGAGCCTAGCCTGCTGCAGTCCATGGGGTTGCAAAGAGTTGGACACGACTGAGTTACTGAACAACAATCCGTTCCCCATCAACTCTGGAGTCTGGCAAAAATCTTGACATGGAAATGGTCTGTTTTGGAAGCCCCGAGGGCCTCCGGTGTCATCAGTCTGGCTCTGCAAGCCACCAAGAGTTCTGGTGGGTCCTTCAGTTGCGCCCACCCAGCAGAGCTTCCAGGACAAGCTCATACCTCACTTTTTGCTCCTGCCTGGAAGAGCCAGCGCTCCCCAGGAAAAGGAGCCAAGGGTGGCTCGACCACCCTCTGCACCCTTCCCTGCCTCCTGGTTCCTGTTGGTTCATAAGCAGCCAATGCTGTCCTTGGAGGGGAACTTGTTCTGCCGTGGACTCCCCGCTCCTCGACTCCCCCTATGCAGAAACTGGGATGGGTTTAAACAAGCAAACTACATCAACTTTTGAGGGGCGTTGTTTATTTGCATCATTTACCCACTCTTTCTGGTGGCTCAGCTGGTAAAGAATCCGCCTGCAATGTGGGAGACCTGGGTTTGATCCCTGAGTTGGAACGATCCCCCGGAGAAGGGAAAGGTTACCCACTCCAGTATTCTGAGCAACTTTCACTTTCACACTTTCACTTTCACCCAGTCTTTCATCAAATTACATTGTTTAGCTCTCACCAACATCCGTGAGCTGCACCCTTCCCTTCTCCAGGGCTGCTCTGGAAAAGCCCACTGTCTCGGGAATCCCTCCTCAGTCACCCCATCTAGGCTCCATGCCCCCTCTCACTCCCTACCCCTGTCCTGCCTGTCCTTCTCCAAGGCTCATCACTGCCTGGTGGAATATTTACATCGCCCATTTCTTTGTGCTGTGTCGGCCTCCCCAGGAAAAAACCATTCCACAGACCAGAACTTCTTACTTGTTTAGTCCATCGCCGAACACGCAGTCCCTTGGACTGCCAGGAGATCCAACCAGTCCATCCTAAAGGAAATCAGTCCTGAATATTCACTGGAAGGACTGATGCTGAAGTTGAAACTTCAATACTTTGGCCACCTGATGCGAAGAACTAACTCATTGGAAGAGACCCTGATGCTGAGGAAGATTGAAAGCAGGAGGAGAAGGGGACGACAGAGGATGAGATGGTTGGATGGCATCACTGACTCGATGGACGTGAGTTTGAGTAAACTCCGGGAGATGGTGATGGACAAGAAGGCCTGGCATGCGGTCCATGGGGTTGCAAAGAGTCAGACACGACTGAGCAGCTGATCTGAACTGAACTGAACTAAGCGTGCCGTACTGTGCCACCATCGGCACCAGGCCTGTAACAGATGCTCAATCGATATTTGTGGAGTGAACGAGGAGCATCACCCTGTTTCACAGATAAGTAAACCAGGGCCAACTCTGAATAACTTAATCGAATAAGGGCACAGATAGCTGGACTCAGCGCATCTTCCTGGGGGCACAGTTCTGCTGACTGTAGGGGCAAGGACAGCTGTGACCTCTGTGCTGTCCCGGCTGCGAGCTCCCAGAGGGCGGTCTCTCCCCTGTGTGGCCCCTCCAGCCCGCCTGCGCTTACTCGGGGCTCATGACCACGGAGTACCGTCCTGTGCACCAGGGTCCCTAAGAGGACACAGTCCCCGCAGGCATCTGGTTGGTGGGGAGGCAAGTGCATGAACAGGTAGTGGGAGGTACTGATAGGGGTGACAAGGCCCAGCCTCGAGGACGGTGAACGCCGCTCGGGGACACATTTAGCATTCCAACGAGGGGAAGCAGAGTCCGGAAGCATGAGTGGAAATTTTGAGACACTCGGAGCCAGAGCAGTGGTCCCAGCTGGGGGCCTGTGTGCCCCCTGCCAGGGGAAGCTGTGTGGGTGCAGGGGGTGGTGTGGGGCTAGGGGAGGCCAGCGGGGTCCGAGCACACAGGGGCCGCCTGCCTGGCCTCTGAGCAGGCCTCTGAAGCTGCCCCTTTGAGAGCCCAGCACGGGGGTGGGGGGTGGGGGAGAAATGCCAGCATCTTTGGAGACGACTGCAGTGAGCAGAGTCCAGGGAGGGTGGTGCCCAGCCCGGGCCCCCAGGGGAGTGGCCCCGGGGTGGGAGCAGGTATTGATCGGCTGCTCTGGGCAGGAGGCGGTTGATGGATGAGGCACTGGGTCCCATGGCAGGCACGGCGCGTCCACATCAGGCCACTGGCGCCCAAATCGTCTAGAAAGCCCATCGCAGACGGCGGCGCTCGGCGCGCCTCGAAGCAGCAATTACAAAGCCAGTCATTAATTAAATAAGACCTGCTTTTCTGCAGCCACACGTGGGAGGCATCCTGCTCATTCAACTACGCTTCCATTCAGCATTTGCAGGGCGGCAGGCGCACGTGAGATGCTGGGTGAGAGAGTTCCGGGCCCATCTCTGCTCCTGTAAAGCCGAGGTGCCCAGCCGCTTGGACTCCTGGACCTCGGCTCCTCCCTGCAGGGCAGGCTTGGCTGCACCTCCTGGCTGGGAGAGGAGGGGCTGTGTGGATAAAGGAGATTGTGAGGGTGGGGTGCCCAGCAGCGTGGGGCCCCTTGCACGTGTTCGGGATCAGCGCCAATCCAAGCACACTATGCCCGCCCCAGAGAGGGGCAGGGTGGAGGCACAGCCAGCCTCCAAGAACTCAGGGCGGCCCATCTCTCTCTGGAGCTGTGTGCAGAGCTAGATGAAGCCCCTGAGCGGGCCCTGGACTCTGCAGCTACCAAGGATGCCGGGCAGTTGGGAAACCTGTGTGTCCAGAGAGGACCCCAGCGAAGCCTTCCTGTCCCCACAGCCCAGGCTGAGGCTGTGGTCACCTGTCCCTGCGGCTGGCCTGTGACGCACGTGGTTCCCCTCCCTCCACGGCCCAGGGGATCCAGTCCAGACGCAGCCGGCCACCCTGCCTCCTCTGCTGTTGGCTGTCTGGTCGCTGCCCGGGCAGTCGTCCTGCTCGTGCCGCTGCCCAGCGGGTCCAGTTCAAGGCTCGGCAAAGGCCCCCACTCCAAAGGCAGACCCGAGTGGGGGTGCACGCTGCCCCCTTGGCTCCAGGCTTCCTCCTCCTTCTCTCCTCTGCCTGGGCTTCCTGGCTTCTTTCTATGACTTCCTTCTTCTCCTCCTCGTCCTTGTGTGTGTAGGAATTTTTAAAATTGCTTTTATAAAACTGCTTAATTTGTTTACCTCTAAAAAATGTTAGGGAGAAGGAAATGGCAACCCACTCCAGTACTCTTGCCTGGAGAATCCCAGGGAAGGGGGAGCCTGGTGGGCTGCCGTCTGTGGGGTCACACAGAGTCGGACACGACTGAAGCGACTTAGCAGCAGCAGCAGCAAAAATGTTAAGTGATGTTGGGGAGTCATTGAAGGCTTCCCAGGTGATGTTCGTGGTGAGGAACCTGCCTGCCAATGCAGGGGATTTAAGGACACGGGTTTGATCCCTGTGTCAGGAAGATCCCCTGGAGGGGGGCACGGCAGCCCACTCCAGTACTCTTGCCTGGAGAATCCATGGACCGAGGAGTCTGGTGGGCTGCAGTCCATGGGGTCACCAAGAGTTGGACACGACTGAAGTGACTTAGCACTGAAGGGGTCCCTGAAGGCCTTGAAAACAGGGAGTAAATTAAGTTCCTAAATCCAGTGTCAGGGGATGGAAATGCTGCCGGGTGTCGTCTCAGCCCGCTGCTGTGCTTTATCAGCCGGCATGGGACACACCAAACGTGCTCAAATGCAAGCATCGTTTCAGCTGCTTTGCTGTAACAGCCGACACTGCGGGACGCGGTCACGCAGCGTTTTTATCTGAGTATCTCGGTAACACTTCAGAACGCACACACCATTGCCACCGGCTTTTCAAAGGGGACCATTACGGTACTAAGAAGTTAATTATGATTAACAAGAAGGTGGGTGGAAGCGAGGCCCTCTGGGAAGGTCTGTGTTAGAGCCCACACGTTTGGGGGTTAGAATCGTGTGGAAGATGCTTCACGGTTTCCACCCTCTCCAGGGTCAGGGCCCGGCCTCTCTTTGAAGGTGTCGGTCGTCTGCGGTCACCTTGGAAACCTAACTGAACTTAGCCCCCTGTATCCGCTGAGACAGGGAGGGTCTGCTGCAGGGCCAAGACGCCTCCCGGTTCACACCAACCGAGCGTCTGTACCACGTGGACACCGGGCTAGGCCCCGGGAGTGATGAGGGAGGCAGGTCTGGGGACATCCACGCCATCGGAGGAGCAGGGCCGGCAGCGAGCACACAGAATGTGGAGCTGGCGGTGCTGCATCGGCAACGGCAGGGACAGGAGCATCCCCGGGCGGGCCAGGCACGCACAGACGTCCTGAGGTTGCTTCCCCCGTTAAGAGTGGGGCTCAGAAGTCGGGCCTCCTGATGCAGCTTCCAGGGCCCAGGGCCCTCACCTGCCCTCCTCCCTTTGAACGCCAGGCTGCTGGGGGGTACACATGGCAGGCAGGCAGGTGGGGGTGGCCCCATTGCCCCCGAGCACGGCTCCCCATCACTTGGCACCCTCTCGAGCGCCCACCCCACCCGGCACGGCTGCAGGTATTTCCCTCCGTGGGCCGCCACCCACCTGGCCAGCCTCATCGGGGGCCGTGTGACCGTGATGTGAGTTCTCTGGGGCCCAATTTCATGAGCTGTGAAATCGCAGTGACACCCCAGGACTCTCAGAAAGAGGGAGGCTGTGTGTGCAAAGCCCTTTGCTCCAGGTCGGCCCCCACCAGTGTCTGCTGACTCAGTGAGTGAATGAATGAAGGAATGAGGCCCCCAGTTCTGCAGCTGGACACGGAGGAGCAGTGAGCCCACTGTCTGCCTGGCAGCGCAGATGACCTCTCAGCTGCCTGGGTGCCTGCAGGCCCGCAGGGGAGCCACTGCCGCGGGCAGGCGGGCAGGCGGGTGGTGCGGGTCCTGCCCCACAGAGACTCCGCGGGCCCCCTCCTGCTGACCACTGCTCACCCTCCCCGGCACCATCACAGCAGTCGGGCTGAGTGCCCCACTTAACACCCCGACGAAGTCACAGCACTGGGGCAGGGGGGAGGTGGGCAGCCGTCTCACCAGTCTGGAGACCCTGACTCACCCGGACCTGGGCGTAAACCCTGTGGCAGGGAGGGCACTTGGCTTTGGGCTTGGACTGAAGCCTGGAGGGACCTGCAGGGCCCCGAGTGAGTCGGGGGACCATGGAGAGGGTGCTGGAGGACCGCGTCCAAGGGAGCGACCTCAGAGCGGCCCCTGGACACGCCAGAGCGTGTATCCACCACTGCCTGGCCTCGCTGGCGGCTCTGTGAGACCCCCAGGCTGGGCTTCGGGTGCCTGCTGTGCTTGCTCGGCCCCCACAACAAGCTTCCGCGGGCTGGGGGCTTAAAGGACAGGTTGGTCTCCCACGGCCCCGGAGGCTGGGGTCTGAGCCCGAGGTGAAGGAAGGCCCGCTCCTCCTGAGGCTTCTCTCCTCGGGGGCGGGTGGCTGCCTTCTCTGCATCCACATGGCGTCTTGTGTCTGATCTCCTCTTATAACAACGGGTGTCAGGTCATACTGAGCCCACCCTAATGACCTCCTTTGACTTTGATCCCCTCTTTAAAGATACTCTCTCCAAATACAGTCACGTCCTGCAGTCTTGGGGTTTAGAATTTCGACACATACACTTCGGGGGGCACCATATAACTGGACCCTGCAGTTAGCCAGGGGTGGCCGTGGGTGTGGACTCAGACCTTCGGGCCTGTATCCTGGACACCTTCCAGGCCACAGCAGGGCCTACAGGTGCACTGTCCCGAGGCTGAGAATGGCCCTGTGTGGTGACTCCCGCAGCTTCCCTGCTCTGGGAGACTCCTGGGTGTCCCGGAGATGCTGGCCTCTGCTGGCACTCAGGGGACACTGAGTCTCCGTGCTCAGCTGCCCTCTGTGTGCCCAGATTTCAGACCGGTGCCTGCACAGCGAGGTCTGCGGGTTGGTAGGCAGGGTGAGCGGAGGTCTCCCAGAAGCTGGGACATTAGGTTTGGGACCCCACCAGGCTCACGACCACCCTGCTTCTCTGTCATCCTGACGTTTCCTCCCCAGGAAGCCTCACAAACTCTCCGACTGCTTCCAGAATCGGTGGCTTCAGGCGGAATTTCCCAGCACATTTCTCAACTTGAGAAACATCTCAGGGTCCACGCGGGGTCTCCACACCCCCAGGCCCGAGCCCGGGAACCACCCGCTTTGGGGACCTGCAGAATTACACGCGGCCCTTTTCAGCGGCAGGATTCACTCTCCTGTTATTTCCAAAACGCGTCCAGACAACACGTAAGACCGCCGGACGAGACAAATTCATTAGGCTCCTGAATAATGCAGGGAGGTTTGGGGAGCAAACGAGCGGGAGGTGTTCCCTCGTGGGCTCTGCACGTATGGATTTTCCTTTAAGAGACAGAACACAAGTGGATATCGGTCTGATTGTCGCTAACCACACGGGCGCACCGGCCCTTGGCTCTCAGACAGCCACTCATTAAGGGGAGTGGCCGTTGTTTCCTCCCCTGGATGAGTGTGTTGATTAAGCTCTTCGACGCCGTCCCCGGCACTGTTCAGGGACAACCACCCTGCTTAGGGGGTGCACGGCCATACTGTTTTTTCCCGAAGGAAGAGCTCTCTAAGGGAGTCATTCTGCTTTGGGGACTGCCCTTGGGGCAGACGTCCCCAGTCCACTCCCCGCCACCCGGGCTAGGTAAGTGAACAGGGCCCCCTCTTAAGGGGACACTCACTCTTCAGCTTCAGAAGGAGCTATTTTCCTGGCGAAAGGCAGAAACCTGGCCTGAGAAGCACAGCACCCGTTCCACGCCAATGACACCAGCGGCCTGTCTGTCCCTGCGTTTGCCCGCCCCGCCCCAGAGGGCCTCAGCTTCCTTTGGGGGACGGTTCCCAGACACGCACACTGCTTTTCTTCCCTGAATACCTGCACCTTCTTCCTGTGGCTTCTCAGTGAGCGGGATCACTCGCAGGGCAGAAACACCCCGGAGTCCCTGTCCTCAGGAGGGACCTGTGACCCGTGATGGGATCTGGTGACTCAGTACACCCTGGGGGGCGCAACATGCCCTCCCTCTGAGGTTTCCCCCACACGGCTGGGTCTCAGCCGTCCACTGGGGTAACCCCCCATCGCCCAGCTTCCTCCCTTCCCCGTCTCACCTCCCGACACCCACAGCCTCCTTCTCAGGGTCGCCTCCCAAACAGAGACTTGTCCAACTGTAGGTGGGGAAGCTCCAGGTCTGGCGAACAGCAGCCCACGTCGGGACGCAGCAGGGTGGCCAGCCATTCACCATGTCCCCCCATCCCTCCCCCGGGGCCTGGGGCCCCACGACAGGACGTGCGCTGGGGAGAACGTACCCAGCTGCGTTTGCCTAGGTTCATCAGAGAAAACTGAGCCGCTAGGATGGAGACACGCAGAGGTTTCTCACCGGGGCTTGGCGCGTGTGATTTTGGAGGCTGAGAACCCTGAGGGTGGACAGTGGTGGCTCTCCTCCCCGGGGGCAGGAGAAGGCGGTCCCGGCCCCACGGTCAGGCCGGGGAAGGCGCGGCTCAGCCTTTGCAGTCTCGTCTTCAACTGATGAGGAGGGCCACCCACACTGTCTCCCAATCCAAAGGCTAAGCTCATCCAGAGACCCCCTTGAGATACACCCAGAGTCGTGTTGACCCCACGGGCGGTCACAATCAACCCATATCGTGGACCGTCACAGCCTCCTAGTGGTTGCTGGGTAACGGCCGTGAACTCCTGTGAATCCCCAGGGACCCAAAGGCCCCCATGGTCCACGGGGCTGCGCAGGGATGCAGCGAGGTCAGGGGCTAGATGGAGCCGGTCCAGTTCCCCTCACAGGGGGTCCAGTGGGCCTGTGCACACGCCCAGCAGTGGCTGCCCCAGTCCCGGGAGGCAGAGCGAGAACAGGGTGCAGAGAGCTGGCAGGAGCCCACGCTGCACAGGGAGCCTTGAGGATGCGGCGCCGGGCGAGACTGCCGGGCCTAGGGTGCAGGTCCTGTGTGATGCTGGCCCCCACGCCCCTTCTCCTTCCTTCAGTTCTTCCCAGCCCGGGGCTGCCCCCATCCAAGGCAAAAGGCCGATTTGTGGGAGCAGACTGAAACTTCATCTGCTGACGGAGGACGAAGCAGGGCGGGCTCCTGCTCTGAAAGCACCTTCTCCCAGAGTGCAGGCGAGGACGAGCTTTCTATAGGAAAGTGGCTGAAGGGGTGGTGTGGGTCCGAGGCCTCTGTCACTGAGGCTCACGGAAATGTGCGGCGGTTTCCTGGGACGAGCTGAGTGCTTTCCTGCCCCTTCACGGTCCTCGGGGACGGGCAGTGAAGCAGGAGGCAGCAGCAAGGTGCCAACTGGGCGGGGGTCTTAGTATTCAAATGAGATTCGAATGAGCTGTCCAGCCACCTCTGTCCCAGTTTTGAAGTCTGGCCAGTGAATTTGAGCTCCTCGTGTTTCCTTGTCCCCATAGTATCAGAGGTTAGGATCCAGCCAGTCTTGGTTTTCTGTAGATTTGCCTGGAGGGAGGCTTTTATTAGAACTGGCAGGGCAGTGGAAGCCACTTCTAATTCAGGCGGAACCCAAGGAAGGTGCCCTCGTGTTTTACAGAGATGGTTTTGGGTGCGCTGGGGACCCTCAGGTTGCCCCCCTGGGTGACAATTCCACTTACATGAAGCACCTTAGTAAAACTCACAGAGACTGAAGGTAGAGCAGAGGTTGCCAGACACCGGGGAGAGTGCGGGCTTCTGTTTAATGGAGGCAGAGCTCCAATTTGGGAAGACGAGGATGTTCTGGAAGTGAATGACAGTGATGTTCGCTAGGCAAAGTGAAAAACTTACAGAAAGACAGATACTGTATGATATCACATGTGTGTGCAATTTAAAAAATACACTAGATGAGTGACTGTAACCAAAAAAGAAGCAGCATTGTAAATCAACTGTACTCCGACGTAAAATAAAAATTAAATAAGATGCAGACTCACAGGCACAGAGAACTCACATACATACAGGGAGAAGGAATGGGGGGGGCAACCTAGGGGTGGGGAGGAAAGTCACCTGCGTGAAACTTTTGACAATTACACAGCACTAGAGGCTCAGATGGTAAAGTGTCTGTCTGCAATGCGGGAGACCTGGATTTGATCCCGAGTTGGAAAGATTCCCTGGAGAAGGAAATGGCAACCCACTTCAGTATTCTTGCCTGGAAATTTCCATGGACTGAGGATCCTGGTAGGCTACAATCCATGGGGTTGCAAAGAGTTGGACACGCCTGAGTGGCTTCACTTCACTTCACTCTTCATGAAATGTAAAGACTCTTTCATCAATATCTTTCATTCAGTTAAAAAAGTGTGGTGACTTCCCAGGGGGTCTGGTGGCTAAGACTCTGTGCTCCCAGTGCAGGGGGTTCAATCCCTGGCCGGGGAACTAGATCCCACAGGCCGAAACTAAGATCCGGCACAGCCAAATAAATCAATCAATATTTTTAAAAAACCGTGAATGATCTTTAATGCCATTGAACTGTACACTTGAAAATGAGAAAAATGCTAAATTTTGTATTACGTGCATTTTACCACAGTTTTTTAAGAAGTGGGAAAAGACTTGGTAGCATCCGCGAACTGGTCATCTCAGCTTTGAAAGGAGAATCATTACACTGAGAGAGATTGACCGGGGTTTCCATGATGGCCCTTTGCCCCTAACTCCTAAGGTGGTAAACCCAAAGCAATTGCACATCCCTGGAGAAGGTGAAGAGACAGAGAAACACAAACACGTCTGTGGGAGACGGCGGGGCGGGAACGCCAACCCCTCTCCCCGCAGCGGGGTCAGTGAAAAGCAGAGGCACTTATCAGACCCTCGTTATGGGCCTGGACGCAGGAGGAGGCCATTCCAGAGAGAAATCGACACCCACTGTGAGGCATCTGAAGACACCCACCGCAAAGCTGGACCCTCAGACGTGGGATGGGCGGCCTCCACTAGCCAGGAGGTGTAGGGGGGTGTGAGAGTCCCAGGCTCTAAGCCTCACTTGGGTCTGCCGCCTCCCCAGGGTCCTTCCCAGCAGCGTCTCGGGGGGCCTCTCTGGTCCCAATCGCCGCCATGGTTAGATCCCTGCAGGAAACACTCAGATTGAAAGCTGAGGAGTGGTTATGGAGCTGACGCACACTTTTATACTCTAAGAGCCCCAACCCGAAACGACATCAGCTCCAAGCCCTCCGTAGCCTGGGTGCTGCCTGATGACCCCGTCTCAGACTGAGACTGACCCCTGCAGGAGGCCGAGGGCCCCTCTGTGGGAGAGTAAGGAGTGTCCCCTACCCTCTTGGAGCCAGTGGTGTCTGGATGCCCCCTGCCTGCTCGCCGGAGGCTAGAGTGCCCAGGACCGAGCCCTGCACCCCCAGCAGCAGCCCCTGGGTGTCCTGGCATCGTGAGATCCCTACTGCCTTCTCCCACTTTCAGGCCTCGGGATGGGGGTGGGGTGAGGGAGTGAACGGGGCCTCTGATGTGGGGGTACTCACCCATCTGGGGCTCCTGATGGTGAAAGGCGCTCAGAGAACTGATGGCCCTCGGCCGCCCCACGCCCCCACAGGGCGTGCGTCAGCTGTCCCTTTGTGCAGAGAAGGGAACTGAGGCTCAGGGAGGCGACACTCCCGGCCAGGCCATCAGCTGGATGGGGGCGGCAGGGCGGTGCCTTCTCCTGGCAGGAAGGAGCTGGCTGGGCAAGTTCCCAGGCACCTGCCACCCCCACCCGGGGCTCACCTCTCTGCATACTCCAGCCGCCCCATCACCCAGAGGCTCCAGTTCCCTGTTCCCACCGATATATGCAGGCAACATCTCTGGGTCGGGCACCAGCCTGACCTGCTGGTGGTTCCAGACCTCTGCTTGTCCGTGTCCCAGGCTGGGACGCCTACCACCAGACAGGTTCTCTCTGCCTCGGGCACAGCCCCACAGGGACAGCTCTTGTGGGTGGGGAGGCGCCTCCCCGAGTCCTCGGACACGTGGGGAAGGAGACAAGTCTGCCTGGACCCTGCTCCCTGCTCCCTGCTCCAGCAGCTCAGCTTCTTTCCCCGATGCCTGAGTGCTGGGGTTTTACCTCCCTCGCCTGGTCTGCCTCCTGAGCACCCCCATTCTGTGCACGCTGACCAACAGGAAGGAAGGGGCTCTCGCTCCTTCAGTGCCCACACACGCCCCTCTCTATGGCAGCCGGGCCTCCTTTTAACCCTTTGGATCAGTTTTTTATTGTTGGGCTACCCACTCCAGAATTCTTGCCTGGAAAATCCCAGGGACGGGGGAGCCTGATGGGCTGCCATCTATGGGGTCGCACAGAGTCAGACACGACTGAAGCGACTTAGCAGCAATGAGTTATCTAGTCAACTACTGTAGTAGTTGAAGCTGAAACTCCAGTGCTTTGGCCACCTGATGTGAAGAGCTGACTCCTTTGAAAAGACCTTGATGCTGGGAAAGACTGAGGGCAGGAGGAGAAGGGGACGACAGAGGATGAGATGGTTGGATGGCATCACCGACTTGACAGACGTGAGTTTGAGTAAGTTGGTGAAGAACAGGGAAGCCTGGTGTGCTGCAGTCCATGGGGTTGCAAAGAGTTGGACACAACTGAGCGACTGAACTGAACTGTAGTTACCTGCTCAGTGGACAATACACATGTGTCCACCTGCGGTTCCGGAGACCAGAAGTCCAGTGCGGTCTCATGGGGGAAAAAATCAAGGTGTCAGAGCGTCCAGGATCCTCCTGGGGGCTCTTTGGGGGCCTGTTTCCTGCCCTTCTCGGGTCTGGGAGGCGCTGCCCACACTCCTGGGCTCTCGGGCCATCCACCACCTGCAGAGCCAGCAGCCCTTGGCGGGGTCCCTCACGTCCCACCCCTCTGACCCCGCCTGCCCCTCCTCTGCACTGACGGACCTCGTGACTGTCTTGACCCTGCCCCACTCCCCCCCACTGACAGCCCAGGATCTTCATCTCTGTGCATTAAGACCAGCAATTAATTAAGATCAGCTATCTAAAGTCCCTTGCAGGCGCCAGGGGTTCGGACGGGGACCTCTCTGGGACTGTCATTCTGCCCCATGCCTCCCTCTGGGAGGGTTTCAGGGGTCTTGCTCAGCCTGGAGATTTCTCCAGCCTGCGCGGCTGTCTCCTCAGGGGAGTCTTCCCGAGCTCACAGCCACAAGCCTGCCTTCTGGGCTCAGAGAGCAGCGTCAGCTGCACAGCCCTGGCTGAGTTTCGTGCTGGGTCAGGACTCAGGAAGGCAGGAAGAGTTACAACCTCACGGCCTCCCTGCTTCCAGGGAGTGGCTCTGCTGGGAGGCTGCCCGCGAATCCTGCCTCCTGGGGCCGAGGCCGCTGTAACGAGCCGCTTGCCCCTGAGCTCTGCAGCTTCATCTGCGCCCATGAGCGCCTCTCACCCAGAGCCAGGAAATAGGGTGTGGCGGGTTGGATGGCGTCCCCTCCAAGGAGACGTCCCAGGCCTGAGCCCGCTCCCAAGGCGGCCTCGTGTGGAAGTAGGTCGATTACTCCAGTCGATGACAGAGAAAGCCTGGGGGCCTGTGAGAGTGCAGAGAAGGCACCTCTCCCAGTCTAAGGATATCAGGGAAGGCTTCCTGGAGGAAGTGACCCTCTCAAAATACCATAGTGTTTAGTTGACATGATAATGTAGACCTCAGAGCAACTGCAGGCCAGACCCAGGAAAACGAGCTGCAAATGGGCCAGTATTAGAAGTCGTTAGTTAAGGCAGGGTTGTGCTGGATTAGGGTTGCCTTAAACCCGGTGACTAGAGTCCTTATTAGAAGAGGAGAGACCCTGGCATCCCGGGAGAAGCTTTGTGACCGCAGGGCAGAGGGGGGGTCGTGACATGTGTCCAAGCCAAGACTTCCTGGAGCCGTGGAAGCTGGGAAATAGGCCTGGAACGCCCCCCACCCCCGGAATCCCCCAGAGGGAGACAACCCTGCAGACCCCTTGATTTCAGACTCTGGCCTCAGAACTGGGAGAGAGGTATCTGCTACTTTAAGCTGTGCAGTTGGGGGTTATTAGCTACAGCAGACCTTGCTGACTGATACATTGGTTAGCACTCAGAACAGCTAGCACCATGGGTCTCCTTTATAAAAATTCAACAGAATAATAAATGCAAGAATAACCTACAGCCGTTCATTCATTCGTTTATTCGTTCAACAAATAGTAATCCTACAGCTAACACTTTTCAGAAATTATTCTAAACTTTGGGAGGAGAACACACACGTACATACACAGCCTCCTTGTCCAGGAAAAAGCCCACGTCTGCATACACAGGGAATAAAAGTCATGACAGAAGGAGGCCTGGGGCCTGTGAGAGTGCAGAGAAGGCACCTCTCCAGTCTAAGGATATCAGGGAAGGCTTCCTAGAGGAAGTGACCCTCTCAAAATGCCATAATATTTAGTTGAGGCAATAACGTTCACCTCAGAGTAACTCCCTAGTCCAGACTTAGAAAAAAAAATTCTTTTAAGTCGCCTAATCATGTCCAACTCTTTGTGACCCCATGGACTATAGCCCACCAGGTTCTTCCATCCATGGGATTTTCCAGGCAAGAATACTGGAGTGACTTGCCATTTCCTTCTCCAGGGGATCTTCCCAACCCAGGGATCAAACCCAGGTCTCCAGCCTTGAAGGCAGATTCTTTACCGGCTGAGCCACAAGGGAAGCCCAGACTTAGGAAAACGAGCTGCAAATGGGCCACTATTAGAAAAGAAGGGGCAGTTCACACCAGCTGGTTCTTTCTTGATTCAACCAACAGCCTGTTGGGCAGGTTTCCAGACCCCAGACCACGAATGCCCTGCCCCGCCTGAGAAGGGAGACAGCCTGTGGTCTGAGGCAGGGAGGGTAGGGAGGCCCATTTCTGGCTGCAAGTTGCAAGTTCGGCGTCTCGTTTTGGACACGGTGACCTAAGAGCCCAGAGTGCGGTGTGTGGCTGTGTGGATGGGGCCCCAGAATGGCCCTGGGGATTGTGCGGGGGGTGGGGGCGGGATGCTGGTTGCTCGACCCAGCCAGAGTCTCCCGAGGGTCTTGCCTGTTCGGGCTCTCCCGTCTGCAGGGAAGGGGTCGGGAGGCAGGTAGAAGGGGTCGACCCACCGTTCCTGCCCATCACACGGACCCCTGGTGGAAGGACCCTCGGGCTGGGCCTTAGAGCTGGTTCCGGGGCTCCTGGCCTCCGAGCAGGCTGCTGTGGGGGTCTGTCCACCGGACCCCTGCGCTGTCTGACCCCAGCTTTCACTTTGATGAATGTCAGACTCAGGAAAGGGCTGCAGGAAAACTGCAAAGACTTCCCGCCTGCCCTTCACTCCGGTCCCCAAACGTGGACGCTCGCGGCCTTCGCTTTTTCTCCTCTCCCCTTGCTCCCTTTCTCCCTCCCTCCCTCCCTCCCTCTGTGTCTGTCTCACACTCACACACACATACACACGTGTGTGCACACATCCCTCTGTTCCCTGTGCGGCCCATGCCTCTGAGTATCGTGGCTGCGTTTCGGGAAGGACCCCGGGAGAGTGCAGGGTGGGCTGGGGAGGGGGCGGCTTCCCCCTGAGCTTCCTGCAAGAGGCCGTCGCCCAGGACGGGGGACCCCTGGCTGCAGCAAAGGCTGCAGGGAGCCCACCGTTTCATACAGGATCCTCAGCGCGGATGTCAGGGCTTTGAGTCATTCAAAGGCAGTCCAGGGCACGTTCTTTAGGCTGATGACCGTGACAGTAATAACAGTAGAAGAAAGTGAGGTTGCTCAGTGGTGTCCAACTCTGTGACCCCCTGGACTTAGCCCACCAGGCTCATCCATCCATGGGATTCTCCAGGCAAGCATACTGGAGTGGGTTGCCATTTCCTTCTCCAGGGGATCTTCCCGATCCAGGGATTGGACCATGAAGCTAATGTCAGACCTCACAGACACAGCCACCCTGAGCTCTCACCCAGCCTGTGACAACCCCGAGTTCAGAGAGGAGCAGATGGGCCACTTCTGGAGCCCCACAGCTGGGGGTACAGGCTGGGGATCCAATGCAGGCTGCCCAGCCCTCGCATCCTCGCCAGGGACTGCCCCTGCTGCCATGCCCCGGACACCCCCCAGCTGCACAGCACCTCCACATCCTCAGGCCTCGGGGTGGGGGACGTCTGCTTTGCCCACCTACAGGGCACAGAAGCGGGGGGATGGCTCGGGCACCCACGCCTCCAGAGACCCCTCAGCCCAGACCTCCCCCGCCCCGCGCCGTGGCTGAGGGGCAGGGGCAGTGTGTCCGCTGCAGCCACCCGGCCCCCACGTCAGGGCTTGGTGACGACCCCGCCCCACTCTGTGGCAGAGAAAGCGGACTTTGCAAATCTATTGTTTAAATCAAGAGAAGTAACCAAGATAAAACAGAAGAGAAGGGAAACAGGGCTGGGAAGAGGAAGGGGTGGCTCAGAAAAATGATATCAGGCCCGTTTGGGGGGAAGGGCAGCGTCTGAGCCCCCGGCCTCCCCCGGCGTCTCCCACAACTCCGGGGGAGGCCCGAGTGTCCGAATGCTGATGGAGGTCCAGAGCCCTGGGCTGGGAGAAGGGTTTGCGCCATCTGGACTGCATCCCGAGTGGGTGCCAGCAGGTTGGCCCGCATGCCCGGGCGCCAGGGTTTGCGAGGCGGGTCCTGGGCGCCAGGGCCTTGCCTTGCAGCCCTCCTGGCCTCCTCTCCGTCCACCCTGGGGGAGGGTGATGAGAGGTGGCTTTGAAAGGGAAGTTGTGTCCGCAGGGCGGCGGTGGGGGAGGGCAGGGGTCCTGGGAACACTTAGGCCCTTATCGCTGATCAAAGCCCAGAGGTGCCGCCCGACAGGCGAGGTGTGGCCCCACCTGGCTCTCATTAGGCGCTGGCGGCTGGCTGCGGGCTCTGCTCTTGCTCACAGACCCTCCGAGACGGGGGCTCCGCCGGCGGCCCTCCCACTGCACCTGGTGGCCCAGTGGCGGGCCAGGCCAGGCACTTGGACCACGGGGAGCCCAGCCGCGTGCCGCACCCACCCCCCAGCAGCCCTGCCTCTCCGGGCACTGCCCACTCGCTCAGCCCCTCCAACCTCGGCGGTCCTTCCCCCAGGAAGACCCCTCCACTCCGTCCTCCTGTCTCCCGTCCCGTCTGCGGCCGCTCTGCTCACCCCCCTGAAGTCTGTGGTGCCAAGAGTCTTACACCACGGCTCCCACGTGGCCTGGGTGCAGGTCCCCGCCCTGTCCTGCACCGTCCTTGTCTCGGGGACCAGGCACCCTGTATCCTTCCCTGTCACACTCCCGAGGGGATCGGGGGCATCCCGCTCTCCGGCCACCCCACGGCCCCTCCCAAAGCCCGGCTGGGCCTCTGTACCCTGGGGCCCAGCTCGTGCACTGCCCCGTGCAGCGTGGGATTCCTGGAGCTAAGTCTGCCTCCTAGTAACCTTCCATCCTCAGTACCTGCCCAGTGCTGGGGGTTGGGTGCCCCCCAGGGCAGGGAACACCCCCAGTGGTGAAGAGGTGGCATTGAAACCCTGCTCTGAGCTCTCTGGTCCCCTCCAGGCCAAGCTTCTGGGTCCTTTCAGGGGACCGAGATGGGCCCACGTCCGTCACCCCCAGCCCCAGTAGGGACGAAGGCACAGAGTGGTGGGAGCCCCAGAGTAGGAGCTGCAGGCTGGCGATCCACGTTTGGCTCCGTGCGCCCACCTCTCTGGTCTCCTGGCACCCACCTGGGTGGATCCACTAACCTCACCCCCTGCAGGTCCTCCTCTCTCACCCTCAGAGCTTGGAGGGACAGAGCAGGACTCGAGCGCTCGACAGCACAGAGCGGGGCTGTTGCACCAGGCTCTCCGTTCTGCTCCCTGCAGGGGTGGCGGCCCTGTGCCCCAGGTATCCCCTTGCGTTGGTCCCAGAGGGTGGCCAGCCTCTCTTGGCACCCCTGCATGTCCCTGCCCTGCCTCTTCTGTAGGGAAATGGTGTTCACGGGCTGGACTGCCCTGATGGGGAAACGAGGCACAGATGGGGGTCTCAGGGGGTGGGCCACGCTTCCCTCCCAGAGAGGGTGTCTCGTGTGGGGTTCAGAGGGCTGAGGGGGGCTGCTTCAGCTCTGTGGGTGCCCTTCCTCCAGGCCCAGCTGCTCCCCAAAGAGCTTGCCCAGGACTGGCACCTGAGTCACAGCAGGCCTAACAAGGGTCACGGGACACCCCACAATGGGTGAGGCAGGGTACACAAGGGAAGCTCTGCAGTTTAAGCCCATGGGACCCACCAGGGCTTCCCACACCCACCCCATCCCAGCCTCAGCTTCTGCCTCTGTGAAGTGGGCATCACCACTCCTGATCTGTCCAGTCTCTGAGTTTTGGGGCAATAAAGCTAATAGAGCAACCGGGTACTTCCCCAAACCTTGTGTGTGCTGAGCCACTCAGTCGTGTCCGATGCCCAAACCTTGTGTGCACTGAGCCACTCAGTCGTGTCCGATGCCCAAACCTTGTGTGCACTGAGCCACTCAGTCGTGTCCGATGCCCAAACCTTCTGTGCACTGAGCCACTCAGTTGTGTCCGATGCCCAAACCTTGTGTGCACTGAGCCACTCAGTCATGTCCGGCTCTTTGTAAGCCTTTGGACTGTAGCCCACCAGGTTCCTCTGTCCATGGGATTTCCCAGGCAAGAATACCGGAATGTGTTGCCATTCCCTTTTCCAGGGGATCTTCCTGACCCAGGGATCAAACTCAGGTCTCCCGCATGGCAGGCAGATTCTTTTACCATTGAGCCACCAGGGAAGCCTCCCCAAACATTAGGGCTGTGTTGATTCCTGGAAGGCTGATCTGGGGGCGATGGTCACGCCGATGGTACTCTATCTCGGAGTGCAGACTGGGTCTCCCCACCTCCCGCCCTCCTGCCCCCCTTCCCATGCTGTTCCACAGTCTCAAGGCTTGCTTGCAGGCACCCTGAGCACCCCTCATCTGGGTCCTTCTCCCAGGGGTACAGGCTGATCGTGGGGTGTCACTTTTTAACTTGCATTTGGCGGCCCCCGGGTTCCTGGGAACAGTTGGTGGAACAGGGTGAACTTCAGAGTCAAGCGCAGCCCCACCATGTACAATGAGAGGAGCAAGGGATGGGCGTCATCGAGGCCAGGGAGGACACAGGAGGTTAGAGGAGGAGGGGCCTGCCCGACACCAGGTGGCTGGAGCGCTGCGGGGGCGCCGGAAGGTGCCAGTTCAGCGCGCTTGGCGCTTCTTTCCAGCAAGTGGCAACGAGGACCGTCTCCATGTCATTCCGTCTGCGGAGGGCTCAGCGCGTCCTCTGTGGTGCCTGGACAAATGTCACCCCCAGGTGACAGCCGAGGACGTGCAGACACATAGCTCTCGCGGCACCCCTTCCCGCGTGGGGCCGGTTCTGGAGTGGGCAGTCAGCTGTGTCCGAGTGGCGACGGGTGGCCGAGGTCACCCGTCCTCGCAGACGGCCCCTTCTCACCCCCCGGCACTCTCGCCGTAAAGCAGGAGAGACGAGAGCCAGTCATCAGCGTTTCTGCGGAATACGAACTCCAGGTTCTCCTCCCAGACTTCTTCCCTGCGCGCAATTCTCCATCGTGACTCCGAAATATACGCACAGTTTGTAACTCGTTCAAGCGTTTTCCATTATTTTTACTGCCTCACGTGGATGAAATTTTGAATGGCTGAATGGTATTCTGTCTCGAAGATGCTTTGAAATATCAGCTATTTCCAATTGCTTCATATTAGGACAAATAGTCTATTACACTAACATATTTTCCATATTTTAGATTGTATTCTCAAGCCGAATTCCTCCAGGGCAGTAATGGCTCAGTTTTGAGATCTCAAGAAAGTGAAAAGTAAACAAAAGTACAAAAGCACCCCCCCAAAAAAAAGAAACAACAAAC
Source organism: Bos indicus x Bos taurus (assembly GCF_003369695.1). NCBI lineage: Eukaryota > Metazoa > Chordata > Mammalia > Artiodactyla > Bovidae > Bos > Bos indicus x Bos taurus. The sequence goes on along the minus strand of NC_040081.1, from coordinate 114,322,386 downwards.
CACCCAGATGACTGACCAAAGTCATTCTATTTTCTTTACAAGATCTAGAAGAAACCCCAAAGTGGTGGTCAGATGCTGTGAAAGTATCAATTAAATCGATACTTTGCAATCAGCTCTCGTTTCAGTGTCTTGGTCTTCTAGTTTCGAGACAGCACGAGGCAATGTTAACATTTCCTAAAATACCCGTATTAGCACGAGCATATCTGCTAAGCCTCTCCCACAGGCAGTGGTTGTCAAGAAATCGGAACAAATGTTTAGTATTAGGAGGAGTCTAAGTTATGGGAGAATTTCATATGTTATGATTTATGCATCCGTCATTCCAATCATCTTAAATAAGAAAAATGTTGGTTTTCAGTTGCCACCGAGAAGTATCTGGTCTCTTTTAGAAGAAGATTAACCGCACAGAGGGGCGGCCCAGCTCTGCAGGCGAAGCTGACACTTTTCTTATTATGTACCTGATAATTCAGACAAGATTTAATCAAACAATCCATTTCTAATGCCCACTCGGTATTAGCGTTCTGTTTTGAATTTGCCTCTATTTGCGTCACATCCAGAAAGACCGTCTCCATTACATGTTTTTAAGTTCCACATTTTCAACTTATATATGAGGTAATCCAATAAGTAAAGCTAAGCCAGTGGAAACTGCTAGGGTTATCAAGGTTTTTCCCAAGAAGCAAGGAAGCATATATAGACATATGTATATCTATATATAATATAGATAAAATTGTAGTATGAATAACAAATGTATTAAATACATGTTTTATATTTTATATGCATTTATTCATTGACTTTATTATTATACTTTTTGTGGTGGTAGATTTGGGTCAAAAGGGGTTTTTTAATTGAATTATAGTTACAAGGTTGTGTTAGCTTCTGGTATACAGCAAAGTAATTCAGTTTTATATATATACATTTTCACATTCTTTTCCATTATGGTTCATTACAGGGTATTAATGGGGAAACAGTGGAAAGAGTGTCAGACTTTATTTTTTTGGGCTCCAAAATCACTGCAGATTGTGACTGCAGCCATGAAATTAAAAGACACTTACTCCTTGGAAGAAAAGTTGTGACCAACCTAGATAGCATATTCAAAAGCAGAGACATTACTTTGCCAACAAAGGTCCGTCTAGTCAAGGCTATTGTTTTTCCTGTGGTCGTATATGTATGTGAGAGTTGGACTGTTAAGAAAGCTGAGCACTGAAGAATTAATGCTTTTGAACTGTGGTGTTGGAGAAGATTCTTGAGAGTCCCTTGGACTGCAAGGAGATCCAACCAGTCCATCCTAAAGGAGATCAGTCCCGGGTGTTCATTGGAAGGACTGATGCTAAAGGTGAAACTCCAATACTTTGGCCAACTCATGCGAAGAGCTGACTCATTGGAAAAGACTCTGATGCTGGGAGGGATTGGGGGCAGGAGGAGAAGGGGCCGACAGAGGATGAGATGGCTGGATGGCATCACCGACTCAATGGACCTGAGTTTGGATAAACTCCAGGAGTTGGTGATGGACAGGGAGGCCTGGCGTGCTGCGATTCATGGGGTCGCAAAGAGTCGGACACGACTGAGCGACTGAACTGAACTGAACAGGGTACTGAGAGTCGTTTCCCTCTGCTGTTCATCTGTTTTGTGTGCAGTAGTTTGCGTGTGCTAATCCCAAATGCCGAGTTTCTCCCTCCCCACGGCTTTCCCTTGTGGAGCCCCAAGTTTGTTTCCTGTGTCTGTGAGCCTGGTTCTGTTTTGTAAATAAGTCATTTGTGTCACATTTTAGATTCCACATATAAGACATCACATGGTGTTTGCCTCTCTCTGTCTGACTTACTTCACTTAGTACGATAATCTCTAGATCCATTCATGTTGCTGCAAATGGCAATATTTCATGCCTTTTTGTGGCTGAGTAGGATTCCGTTGTGTGCATGCATGCGTGCTAAGTCGCTTCAGTCGTGTCCCGCTCTTTGCAACCCCACGGACTGTAGCCTGCCGGGCTCCTCAGTCCTTGGGGTTCTCCAGGCGAGAGCACTGGAGCGGGCTGCCCTGCCGTCCTCACTCCACCGTCCTCACTCGTCTGTGACGCTCATTTAGCTGCTTCATGTCTTGGCTGCTGTGATCAGGGTTCCCATGAACGTCGGGGTGCATGCATTGTTTGAATGAGTTTTGTCCAGATACATGCCCAAGAATGGGGTTGCTGGATGATATGGGAACTCTGTTTTCAGCTTTTTAAGGAGCTTCCATACTGTTCTCCATAGTGACCGCCTCAGTTCACATTCCCACCAACAGTGCAGGAGGGCTCCCCGAAGGGATTGTTGAATACTCACTAATCCCTCTAGATTTTGTGAAACAAAACACATTTCCATTCAGATGTGTAATGACGTTTGCCGTCTAAATGGAACTGTTTTTAATTATTTAATGTGCTCAATAATCATTGGCTCTAGCCTCACTTGGGACCAGATCCGGGTTGAACCCGATTCTCAGGTATGAACGAGACAGGTCTGTGTCCCCAGAGGCGGGACTGGTGTCAGGATGACCAGTCACGGCAGCTGGGTGTGGAAGCGTGGGGGGCCCTGGACCGTCCCTTTGGAGGTGGGGGGAAGGGCCCGCGTCAGCCCTGGCTTTTGGAGGCCTGGGCCATGTGAGCTGGCTTCTTAGGAGGAGAAATTTGCTGGGCGTGATCACTATAGTCTGCATTTCTATTTCAGAAAAGCGTTGAAATCGTTTCTCTAGGCTCCACTGTTGAACACTCTGTATTCATTTATTTATGGAGTCAACGACTATGTAGGCGCGTATGCCAGGATCAAGACTATTTCTGTTCCCAGAGCTCTGAGGTGGCAGAGAAAACGCTGTGGAAAGCCTATGGAATCCAAGGGAACGGCTTTTCCTTTCTAGGGCGATAAGTGTCAACCTGCTTTTTAAATAACTTGGAGCTAATTATGCATTCACCAATCCTGTCCTTTATTCACATACTCAGAATATTTGTCGAGTGACAGGTCTTCGTAAAATAATGAGCTGCTTCATTGCCGCCGCTTCCTAGCACGTCTGTGTGTCTAGACGCACTCGCTGGGTTTGATTCTCCAAGCTGGGAGCCTTGCTCGGGGCTCTTTGTGGAAAGCTCCCAGCGACAAAGACGAATGAGGGGCTGATTCCACAGACAGTGAGCAGTCAGCGCAGGCTTTCTTGAACACCTCGAGAGATGTGGACTCCTCTGGATATTCTAAAGTGGTTTCCCCTGGAGTTTTTATAAAAACTGGAGCCCCTGAAACGGATTAATATCTTGGTCCGGCAGCTGCAGAGACCGCATCCGAGACATTCCTGTGGCATTTCCGACCGCGTTCAAGCCAAGGAGCTCCTGGGGTGGAAGGGGACCGCTTTTATTTAGGGGCTCTGTGGATTTGGGCTTGCGGAAAACTCCTTTTTGTCTGACCCAACTGGAACGCCTGTTGCCACCCCCACCCTCACCCCTGACTCCCTTTCACAGACATTTTGTTCAAAGTTTCTATTCCGTACTTTGTTTTGTCCAGGAGACCAGCTTTGTTTTTCAGTCGCTAAGTCGTGTCTGACTCTTTCACGACCCTATGAACTGTAGCCCGCCAGGCTCCCCTGTCCATGGGATTCTCCAGGCAAGAATACTGGAGTGGGTTGCATTTCCTTCTCCAGGGGATCTTCCCAACCCTGGGGTTGAACTCTGTCTCCTGCATTAGTGGACGGGTTCTTTACCACTGAGTCAACTGGGAGGCCAACTTAGACGATTTTAAAGTTATGAGGTGACGCAGTGTCTCGATGTTGGGGTCACACGTTGCCAGCTTTTATGGAGGCACTATCCCCGATTTGTGCATTCACTGTATGAGTCTCCAGAGAGTCCCACACGTTGGGTGCTTTTTCCCCAAGGAGACAGAGAAAGGAGGCTGAACAGGAGAAAGTGAGGAAGAGGCAGAAGAGGGTGCCAAAGGGAAGGACACGGACCTGGGATTTCCAAGGCAGGATGGCGTTTACTGGCTCACGACTGTGGGTGACTCACCCGACCTGCTTAAATCTTAGTTTCCTCATTTGAGAATGGGAAAAAGTAATATTGGGGCAATACATCTTAGAGGAGTTGTGACATTCAAATGAAATGATGGGTGTGAAAGCTCTTTGAAAACGGCAAACACCGCATAACAGGAGATGGGAGTGAAAGTGTTAGTTGCCCAGTCGTGTCCAGCTCTTCGGGACCCCCGGGACTTCTCCAGTCCATGGAATTCTGCAGGCTAGAATACCAGAGTAGGTAACCTTTCCCTTCTCCAGGGGATCTTCCCGCCCCAGGGATCAAACCAGGATCTCCTGTATTGCAGGCAGATTCTTTAATGTCTGAGCCACCAGGGAAGCCCAGAGTGGAAGGGATGGTCACTAATTAGTGGGAGTAGTGTTTACGCTCAATTGTGTCCGACTCTTTGTGACCCCATGGATTTCTCCAGTCCATGGAATTCCCCAGTCAAGAACACTGGAGTGGGTAGCCTATCCCTTCTCCAGAGGATCTTCCCAACCCAGGGAGCGAAGCCGGGTCTCCTGCATTGCAGGCGGATTCTTTACCAGCTGAGCCACCAGGGAAGTCTTAAGCATATGTACAAAAATTTCTAAAACAAACAATTAGAACAGAAAAGCAATGTCTTTGTAATATCATATTACTAAAGACTAAAAATCTATGATTTGTACAGTTTTAGGAAACAGACCCACTAGACAAACACTGGGGGACAAGACTGATGAGGCCCCATGGAGAGAGGAGGGGGATCTGTCGTTTGGATCCTGATTTTCAGTAGGATATGAAAGATGTTGCACTTCAGAGCAAATGAAGTTAAAGCCAAGACGGAGACAGCCCAGCCCAGCCAAGCCTCCGCTGGGTCAGGAAGGACCATCAGGGATGAGAACACAGGTCAGCGTGGGGAGGGGCCGTGGTGGGCAGGGATGAGCCAGGTTCCCCTCTGCTTCACAGTACTAATAGGAACCCAGACCCATTCTGGTGACTTCTGGAGAAATAGAAGTCAGAAGAGTTTCACTCACTACTTACCATCCATGCTTGACTTATTGAGCACCCACTGTGTGCCAGATGGGGCCAAGAAGTTTATAAATTTTTCCAGAGGATAAAGGGATGTCAAGCTTAGGGCAAAGTAAGGTAAAAGTGGATTAATTGGGATTTTCTCTCCCGGCTGTGATGGACTAGCTGGTACTTGCTAGACCTGTACAAGTGAGGTCACCAGCATTTGACAACAGGTGGAACAGACTGGTGGAGGAAGGGAAGCAGGGAAGAACATAATGCCTCTCTCTCAGCACTTGCACACAAAGGCAAAATATCAGTGAGATGCCGATGACCTCAGCATCACCGTCAACCACCCGACCACACCGACACGCACAGAATGCCGTGCCAACGACCAGAAGAGGTACCTACCACATCGTGGGATGTTGGCCAAGACGGACCACTTCTAGGACAAGAAATAAGCAAATTTCAGAACACTGAACCTTCAGAGAATGTTCTCTGACCATAGGAGAAGTAAATGAGAAATCAATCAAAATAAAATATCTTGAAAGTCCCCAAATATTTGGAAATTAGCAAGCTTCCCCCGTGGATCAAAGAATAATTCACCAGGAAAAAATGAGACTTTATTTTAACCTGAATAACCATAGAAACATTATCATCTCAGAATGTGTGAGATATAGATAAAAATAATTGTTGTGGAATTTATTTCTTTACCTATGGTAAGCAAGGGAAAGTGGTTTAAAATCAGTGATCTATGCTTACATTAAAAAGAGAAAAAAAGGAAGAGACAAAGAAATGCAAAATTAGTTGAAAGAAGGAAGTAATGAAGATAAATAGAGAAATAATGAAATAAAAACAAAACAGAAAATTCATAAAAAACAAAATTTGTTCTCTAAAAAATTAAAGAATTTAATAAACTCCTAGAAAAAAACAGAGAACATATAATTTACCAACATAAAAAATGAAGATAAAATTTTACTACAGATCCTACAGTCACTAAAAAGAAAATAAGAAGTATCATAAAAACTTAAATAAGAAGGTAGGAGAAAACTTTGGGATTGACGGCATGGATTGTGCTGATAGTTTCAGCAGTGTATACTTGTCTCTAAATTCATCAAATGCATACACTAATTACATACAGCATTTGGTCTGTCAAAAAAATTGCAAATAAAGCCAAAATCCCAGCCATATGCCCCATAAATTTGATAACTTAGATAAATGGACAGATTTCTTGAAAACTGCACATTATCAAACTGACTCAAGAAGCAATAGAAATTCTGCATATCTCTAAAATTAGTAAAAAATCAATTTTTTAAATCATATACCTTCCTACAAACATAACTCCAGTTCCCAATGGCTTCACTGGCACATTCTGTAAACCTTATAAGAGAGAAATAGTACCAGTGAGACTCGTATTCTCTTAGAAAATAGAGAAGGGAAACATTCAGATCCCTTTTTTTTCAAGGCCAGCATTACCCTGACACCAAAACCAGACAAAGAAATTACAAAAGAGAACAGACCAATATCTTTCATGGACTTGAACCAGAACACATCTTTCACAGAAAAATATATTACACGACATTCAATAACAAAATATTAGCAAATTAACTCATCTATACACAGGAAGACCCGTGCGGTTTATTTGAGGAATGCGAGGTTGGCTCAAGATTTCAAAAATCAAAGTAATTACTGCATTAACAGAATAAGGAGATAATCCTGTGATCATTTTAAAGCAGGCAGAAAAGTAATTTTGTGATATCCATTCTGCAAAATTAATTCATGATGAGAACTCTCAGCAAACCAAGATTAGAAGAGACTTTCCCTCAAGTACATTGAGAATAGCCATGAAAACCTGCAAATAGCATCTCACTTAAGGGGGATCGGCTGAATGCTTCCTCCTAAGCTTGAGGGCAAGGCATTGTCTGTTCTCATCCTTTCTACCATTGCACAGAAGGGCCTGGCCGACTCAATAAGGCAAGAGAGAGAAGTAAACATAATTAAACAAAAGGCACACACGTTGGAAAGGAAGAAATAAGCTATATTTGCAGTAGCATCTTTCCTTTTCTCCTTTGCCTTTCCCTTCTCTTCTTTTCACAGCTATTTGTAAGGCTTCCTCAGACAACCATTTTGCCTTTTTGCATTTCTTTTTCTTAGGGATGGTCTTGATCACTGCCTCCTGTACAATGTCACAAACCTCCATCCATAGTTCTTCAGGTACTCTGTCTATAAGATCTAATCCCTAGAATCTATTTGTCACTTCTACTGTATGATTGTAAGGGACTTGATTTAGATCATACCTGAATGGTCTAGTGGTTTTCCTTACCTTCTTCAGTTTAAGTCTGAATTTGGCAATAAGAAGTTCATGATCTGAGCTACAGTCAGCTCCCAGTCTTGTTTTTGCTGACTGTATAGAGCTCCTCCATCTTTGGCTGAAAAGCATATAACCAATCTGATTTCAGTGTTGACCATCTGGTGATGTCCATGTGTAGAGTCTTCTCTACACAAAAGAAAGACTTCCTCGGTGATCAATGCAAAGAAATAGAGGAAAACAATAGGATGGGAAAGACTAGAGATCACTTCAAGAGAATTAGAGATACCAAGGGAAGATTTCATGCAAAGATGGGCTCAATAAAGGACAGAAACAGGACCTAACAGAAGGACCTAACTGAAGCAGAAGATTTTAAGAAGAGGTGGCAAGAATACACAGAAGAACTATACAAAAAAGATCTTCATGACCCAGATAACCACAATGGTGTGATCACTCACCTAGAGCCAGACATCCTGAAATGCAAAGTCAAGTGGGTCTTAGGAAGCATCACTGCAAACAAAGCTAGTGGAGATGATGGAATTCCACTTGAGCTATTTCAAATCCTAAAAGATGATGCTGTGAAAGTGCTGTACTCAATATGCCAGCAAATTTGGAAAACTCAGCAGTGGCCACAGGACTGGAAAAGGGCAGTTTTCATTCCAATCCCAAAGAAAGGCAATGCCAAAGAATGCTCAAACTACTGCACAATTGCACTCATCTCACAGGCTAGCAAAGTAATGCTCAAAATTCTCCAAACCAGGCTTCAACAGTATATTAACTGTGTGAACTTCCAGATGTTCAAGCTGGTTTTAGAAAAGCAGAGGAACCGGAGATCAAATTGGCAACATCCATTATATTATTTAAAAAACAAGAGAGTTCCAGAAAAATATCTATTTCTGCTTTGTTGACTCTGCCAAAGCATTTGACTGTGTGGATCACAACAAACTGTGGAAAATTCTGAAAGAGATGGGAATACCAGACCACCTGATCTGCCTCCTGAGAAATCTGTATACAGGTCAAGAAGCAACAGTTAGAACTGGACATGGAACAACAGACTGGTTCCAAATCAGGAAAGGAGTACGTCAAGGCTTATTTAGCTTATTTAGCTTATATGCAGAGTACATCATGAGAAATGCTGGAGTGGATGAAGCACAAGCTGGAATCAAGATTGCTGGGAGAAATATAAATAACCTCGATATGCAGATGACACCACCCTTACGGCAAAAAGCGAAGAAGAACTGAAGGGCCTTCTGATGAAAGTGAAAGAGGAGAGTGAAAAAGTTGGCTTAAAGCTCAACATTCAGAAAACTAAGATCATGGCATTTGGTCCATCACTTCATGGCAAATAGATGGGGAAACAGTGACAGACTTTATTTTTTTGGTCTCCAAAATCACTGCAGATGGTGACTGCAGCCATAAAATTAAAAGACGCTTGCTCCTTGGAAGAAAAGTTAAGACCAACCTATACAGCATATTAAAAGGCAGAGACATTACTTTGCCAACAAAGGTCCATCTAATCAAAACTGTGGTTTTTCTAGTGGTCATGTATGGATGTGAGAGTTGGACTATAAAGAAAGCTGAGAGATGAAGAATTGATGCTTTTGAACTGTGGTGCTGGAGAAGACTCTTGAGAGTCCCTTGGACTACAAGGAGATCCAACCAGTCCATCCTAAAGGAAATCAGTCTTGAATATTCATTGGAAGCACTGATGCTGAAGCTGAAGCTCCAATACTTTGGCCACCTGATGCAAAGAACTGACTCATTTGAAAAGACCCTGATGCTGGGCAAGATTGAAGGCAGGAGGAGAAGGGGATGACAGGGGATGAAATGGTTGTATGGCACCACTGACTCAATGAGTTGGAGTAAATTCTGGGAGCTGGTGATGGACAGGGAAGCCTGGTGTGCTGCAGTCCATGGCATCACAAAGTCGGACACGAGTGAGCGAGTGAACTGAACTGAACTGCAGTAGCATATGTATTTATATAGAAAATCATAAGAAACCAACAATTTGCTAGACCTTTAGGTGAATTATACAAGGTCAATATACAAAAATCAATATTTCTCCAAGCTGGAATTGGCTTGGAAGGTGTATTTTTTTTTTAAGATTGGAATTTGGGACAAAACAATTGTAAATACCATTTGTAGTAATAAAAATATATATAGGTATAAATTTCATGGAGATTTTATAGGACCTCTGCATAAAAACTCAAAACATTTCTGGGTGAAATTAAAGATCTACATAAATGAAGGGATATATCATACTCATGGATTGGAAGATTCAGTGTTGTTAAGATGTCTGTTTTCCACCAGTTTATTCCACCAATTGAAGGGGTTAGTTAGTAAACTATGTTCCTCAGCTGACCGCCTGCTTTTATGAATAAAGTTTTATTAGAACATAGCCATGCCTTTAGTTTATGTAATGAAAGAGTCTGATGCTGGGAGGGATTGGGGGCAGGAGGAGAAGGGGACGACAGAGGATGAGATGGCTGGATGGCATCACCGACTCAATGGATTTTGTGAGTTTGAGTTTGTGAGTTTGAGTGAACTCCAGGAGCTGGTGATGGACAGGGAGGCCTGGCATGCTGTGATTCACGGGGTCGCAAAGAGTCAGACACGACTGAGTGACTGAACTGAACTGAACTGATGGATGTTCCATGGCAATCTTCAACGGCTGTGTTGACTGCTCATGATAGAGACTATATCATCCTCAAAGCCAAACATGTTTACTATCTGGTCTTTTAGGAAATTTTACCCACCCCTGATCTATAGGTTTAATGCAATCACAATCAAAATGCCAAACTCTTTTGTTCCTTGTAGTATTGATCCTACTTAATCCAGGCTCATACCTTTTACGAGCTCTGCTGTGGTCTCGTTGTTGCTCAGTTGCTCAGTCATGTCCGACTCTTTGTGACCCCGTGGACTGTATGTAGCCTGCCAGGCTCCTCTGGCCATGGGATTTCCCAGACAAGAATACTGGAGTGGGATCTTAATTTCCCTATTTATTGACTGTGCAAAATTTGATTCCATACTTACCCTCAACATTTCGTTAAACTACAAGTTTTCTAATCCTGAGGTTTTTAAAATTCTAGTCATCTGTTAAAAACCTGGTTTCCAAAGTGGTGTATTTCCCACAAGAAGGGTCAGAAATGCCATACTTTCTGAATGCCTGCACGGCTGCAGGTCGATGTCGCCTGTTTCTGCCTTTGCGCTCGAGGTCATCTCGGCAGAGGGTCAAGCCCCCGAGCTGTTTCTTCAGTCCTTGGTGGCCGTTCCCTCCTGGCACCGAGGGCTGCCTCTCTCACAGCTTCTCCTTTTGTCTCCATTTGGCAGGACTTGATCATGAAGCGTTGCTCGCCTAGAGGGACTGATGACTGCTCTATGAGCTGAATCGTCTTGCTCTTCGGATTATCATTCGGTTGCCTTGCTCTTGAGCAACTTGTCTGTTTATTTATGGCCGCGCAGGGTCTTACTGCTGTATGCAGGGCTTTCTCCAGCTGCGGCAATCAGGGGCTACTCTGTTGCCATGCACAGGCTTTTCATCGCGGGGCTTTCTCTTGTTGCAGAGCAGAGGCTGCAGGCGCAAGGGCTTCAGTAGCTGTGGCTCACGGGATCAAGAGCTTGCAGGCTCCAGGAGCTGTGGCTCACGGGCTTCAGTTGCCCACAGCACGTGGAGTCATCCGGATCAGGGGTAGAACCCATGTCCCCTGTACTGGCAGGCGGGTTCTGAGCCACTGTACCCCCAGGGAAGTCCTTTTCTGCTTTTTTCAATCTCATTTTTTCCTCCACAAACTTTTCATCCAGATTTTTTTTTTTTTTTTTTTTTTTTGTGGCATTGATGATGGTGTAGGGTCATTGAATAGCAACCTCTCTAGTTTTGCTTTCTAGGTACCTGAAAATGTCTCTTTAACCTTGAAGTTCAATAATATGACCTGGATCTGTGTCGGTGTGACTCATTGGCTGTCGCCTCGCCCTGGAAAGTGACCAGCTGCTCAGTCTGCAGACTAGCGTTTCCTTCATTCCAGGGCAAGTTTGTCTTGTATGATGATCTCACGACGTAATCTCTTATGTCTAATTTCTGTTCTGTTTTGGGGTCACCTCCTCAGGGTCACCAGCTATCTCCGTGGGATTGTTTTGTTATTCCTTTATCCTCGTCTCTGGCTATTTCCACGTCTTGGCCTTTCTGCTCTGATTCGCTTGTTTGCCATTACTTCATTTTGGCCATTTTTCCAAATCCAGCTCCAGGAAACTCTCTGCGATTCTTGAGACCCTGAGCTCCTGGCTCCCAATGGTTTCCGTCAACACTCTCTGGGGTGTCTGCCCCACCCCTGTATCGTCTTCCCTTACCAGAGGTGCCCAGGGTTTGCCAGCTCCACCACCCCATGCCAAGGGGGCACTCAGGAATGATGCCAAGATGCCCGGATTCGTGTTTCTCTTGGTTGCATCCATGAAGAGCCGCAGCAGGTTGCTAACCCCTAGAAATGATTCGCCTGGATGCTGCAGTGAACACCCACCAGCCTCTGTGTCTGGAGTCTTCACCGAACTCTCTGGTTGGGATGGGAGCCGGAGCCTCTTCCCTCTCCTCTCATCTTACCTGACATCTGAAGGGCGCTTGAGAGCTGTCAGTCCAGCGGCAGTGTGGACAAGGGATGGAGGGAGGTCAGCTGGCTGGACACGATGAACTGGATGAAGCGAGGAGGCCAGGGAGACGGGTGGATAGGGGGCAGTCGCTCGGCGGCCTGGCCCGGGAGACACAGGAGGGCCCAGAGCAGTGAGTGGCAGTCACCCAGCAGTCTCTCCCATGCTGGGTCGGAAGCAGCTCCCTGGATGTCTGGTCTAACTCTTCCCTCTGCCTGTCTTCTGCTCCCCAGCTGCACAGCCAGCTCCTGGTGGCCAGGACAGGCTCCGAGGGTCCGCTGTTTCTGCAGACCCCCGGCCCAGGCCTCGTCACAACGTGGGGCAGGCACTGGGGCCTGACTTCAGCTCTGCCTGTCACTGCCGCAGCCCTGGGGCCGGTGCAGGCCTGGGGCCGGGGCACTTCCCAGAGGGACATCTGGGGGCTTCTGACTAGGCCTTGCTGCTGCGGGCTCTGCATCCGTCCCGCAAGGTCCTGCTGTCTCCTTGCTCTCCGCCCCGTGTTGTGGGCAGCGGGCTGGACGAGGGGTGTGGGCTGCTTACAGGCTGAGAAGGCTGGCTCTGCATTTCCGAACCAGTTTGGCAGAAACCGTGCACTTTCCTGGAGAAGGCAACAGCACCCACTCCAGTGCTCTTGCCTGGAAAATCCCATGGACGGAGGAGCCTGGTGGGCTACAGTCCATGGTGTTGCAAAGAGTTGGACACGACTGAGCAACTTCACGTCACTTCGTGCACTTTCCATGTAAAGGAATCTTGGAGGGTTGTCCCAAGAGTGATGACTCAAAATCATAATTCCAACATTTGCCCCCACCCCGCCCCTAACACTTGCCTGGCATGCCTGATCTGCACCCGCTCAGGTGCCCAGCATCAGAGGTGTCAGACCAGGCTCCATCTTTCACCGCCCAGGCCCCGGGGTGATGGCTCTGGAGGGTGGTGAGTCCTGACACCCAGCAGTACAGAGGGGCTGGGGACAAGAGACCCATCCATGGGGAGGGCATCCCCCGGCACTCTTGCCCGCCTCACCACCTTTGCCAGAGAATCGCCTCCTGGCCTTATAGCCTGGCCTCAATTCCAGTCTCATCCACCCACCTGGAGGGCCCCGTCCAGGCCCCACTTCCCATAGGAAGCCCCACTCTCTCTCTCCCCCAAAGTTTCTTTGGATCTGCACTGCACAAACCAGCTCGGGGCGACTTGGGCAACAGGCATTTATAGGAAGATCCTGGCAGAACGTGTGGGATTGAAAGAGTGGCCTGGGCTAAGGGGCCCGAGACTCGCGCTCACTGCCTCCTGTCGCGCCCGGGTCCTGGGTGTGGGCCCTGACTGCCATGCCATCCCCCGGGGTGGGGCAGATGCAGATGTGGTGCTGCCAGCCTGGGGGGCACCTAGGCCATTCCGGGAAGAGAATGCCACCCCACCCAGAGCCAGCTCTCCCGGGCCTCTCCGTGTCCGCCCCGTGCAGGCCCAGTGGGGGTGGAGAAACCCCCCATCTTCATCCTCTCGCCCCCTCACCTGGTTGGGAAAGGCTTTGGTTCTCCCCACCTAGTGGGTGGGGACCCCGGGGTCAGAGCCACGAGGGGCAGGCTGCTTCCCCAGAGCCCTGCGTGGGAGGGGCTTGGAAACGCCTGCTCGCCCGTCTATCCATGTGCAGCTCTGACTGGTGTCAACTCTGGAGCCCAGTGAGGACGAAGCTCAGCTTCTCGGGTGAGAGCAGGACGAGGAATGCGGGGAAGGGGCAGCTCTGGAACCTTCTGCTCCTCCCACGCCGCGTGGGCCCCGGTTACCTACTGTGCCCTCTCACCTGGACAACAGTGATGAGGCTGCAGAGCATCTTGCGGACGGTCGAGAGGGCAGACCCGTGAGCTCTTCTGAACGTCAGGGGCCCCGAGGCTTCGGTCAGAGCTGCCCCCCTGAGCCTGGCTACAGGCACTCCTGGTTTCAGTCCTTCATGGGCCCGACGCAAGTGGGGTCCAGGCGTCAGGGCTCAGTGCTGCCGTCTGGCGGTCCAGGGCAGGAGGGTGAGACCAACCCCCGGACCTGGCTCCTGGCTCTGGCGGGTGACCTTGGGGGCCACGTGCGGATCATTCTCTGGGCAGCCATGTGACCTCCAGCCTCAGTGTTTCCTGGCACCACAGAGCTGGGGGTGGGGAGGGAGGCTTCACACTGTAGACCTGTAGCCAGAAGTTCAAAATCAAGGTGTGGGCAACTCTTTGTTCCCCTAGGAGCCTCCGGGGGAGGAGCTTCCTGACTCTTTCAGCTCCCAGTGGCTCCAGGTCTCCCGGCGTTGTGGCCGATTCTCTCCATCTTCACGTGGCCTCCCTGTCTCCCTGTGACTCTGTCTCCCGTAAGGACACCAGTGATTAGACTCCACCCTAATCCCGTTCTCACCTTCATTACATCCACAGAGGAGGCCGCATTCTGAAGTTCCGGTGGACGTGAGCTTAGGGAACACGATTCATGCTCCTAACACTCACCACCACCGCGTGGGCTTTCCCGCCCTCCTCCTCCAGCTTCTCAGAGGTCAAGGGCCTGGCCTCAGCCCAGAAAGCCTGGTCCCATGTTCCGAACACCGCGCCCACCCAGGGGTCCAGTCCTGGCTCTCTCTCTGCCTGGACTTCGGATATTCTAGGCCATGCGGGACCCTGGGTGTGCCCAGAGTCAGTGGAGTCGGGGTGATGGGGACAATGGCACTTCCTCCCGCCCCATGAGCTGGGTATGAACCGCGCAGGACCATGGGGTGACCTCTGGCCGTCAGCATGACCCCCGGGAGGACAGGTGCAGCAAGCAGAATACAGGGGGGCCAGGACACCGAGGTCCCAGCACACCTCCCGCCCGCAGGGGCGTCTGGGCTCTGTTTGCCGTCACAAAACCATGCACTGGAGTTATCGCTGCTGTTCGGCCACTCAGTCGTGTCCGACTCTTTGCAGCCCCGTGGACTGCGCACGCCAGGCTTCCCTGTCCTTCACTACCTCCCGGAGGTTGCTCAAACTCACGACCATCTCGTCCTCTGTCACCCCCTTCTCCCCCACCCCCGATCTTTGCAGCGTCAGGGTCTTTTCCAATGACTGGGCTTAAACCACAGAAGCGTGTCCTCTGGCCGCTGTGGAGGCTAAAAGGCCAAGATCAGAATGCCGGCAGGGTGGGGCACCGGGGAGGTCTCTTCCTGCTTTGCGGATGCCTCCCTCTCAGGGTGTCCTCACGGGGTGAGGGGAGATCTCCACGCCTTCCGGTAAGACCTCCAGCCGTCACATCGGGACCCCACTTAATGACCTCGGTGAACCTTAATTATCTCCTAAATGACTTCGCAATGGGGCTCAGGGCTTCACCTCTGAATCTGAGGGGTGACAATTTAATCCACAGCAGGTGGTGAACGCTGAGGTCTGAGACGGCCCTTTGCAGGAACGGGTAGTGGGAGAGGGGTTGGTGAAAACTAATGGCAAGCGGCCTTGTGTGCGGGTTTGGGGGGCTCGGTGCTAGAGAGCCCCAGCCCACCCCACTCACCTCCACATGGATCTGTTGCTGCCCCCCTTCCCAGGCCCCAGCCAGCCTCAGGGAGAAGAGGCCAGTCTCCTTTCCTTCCTGTGAATTCCCATGGAGGGGCCGGTGGACCTGGCTCACGCCCTAGGCTCGCAGGTGGGACCCCAAGAGTGAACCATTCTGGCCCTTCCATCCAGGGGTCCAGGGCTGCCTGTGCTGACCTTGACTCCACCGGCTCCTTGAGGTCACCAGTAAGGGGCCCGAGGCTCGGAAGGGTGGTCGCCGCGGGGCCCTGCCCCTACCCCAGCATCCTCGAGGACAAGGTGGACTCCCTCCCCACACCACCGCCTGTGTCCGGGCGGGCCCGGCTCCAGGAATCCCTTTGCTGGTCGACCTCCATTTCTGAGCAGCCTGTGGTCACCGCCTCGGGGAGGTGTCCTTGGCTCTTGGCCCCCCAGAGCATTGGATCCCACTTAGCGAAATGGCCCTCCTGCTCTCCCTGAGAAGAGGCGTGGTCCTCTGGATGCCCACAGCCACCAGGAGACAGCCCCTGCCCCACCTGTGGTCACTGTGAGGCTTTGTTGCTATTGCAAGCTAAGAAGGACGAATGCCTGCCTTGCCCCGTGCGTGGGCCCGATTGGCAGCGAGGTCTTCCCCAACCTGTCATCAGTAATTGGGGACAAATTAATATTTACTAAGCAGACTCCCATGAATAGGGGGTGGGCATGAGAAGGCAGGGGGAGGGGCAAGACCAAAAGCTCCTGGCTTTTAACTCCGCGCCCGCCCCCCCCCCCCCCCCAGCAGAAACGTGATCCCGGGCTAATTGTTGGAGCTGTTTTCTCAGCCTCTCCTGCCTGACCCAGCTCCCAGTGCTGCAGTGCCCTCCTGCACCTCCGATGCAGTTGTATACATCAAAGGAGCAGGAGGAAACCTCATAATACCCTACTTCCCTTTCCCCCCTGCCCCACCCAACTCAGGACCAGAGCATCACAGCTCAAGGTCCCGGTGGAGAGGGGCTTTCTAAAGTATTCGAAAGCATCCCACTCTGGCCGCTTCCCCCTTCAGCATCTTGTTTCACCCCCACGGCCCCCGGTGAAGGGAATGTCCCTGCCCCTGTCCTCTGATGAGGGGATGGAGCTCAGAGAGGTTAAGTGAGTGACCCAAGGTCACACAGCAGACCACAAGCTGGAGCTTTGATTCGAAACCAGATTGCATACGTGTCCTGGAGCTGCTGACATAAGGCACTGCAGACCGGGCTGAAAACAACGGGAACGTCTGCTCTCAGCCCCAGAGGCCGACGTCTGAGGCCAAGCTGGGGCTGGGCGCCCTCCTCCGAGCTCTGGGTGGACTCCGTCCTCACCCCTTTCTGCTCCACTGGCCTCCGCATCCTCGGCTCTGGGCTCGCAGTGGCCGCTGCCGTCCCTGTCTGTGGTCACTCGGCCTCCTCCCCGTGTGTGTCCGTGTGTCCGAGTCTCCCCCTGCTTGTGAGGACACCAGGGTTGGTGGAGGGCCCACTCCACTCCGGAGTCACCATATCTTCATAGCATCAGATGTCCAGATCAGGCCAGCCTCACAGGCACCAAAGGTAGGGTGGGCCAGGCCTCGACCCCACTTCCTGGGAAAGTCGCCCTCCCCTGCGGGGCTTCCTCTCACGCTTAAGGAAGTGGTCCAGTCCCACCTTTGGTCTCTGTGAGGCTATGAAGACGGCAAGGCTATGGGGAGACGAAGCAGCAGCAGCCCCTCGAGGCAGCCTGGGTGGGCTTCCCCACGTGAGGGTCCTTCCTTTCCCACGTCCCGGCTGTGGGCCGAGGTGGAGAGGGTGGGCGACATCAGGACCCCCTCCCTGGGGCTGCTCCTGGTGCCGTGGGCAAGATGGGTGGCACGGGACACTCTGAGCCACAGCATCACAGGCCAGGGGTTAAGTGGCTGCCCCGGGGCACACGAGCACTCAGTGGCAGGTCGGACAGGAACAGGGGTCAGCTCACCCCATGCCCAGGGCTGTTTCCAAAAGCAGATTTGGCTGAAAGCTGCCTAGTCCGGGAGATTGCTTCAGAAGGCACTGGAAGCCTCTGGTTGGCCGAGGTTCTGTGAGGCGAGTTCTGCAGACTGGCAGCCTGGTTTCTGCAGCCCCGGGTCCCACCCTGCAGTACAGGGGCTGGGTGTGGGCGCTGCTGGAGCAGGACTTGGGGAGCAGAGGAGGGGACACCACCAGGAGGCTGTTTTCAGCCTCAGCAACGGGGACCTTACAAGAAGCAGAGGTGTCCGGGGTGGGGGTCCCTTGCAGAGGGGTGAGCTCCCCGTCACTGGAGACACTCAAGCTGGTGCCGTCTGCTCTCGGAAGAGCCCTGGAGCAGAGGCCGTTTGGACTAAGTTTCCTGTGAGGCCCTTCACAGCCCAGTGCTGTGATCCTGCGAAGCCTGGGAGGATGGGCTAGGGGCTGAGACCCTGCTTCTCCACCCCAGGCTCTCTCCCAGGCACATCGGGAAGGTGTTACCCTGAGTCCTGGGCACACGCGTGTGAGCCAGGGTGCTTCCTCGGCCTGGTGCCCATGGCTCAGCGCTGGGCCTAGGGGACCGGGGCCGGAGGGGTCGGTCCTCCAGGAAGTGACAATCGGATCAGATGAGCACGTGCTTCAGGACGGAGCCTGAGGTCACTTGATGAGCACCCGGGGAAGACGTGGGGAGGAGCGTCCCGAGCTCACTTCCACGGAGGGGCTGGAGGGCCAGCAGGTGGTGGACCCCAAGGAAGAACCCACGAGGCTACCCTCGCCAGCCACGCCCCTCTTTAAAGACGTGACTTACGTGGGAAGTCAGTCACTTCAGAAGGCACTAGAGGCCTCTGGTTGGCCGAGGTCCTGTGAGGCGAGTTCTGCAGACTGGCAGCCTGGTTTCTGCAGCCCGGGAAGTGCAGGGGCCAAGGCGGGTGCTGGAGGGGGGACCTGGGGACCTAGGAGAGGACACCAGGGGGAAGCAGCTTTCAGCTCGGCGAGGGGGCATTTCAACCCCACCTCCAACCCTCCGTGACCCCGTAGGACCCTGCAGACCCCCGTCGCACTGCCTCTAGACTCTGACCTCTGGACGGACCCGCATCTCGGGCCCCAGGGCCTCTCTCTGCCTGGTCCCAGGCCCGGCCCTGCGAGGAGTCCAGTCCCCCCACTCTCCAGCCGCGATGGGTATCAGGGCACAGGGTCTCCACGGCCCTGCTCACCAGGGTCACGAGCTGGCTGTCACCCCTTCTGCCGTCTGTCTGTCTGTCCGTGTCTCTGTGTCCATCTGTTGACAAGCATCTCTCTTTGCTTCTTGCTAGAAAGAACAAGCAAGCAAGCAAACAGGGCCCTTGGAAGTAGGAGGTTAAGATATAGAACAATGGCAGCAACAGGGACGACAGGGTGAGAGGAGAGGCGGCGGGAGACGAGGCCGGCTCAGACCGGCCGGAAGGGCCCGGGCGGCGGCTGCAAGCTGCCAGCCGCCAAAGCGATGGAGCCACACGGGGATCCCGCAGGAGCTGCTCAGCTTCCTCTGACCCTGACATCCAAGCCAGGGGTGGGGGGCACCCCCACCCGTGCAACTCCCTGAACCTGGGGCCGCCAGCTCAGATGCACCGAGGAGCAGAGCCCCGGCAGGGGGTCAGCACGCTCTCCCCGCCGTGGCCGGAGGGGACGCCCCTCTTCCAGGGTATGGACACGCATGTTCGGGGAGGGGTGTGCGAGGAATGTTACCTGCACCATGACCTGGCCTGTGGTCCCATGCAGGGCACTCCCGGGCTGAGGCCACCCCTGCAGGGGGCAAAGGCTGGTGGATCCCCTCCTGGGCCAGCCAGATCCAGCCCAAGCTCCCCTGGGGATCTCCTAGGGACTGAGAAGTATGAGTTCCCGGCCCCTACTTCTCCCAGTCAGCCTTTTGAGTTCCCCCAAGTGGGCCCATGCCATGCTGGCATCTCAGTTTATCCTCAGTAACCCTCAGGACAACTCTTGGTCGGGAGCATCAGTCCACCTCTAAACATGAATAAACCGAGGCCACCCGATGACCAGGCCCCAGGCCCCAGCTGGTAACTGAAGGAGCCATGTCCTGGCCCAGCTGCCTCCTGACACTGCACTTGGGATGGTCTGACACTGTCTTTTTGCGGAGAAGCTCACTTGAGCATCAAGTCAGCATCAAGGGGAAAAGGTAACAAACGAACCAGCCGGAGATGAAGAGCTGAGATGGGAGGAGACACGGGGAGCCTGGCCCTTCTCCCTGCACCCCCTCCTCCTGACTTGTTGGCACAGTTCAGGACACCCACCCCAGCTGGGGGACCCGGGGGTGGGGGGCACTTCACACACCGGGGTTTTGAAGCTGGCAGGAGGGGACCAGAGCTTATCTTACTGGAGTCTGCCTGCCACCATCCAGACCGCCTCCTGCCGGTTCCCAGGCTCAGGCCACCACACTACCCCGCTTCCAGCAGAGAAGAGAGCCCTCTGCGGAGATGATGGACATTACCTGGTCCAGTGGGCAACTGACATATCCCTGCCTGTCCTCGTGACCAACATTGCCATATCATCCACTCAGGAGGCCCTTGAAAAATCCCTGCCCCTTTACACCACTGTGAGTCCATCCTACACCCTGTGACCCATCGGTCGCCCAGAGCATTGAACCACTTAGACTCTGCCAGGAGGAACAGTGGCCGCTCTGTCCCCAGCCCCACGCCCGTTCCTCCCAGAGGAATCCCCCTCCTCCAAGGACACACAGCTCTTGACCCCAATTCCCACCAAAGCGCACCCTTTGGTCTGCCTCGTGACTTGAGCCCCAGACTGTCACCCCGGGCTTGAACCAGACCCCCCCAGTGACCATGGTCAGCAGAGGGCAGGCGGCCGCTTCCCTCCTGGCTGTGTTCCAGGGCAGAAGAAAGGGCTGGAGCTCCATGAGCACCTACTAAGGGCCCCCTGAGCGAGATCCAGATGCTGAAGCACTTAAGATGGGCTCACGGGTAAGATTTCACAGTTCCGGCCCCAGGAAGATTTCTACCGCAGAAATTTTTTCTTTGCACTCACCCAGAAGATGATAAATGAACCAGCAAAGGGTGTCGCCGTCACCACAGCCAAGGCAGGAAACACCCCTCGCCCCTGCTTCTTCCCCGTGCCCTTCTGCCGCTGGTCTTGGCGTTTGCTTTTCGTGCTGAGAACACTTAACACGAGACACGCTCTCTCAGCAAATGCCGATGAGGCCGGAGCCGCGTTTTCCACTAGAGGCGCGCTGTGCGGCCCCTCTCAAGCCCACTCCTCTGGGAACCGAACTCTGCACCCTGGAATGACCCCTCCCCCGGCCCCTCCCAGCCCGGGCACCCTCCTCTCGGTGTCTGCTTCCCTGAGTCCGTCTGTCCTTCGACCCCACAAGTAGGCGGCATCGTGCAGTCTGTCCCGTGCCTGCTTTATCTCACTCCACGTAATCTCCTCCAAGCCCATCTGTGTTGCCACAAACGAGACTTCTCTTTAAAATTCTTCTTCAAGGCAGCATAGCATTCCCTCGCGTGTCCGTAGAGTGCTTTCTCTATTCCTTCTAGCCAGTCGGGTTGTTCCCGCGCCTTGGCTATCGTGAATAATGGTCCAGGAACGTGGCTGGGCAGGTTCATGTTTGAGACACTGCTTTAGGTTTACACCCAGAGGTGTGTGGCTGGGTCATATTAGACTTTTCATTTTTAAATAAATATTTATTTGTTTATTTGGCTGCCCCAGTCGTGTGGGATCTAGCTCCGTGACCAGGGTTTGAGCTCTGGCCCCCTGCACTGGAAGTATGGGGTCCTGGCCACTGGACCACCAGAGAGGCCCTTATTTTTCATTTTAAGGGGACTCTGGACACCCTGCACAGGGTCTGCACCGTTTTACAGTCTCACCAACAGGGCACAAGGGCTCTAGCTTAGGTGAAAGTTACTCCTGCCTCCAAGAGGGCTGGGCACAGCTGAGGGGTTTTTCCAGGCTGCAGGGGCAGGAAGTGGGGGACTGGGATCTGTGTCCGGAGCCCCTGGGTCCTCCACTTTCCCTTCCATGGACCTGGGGCTGTGCCCCCGGCCTGAACCGAGCTATCTGTGGGGCAGGGTGTCTGTGGGCAGAAGGACAGGCAGGAGGGGCAGGCGCTGGGGGCTGTCCCCTGCCAGGGACCCCACTCAGGGTCGGGGTGGGCACACAGCTGCAACGGCTGCATCACCTCATCTCCTCCTTGCTTCCTACCCCCGTGCCCCCATCTCTCTCCTTTCCAGGGGTAGTGACAAGTCCTCCAAGTCCTGTGTGGCCTGGAGTCCAGGGCCCAGGGAGACTCTCTAAAGTGGGATTTCCTGCCTCACATTGCCACCCCGACGACACCCCCACCCATCCACCCCCAAATCAGGAGAAGGCAGTTCAGAGACTCAGCTTGTTGTTAAGGAACTTCCCCAGCCAAGCTCAGGACACGCTGAGCACAAGTTCCCCTTCTTGAGGGTCTAGAGTAAAGGGCAGAAGCTGGATGGCATCCCAGGGACTTTGGGGAGCAAGCTTCGGGGTCCTCAGGGAAAGAACTTGTCCTTAACATCTCACCCAGCGACCCTCTCTCTCTTGCTCACACGTACACACAGAGTCGCCGCTTTCAAGACAATGCTTTTAAAGCAGACTCTGTATCAGAGAAATGGTGGCCCGTGTGAGTATGATCTGACTGAATCAGACAAGATCGCATCCGTGTCCCCTCCCCCGCCCCCGGGTTGTCGGGAGCCCCGAACACCCTGGGAACCAGCAAGCGCCAGCTTTGAAAGGTTAAGGCAGACGCGTCTAAACTGCACACCTCCCCCCCACCGCAACCCCAAGTGTAGCCAAGCCGGCCTCCTCCTTAGAAAGAGGAATTCGATCAAATGTTAATCCTCTCCACATGTAGAATATTCCAGATAGCCCCGAGCTCTGAGTGCCTTTTGAACTTGTGAACAGAAATTGATTCAAGGTGACGAATTTGTAATCAGTTTATGATTGATGGGCCGCGTTTCCAGAGAGGCAGCTCGGTGTCCGCCCCCCCGCCCCCCCACCCCGCCCGGGGAAGCAAATGTGTTTCACTTTATCTCGCCCCATCCCGGGGCCCGGAGGACCCGGAGAAAGAAAATAAAGTCAACTGCAATATTTAACTTGTGTTAGAACAGATGCCACTTCATTAGGGGATCCAAGGGAGGAAGCGCTAAAGCAGAGCTTTGGGCTCGCCCTCCCGCCTGGATAGGGGGCAGATCGGATGTTAAACTATTAGTGTGATTAGGTGAATAATGACTTTGGAACTAATTTCGCTGGATTGGAAAGAGAGCAGGACAGGGCGAAAGCAGAAACATCTGCTAGAATATTCTAATTTCA
The DNA here is from genome assembly GCF_003369695.1 of Bos indicus x Bos taurus. Classification (NCBI taxonomy): domain Eukaryota; kingdom Metazoa; phylum Chordata; class Mammalia; order Artiodactyla; family Bovidae; genus Bos; species Bos indicus x Bos taurus. Next base: position 114,299,643 of record NC_040081.1, on the reverse strand, counting down.
AAGGGTAATTGCGGAAGGCCAGCTCCGGGCCCCCTTCCTTCTCTCCCTTTCTCTTTCTTTCCTTTCTTTTTGTTAATCGAAACTGCCTTGAAGTGACTTTTGAGTGCAGCCCTAGCAAAGTTCAGATGGAAAGTTCTCAGGGCAGAAGCCCAGGGGACTGCCAAGCAGGCTGGCCCAGGGCCCCAGGAAGCCACTCAGCCGTCAGCCCGCGTCGAAGCTGCTCCCTGAGCGCCTTCAGGGCAGCAGGCAGTGGCCTTGAACTTCTCAGGCCGGGCTACCTCTGGGATCTGAGGAAAACCTTAAACCACGTCCGTTCCATTTGAGAAAAGAACAGGCTCGCGGCATGAAAGCCTCTGGGGCAGGTTCACAGACCCCTGCGAGGGCATCATTTCCAGCCATCCTTTCTCTGCGGTCACCTTGGCTCCCCTTTCTGTCTGCGGGCAGTGGGGTGCTGAGGAAACCGGGCTCCAAACCAAAAGAGCAAACCCTGGTTTGTAGCATCTGCCAGTGCCCGTGGTGTAAACGCCCCTCCAAGGCCAAAGTCAAGCCACCGACTCGAGGTCACGGAGCTGACGTCGCTGGGACGGGATGGGCATGTCCAGTTCTTGCTGGCCCGAGCCACCTCTGCATGCCAGTGTTCCCCACCACCGGGAGCACACTTCCTGGGCCTTCCCCGCCTGAGAAGCGTCCCCAGCTCTCCAGGGTCAGCCCCCTTGCTCCCAGGCTGTGTCGGGCCTCTTGAGGCTTGGGCTCCCCTGTCCACAGGGCTCCTCCGCCTTTTTCCCCTGCCCAGCAGTCACGTGCTCCAGCTTGCCGAGTCGCCCCCAGCTACATCGTCCTCCTCCTCCCTTTCTGTCTTTACTTTCATCCTTTCACCAACCAGCTCTGAATGGCTGCTCTGTGCTCCACATCGGGGTGATGGGACAGACCTGGCCCCTGGCCTCACAGACCTCATGGCAGAGTGGATGGACAGACCTCATCGGGAGATAACAGGAGGGCCCGAGCTGAGGATCCTTCGGGAAAGGGAGGTTAAAGGGCCTAATCCGATGGCGGGGGCTATGGAAGGCTCCTGAGGGTAAGCAGGTTTGAGCCGAGCCCGGGCAGGAGAGCATGAACGGCAGAGAAGGAGGGCGGGTGGTTCTCTGGGCAGAAGAAGGTTTGTCCAAAGGTCCTAGGGTGAGCTCAGGTCATCACTGACATCAGACCCTTACGGGGCAGGCAAGGGGGCCATGCCAGCAAGGTCGCCTCCTTCAGGGCCTCCTGGGGGAGGGCCCAGCCGGCCTCTGTCCTCAGGACAACAGGAGATGCAGGGCGATTTTGATTGTAAATTAAAGGTCATTTTTGCAAAGGTGACACGTACACAGGGCAGAGTCCAAAGGGCGGCAGGGAGAACAAGCGCGCCCTCCTGACCGCGCAGCCCAGCCTGGTGCCCCTAGGCCAGCCTCCAGGACAGTGCCGCCTCCTCCCCAGGCCTGCACCCCGCGGGTCCAGTCACTGCAAACGCTCCTGCAGAAACCCGCCCCCACGGCGCCCTCTGCTCCTGGCTTTCCTGGCCTCATGTACCCATGTGTGTCTGTGTGTGTCCGTGTGTCTGGATGTGTCTATGTCTGTGTGTGTGTCCGTGTGTCTGGATGTGTCTGTATGTCTGTCTGTATGTCTGTGTGTCTCTCTGTGTGTCTGGGTGTGTCTCTGTGTGTATGTCTCTGTCTGTGTATCTGTATGTCCGTCTGTGTGTTTGTCTGTATGGACCTGTGACTGTGTGTGTCTGTGTGACTGTGTGTGTGTGTGTGTGAGTCTCTCTGTGTGTATGTCTGTGGGTGGGTGTGTGTGTGTGTACATGTGCCCATGCAATCCTGCTCCAACGTATCTCAGAGGGTACAGCAGGACGGAGCTCAGGCTCCAGCATGGATACATACCAGCCCAGCACCTTCCTGATCCCCTCTGTCTTCTCCCTGCTGTGGACCAGGTCCGATGCCAAGCAAGGTGGGGGCAGGGAGGGGCCTTTGGAGATGCTCCCTGGGGACTAACATCCAAGAAGCACCAAGGTGGATGCCTCTGTGTTCCAGGCAAGGCCGGAAGGCCCTCGGCAGGCTTGTTTCAGCTTCTAGAAGGTCAGCAAGCATTAAATGAACACCTGCTGTGCCCTGGGTATGGAGGGGAGATGCAAGCAGAAAACGCAGCCTCCAGCCCCCAGAGCAGAGGCTCCCAGACGAGGGCAGCATGCGAGCTGGGAAAGATGGACCCAGGGAAGGTCTGGATGTGTCAGAAGGAGCTGAGGCTGTAGGCCTGGGCCTGGCCCATGGCTGGGCAAATCATCGCTCCTCCCCAGGTCCCCAGGACAGCAGCAGGAGACTCTCTGAGACCCTCCATCTGTGGGAAGGGGACACTGTGAGTGTGTGGGGGACTGAGAACGGGGAAGTGGGGGGACACCCATCCTGCTTGGGGGGTTGAGGGGGGCGACTGTGGGGTCCTGGAGGCGAGGCCCCCCAGGACGCATGGAGCATCTGCACAAACTGTGAACTCTTGACAAGCAAAGCCCTGAGACTGCTTGTTTAATTAACTTTAAAACTTTGATTTAATATTTTTTTATTAATGTAGGAATTAAAGAGCCTCTTGATGAGGAGAGTGAAAAAGCTGACTTAAAACTCAACATTCAGAAAACTAAGATCATGGTATCCGGTCCCATCATTTCATGGCAAATAGATGGGGGAGAAGTGAAAACAGTGACAGACTTTATTTGTTTGGGCTCCAAGATCACTGCAGACAGTGACTTCACTGCAGACAGTGACTGCCGCCATATATTGAAAGACGCTGGATCCTTGGAAGAAAAGCTATGACAAACCTAGACAGTGTATTAAAAGCAGAGACATCATTTTGCCAACAAAGTCTGCATAGTCAAAGCTATGGTTTTTCCAGTGGTCATGTATGGATGTGAGAGTTGGATTATGAGGAAGGCTGAGCACCAAAGAATTGATGCTTTTGAACTGTGATGTTGGAGAAGACTCTTGAGAGTGCCTTTGACAGCAAGGAGGTCCAACCAGTCCATCCTAAAGGAAATTGACCCCGAATATTCATTGGAAGGACGGAGACTGATGCTGAAGCTGCGATACTTGGGCCACTTGTTGTGAAGAGCCAACTCACTGGAAAAGACCCCGATTCTGGGAAAGACTGAGGGCAGGAGGAAAAGAGGGTAACAGAGGATGAGATGGTTGGATGGAATCATCGACTCAATGGGTGTGAGTTTGAGCAGACTCCAGGAGATGGTGGAGGACTGGGAAGCCTGGCGTGCTGCAGTCCATGGGTCACAGAGAGTCAGACATGACTGAGCGACTGAACAACAACCCAGTATAGTTCCCTCTGTTATGGAGTAAGACCTTGTTGCTCATCCATTCTATATATACTAGCTTCCTGGAGAAGGAAACGGTAAGCCATTCCAGTATAGTTGCCTGGAAAATCCCATGGATCAAGGAGCTTGGAGGGTTACACTCCTTGGGGTTGCAAAGAGTCAGACACGACTTAGGGACTGAGCACGTACGTTAGCCTGAATCTGCTCACCCCAAACTCTCTAAACCAAAGGATATATGCAACCGTTTTGGAAAACAATTACCACATGACTCAGCAGATTCCAGAGAAATGAAATATACATCTACCCAGAAACTTGTACATAAATGATTAGAGCAGCATCACTTTAAATGAATAAGTTTTGTAGCCAAAGAAAAAGCCACAGCCAAAAAGGAGAAATCATCCCAATGCCCATGCACTGATGGAAGGGCCTGCAGGGAAGGGTATGTCCACGCAGGGGCTGCTGTGTGGGGCTGCATGCTTGCCACAATGTGGATGACCCTCAGAACGCCATGCTTGGTGAAAGAAGCAGACACAGGAGGCCATACATTCTACTCATGTCTACCACGTGTCCAGACAAGGAATCCTCCTGAGACAGTGCGCGGACCAGCAGTTGCTGGGCTGGGGGCGGGAGGGTGGAGCTGAGGGGTAGCAAGAGGCGGGGGCTTCTTCCGAGGGGACGAGAACGCTGTGATGCTGAGTCGTGACAGCTGCATCTGTTTACACTATACACCCCTGAGGCTCTCCTCGGGCCCATTTCCCAGGCAGGTAAGTGGAGGCTGACGGGTGCCGGTGGCTTGCTCAAAGCCACAGGGATGGTGGGGGTGGGGAGGGGATCACTCTGCAGTGGGAGGAGCGTGGGGCTGGATGGGGAGCAGGTTCGTAGGCCAGGGTGGTGAGCGGGTTACGGAGCTGGGCGGTGGACAGGCAGGCCCTGGAGTGAGGGGTTAGAGCCCTGACCGCCACCTCCTGCCCTGCCCACAGGCCCTCCTGCCCCGCCCACAGGCCCTCCTGCCCTGGGCCCCACCCCTGCTTCACAGCTGTGGTCCTGACCGTGTCCACAGCCCAGACTCCAGCAGCGAGCCGGGTCTGGTGCTGATGACCAGCACATCCCGGGAAAGTGGACAAACAAGCGAACATGGGGGACAGCGAGGTGTCCGCACAACTCGTTCAAGGGCGCTACTGCCGACAGTAAACGGGATGCTGTGAGTAGCTCTGCTGGGACGACTTCAGACGCCAGGACTGTGCTGAGAAACCAGGAGTGTGGGCATCCGGGGAATGAAAGGAGCACTGATCAGGGCTGCAGGGGTGGAGGCTTGGCTGCAGCAGCCCTGAGGGCTCCCTGGGGGAGGAGGCACTTGATCTGGGGAGACAGATGGGGTGCCAGCCACCTCACTCCCCAGAAAAGAGGAAAGGGGAGAGTCTGTGACCCTAGGAAGGACATCCCTTGGCCACCCCCCACCGCCGACACCTCTCAAGCTGGCCATTTGCGCATAACCACTTCCAGCCACCAGGCCCTTAGAGGGACCTGTCGCTCTCAGACCTGAGTGTGTGGCCTCTGGGAGGAAAGGGCAGGCGTCTGGGAGGACAGCACATAAGTGCTCCTTGCGCCCTCCCCCCTACTCAGGGTTGTAGCTGTTTAAGTTGCCATTGATTTTTTTAATTGGATTTTAAATGGTTTAGAAAAAAAAATCTTTCTCTTCCTTCATTTAGAAAGTGTTTGCATTGCCAGTGTGGAGGACTGTGGGGGTGGGAGGCAGGGGAGGGAGGGAGGCGAAAAGGAGTGGGGGGGCCGTGAATCTGCACCAGCTGTGAGCAGAGGTGGTGCCTCCATGCCTGAGCACATGTGTGTGCATATGTGTGAGTGTACATACGTGTGTGCATGCATGTATGTGTGTGAGTGTGCATATGTGCGTGCGTGCATGTGTGTGTGTGCACGCATGTGTGAACTGTGTGCCTATGTGCACACACAGGAGTCTGCATATTGTGCGTGCGTGTAAGTGTGTGAGCATGCGTATGTGTGTATGTAGGTGTGTGTGCGTGTGTTTGTGCATGTATGTAAATGTGTGTGCACATGCATGTGTGCATGTGCGTGAGTGTGCATAGGTATGTATGTGTGTGTAGGTGTGTGCATAGTGTGTGCATGTATGTAAATGTGTGACTGTGCAAACGTTTGCACACACAGGAGTCTGCATATTGCTTGAATGTGTATGTATATATTTTTGCTTGCACATATGCACATATATCGGAGAAGGCAATGGCACCCCACTCCAGTACTCTTGCCTGGAAAATCCCATGGACGGAGGAGCCTGGTAGGCTGCAGTCCATGGGGTCGCTGAGGGTCGGACATGACTGAGCGACTTCACTTTCACTTTTCACTTTCATGCATTGGAGAAGGAAATGGCAACCCACTCCAGTGTTCTTGCCTGGAGAATCCCAGGGACGGGGGAGCCTGGTGGGCTGCCATCTATGGGGTCGCACAGAGTCGGACACGACTGAAGCGACTTAGCAGCAGCAGCAGCATGCACATATATGTACAAGCATGTGCATACATGACTGAGGTAGAAAACGCCTAAGCGCGGGGATCCCTCCCCTCCTCCCCGGGAACCCCGTCCTCGTTTTCTCGAGGCCCTCGCCACTGTTGAGCGTAGGTGATGAGGACGCTCCACGCTGCTGTCCTCCCTACCAGGCCAGGTTGGCGTTATTTCCTGTCACTGACTTCACGGAGAAGGAAGCCAGGCCCCGAGAGGGCAGACCGCTTTCCTGAGGCCCCACAGTGGCAGGTGGCCCAGGGCCAGGAGCCCCCAGACCTCAGGCGCCTGGGCTCCCTGCACCCCTCGCCCTGGCAGGTGTGGGGGCTTCCCTGAGCCCCTCCCCACCCGTGGCATTCCCGGGCTGCCCCCCAAGGCGCTGCAGCCCCTTTGAAGCTGGCCCTTGAAGTCTGATGAGGCATGACCCACTTCTTGCTGCGTCTCCTTTGCAGGGTCCCAGCGGTGGTAGAGTTGCCTCTGTCTTCAAGGAAGCAGCCTGCATCTCCTGGTGGGGGAAGGTTCCTGGGCCCTGGAGGCCAAAGTCTGCAAGTCGCCAGCAACAGTCCTGGGCCCGGTATAGGGCAGCTGGGCTCAGGCCGACCATGGGCCACCCTGCTGCCACCCACCTGCTGACCACTCCCCTCTCAGTGCCCCCTCCATCACCCTGCCGACCTGGCTCCTGACCCCGCTCCCCACCCAGTCTGTACTGGGGTCAGCGGTGAGACAGGTCAGCCCTCGGTTTGGAAGAGCCTTCTGCGACCCCTCGCTCTGGGGCTCCTCCCCTCTTCTGAGCCTGCCCTCCTCCAAAGCTCACCGGGCCTGGGTCCCCCTCCCGCGTCTCTGCTGCTGCTACTCTCCCTCCTGCCCTCCACCTGCCTCTGGGGCTGGCAGGTCCTTGGGGCTCCAGGCCAGCCCCTCCCCACTCATCTCCCCACTCACCTGGGTCTGTCTCAGCCCTCTCAAGACTCCATCTCGCTTCTAGAAGGCTCTGTGAGCTCCAGCTGTCTCCTGGGCTCTTCTACCTGGAGGCTCCATTGGCCACACACCCTTACCAAGGCTAAAACAGAACCACCTCCCCCACTGAGCCTCCATACCTGTCGCTGCCCCCAGCCTCCAGAAGGCGTCTCCAGCTACCTTGTCCCCTTGCGCTCCCTCCCTGCACCCCTGCCCCCGTCATCTAACCGGCCGCATGAGTCCCGGGGCCCCATCCCCTGTGGCAGCTCTTGGGTCCCCGTCTCAGCCGCCCCTCCCAGGTCTTCCTGCTCCCATCAGCCCCGTAATCCATCCTCCAGGCACTCTGGCCACTGTGAAGTCCATAGTAGACCAACACTCTGCTGACAACTAGAAAAAGCAATTTTTAAAGATACATTTGGAGGCATCAAAGTGCCCCAGGCAACTAGGCCTTGAGATACCAGAGCTCAGATAGATGGACTGAGAGCCGTGAGTCCAGCACGAGGCAGTTTTCCTTGAAAGTGAAGTGTAGTCGCTCAGTCGTGTCTGACTCTTCGTGACCCCATGGACTGCAGCCTGCCAGGCTCCTCCATCCATGGGATTTCCCAGGCAAGAGTACCAGAGTGGGCTGCCACTTCCTTCTCTGGGGCATTTGCCAAATCGTCAGGCTGCTCAGGAGAAAAGACACCAAGAAGACCAGGGCTGGGTGTCAGTATCGCAGTCCAGAGGAGAGAAAACAGGATGTTCCCAGTTACCCAAAGAGCAGGCGTCCCAGACAACGCCTCAAGTCTTCATTGGGGACCCTCGGAGGGACCCAGTCTGGGAGTGAGGTGAACCTGAGGGGAAGGCAAGGCTTGGGCAGACTGTAACCCAGCTTGATACCAGCTCACCCCCTGAGCAAGTTCCAGTTATTTGCCCCTGCTCACCTCTCAGAAGATGAACAACAGCCTTCTCCAAGGAACAGAGCACCGTTCAGAACCTCTACAATTTGTTATTCATGGTGTTTCTCATTTAATGCAAAGTTAACGAACAAAATGAGAAGCAGGGTCAAGAGAGAAAACAGAAGCTAGAAACAGACTCATGGATGACCCGAACGCATGGTAATAGGGTCACAACAAACATAACTGTGATTGATACGTGCAAGAAAAGAAGGAGAGTCTCAGCAGAGAAGAGGCGTCTGTAAAGAGCAGTCGGTGGAGCTTGAGGAACTAAAAAGTCTAGACAGAGAAACTAAGAGCTCAGGGGATGGATCACGGGCGCAGAGGGCAGAGCAGAGGGACGGTCGGACAGATTGCAAATCGGGGGAGAAGAGGCCCTTCAGGCGGAGTCCAGAGGGCCAGAGGGTGGGTGTTACAGACCAGAGAGAAGACCGTATGGGGAAGGCCGAAAAGGCCAGACTGAGCCCTGGGCAGGCATCACAGGCAGGGAAGGAGACGAAGAAGAAGGAAGACAGGAAGGGGTAAGGGCTGGGAATTGTCCACGGTGGGAGGAAGTGCCAGTCACAGATTCAGGAAGCCTGCAGAGCCCCAAGAAGAATGGATACGCAGGATGTTTGTCTTCCTCTGTTGCTTTGCTGCATTTGGCATGACCGTCTCTAGGCCCATCCATGTCGCTGGCATCGTGTCACTTTTTACGGCTGAGTAGTATTCCACCTATATGTATACACCCCACATCTTATTTATCCATTCCTCTGTCCGTGGACACTTACTTAGGCGGCTTCCACGTCTTGGATATCGCCCCCTGCCCCTGCTTCTGCTCTGCAGCTTGGCTCCCTGACCGCCTGATGCTCCTCCCTCGGTCACCCCTCTCTGCAGCGTCGGTAGCTCTCTCAGGCACCCCTGTGCTACGCAGCTGGGCCCCGAGCCCTTGCTCTCCAACTCCCCTGCCAGATGGCCTGGACTTGGCATCCAGCAGGGGCTCCATGAGTGACCGTGCACGGGCTGAGGACGAGCCCATGAACAGCGCTGGGAACTCAGAGCCACAGACACGTGGGCAGCTGCCGCCGCAGCGAGGCTTCCCCCAGAAGCCCTCCTGCGTCCTCTTCACTTTCACACAGAGACACGAGGGCACTGGCATTCCAGGTCCTCTTCCTCTTGGTGTGCCCCCTCCTGCCACTGAGTGCCCGTCACACACACTGGCATCCAGAGCGACACAGGCTGCAGAGCTCACCTCCTTCCGCTGCTCCACCTTACAGATGCGGGCACGGTGGCCCACCCCAGAGGAGATCCGCCTGCCGGGGGTTACGCCAGGTCCCAGCTTGTGACTCAGGACCCTGCGTGACCGCCCCAATTTTACCTGCGCGGCCGACCGTCCGGTACTGAGAGTGATGCTGCTCTCAGGGCAGGGGGGACCCGTCAGGCTTCCCAGAAGACGAGTGCAGCTGGTCACTGGACCAGCACCCCGGGCTCCTGATGGTGGGAGGTGGGCTTGGGGGCTGTGCTGATGACTCAGGGAGATCACAGGTGGTCTGGGGACAGGTGAGTAACCCCCACCGTCCCCCAAGGGACACAGGAGGATTTGTTCATCAAACAAGCTGCTGGGTGAACACAGGGGGCCAGGGGTTGGGATCCCTCGGGTGAGCTCAGACAGCTCACCCGGCGCTGGGGGAGGCAGGAAGTCTGTTGGGGCTCCTCTGACACCACGGCAGACACCCACTGTTTACATTCACTGCAGATGCAGCACTGCAAGGGTCGGTACCATCCCCGTCTCACAGATGAGGCAACTGAGGCCCAGGGAGGCTAAGGTTGAATCTGTGGTTGCACACTTGGTCTGAGACAGAGCTGGATGATGAGCCCAGCGATGCCACACTCCAAGGGCACCCTTTTCTGCAGCATCAGTGAGCTGAGGGCCCGAGGGGCATCCCCAGCCTTGCCCCCAACCCCAGAGGCCCAAACGCACTTACGGGCTCCCAGCAAGCCCTCTGTCTGGGTGCCTGGGCTCCACGGGTGTCCTGCCTCCCTTCGTCTGCTTCGTTCTTAACTCCTGACCATCCTTTAAGCCTCAGAGCACGTGTCCAGAAGGCTGGCCCCAAGCACGGGCCAGGGACCCCACGCGCTCACTGGCTTCCCCGCAGGACTGGGCGGCAGAGGCCAGCCCGGGTCCCTCTGCCGGTCGGTCCCCTGTGTGTGGCTGTGCCCTCCCTGGGGACGAGCCTTGTTCAGCCACCCCTGGTCCCCAGCACCCCACCCCCGGCCTGGCTCATAGTAGGTCCTGGAGAACGCCTTTGAAATGATCAAGTCTTCCAAAACAGGATGCCTTTCCACCACTCATGGGTCATCTGCTTCTTACCTGTTCTCAAGGCATGCACAAGCACTCACACACATGCGCGCACACACACACACACACACACGCTAAGCATAGCATCCAGTTATAAACACGATCTTCTAAAAACATGAATGAATGGCATTCCTTTTTCAGTGAAATCAGCTGGGTTTGTTGAATTGATTTTGTCATTGTTCTGGGTGAGAGACAGGAGACTCAAATCTTAGGTTGCTGCCAAGAATACATTCCTTCTTGCATTTGGGGGAATCATTTCACAGAGAATGGAAGGGCAGAGTTGTGATGAGGGCACCCAGCCCTCTGAGCACTGGGGTGTGGTTGGGGGGACTGGCCCAGGGCCACACAGCAGGTCAGATGGAGCTGGACTGGAAGCTAATAAATAGCACCCTCTCCCTGACAGCCACACCAGGGAAAATCTAAGTCATTATGGGAATAAAAATATGAATGTAACCTCTCAATTAAGGGAATCTTTCATTGCTAATGTGCATCAATGAGAGAAATTATAGAATATGTTGCAAGTCAAGCCCAAGAAGCTATTATAAGACAGGAGATGGTGGACAAGCCTTTAAACCTCGCCTTACAGCATTACAGCAACAGGCATGCTTCCCTGGTGGCTCAGACGGTAAAGAATCCGCCTGCAATGTGGGAGACCTGGGTGCGATCCCTGGGTCGGGAAGATCCCCTGGAGAAGGGAATGGCAACCCCACTCCTGTATTCTGGCCTGGAGAATCTCGTAGGGTTGCAAAGAGCTGGACACGACTGAGCAACTAACACTTTGACTTTGCAACGTTGAGAGGAAATGGTTAACCGATGGGATCTGCCAGGCAGAACGCGCGACACCTAGTGGTCACACGGAGGAATGCCGGCCGGAGGCACCGGAACGAGCCAGGGTCCACGCAGTGGCAGGTGTCCTGGCAGCTGCTGCTGCTGCAGCTAAGTCGCTTCAGTCGTGTCCGACTCTGCACGACCCCATAGACGGCAGCCCACCAGGCTCCCCCGTCCCTGGGATTCTCCAGGCAAGAACAGTGGAGTGGGTTGCCATTTCCTTCTCCAGTGCATGAAAGTGAAAAGCGAAAGTGAAGTTGCTCAGTTGTGTCCTACTCTAGCGACCCCATGGACTGCAGCCCACCAGGCTTATCCGTCCATGGGATTTTCCAGGCAAGAGTACTGGAGTGGGGTGCCATCGCCTTCTCCTGGCATAGGACCCTTTAAATACCGACGATAGAGACAGCCCTCCCACAGATCACCGACTTCCCTTCCCTTAATTCTCTCTTTGTGTGTGTGTGTGTGTGTGTGCGGTTGTAGAGAGACACACACAGACACAGCAGAGAATGTGTGTGTGTGTGTGCGCGCGCGTGCAGAGATGGGGGAAGGAAGACTAGGTAGACGCTGGGAGAGGATCTTGGGCTCAGTCTCACCCCCGGCCCTTCTGCTCGAGCTCATCCTCCTTCACCCTCACACATCCTGGAAACTCTCACACAGCGGGAAGAGGATAGACTATCTCCCCACCCAGTTCAGGTCTGGCTCCTCCGCTGCGCCCCACCCCAGCCCCACCAAGAAGCTTCATGGCCCTAGACTCCCTGCAGAGTCTCAGCCTCAGTCTCCTCCTCAGTGAAATGGGCACACAGGCCTCCTCCCAGGGTTTGCATGAGAGGCAGATACAGCAGCACCTGGACCATGCCCGGCAGAGCGTGGGGGTGTGAGTGGCCCCTCCAGGAAAGGGACCAAGAGGGTCACCCGGTGTGGCTGGCCGTGCTGACCTCCAGCCTGTGTTTCACTGGATCTCTCGGGGGGTGGAGATTTCAAAACTGCTACCATATCTCATACACCCCTCTTGGTTTCTTAACACCCCGTTCTCTGCCCATCATCAGCTATACTTCTCTGTCACCTCCAGTATCTCCTTCTCCACCAGCCCCTCTTCCCCATCACCGCCCTCCTCCGTCACCTCCTCTTCTCCATTTCCGCTGCAAGCTCGTTCCCTTGTGCCCACTGCAGCTGCAACTCCTCCAGGCTCTGTCCCCAGCTGTCTGACTTTTTCCCCTGTGCCCTGGGTCCTGGAATCTGTCCTTACCCACGACTTAGCCGCCACCTGCGTTGGCGGCTCCAAACCTGTGTCTCTAGTCCAGGCCTGTCTTTGGAACCCCAGTGCCCACACACCACAGAATGCACGTGTTCTGTGGGTGTCCCAGGGGCTCTCACTCAGTCCCTGCCCAAGTCCCCTCCCCACCTGCTAACCCACCTCGAAAGTCCCCGCCTCCTCTGGGGCCCCCTCTCCATCATCCTGTACCACCCTTGACCCACTCACACCTCCTGGAGCTTGCCCAGAGACTGGCCAATGCCCTGCAGCCCTGGCACTACCCTGGAGCATCTTGTGGGGCCAGCCATGGACGAGGCGCTTGGGAATGCTGAACCCAGCACATCCACACTTACAGCTGGTAGTGGAGGACCCTGGCCCGGACGTGGCAGCGACCTGACCAAGTTCGCCAGGGTCAGGCCCAGGCTGACCCCTCCCCCAGACCTAGACCCTTGCCCACTACGTGTGTGGTTGATTGTCTTCTCATCGGGTTCAGAGAGGGGTCATGGCTGCCATATGCCCTGTTTGATCAAAGATGATCGCCATACTTTGGTCCGGCTCCTTCACAGGAATTGCATCAGCAAAGCACCTTCTCTCCTCTCAACTCATCTCTGTGTGTGAAATGATGCCTTTGTTGTTGTTAATAACTCTCAATTCAGAATTACTCATGCAAAGGGCAGGATAAACTAGATGGAGCTGTGTGAGCCTGGCCTTCACCTGGTTCTCACAGCAGGAAGGCCTGGGAACCACCAGCGGGCTCCCCGTGTGCCCCAGGGGTAGTGGGGGCCTTGCCTGTGTCAAGGGACTGGTAGCAGGCATGAGGACCCAGCCCCAGGCCTCATCCTAAAGCCCAGGCCCACCCCGCCCTGCAGCAAGCCGCCCGTCCTCCTCAGAGAGCGGGAGCGTCTCTTGCCGAAGAATCACCCAGGGCCCCCAGACTTGGATGGGGAGGAACAGAATGGGGCCCCTTTGGAGGGGGCTTCTGAGCAGGAAGGGGGTCCCTGCACAGGCTCAGCTCTCCATCCAGGTACCCTCCTTTGGAGCAAGTGGCTGAGCTCACGGCAGAGTCTCAGGCTCTACCCGGAATGAGAGCACGTGATGAAATGGACACAGAGCTGCCACCCCACGTCTGCCCGGGGCCGCCGGCACCCTGGCCCTTCTGCACCCTTCTCCTCCCAGCAGCCCCGGAGCGGGTACCTTCCTCCCAGACAGGGAGGCCGGGAGCTGCAGCCCCCAGAGGGACAGGACCTGTGGAGGGAGGGGGCCAGGTGGAGCCTGCCTTTCTCCCTGCCCGGTCCAGTCAGGCTCTCCACCTGCCACTTACCACCCACCTGCAGCCTTCTTTACGTCGGAGCCCCAGGCTGCCCTGCCACCCTCCCCACCTCTCCGTCGAACCTCACACTCCGTCCCTGAGTTCTAAGTCCTCTCTGCTCCTGGAGGGGCCGTCTGAATGTGCCCCTGTGGCTGGCAGCATCTCCCTGTGATCTGGGAATCCGTCCCCCTCCCCGTCTTGGCTCCACCCCAGCAGTGCTGTCACAGCACTGGGCAGCCCGGCATCCTGCCCCCGGCATCAGTGGCTCTGTGCTCCCCAGTTGCCACCTCCCTGTCCACCTGCCTCCACTCCTGGGGGGTCCAGCAAGGGGCAGCAGATCGGGGGGGGACCACGGTGATCCTGGGCACAAGCACCTCCGCTTCTGCTCTCGCATCGGGAAGGTGGGCAGCTCAAGGTCATGCATCGGGGTCCTAGCACCACAGCTCTGCAGCTACCAGAGTGCTGGCATCCCAAGGCGGCCTGAGTAACGCCCCCACGCATATTTCTACATCCGGATCCCCAGATCCTGTAATGTGACCTTCTTTGGGGAAAGAGTCTTGGCAGATGGGATTGAGTTAAGGATCTTGCCTTGGGGAGAGCAGCCTGGGTTATGCAGGTGACCCTGAATCCAAGGATGGATGTCCTTATCGGAGGGAAGCAGGGGGACATTTAACCACACACCCAGGGAGGACAGAGGCTGGAGATAGGGGCAGAGGTCAGAGCAATAAAACTGCAAGCCGGGGCACAGGGGCTGCAAGAAGCAGGAAGGAGCCTCCCCTACACCCTCAGAGGGAGCTTGGCCCCGCCCACACCTTCATCTTGGACTTTCGGCCCCCAGAGCTGTGAGACAATGGATTTCTGCCGTGTTTAGTCCCCCAGCTTGTGGCCTTCTATTACCACAGCCCCAGGAAACAAATTCACCATTTCACAAGAAGCTTCCAAGTGCAGAGGAATACTGGGTAATTTGAACACAGGGCCTGATGTGTGCATGGTCGTGACTGTGATGTGAGCAGAGTGCAGCAGGCTGGGTGTGAGAGGCAGGAGGCTTCCTCCCGATTCTGTACCTAACAGCCAGTACCCACTGCAGCCACACACAGAGCTCAGAGCTGAGCTCCTCAAGCACATTTCCCCCTGATTTTCACAGCAGTCATATAAAGCAAGGGCCATTGTTGACCCCATCTGACAGATAGGAAAATTGAGGCAAGACAGGGGAAGTGGCTCATGCAGAGTTGCCTGCCTTGTCCCCAGGTACGTCAAGGAGATGGATGAGGCAGGGGCAGCCTTTCTGGGTCCGTGAGGAGAGACATGGTGGACTTCAGAAAAGAAGAGTCAGAAGGACGACAGCATGGAATGAACTAGCCCGGCCTAAGACCATCCACCTGGCAGACTTCCTGTGTGGGAAACCGGACGTGTCCTGTAATTCACTGTCAGGTAGGCATGTGGTCCTGTCCCTGCTCTTGTTGTCTTTCATTTAATGACAATAACAGGAATCATCTGCTACGAGAGCATGATCATAAGCGGTCAACACAGCCAGCTCCCTTGCTCACTGCGGCCAACTTCGCGTCAGCTCTCCAGGATGAGTGGCCGCCATTACCCACATTTTGCAGCCGAGCAAACTGAAGCTCAGAGTGACTGTGTCAGTCAGTGAATGTCTTTTTTGAGAGCTACGGCGTGCCAGATGCTGTGGGTGATTGTATTCGTCAGGTCAGGCGGCCATAGCAAAAGACCCAGATGGAGGGGCTGAAACAACAGAAATTTGGACCTCATGGTTCTGGATGCTGGAAGCCCAGGATCAAGGCGCTGGTTGCTCCTGTTTCTGGTGGAAGCCCACTTCCTGGCTTGCAGAGGGCCACCTTCTCCCTGCGTGCTCACATGGCAGAAAGCAAGCTTGGTGTCTCTTCTTCCTACAAGGGCACTAATCCCACCAAGGGGGCCCCACCCTTACGACCTCATCTACGCCCGATTACCTACCAAAGGCCCCAGCCCCCCACCCTTACGACCTCATCTACGCCCGATTACCTACCAAAGGCCCCAGCCCCCCACCCTTACGACCTCATCTACGCCCGATTACCTACCAAAGGCCCCAGCCCCCAGTATCATCACACGGGGGTTAGGGCGTCAATGTAAGTTTTGAGGGACACAAACATTCTGTCCTGGCAGAGGTGCAGGGGCACAGAGACAAGCCAGGGAGACGAAGACCCTCATCCGTGGAGCTGACGTCCTGGAGACTGCCCACAGAGAGAGCTCAGATTGGCCAAGATTCCAATTCTGATTCCAAGTTCCCGTGTCTCCTCATGACGCCATATCGTCACCCCACCTGGCTCTCAGGTCAGTTCTGTTCACCCCTGGGAGAGGAGCAGGGCAGGCTGATTAATTTCTTTGTGTAGATGATGACATCTTAGCCCCCTTCCTTAAAGCTAAAGCAAGGGGGGATTTATCCATCTACCCGCCTACTCATCCATCCTTCATCTGTCTCCCACATGGTCATCTGTCCATCCATCCACTCACTCACCATTCATCTATCCATCTACCCACCCATCCACCCATCTATCCACTTACCCATCCATCCATTCACCCATTCATCTATCCACCTACCCAACCCTCTGCTTATCCACCCATGAATTTATTCAACAGAGATTCCTTGAACAACCCCCAAAGCCTCCTTCACCATGTTAGTGCCCATCCTCAAATCTCCATCTGCTGCTCAGCTGAGCCTCTTGGAGGCTCAAGGAGACTGAGCGTCAGAGCCTCCACATGACATCATGCTGCCGGTGGCCATAGTAACCACACTGAGAGCCACAGAGCCACCCAGGAACCTCCCATCTGTGACACCTTTGTCTCCAACCCACAGCCACTCTCCTGCCTTTCAGGGGGCTTGCAGGGCCCCTCTTACCCCAGGGGCCAAGTGGACAGGGTACCACCCCAGAGGGAAGGAGGCATGCTTTTCCTTCCTGCTCATTGCTCTGTCTGCTGGGGCCTGAAACTGATCTTCCATAAAGGAGGGGGGGTCGGCCAGCCAAACTCAAAATGGAAAACAGACCCTGGGCAGCTAGAGAGTGGCTGGCCCAGACAGTCCAGGATCAAAGGAGCCTGTGCTGTCCAGCTGCCTCAGCACGGCGTCTGGTTATCAAATTTGCACTTGGCAGTGTCTCTCTGCGCCCTACCCCCAGAGGCAGGGCCGATCTGGCCGAACCCAGTTGACGCCCCTGCGCAGGGGGGCTAAAGCGATGCCCAGGCTGACGGCCTGCTGGACCTGGGGGGCTCCGCTTCAGGGCCTCTTCTATCGCTGCCAGCTGCATGCCTATCACCTTGTATTCAGCCGGTGCCGTGTGCACTGAAGTTTGGTAAGCTGGTGCCAGCTGGCATCCATACTCCACCCACCAGAAAGCTGTCAGTGCCTGAGTCCCTGGGGCTACCTGGCTGAGCTGGGATGCAGACCTCCAAAGCCAGCACCCTTTAGGGATCTGGGGCTCCTTCTCCACGTAGCTTTCTGTCCTGCAGTCCGGGGTGGGTTAGAGCCAGACACTGCGAACCTGAGGGTCCTCGTGAAGGAAGGGACCCCATCAGGGGTGACCCTCAAGGGAGCCCAGAGCCTGACCGGAAGGTGGAAAGGGAGTGAAGAAGGAGAAGGCGGGACAGCAGGGGCACGCGCCCGCTGGGGGTCAGCATCAGCCTGTGCCGCACACAGACCGCGCCGGACACAGGGCCAAGGACGGGGAGCACGGGGGTTGCGTGGCTGAGCTGGGGAGCGCTGCAGGTCTGGGCCAGCCGTGGTCGGGGGGAGTCACCTGGGGGCCCCGCTCTGCTCAGCACGCCCTTCGTCCTCAGCAGGCTAGACCAGCACGTGCTCAGGACGGAGCAGCCACAGGGAAGCAGAAACAGGCGAGGCCTTCGGAGACTGAGGCTCTGCGGGGACACAGAGCCACGTTTATTTCTCTCTCTTGGCTGAAGAGAAGCACAGGCAGAGCAGAGCCCCAGTGGGAAACCACCAATCGAGTTAATGGGCAAAGGCCTTGGAGAAGGAGCAGAATCAAACCCGGCCTAGGGTTGGCTTGGTCCCCGGGGCAGACATGACCACCTGGGCCATTGCCAGACTCCGGGCCCACCGCGGCCCAGCCTGCCTTGGCCGGAGGCTCCCCGGACCCCTCTTGACCTCCATTGGGTCGCTTCATCTAAATGCCCGTCACGTCCACCTCCATGGCTGTCCGAGCCCGCTTGGTTCCTGACCCTGACAGTGACCCCTGACCCTGCCTAGAGGCTCTCTTGGCCGCTGTGGGTTCGCGACTCCCCTGCCCGTGGGGCGGGGCTCACAGACACCTGAGGGCCAGCTGAGTGACGGCTGTGGCCGAGAGCCGGGCGGACCCGGAGCCTCGCCTTCCCCAGCGCGGCCTCGTCCATTATCGGCCGGGGGCGCTTGTCATCACAATCCGGGCGTAAATCGGAATCAAATGTGGGGCCCGAGACGGCGGGAATGCTCCATTTCACGTTTGAAAAAAAAAAAAATCTGGGAAGGGCAACGCTCCTTTCTGTCAACTTGAAAGGGAAGGAGAGGCGGCAAAGGAAGGGAAGAAGCTGCGATAATTCTTGAAAACTTTGTTTTTCATTTTCCCTCCTGGCTCCTTGGGCTCCAAGAGAGAATGGGCCGAATCCCACAAGAAAGACGGCTCGGTCAGGGCCTAAGCAAACCCACGTGTCTCTGCTGCTCTTTAGATGTCTTGAAATGTCTTTCAAATGTCCGGGCCCCCACACTCTCAAGCGTGTTCGCGGGAGAACTCCTCCCCACTGGGGCTGAAGAAGGCTTCTTTCTTGGATCCCAGGCAGCTCCAGCCACATGCCTTTCATGTAGCCCCCTGTTTCCAACCGCTTGCGGGAATCACAGAGGTCCACTTGGTTGATGAACAGCCATCGAGCGTGTCATTCCTGTAGCCTAAGCCAGCCCTTCTGGTGGAGGAGGAGAGGGGGCTTCACTCAGTGAAGACCCCACCCCGGAGTCCACAGCGAGGTTGTCCCGCAGGGCTTGATGCCGTCCAGCCCCTCCTAAGCCCCAGGGGTCCTGCTGCACCTCCATGGACAGGATGCATCCTGCTGGCAGGAGCCTCACGCTTCCCAGGTGGCAGGCTCTTCTGCGTATTTACAGTCAAACCGTCACAGAGGGACATTCAGGCCACTCGGTCTCCAGGGCAGCTTGAGAACTCCCCTCCTTATCGACTTGGGAGCCCAGTGGAGACCAGAGAGAAGGGGGAACAAGGTCAGAGTCCTCAGTGCCCTGGGGCTCCCCTGTGAGGTCGCCTGGAGCTGGAGTGCCTGGAACTGAAGGTCTCTCCCCCTTTCTCTCTGTCTCCTCCTCCCTCCGTCTCTTTCCTTTCCCCCTCCTCCCCCTCCCCCCAACCATGCTGTAATAACTGCCCCCTTCCCCTTATCCCGCCAGGACTGGAGGTGGTAACAGCCCGGCTGCTACTAACCTGGCCCTAAGCCCTCCTTCATGGTCCTCTACAACCCTACCTTTGTAAAGAAGCCCCCTCTAGTGATCCTGCTTTGTGTGCCATCTGATCCTGGTGGTCCCATAATGACCCACACACAGCCCTAGATAATGCTGAGTCAGGGCATGAGCAGAGAGGCCTAGAGTGGCCCCCTCTGGGGGCCTGGTGCAGCCGCTGTCCTGCGAGAGGGAGCACAGCTGTTTCACAGACTCAGCAAGCCTGGTGGGGACCCACTGTTCACCCAAGCTCACCACACCTGTCACCTGCTCTGATCCCCACAGTGGCCAAAGTCGGGCCTTACTGTTTGTTCAGTGAATAAAGAAATGCACGCATGGGGCATTTCCAAGATGTACCAGGTTGGTGAAGGGAGGAGGTGGACCAAGGTGAAAGTAAAAACGGAGCAGGTGAGGGAGCCTTGATGGGGGGCAGAGCCGCCCTGGAGCAGAAAAGCAGAGGCAGGCGCGAGCCCTCGTTCTGCCCCGCCGGCTGTGTGACCTTGAACTTCCCTGTGCTTCGCCCTCTTCACCTGCACAGCAGAACAAAGAAATCCTGTCCAGCTCTTTTCCGAGTCAGGATACTGTGCAGACCTACTGAGGACATGCCTCATCGATGACGAAGCCCTGCCTCTGAAAATGCTCAATGTGACCGTCACTGGCCAATCTAGGATTCTGACCCCTTCTACTCTCCCCAGATGCCGTTATGACTCCCACAAGACACGCAGCCCCTCGCAGCCGGGCACCCACATGCAGCCTCAGGCGAGCCATCCTCCTATCCCCGTGCTTCCCACGCACGTCCCACAGACCACAGACCTCAATGTAACAGCTGGGCCTCCCTGGTGGCCCAGATGGTAAATGACCTGCTTGCAGGGTTCGATCCCTGGGTCAGGTTTGATCCCTGGGTTGAGCAGATCCCCTGGAGAAGGGAATGGCCATTCACTCCAGTATTCTTGCCTGGAGAATCCCCATGGATAGACCAGCCTAGTAGGCTATAGTTCATGCAATTGCAAAGAGTTGGACATGACTGAGTGACTAAGCATGGATACAAAACTACAAAAAGTATCAATAAACTTGGGATAGGCAAATTCTTAACAGGACATGAAAATACTAACTATATATACACATATATGGGGCTTCCCTGGTAGCTCAGCTGGTAAAGAATCTGCCTGCAATGCTGGAGACCTGGATTCGCTCCCTGGGTTGGGAAGATCCCCTGGAGATGGGAAAGGCTGCCCACTCCAGTATTCTGGTCTGGAGAATTCCACGGACTGTATAATCCATGGGGTTGCAAAGAGTCAGACACGACTGAGCGACTTTCACTTTCTTTCATATACATATATACATATGGTATAGAATTTGTATCCAGAATACATATTTTTTTAAAATTATGATAAAACAATAAGATAACCAAACATAAACGTGCACAAGAGACGTGAACATGATGTAACTGAGGAATATCTACTCCAGGGCCCCCTGAGCCACACAGCCAGCTGCGCTGGGACCTGCCCGCCAGTGGGCCAGTAGCCTCTGCACAGGGCAGGGCCTGGCAGCCAACCGGGCCAGGGGCTGGCATCACCTACCTGTGCGCCCACAGGCATCAGCCCCACCACAACAGCAGAGGCGTGCCACTCACACGGGGGACCCCTCGAGCACAGAGCATGCGGTGCTGGTGAACCAGATGGGACTGTGCTGCTGGGCCCCATAGGATGCAGCCTACGTAAGCCCACTTCTCCAAGATCAGAAAACATAACCAGCCTAAAAATCATACAAATAGAAACAGAGACTGAGAGAAGATAAGGCCACAGAGGAGAATGTTCCAAGCAAAGGAACAAGATAAAAATCCCAGGAGAAGAACTTAGCAAAGTGGAGGTAATCTACCCAATACACAGGTAAAAGCAGTGATCATAAAGAAGTCCAACAAAGTCAGGAGGAGAATGAATGGACACGGTGGGAAATTCAGTGAAGAGTTAGAAACATAAGGAAGAACCAAGCAGAGTTGAAGGACAACATAACTGAAACGAAAAATACACTAGAAGGAATCAACAGTAGATTAGATGACACAGAGGAATGGATCAGCGAGCTGGAAGACAGAGTAGTGAGAGTCACCCAAGCTGAACACACAAAAGAAAAAAGAATTTTTGAAAATGACGATAGTTTAAGAGATCTCTGGTACAATGTCAAGTGTAATAACTCAGGAACCCTAGAAGGGGAAGGTAGTGTGAATGGGCCAGAGAAGTGAGAAATTTGAAGAAATAAGAGCTGAAAACTGACATGAGAAAAGAAACAAACATCCAGATGGGGGAAGTTTCTGTTCAGTCCCTCAGTCCTGTCCAACCCTCTGTGACCCCGTGGACTGCAGCACACCAGGCTTCCCTGTCCTTCACTATCTCCCGGAATTTGCTCAAACTCATGTCCATTGAGTCGGTGATGCCATCCAACCATCTCGTCCTCTGTCACTCCCTTCTCCTCCCGCCTTCAATCTCTCCCAGCATCAGGGTCTTTTCTAATGAGTCAGCTCTTCGCATCAGGTGGTCAAAGTTTTGGAGCTTCAGCTCCAGCATCAGTCCTTCCAATGAATATTCAGCACTAATTTCCTTTAGGATTGACTCATTTGATCTCCTTGCAGTCCAAGAGACTCTCAAGAGTCTTCTCCAATCAGATCAGATCAGTCGCTCAGTCGTGTCCAACTCTTTGCAACACCATGAATCGCAGCACGCCAGGCCTCCCTGTCCATCACCAACTCCTGGAGTTCACTAACACTCACGTCCATTGAGTCAGTGATGCCATCCAGCCATCTCATCCTCTGTCGTCCCCTTCTCCTCCTGCCCCCAATCCCTCCCAGCAGCAGAGTCTTTTCCAATGAGTCAACTCTTCGAATGAGGTAGCCAAAGTACTGGAGTTTCAGCTTTAGCATCATTCCTTCCAAAGAAATCCGAGGGCTGATCTCCTTCAGAATGGACTGGTTGGATCTCCTTGCAGTCCAAGGGACTCTCAAGAGTCTTCTCCAACACCACAGTTCAAAGGCATCAATTCTTCGGCGCTCAGCCTTCTTCACAGTCCAACTCTCACATCCATACATGACCACTGGAAAAACCTAGTCTTGACTAGACGGACCTTTGTTGGCAAAGTAATGTCTCTGCTTTTGAATATGCTATCTAGGTTAGTCATAACTTTCCTTCCAAGGAGTAAGCGTCTTTTAATTTCATGGCTGCAGTCACCATCTGCACTGATTTTGGAGCCCCCCAAAATAAAGTCTGACACTGTTTCCACTGTTTCCCATCTATTTCCCATGAAGTGATGGGACCGGATGCCATGATCTTAGTTTCCTGAATGTTGAGCTTTAAGCCAACTTTTTCACTCTCCACTTTTACTTTCATCAAGAGGCTTTTTAGTTCCTCTTCACTTTCTGCCATAAGGGTGGTGTCATCTGCATATCTGAGGTTATTGATATTTCTCCCGGCAATCTTGATTCCAGCTTGTGTTTCTTCTAGTCCAGCATTTCTCATGATGTACTCTGCATAGAAGTTAAATAAACAGGGTGACAATATACAGCCTCGACAAACTTGTTTTCCTATTTGGAACCAGTCTGTTGTTCCATGTCCATTTCTAACTGTTGCTTCCTGACCTGCATACAAATTTCTCAAGAGGTCTTCTCCAATACCACAACTCAAAAGCATCAATTCTTCAGTGTTCAGCCTTCTTTATGGTCCAACCATAGCTTTGACTACAGAGTCCCAAATAAGATAAACCCAAATAGGTCCACACACAGACTCGTTGTCATTAAATATAAAAAAATTAAAGATAAAAAGGGAATCTTAAAAGCATCAAGGAAAAAACAACAAGTTATGTACAAGGGAACTACCATAAGGCTCTCTGCTGACTTTTCAACAGAAACTTTGGAGGCCAGAATGGAGTGACATGACATATCTAAAGTGCTGAAAGGAAAAAACTTACAATCAAGAATATTCTACCTGCAAGGTTAATTCAGACATGAAGGAGAATTAAACAGTTTTATAGACAAGCAAAAGCTAAAAGAATTCAGCACCAGTAAACTGGCTTTATAAGAAAGATTAAAAAGATGTCTCTAAGCAGAAAAGACCATACAACAGATATGAAAATTGGAAAAGGAAAAGGGTCTTCCCAGGTGGCTCAGTGGTGAAGAATTTGCCTGCCAAACAGGAGACCTGAGTTCCATTCTGAGTCTGGGAGGTCACCTGGAGAAGGAAATGACAACCCACTCTAGTATTCTTGCATGGAAAATCCCGTGGATGGAGGAGCCTGGCGGGCTACAATCCATGGGGTCACAAAGAATCAGATGCAACTTACTGACTAAATAGCAGCAGCAGAAGAGAAAAAAATCTCGCTGGTAAAGGCAAGTGTACAGTAAAGGTGGTAAATCAACCACCCCAGCAGGAAGGTTAAAAGACGAAAGTATTAA